>NW_026606094.1:75432500-76037500 GCF_029834395.1 Sorex fumeus | reverse complement strand
ACCCAAAGTAAAGCAAATTGAAGTGATTTGATATCTCATAATGTAGGTGATGTCATTGGCAATGGCTTTGCCCTGGTTTTGAATCATAGTAACTTTAAAACATTACGTTAGATTCCAAAGGACAATCGTGCCTGTGGCCAGCAGGTGGCCAGCTCATACACAGGTCAAATGTCCTCGGCTTGGGTTGTGTGTGCTGGTGGGCCTTGAGCTGCCTCTAAGTTAGAGTCTGTTATGCGTTAGAGTCAAATTACAAATGTTTTGCCCCAACAGTTTCCTGGATTCCTTTTCTTTGCATAGGAAAAAAAAGGTGACAGTTCTTATTAAAATAAAGCTAATGAATAGCTTCAATATACCAAGATTTAAATGAAAGTCTCTGGACAAAACTATTTAAGAACACTGACTAGACCAGAGCAGAAATGTAGTAGACTAAATCAGTACAATTCAAACTGGAACATAGGTATAAATCATGTGGGAACCTTTAAAAGACTGGTTTCTGGTGTGGGAAATCCAGGAGAGACCCAAGCTTCTCATTCACAGTGAGTTTCTATTGCTGCCAGTGTAAGGACAGGGTGTTGGACAAAGGGGCAGGATTCCCTGATGCGTAGTGACATTCCTATACTGCAGAATGTTTGGTGAGGTCCCTCTGTGCACCACCAATGCATATAATAAGTGTGTCCCCAGCCCTGCTCTGCAGAAGAGCTTGGGCCTGACTCCGGGTCTATCATAGCAAGTAGAGTAAACCACCCCCCAACTCAGGACAGACTCAGCAACATCAAGTCCTTCAACGTGCAAAGAAACCCCATAGAAAGCCCTGCGAGAACTACCTTCAGGGTAATCTGATCTCACTTACATGTGAAGGATCACTGAGAGCTCAATGGGAGTCCGAGGCTTGTATGTACTTGGTTGAGAGACTGCAGGGAAGGGCATGAAGGTCCTTGGGGCAGGCAATTCAGGCGTTGGATGAAGAGCACTTAGAGAAGATGAGTACACTTTCTCCTCTCACTCCCTACCTTATAGCTATTTTTTTCTTTAGTTATTTTTTAATTTGAGGGGATTTTGGTCCCCCTGGTCATACTCAAATCTTACTCCTGGCTCTGTGCTCAGGGATCACTCCTATCAAGGCTTGCGGACCATATGGATACCAAGGGTTCAAACCTTGGTCATCCAAGTGCAAGGAAAGTACACTCCCTGCTGTACTATCTTCCCAGCCTGCCCCAAAACTTTTTTTAAAGTTGGAGAGATAGTCCAGTGATCAACTCCCATTCAATACTCATCATGGCACATGATCCCCTGACTACTACCAAGAATAAGCCCTTTATTTTTTTTTATCATAGGAAATAAATTAATAAGTGGTACTCTTTTTTTTTTCATGAATATAAGTTTTTTTTCCCCTTTATTGTATTTTATTTTTTTTTTAAAGTTCTAGATTTACAATTTTTTGTGCTTTGGTTTCAATTATACAATGATCAGATACCCATCCCTCCACCAGTGCCCATTTTCCACCACCATGGATAATATCCCTCCCACCCCCATCCCCCCATCCCCCCTGTCTCTGTGGCAGGGCAATCCCCTGTGTTCTCTCACTCCTTTTGGGTGTTGTGGTCTGCAAAAGAGGCATTGAGTGGCAAACATGTTCAGTCCATAGTCTACTTTCGACATGCATCTCCCCTCCTGGGAGGATCCTCCAAACATCCTTTATTTGGTGTTCCCTTCTCTATCTGAACTGCCCTTTCCTCTAGGATACCCGGCTGGCCTCTAAGTTATGGAGTAATCCTCCTGGTGCTGATCTCAGCTATTCTTGGGTATTAATCTCTTACTTTGTTACTTTATATCCCTCAGATGAATGCAATCTTTCTATGTCTATCCCTCTCTTTCTGACTCATTTCGCTTAGCATGATACTTTCCATATTGTACCACTTGTATGTAAATTTCAGGACTTCATCTTTTCTAACAGCTACATAGTACTCCATTGTGTAGATGTACCAAAGTTTCTTTAACCAGTCATCTGTTCTTGGGCATTAAGGTTTCTTCCAGTTTCTGGCGATTGTAAAGAGTGCTGCAATGAACAAACAAGTGCAGATGTCACTTCGACTATACATTTTTGCCTCTCTGGGATATATTCCCAGGAGTGGTATTGCTGGGTCAAATGGGAGCTCAATTTCTAATTTTTTGAGAATCGTCCATACTGTTTTCCAGAAGGGCTGAACCAGTGGACATTCGCACCAACAGTGAAGGAGTGTCCCTTTCTCGCCACATCCACGCCAGCATCGGTTGCTTTTGTTCTTTTGAATGTGGGCTAGTCTCTGAGGTGTGAGATGGTATCTCATTGTGGTTTTGATCTGCATCTCCCTGATGATTAATGATGTAGAGCATTTTCTCATGTGCTTTTTTGCCATTCGGATTTCTTCTTTGAGAAAGTTTCTGTTCATTTCATTGACCCATTTTTGGATGGGGTTGGATGTTTTCTTCTTGTGGAGTTTAACCAGTATTTTGTATATCCTGGATATCAACCCCTTGTCAGATGTGTATTCGGCGAATATCCTTTCCCATTCTGTAGACCGTCTTTGTATTTTGGTCACTGTTTCTTTGGAGGTGCAGAAGCTTCTTAGTTTAAGATAATCCCATTTATCTATCTCTGTTTTCACTTCCTCGGCCAGTGGCGTGGCATCTTTGAAGATACCATTAGCTTCAATGTCATGGAGGGTTTTGCCAACTTTATCTTCAATGTACCTTATGGTTTCTGGTCTGATGTTGAGGTCTTTAATCCATTTTGATCTTACTTTTGTACATGGTGTTAGGCAGAGTTCTGAGCCTATTTTTTTGCATGTAGCCGTCCAGTGATGCCAACACAATTTATTAAAGAGGCTTTCCTTACTCCACTTCACATTACTTGCACCTTTATCAAAGATTAGATGAGCATATGATTGAGGAGAGATGTCAGTGTATTCAACCCTGTTCCATTGGTCTGCAGTTCTGCCTTTGTTCCAGTACCATGCTGTTTTAATTATTACTGCTTTGTAGTACAGTTTGAAGTTCGGGAGGTTGATTCCACCCATTTTCTTTTTCCCAAGAATTGCTTTAGCTATTCGTGGGGGCTTATTGTTCCATATAAATTTCAGGAGTGTTTGCTCCATTTCTTTGAAGAATGTCATGGGTATCCTTATAGGGATTGCATTGAATTTATATAATGCTTTTGGTAGTATTGCTATTTTGACAATGTTAAGTCTCCCGACCCATGAGCAGGGGATATCTTTCCATTTCCTCATGTCCTCTTTTATTTCCTGAAGTAGCGTTTTGTAGTTTTCTTTGTACAGGTCCTTTACTTCCTTTGTTAAGCTGATTCCTAGGTACTTGATTTTCTGGGGCACAATTGTGAACGGGATTGTTTTTTTCATGTTGCTTTCTTCTCTCTCACTGTTTGCGTATAGGAAAGCCATGGACTTTTGGGTATTGATTTTATAACCTGCAACTTTACTATACGAGTCTATTGTTTCTAGGAGTTTTTTGGTGGAAGTTATTGGGTTCTCTAAGTAGAGTATCATATCATCTGCGAATAGTGAGAGCTTGATTTCTTCCTTTCCTACCTGGATGCCCTTAATATCTTTTTCCTGCCTAATCGCTATTGCAAGTACTTCCAGTACTATATTGAACAGCAGTGGAGAGAGTGGGCATCCCTGTCTCATCCCTGATCTTAGAGGGAAGGCTCTCAGTTTTTCCCCATTGAGGACGATGCTTGCTGTAGGCTTGTGGTAGATGGCTTTAATTATGTTGAGGAAGGTCCCCTCTATACCCATTTTGGCTAGGGTTTTCATCATAAAGGGGTGCTGGATCTTATCAAATGCTTTCTCTGCATCTATTGATATGATCATATGCTTTTTATCTTTTCTTTTGTTGATATGGTGGATTATGTTGATTGATTTCCGAATGTTAAACCATCCTTGCATCCCTGGGATGAATCCTACTTGGTCATGGTGTATGATCTTTTTGATGAGTAGTTGGATTCTATTTGCTAGTAGTTTGTTGAGGATCTTTGCATCTGTGTTCATCAGGGATATCGGCCTGTAATTCTCTTTCTTTGTGATATCTCTATCTGCTTTTGGTATCAGTGTGATATTTGCTTCGTAGAAACTGTTCGGAAGTGTTTTTGATATTTCAATTTCGTGGAAAAGCTTAAAGAGCATCGGGAGTAAGTCCTCTTTAAAGATTTGGAAGAATTCACTAGTGAATCAATCCGGGCCAGGACTTTTGTGCTTGGGGAGACTTTTTATTACCATTTCAATTTCCTTGATGGTGATAGGTCTGTTCAGGTATTCCAGGTCTTCTTGGTTCAGCCTTGGGAGTCTGTAGGAGTCTAGGAATTTATCCATTTCCTCGAGGTTTTGATGTTCAGTGGCATAAAGCTTTTCAAAGTACTCCCTGAGGATCCTCTGAATTTCCGTGGTTTCTGTTGTAATGACCCCCTTTTCATTTCTGATTCGGTTTATTAGGGTTTTCTCTCTCCCTTTCTTTGTGAGTTTTGCTAGAGGCGTATCGATCTTGTTAATTTTCTCGAAGAACCAGCTTTTAGTTTCATTGATCTTTCGGATTGTTTTTTGGGTTTCCATCTCGTTAATCTCTGCTCTGAGTTTTATTATTTCCTTTCTCCTGTTCGGGTTGTGCTCCTTTTTTTGGTCCTTCTCCAAGCTCTTAAGCTGTGAGGTTAGGTTACTTATGTGTGCTCGCTCCTCCTTCCTGAGGAATGCTTGTAGAGCTATAAACTTTCCTCTTAACACAGCCTTTGCTGTGTCCCATAAGTTTTGGTAACTCGTGTTCTCATTTTCATTCGTTTCTAGGAATCTTTTGATTTCCTCTTTGATTTCCTGTCTAATCCACTCGTTGTTCAATAGTGCACTGTTTAATTTCCAGGTGTTTGATTTAGTTTTCTGTTTTTGTGTGTGAATTACTTCTAATTTCAGCGCGTTATGGTCTGAGAAGATTGTTGATACAATCTCTACCTTCTTAATTTTATGGAGGCATGTTTTGTGGCTCAGCATGTGGTCTATCTTGGAGAATGTTCCATGTACGCTTGAGAAGAATGTGTATTCAGCTTTTTGTGGATGAAGTGTCCTGTATATATCTACTAAGTCCCTTTCTTCCATTGTTTCCCTCAAATGAAGTATGTCCTTGCTAAGCTTGAGTCTGGTTGATCTATCAAGAGGTGACAAAGCAGTGTTGAAGTCTCCCACTAGTATTGTGTTGCTATTGATGTCTTTTTTCAAATCTATGAGTAGTTGTTTTAAGTACTTGGCTGGTCTCTCATTAGGTGCATATACATTTATTATTGTAAGTTCTTCCTGTTGTACAGATCCTTTGATCAATAAGAAATGGCCTTCACTGTCTCTTATGACCTTCCTCACTCTGAAATCGATGTGGTCTGATATAAGGATGGCTACCCCAGCTTTTTTATGGGAGCTGTTTGCCTGTAGGATTGTTTTCCAGCCTTTGACTCTGAGTCTGTGTTTGCTTTGACTATTGAGATGCGTTTCTTGCAGGCAACAGAATGTTGGGTTCAATTTTCTAATCCATCCTGCCACTCTATGTCTTTTAATTGGTGCGTTTAGCCCATTGACAATGAGAGAGATTATTGTTATGGGATTTTGTCCCATTGTTCTGTTAAAATTTGGTGTATTTGAGGGGCCTTTCTTGCCTTAAAGTAGCCCATTTAGTTGTTCTTGTAACCATGGTTTTGAGTCTATGAAGTTCCTGAGCTCTTGTTTGTCTGTGAAACTGTGTGTTGTTCCTTCTATTATGAATGAGAGTCTTGCTGGGAAAAGTATTTTGGGGGAGGCATTTATTTCATTGAGTTTTTTTACTATGTCCCACCACTGTTTTCGGGCCATGAGGGTTTCATCAGAAAAATCAGCTGTGAATTTTAAGGATGCTCCTTTGTAAGAGATTTCTTTCTTCGATCTTGCTGCTTTCAGAATTTTGTCTCTGTCTAAGGTTTTGGTCATTTTGATCAGAATGTGTCTTGGGGTATTTTTATTCGGATTTCTTCTAGCTGGTACCCTTCGGGCCTCCTGAATGTGGTCACAAGTTTTCTTCAGCTCTGGAAATGTTGTAGCAATGATTTCTTTGACAGTTTCTTCTTCATCGAGGTTTTCTTCCTGTACCTCTGGGACTCCAATAATTCTTATGTTACCCCTCTTGGCTTCATCACGATCTTCTCTTGCCATCTGTTCCCGAATTGTGAGTCTCTTTTCCATTTTCTGCTCTTTTCTGGAGAGTCTCTGAACTTCATCTTCGAGCTCACTGATTCTGTTCTCAGCAGCTGTTACTCTGCTGCTGAGACCTTCCACTGAGCTTTTCAATTCGCCTACGAGATTTTTCAGGTCTGACATTTCTGATTGCATTTTCCTCATTTCTGCCTTCAGATCCTCTTGTCTTCTATTGGCATTGCTTTCCATTGTTTCTTTTAATTCCCTAAGCATCCTAAGTAGCTCCCTTCTGAATTCCTTGTCAGAGAGGTTGTCTAACACTACAGTACTGTTGGTGTCATCTGGGCTAGACTCTTCAATATGAAAGTTTGGTGGGCTTTTGCATTGCTTTACCATTGTGAGAGGTGTGGTTTAGTCCTTCACGTTCACTGTTACTATTCTGCTTTGATATGCAGTGTGAGTTAAGATAGGCTTATGAGTTATTGGCTACTGTGTTTCTAGTGGCTGAGCTAAAATAGAGAAGTTTCCATCTAAGAAGTTAGCTTATGGTTCCTATGGCATATGTAGTGGGAAAATATTTCGCGGCCGCATGAGCGGCCGCGGCTCTGGAAAGAGTCCCTGGCACTAGGCGAGGGGTTGGGAAAGTCTCCTGTTTGGAATTGGAGCCGTTCAGCTTTGTTCCCCAGAGCTGGGCCTCTGTGCCCGTCCCACGCAGATCAGGGGTTGAAAACCGGCTGTCTCGGGGCTGTTTCTAGCTGCGCGTGCCCAGAGAGGGACCCGAGCCCTTGGGGGCGGGCTGTACCTGTTGGAATTGGAGCCGTTCAGCTTTGTTGCCCAGAGCTGGGCCTCTGTGCCCGTCCCACGCAGATCAGGGGTTGAAAGGAGAAGAATAAGCCCTTTAACAACACCTGATGTGGCCCAAACCATAAATAAATAAATAAATAAATAGCACTGTAGCACTGTTCTCCCGTTGTTCATCGATTTGCTCAAGCGGGCACCAGTAACATCTCCACCTGATACTGTGTTTGGCATATCGAATACATGACGGGTAGCTTGTCAGGCTTTATCTGAGTTTTAAATAGAATAAAATCAGGCCACTTAAAACTCAGATAAGCCCGTCCCCAGAACCATCTTACTGCACACAGCAGTGAAGAAACCTGGCCAGCGGGCTTCACAACACCCAGAGAACTCTCTGGGCTCCGTACCAAGCCAATATCGCCGAGAGGTCCCAGATGGGGCAGGTGCTGTCTCCCTGCCTTCTCCAGATGGAACCCCGGTGACCTTTAGCTTCTACAAGCATGGCTCCGGTATGTGGGCACCAAGACTATTCTTCCAAATGAAGTGGCCACATACACGGCTGCACGACCTTTCCTGGTATGCAAAGTGAGCTTGGAAAGTAAATTATCTAGCATCTGTCTCTGGAAGGCAGACTTAAACAGCGGTGGGAAATTTTGAGCAAAATATAATGCCCAACCAAAATGCATCTGGACTGTGTATTAAACTATGGCGCCATGCTGCCCTGGGAGGGGAAGGGCGTTTGTCCCTCTGACTTTTTCCCCTGGCAGCAGCGACACTATGGCCACTCTTTCAGAGCCTAATGGACAATCAGGTATGAGACTTCAGTGACGAGGCTCATGGGGCCTCATGGGATGGGGTGGGGGGGGTGGAACCGGCCTTGCTCTCCACCCTGACAAGGTCCTGAGTTGCCACCCATGAACGCCTCCTCCAGCTTCTGAATGACCATGATCCCAGAGGCACACAAACCAATCTCAGAATCCAGTGGCAGTAATCCCTCCAGACTTATTACTAGAATATCAGAAATACAAAATCACGTGGCCACAATAGTGGCCATGCAACATCATATGCTCTTCATAACCAGCAATACAAAACAAATTATCTAATGATGTCTTTTTGGTAGGTCTGATTGTTGGGGAAAATTCAAAATAATAATGGTGGATCTTTTGTCATAATATTGAATGTGATCAACGTAGATAGTAAAATGGAAATCTGCCCTATAAGCAGGAGGAGGTGTGAGGGGGTATCCTGGGGTTCTTGGTGGTGGAAAATATGCACTGGTGAAGGGATGGGTGTTTGATCATTGTATGACTGACTAAGACTTAAACTGAAAGGCTTTGATTCACAGTGATTCAATAAATAAAAAATTTAAAAAAATAAAAATAAAACTCAGAAAATATAAACTACAGTATTTAATAATTTCAAACTTCTTCAAAACATTTTATCTTTTAAAAGAGAATCCTAGGGCTAGGGAGATGATGCAAAGGGTTGAGCACATAGTTTGTGTGCATTGCATTCCATGTTCAATCCTGGCACCACATGGCCTGTGAAACACCCCTCCCCAGAACCAGTAAGTGACCAAGGTGGTCTGTAGTAGCGCTGGATCTGAGCACCTCAACCTAATTAGACCCACACAACCAGAATGAATATCACAAGGAGAGACCCTTGTACCCTCTGAGTATTTCTTGGTAGCCCACAGCCCAAAAGAAAAGAAATCCTTCAAGATGACTATGAAATAGCATGTGAAACACTTGCAATTCCAAGTGTTTTAGTTCAGTCCATAAAATAGGAATTGCACCCAGGAGACAGTACCGGATGAGAGCAGCTGCCTTGTCTGCACTTCCCTGAGCATCATCACACAGACTGAAGAACCTGAGCAGCACCTCTTCTTTGGGTCGTGGCATCAGGACACCTGGCCAGGTTATAGGGTTCCTCCAGAAGTGGCTCTCAGAATCTGCTGGGCAGTGTTTGGGTAAACCTCCACACCATCAAAAGTGAGAACCTAGTGTCAGTCAGGGCTATGTTCCAAGGACAGCTATTACCCGAGCTTCTGGGGACGTTCCAAAGCACAGACCCTGAGTCAAACAGATTTGCTTCCAAATATTGACTGTGTCCGATTACCTGATGGCCTCAGGTAATAGTCTAAAACTTTAAGTATTTTTATCATTTTTAAATTTTTTGGACAGGGGGAGGGAACTAGTTAGAGCTTGGCAAACCCTGTGGTGCTTGGGGCAGGAAGGGGGCACCAATGCTATAATGAGTGGTGCTGGGGGGTTATGTGGCACCAGGCATCATTCCCAGGGCAATCTGGGCACTGTCCGTTCTGTTAAACACTGTGATAGAGCATCAGGCTTTCCAGAGTTCTAGGTACACAATTCATGTCAATCAGTTTTTTTGCCTCCCTGGACTCATTAACTGTTTACAGCCTGAATCTGAATCTTTCCAATATCCACATCAACTTTCCCGCAATCCTTACTTGTTTTTCAGGTCAGTAAACCCTCAAAAAGACGGGTCGGTATCTGCTTAATATCTTTCCTCCCTGGCTTTGATCACAAAGTTGAAATGAAGACTCTAATTTCCTGGCTTCCTTTTCATATGGAAAAGCTTTCAGGGGGACTGGAAGGACTTCTGGCCCATAATCTCTGAGCAGCTCAAATGCATCCTACCTGTGTGCTCACACATGGGGCATTTGCCTAGGAGGCAATGAAGAAACCAGTCCACCCTGCTCTCCTTTATTCCTCCAACACTAGTAAGGCAGAAAAGATCATAGAAAACTGCTCTTTCATGTTAAAAGAATGATTAAGTCCAGTATTGTCACCAGATTTTCCCATTTCCTTGCAAAGCACTTATTTCTCTACTGCCGGTGCCCATTGTCCAGACTCTTGGGGCCAGCAAACAGCAGGAAGAGAAACGCATTTTTATAGCTACAACCTGTGGCCTTGTGGCTGCAGTTCATCCATCCTGCACATGTTGTAGAGGAGAGGCCCCACCTTAGCATGGTACACCAGCTTCCTAGTGGGTCCAGTTGCAGACTGCATGTGTCTCATATTCTCTCTGCCCTTCTTCGTGGGGTCCTGAGTTTTTCATCCAAAAGTGATCAGTGATCCCTGCACTCAGCATGCTGTAGAAAACATCTCAGCAATCAGGAAACTTTGCCTCTGAATTTCATTTTGGCTCAAAAATGACCCAGCTGGACAAACCTAAATCTCTTCTGGAGCTGGGGAGCCAATAAGATCAGTTTTAATTACTCTTAAAGTGAAAAAATGAACTCAAAAAGCTGCATACACTTAAAACTACACACAAAGAAAATGTCATGGAATTTGTGTCCCCTTTGGCTTATATGGGCACAAGTTCCATGAGCTTCAATTTGTAAGACTTGTATGCAGGGACCTATGCAAGTGACTCATTTTATGGAACAAAATAAATTTGAGCCCTTTCAGTGCAGACATGGTCTCTAAGTTGACAAAGTCACAGAAAATGAAAGCCCTAAACTAAGAACTCATAAACACCTGGAAGCAGTTCTGACAATTTCTTCATCTCATGCTGAGATGTCCAGGTGTGGTCCCAGACCTCCAACATTACTGGGAAGTAGATGGAAACACACAGCCTCAGATCCTGCGCTGGACCCACTGACTCAGCTAATCTACATGATTTTGACTCTTGCTATAGTTGAAGTCCATTGCCTCAACTTCAAAATACATTCTAGAAGAAAGTAGAAGAGAAATGGGGGAAGATGGGAGGGATTTCAGAAAGGCCACTGGCTCTTACCAAGTATAACCTATTAAGAGTAAGCTGTGGCAGGATGCTGCAGCCAGCCCCTACATGTCTGGGAAGTACTGAGGGATGAGTAGTGATGGTCTAGTTTCACTAGTAACGGCCCTCATGCTTTAGAACTCTGAGCCATGACCACCTTCCTTAATGGTTTGTGCCTTCTAGGGCAGGAATCTTGCCTTTTGCTATGTAGCCAGATCCTAGGCCTCCTTTTGAACAGCTGAACCTGACATATACTTCCATTTCTAGAAATCACCTCCCTGGGAAATCTTAACCTGGCAATTCTCATCACTTCGGTTACAACATCTATTAAAAATGTATCACTTCCTGTGATCCCTACAGTTCATTTCTTTTTCAAAGACAGTAACATGTCCTACAAGTCCCAAAAGCCAGAGGACTTGTTTATTTCACTCACTATGCATGCCTAGTGCCTTGAACAGTGTCTGATTGTAAGTATAAATGCCTGCTTTTATCAATAGGTAATATACATTAATTTATTGCTGGAGCACAGCGGGTAGGGCGTTCGCCTTACAAGCGGCCAACATGGCCGACCCGAGTTCGATTCCTCCGCCCCTCTCGGAGAGCCCGGCAAGCTACCGAGAGTATTCGATATGCCAGACACAGTAACAACAAAGTCTCCAATGGAGACGTTACTGGGCCCGCTCGAGCAAATCGACGATCAACGGGAGGGCCTTTACCCTTACCTTTACCAATAGATTTAGTAATTGGATTTACTTCCTTGACTCCTAGACATGAGCATTAACACATAAATTAGTCCAGCAGACTCAAAATTATAATTCTCTGGCCATTTTCTTGCTTCACAAAATGCCCCACTCCCCTATTTGTAAAGGAAAGAGAAGCTAGAGATTCATGAGTATTTGGTCTCTAGTTTGCCCACTACTCCCTCTGAGAACCTGAATGTGCAGTGGCATGGAGGGGCATGGGGAACCCCCTTGGCTCCTCTTGCTTGCCAAATCAAGAGAAAAACGAGATTGAATATGTTACAGGCAAAGAGAAAAGCATGTGTAGGAGGGTCCAGGAATGTAAAAGCTTAACCTCCTGTTTCATATTTGCACGTTCTTTATCAATCTTAATTCTTGCCAACTTGATTAAGAAATAATCTTAGTGTGCTGGAGGGCTGCCAAAGTCAGCAAATGCTGCTGCTTGGGTCATGTGCCCCCAAAGACATGGACCTACACACAACACAGGGGCGAGTGTGCCCCCAGAAAAAAATACGGACATGCTCACATGGGGGATTGTGCTCCCAAAGGAGACATGGATCCACGTACAGCACAGGAGTGTGCTCCTAGAGAAAAAGTGAAACACCAGGGCAGCAGCTGATTTTGCTAGATGCCCGCCTGTCAGAACAGCTTCAATGCATCACAGTGCTGGTCTCCTAACCCATACAGTGCACTGTGAGGGAACTCATCCTATTCTGGCCACTCTGGGTCATCTCTGAAGTCCATGATGTCCAGGCTCTCAGGATGCCAAGGGTTCAGCACAAGTTCATCTCCAGACTTTCCAAAGGACAATCTGTGGCCTCAGAGACTGAGTTTGTCTTCACACGAGACCATCACACTTCGCTGGTGATGTTGCTGTGGACGTGGGCTGGGAGATTTTGTTTGAACTTTTAGAAGAAAAACGCGACCAAATTCAAGAGTAACCTATGGCTTAAGACAAGCCTCTTGGTCTTCAAAGAAAGAAATGGAAGTCTGAAGGCATCAATTCCTTGCCTTTGAGCTTCGACAGAAAGCGTTTAAATCAGCTTGTCCAATCCCACAATGAATAAAATAAAGTGAAATAATGAATAAGAAAAAGAGCAGAAAAGGTAAAAAAAATAGAAAAAAAAACATTGTCCCCTTCAATATTGACAGGTTTAGCCCTGGGTCGCTTGAACATCGGTTAGGAATCTCCTCATCCTCCCACAATATGACACTAGGACAGATCTCATTAAATATGAGAACTGATTCCCTTGCCCATCCTGTATCCTTGAAAGTAATGGGTCATGCGTAAATACTGTGCTGTCCTGCAACCACTGTCAAAAGTCATGTTCTAGTAATTTTCTCACAGAAAATACTTCTCGTCTTCTTCCAGAATTCTGTGACACTTAGTGTACATGAAGTGGTAACTGATATTTTATTTCTTTGCACTCAGAGTAAGCAAGTGAGGGAAATAGAGCAAGAGTCTAAAGCTACTGAAAAGATCCACATTCAAACTGAGTTCCAAGACATCCTCCCCCCAGCCCAGGTCTCCGAGGAATGATGAGCCCAACAGCAAATGACAACCCAATAATGACCTGAATTATCACGCAAACACAGAATTTTGGTTAGATGCTTTTCAAGGAGGCAACGAATATGGCCATGAAAAAGTAACGGTTTGACATATGTTTCTTCTTTTCTCACACTCCACATTCTCTTAAGGAAAACAAAACAAGATATAGGAGCTCTCACTTTTCATTCCCTACTCTGTGAGGCACCTTGGGAAGGAGCCATCTCCTTTGTATAAGTTCAGGCCAAAATATTCATCTTAGAATAGAATTAATTATAAAAGCGTCAACTCCCCACTGTAGTTTGGTTTATTATTATTATTATTATTATTGTTGTTGTTGTTGTTGTTCTTGCACCATACCAGGTAGTGCTCAGGAGCTGCTCTCTGCACTACTGGGGGATCAGGAAGTGCCAGGACTCAAACCCAGGGCTCCCACAGGCAAAGATTTCACACCAGACCTATGAACCATCTTCCCAGCTCCTTGGGTTCAGTTTTATGAACGAAATAATTTTTGCCGAGTACATTGTGGAAATCTTAATGAACTCAGCAGTGTTTTGTTGTTTATTTTGTACATCAATTTCGGCACAAGATAAAGAAGTTGTTCCAGATGGGTCTAGAAGTGACCCTGGGAAATAAAAGAAAAAAGAATTATTTACAAACGGGTACCAGATGAGCTAGGTCATATTGAAGGCAACTACATACAAACCATGTTGCTATTTCAGAGCAGTGGAATGATATTAGTCATGAAACTGGTCTTGATGGAGCCCTGTGCCACAAAGAGTACCTCCTGCAGTTCTTGCAACAATTGCAACAACCCTGCATGGAAACCAGGCTGGATGCTTTCCCTGCTTCCCTCTGTGCATGGGCTGGCTGAGGCTTCTACCCATGAAGCAACGTGCCCAACAGCATACTGCATGGAGGCAGAGGAGCTCAGCAGTCAGCAGAGCCTCCAAGGCTGCTTGGCAGCCCTGCCACAAACATCCAGTTCCATTCTATTCACTACTTTTCATTCTTCTCTTTCCTTTGTGTATTCATGTCTTTTTCTTGTCAAGTTACTGTTCATAAATATCTTGAGTATGAGGAAACTCTTCTATGCAGAAACAGGTTTTATTTCCAACACTTTCTTGGGCACCGTGCATGCAATCATGAACACAACATACAAGTTTCAAAGAAGCTACAAAGATTAACGGTGACAAGTATTTTCTTTTAGAAAGGCACATTCACTATGGATTGATCATGGGAAGAACAGACCACAGGGCAGCATGGAGCAGGAAGCCCAGTCTGGTGGGGTTACAGCAAAGAGTACAAAGTGGGGAAAGTGAGATGCTGTGGTAAGGGAACATGCTCACATCTCACTTCCTGCTGATATCTGACCGACAGTTCAGTCCAAATCTCACTAGCTGCTTGGTGCTGAAGACAAGGTATTTAAGAGCTGCCACAGATCATGTTGATTGTGTCCGTCTCTTTGGGGCAGGCGAGCAGGTGTGAGCTTGCTGTTGACTCCGGTGGCTCTGAATGACTCTAGGAAGGATCTGCTTTGAGCCTACAAGGTTGGTTGCTGACAGAGTAACACCTGTGTCTAACTTCACCAGACATCACAGTCTGTGTTCTGGACTCCAAACAGTACAGATCTTTCCCTGAGCACCAGGGTCTGCCATTGGGGCCTCACACATGAAGGTGCTTTGCTTCAAAGGAGAGCCCCTCATATAGGCTTGACCCCTGACTTGACTCAGTGAGCCAGTCTAGTCTGCCCTTCCCCTGCAGCCTCCTTCGGGGTAAGGGCCTGCTTCTCATTCACAGCTGTCTGTGCACATGTCACTGTGAGCTTGGTGAAGGCAATGCCTTTGTCTCTTAACCAGAGCTGAATCCCCCACACCAAAAATGTAACCTGGCACTCGGTTGTAAGATGCTTGGTTGGAAGATCTAGAATATACTCCTCTGAAAGTTCACATAGAACAGGACATGAAAACCTGAGAGTACTGTGATAAAGTCTGAGAGCAGCCATGTGGTTACTGCCAAGTTCTTGGACAGAAATGGAGACTAGATGGGGCAAAGAGATGGTATATCAGATAGGATGTTTGTGTTGCATGCAGCCAAGTAAGTTTAATCCCTGGCATCACACATTCCTCTGAGCATAGCCAATAGTGATACCTGAGTGCAAAGCTTTCAAGAATAAGATCCAAGCCACAACCAAGTATGGCCCTAAAACAAAAACCAAACAAAAGTAAATGGAGACCAGGGCTGAAGAGTTAGTACAGGGTAAAGACACTTGTCTTGCACCTGACCAACCCTGATTCAATCCCCATCACCACATATGGTCCTATGAGCACTGTGTTAAGAGTCAGGGATGGTGTCTGAGCATCACTGGGTATAGCCCAAAGCCACAGAACTGGAGATCAGGTCCCAGGTTTCATGGAATAAGCCACTTCACCTCAGCACTGAGTGAAATGTGGAAAAACAAGATTCGTGGATAGAAACAATAAAACACAGCTACATCTGATTGTCTTGTGCCCACTAAGAGGTAATCAAAGAGTCCTCACACAGTGGAGAGAAATGCTACAAAACAATGTGGTTAATGTTTTACCTGCTACCATGATACTCATTCAACTCTGAGCTCAAAAATTTCATTAAACCATATCTCAGAGTGTAATGTTCTAAGAAGGAATACCAAAGGATCCCAGCAAGTTTCCACTGAAAATAAACTCAAGGCTAAAACTAAAGTCATAATGAAATTACACTTTACCTGAGCCAGGAAGTTTGTGTTGGTTGAATCAACAGGTCTTGCCAAAAAAGTGTCTAGTTGTGGTTGTCCTTGATCTGGTCGGTCATGACCTATAGGCCCCTAGACTGTTCTGACTAACAGAAATCTTTTTTCCCCTTTGCCTAGGGGTTCTCAGAATTCCAACAATGTGATTTATTGAGGGAGGGTGGCTTTAGTCAGATGAGGACAGCCCCAACTTCCAGAGGACATGAGAGCTGAAGGCCTTCTAATTACCACCATGGGTAGGGGAGGAGGTAAAATCCCAACAAGAGGAGGTAAAATCCCAATAAAACAGTGTGCAAGGAAGGCCCAGGTGATACCATCACACAGTGAACACTGTTTCAGACTGTAACCCAGGAAACTTGCTTGACACCAACCAATGATTCATCCATTGAAGTTCTGTGTTTGTGCCCATCTGGACTCTATTATAAGAACTCTTTACAATAGTCTGTATCCATCTCCTCTCATGATTATTATAGCAGCTTTCAGAGACTTCTGTAGATTCCTGTAGCAAGCCCCTGACTCTGAGGGTAATTGGGGAATCACAAAGCAGGGGTCTCATCCAAGATTGTGATGTGGATTGTGCTTCATCTGATTTTGCTTTTTTTAAAAATTTTTCTCTTTATTGCTTGAGGTACTGTGAGCTACAATGCTGTTAATGACGTTTTCCCAAATATATGTATATGTATATGCATACATACATATACGTAATTCTAACACCATACTTTTACCAGTGCATCCACCTCTCTCCTACAAGGCCCCTTTGTTCAGGGCCAACTCCCCACCCAGTTCTGTGGATCAGTTTACCTGACTTTCTATCTTTTCTCCATTGTTACTACCTTGCTGTGCATCTTTAAGTCCCATAGCACCTCTAATTTTGACATGAACTCTATAGTTAACCTAAACTAGCCTTAAAGACATGAGAACTGGAGAAAAAATGGACTATGTTCTCTTTCCTCCTCAAGTAATGTGTTCTAAAAACAAAAATGGGTGGGTCAGGGGCCAGAGCTATAGGAAAGCAATCAGAGCACTTGCCCTGCACACAGTCAATCCCTGGCACCCTATAGTTCCCTAGCACTGTCAGGAGTGATTCCTGAGCACAGAGCACAGAGTAATTCCTAAGCATCTTCAGGTGTTGTCCCTGCATAGTGCCCCAAACACCATCAAGAATGACCTCTGAGCATTAATGAGTATGGATCTCAAACTAAATATATATATATATATGTATATATGATATTCTAGTTTGCATTTCCTTTTTTGCTTGAGCTCGAGCAAAAAGTAAATACAAACTAGAATATCATTTTTAAAATCAGGTAGTCAAGGGCCAGAGAGATAGTACAGAGAGGCACTAAGGCATTTGCTTGGCACATGGCTAACCCTGGTTTGACCATCAAAACTGCATATGGAGCTCTCAACACCACAAAGAGAGCTCAAACACCCCAAACACAAAGCAAAGACACTGCCATTGTGACTCCCAAACCAAAATATTCAAAATTCAGAAAACAAAATAGATTAAAAATGGCCCAAATACTAAAAACAAGAATAAAAATGCTTGTAAATCTTACCTGTTTATAATTCAAAGATAAATTATCTGAGTAAATTAATTAATTTATTTACAAAAGATGGGCTGGAGTGATAGCACAGTGGGGAGGCCATTTGCTTTGCACGTGGCTGACCCGGGTTCGATTCCTCAGTCCCTCTCAGAGAGCCCCGCCCACACGGCAGAGCCTGGCAAGCTCCCCGTGGCATATTCAATATGCCAAAAACAGTAATAACAAGTCTCACTTTGTGTTCCTGGAGTGAGCAGACACCATTGAGCTACACAAGCATGAGACAGAGACGAATGGAGATGTTACTGGTGCCTGCTCGAGGAAATCGATAAACAACGGGATCAGTGCAACAGTGCTGTTTACAAAAGATATAGGGAATTAGAATAGGGAGGTTTCTCTGTTTCTATTCCTCACTGTTTGTTGGCCTCTTTTTTATGTGTGCTATTAAACAGAGAAGGATTTTAGACTTGGATGAAACAATGTCTCAGATATATTTGGACACTTTAAGTATACTCTTACCTTTTTTTCAGCTTTAGTTCCAAAGCAACTAGACTGACCAGAAGTCTGTTTCTAAGCTGAAACCCAGGCAGTAGAAGGGGATTCAAGATCTCTCTGTGGTGGAATATTGGTGGATCAAAAAGAAAACATTGCCTTGAGGTTGAGATTTTTAAAAAAAGTAAAAAAGGGAGAGTGGAGGAGATTGCATCGGAGATCAGCTGTGTGCCATGAGAACGGGGCAAATCGGTGGTCCTGAGACCAGTACTGATGGAACAATGCAAAAACATCAAAACACTTCAGGGGCCACTGGTGTTGGGCATGGTGCTGAAATTATGTTTCTGAGAAAATGTTAAAAACAGTATTGTAAACCATGGAATCTCAATCAATAAAAAAAAATCCTTTTAAAAATATTGCAGCATGGACTGAGACAAGGATGGAGGACTTCCAAGGGAATTAAAAGAGAATTAAGAGTAGACAATTGAGAGCTAAAGATATCAGCAGGCCTGCCTCTGGCAGCAAAAAGCATGGTACAATTGGTATACCAGACTCCTGTAATTGACGGTGCTAACAGTTCTTGCAGCATCAGAGGCAACCCAAAGGTTCTACTGACTTACTCCATGGATAGGCAAAGACATGTGCACACTGAGTGCATAATGGGATGTGGAGGTAAAAACTGAAGATGGTCCTGCACTGGGGAACAGCAGAGTGACAAGTCTATTACAGGATGCTGATGAAAGGGAGCCTAAAAGGGGAGCTGAGGAATCTTTCCTGTGGATAGAGATTGCAGTGTGATAACTGGGTGAAATTCTAAAAGATAAAGACATAGTCTCCACAACCCAGTGACCCTACGAGCAAAAGGTGGAGAGAGACCAAGGGAATTCTACACCATAAATGTGCTCAAAGATGATGAACACAGCCAATATAATAAAGGGACTAAAGAAAGAGGAATTATAGAGGTCTGGGAAGAAACTTGGACTTCATTTTCAGCTTAAATTGACATATAAAATAAGGACATCTCGGGTGGGAAATAACATGTACCCACCTTATATTTAGATGAGTGAAATTTTGAAGTCTAGCATGGAAGTCAAAGGATCGTAAGGGTTAAGGAATTTGCCTTGCGGTGTCCACCTCAGCATTAGTTCTGGCTCCCCAAGTACTTCCAGGAGTGACCCTTGAATATAGAGCCATGACTTGTGACCCAGCAAACTCCCACCCACCAAAGAGAGGTGTACCATGGAGGCAGGGGTCAGGGGTGAGAGGAAAGAAATAGTGATGAAGGAAGAGAGGAAGACAGGGATAGAGAGGGAGAGAGAATGAGAGAAGAGGAAATTGTAGCAGGAGATAAAATCAATAGGGAGAACATATTGAACTTTTAAATTGGACTCCTAAGGGGCTAAACTGAAAGGTGGTACAACTGAAATGCTGTTGCCACCTGGTGTCTGTATAACAGTTATAATTTCGATGACAACTTTTGGGGCTGGAGCAATTAGATTGCAAGTAGGGCACTAGAGAGAGAGAGAGGGGAATAGCCTACCAGAAGTGATTTCTGAGCCCAGAGCCAAGAAGAGCATGCCTTGAGCACTGCTGGGTGTGGGCCCTCTCCCCCATAAAAAAACCAACAATTTCAGTGCAACCTAAAATGCTGAAATTTGATTTTGCCAACACACACGTACACATGGGCACACACACACTTATGGGCAGACATGAATGGAAGAGCACATGCCCCACACGTGTGAGTCCTGAGTTCAACCCTAGGAATCACATCACCTTAGACTAACACCAGATGTAGTACTGTATAAAGCTAAATGGGGGGGGGGGGGGATGAAGGCCTATAACATTATATTTTGAAATATCCATCCCCTGTGATTTAGGACTTAGATGTAATGACAATGTGAGACAAGTCATTGAATGATACAAACAGAAATGTCCAAGTATAATCTTCACTGAAGCAAGGGAAAAGTAACTTGAGTTTACTTATAGGATAATAGCTTCCTATGATTTTCTTGTAACACACAGAGCCAATTCTCCTTACATGAATATTTCCTCATTCCTTATAATAAATGACTAGTTTTCTTTATAGGAAAATAAGAAGTGGGTCATGCGCACAGCCTGTGATGTTTGCTGGAAAGGACGCGCTGGCACACCCAGTGGCTCTCTAACACAACCCTCCTGCACCTCGGTGGGAAGGACACATCTGTGAATCCTCTGGCATTCCTTCAATTCTTTACAGCTGTAAAAACCACTACATGGAAAGAAGTGAACATTTCCTAGACAGGAAATCCCCAGACACTACCCCAAAGAGAACAAGTGAACAGTTTTCACTTCAGTGAATTATACCCCATTAAAGGGAACAGAGAGGAAAAGAGCTGAGCTGATGGTGGTCTCGAAATGCCTGGCCTTCTGCTCTAGTCCACACTCATTTTTCTGCCTCCTCTGAAGCGTGGGCCTGCCCCCAATTAAGAATCCTGCTTTGCTGGCAGGTATACTTGCAACTGTTTCATCCAAGATTATGTCTGAGTTAGGGAAAGAGCTTTGCAGGCCCCAGGTCGAAGAGAACATCCCTCCCCCAGGACTCCTAACTGCCTGGATCAGGCCCCTCTGCCCCACCTGTCACAAATGGAGAACAGGATGGATTTGGCCTACTAAGGTTCTTAAGGACACCTTTGGGATTGGGGGACTAGGGGTGGGGGAGAATGGTCAGGGAAAAGGGGGTATGGGGGGCGCTGTCTGTTCTTTTATTTCTGAACTGGCATTCAAGACACAAATGGAGATGAGGGCAGTGACAATAAGGAAAGGAAAAAGATAACTGAGTCCCTTTCCCTTCCTTTTCCCCTTCAGTCGGGTCTGTCTGAACCAAAATATGATACATATAATTTCACATTAATTTTTTCACATTATACTACCTCTGAACTACTGGGAATTTCCCTATAAAGTGCCAACAAAAGATAAATGCAAACATTATTTAAAGGGATTATCTAATTTAAAGACCATTCAATTAGCAGCTCTAGGGATTAAGACATTTTATCAATACAGCCATTAAAATGTTCATTAGCTTCATTATTAAATTATTTTGTTCCCAAATATAATCAATTAGTTCATTAAAGCAAATTATGTTGATCAAAAAGACTTTTATCAATTATTAAATCAAGTATTTCTACATGTTATGCCAAATGAGGTCACGATAAATGGAATTAATTTATAGGGAAAATCCAGCAAAGCTGAAAAATTTCACCAAAGAGTAAAAAAAAAATCATTAGTCTTGTCTAATATGTCATTTACATTTTTTTAGTATTTTTAAAATGAACCATTTACTGCTTTAAAAAAAATTAAACACAGCAAGCAACCAAAATAAAATAAAAATACAAATCCTGGAGAGCTCAAAAGTAATTCTGAGAAATTAGAATTGTAGTTTCAACTTTGTGTAGGAAAAGCTATCTTATATTTATAATTAAATCTGTACTGTGGAATTTTTCATGTAATTCAAAGATCAAAAGGAGAAAACATGTCTACAGAAATATCTTCTTTCTTCCTTCTTTCTCTATGTTGCAAATATAGCAGTCCTTGGGAAACTGCATGTGTACAGTATAAATATTTTATTCTTAGTCCTTAAAGGAAAATACAGATACTGATTTGAAGGATGGGAGGAAAATGAAAGGAGCCAAATTCTATGTGACCTTTAATTATTTCAAAGAAAGGTCTTTACTTCTCATGGAAAATATTACCACTACAGTCTTGTCTGCGTCTGGGGATTCATTTTTAGAAATTCCACCAATGCTATAAAGTTTACAGGCAAAATTTGACTTGTGTAAATCGCTCGATTCTTCATTTCACTCACTCTTGAAAGCCACACGATGGACATAGTATCATTTTCTATAAGGTAGAACCAAAATGCTCAAGAATAGCAATGTAGCCTTCAGTTATAGCATATCACTTAGTGTCAGGAAAGAGAAACAGTTTGTTCTTAAGTGGTTCCATACTTTCATCACTTAGATTCAGGAGAAGATAATGGCGTGCAGAAAGGTGCTATGTCATATGTGCCAATCAATGGGAATTACTTATCCACCACTGACCTCGGGGGGAAAACTACCACCAGGGTGTGACTGCCCTATCAATGCTGTAGGTAAAGAAGCAAGCACAGCTTGCCAAGAGAGTCACTCAGCTAGAAAGTACCATGTTGATGTTAGATCAGCTTGGCATCATCCAACACATCCTCTGGCACTTACCTTTCTATGAATCTGGAGGTTTGATCCTCTCCATAAATATCCAGAAGTAGATTTCCTTTTAAGTGTTGACTTAATGTATTTTCTTTCTCCACACGTAAGCTCAGAAGAAAGAGTAAACCTGGGAACTATCCAACACTGGGCATTTCCACTTAAGTGTATGAAAATGCACACAGCTGGTGAGTGAGATCATCGTGGGGGGGGGGGGGGGGAGGCAGGGGGTGTGACAGAGAAGAATTTAGATCTGCTCCTCCCAGGACATTTTTCCCTCCACCATGTAGAGACAGGCATACTTCCTCCACATCCTGTCCTCCAAACCTCAATGCACAAAGATCCTAAGAGCATTCTAAAATCCCCAAATTGGACAGCAGTGAATCCCGGAAGACAGCAGCTTGCCAGAGATCTCTCTGGACCCCATATAGAGCCAATTCCACCAGGGCACCTCAGATGGAGAAGGTGAGCTCTCTCTGCCCACTCCAGATGGAACCCTGGTGACCATGAGCTTCCAGGAGAAAAACCCAGGTATGCAGTTTCCAGGATTCAGACTGCAGGCCACACAGCAGCAGGGAAAATGAGCTGTCCATCCCTCCCTGTCTCCTGCCCACTTGGGGTCCTGGCTGTCACACCTACAATCAGCTTTCGGATGCCATCTCAGCACATCAACAGCCTTGATCCAGAGACTCCCAAATAAATCTCAAATGGATTAGCTCCTATAGAGATCTTTCTGGACCCCAATCATTTACAATTTTAGAATTCCAGAAATATGCGGCCATATTCACAGCCGTGTGACCTCTCATGATATTCATAATAAGCAACAGAAAACAAATTATCTAAGCATCTGTCCCTGGCAGGCTTGAATGGTGGTGGAAAAATTCAAGTAAACCATAATGCCAAAAAGTAGAGAGAAAGTATGGGGTAAATTGTCTGAAATAGAGGCAGGGGGGAGGATTGGAATGGGGGGAGGAGTGGATACTGGGGACATTGGTGGTGGAAAATGTGCATTGGTGAAGGGATGGATATTCAATCATTGTATGATCAAAACTCAATGAAAACTTTTATCTCGTGGTGATTCAATTAAAAAATCCCCAAATTGTGCATCAAACCCCATAAACAAACAATTGGGGACCAATCCCTCCATTGTGCTGTGACAACCTTAAAGAGCATAAGATGAACGTCTGCCTGGCCACCTAACAATTTAGAAACCCTGTTCATGTCAATCATTTCTTGTGGCTTCTGCCAAGGCACTCATACTCTTGTTTGTGGTCCAGGGATCATAATACAAAATAAATCACCAAAAGGAAAAGGAATAGAAGAAATTTGCAAATTGGGACAAATTTTTGCAGGTCTGCTTGCCAATCTTTGTTTTCAACACATTTCTCTGAGATGGGATGAAAACCAGAGGTGTAGGCTGTTGTGTCTCTAGGAGAAGTACCATCTTTCCACTCTATTTTAGGCAAAGAACCCAACACTGATGTGTAATTGTGTTAGGAGTTCTTCCAAAAGAGGTCTTATGCTTGTTCATGATTTGATTAAAAGAAGAAATGACAGTATCCACAGTTCTAGAGCACTTGCTGTAGGCACTAGGTTGAGCCCGTGCATATGTTCACAATCTCACTGCATTGGAAGGACAACTTTCAAAGATGTGTTCTTTTTTCATCCCCCCTTCACAGATAAACAAGTTGTATATAAAGAACTCTGATGATTATTCAAGAGTGTATGCCAGAGCTATATTTTAACCCCGAAAGACCATAAAGCTCTTGATTGTTATGTTCTCATGCTTCCCATCAGACCTTGAAGTGATGGGCACTTAGATTACAAAGAAAAGCTGGTTTGTCCAACTACTTAGCTCAGTCTAAAGTCTTACATTAAGATGCTTAAATATCAATAGACAAGGGGTTGGATCAATGTGGCTGGGTCAGGGGGCATAGGGAAGTGAGGAACAGAACCCAGAGAATTCAAATAGTAACCAAAAGAAAATGGCTTAAAAGGGTTAAATGTATGACTTGGAGCCAAATGGCTTGGCAGATGCAGCCATATTCAGGGATTTGTGATGACAGAGACCATCCTTTTTCCATCCCACTTTGAGCTGTCTTTATAGAACTTTATCTTTTATGTCCAAAGATCAAATAAAAAAAAGATCACATTTAATGAGAACTAGGGAAAATAAACTGGTGGCAATTAAAGAGTAAAAATAACTTCTCTGTGGCTTCAGACCACAGGAGACTGCTCATTTTAAGAGGCATGGGCAAATCACTTAAACAAGGCTTTTGGGACTGTGTTCATCTCATGTTCCCTCCCACACTCACGGTGGTTAAAGTTTAGAAAGTCAGAGCTCTTGGACCTATGGAAATGTGTAGTAAATACAAGTAGAACCAGGCCAAACGCATGAACTCACAAATCCAAGCTTGTAGCATGGAAGTCAAGCCCAGGTCTCTTTTTAGCATAGTGGTTTGTATGGAACGGGTTTAGCAAAGCTAGAAAACATTATGTTACCCATATCCTTAATGAGAGACTGTCTTTCCTCCATCCTCAAGCTCTTTTTCTATTCTCTATATCTCTGGATTCAAAGTTGCTCAAGATTCAAGGAATTCCAATCACTCTTTCATGTACTGATATGTTAGGAATAAGATGAGACTGACTGAACTCATCCTCAAATCTAGAACTACTGAACTCACGCAGACACCCAGACAGTCAAACTGGTGTGGGGTTTCCACCTCGGCCCAATACCACTCTGTTGAGAACAAAATTTGGGAAGCACTTCTCAATCTTAGAGTCAAGATTATGCCTAAGTATCAAAGGGGTTCTCCAACTTTCTCATAAGCCTACAGGCACAAAAATTTATCAGAATTCCTTATAGAAAATCACTCTGACATATTACTTGAACTTTCCTCATTTTTGGAACATAGCAAAGAACTGACTCAAGATGTGATCAGTCACTGAAGGACCTTTTTTCAAATACCATGGTATCTAATATATTCTGTTCCAAGGTCAAGTCCATCTGTCAATAACCCAAACCCATATTTGATAACACCAAACTTACCGGTAGAATGTTGCATAGTCCACCGTTGAATGGCATGTCTGAAATTCCCAGGATTTGAGTTTCTGACATTCTCGATGGGCGCGGAGCTTTACCTTCACTGTTCCCTGACACAATTCAGGCACTGGCTTCCTCTGGGGTCTATTGCAGAACTCATTTGACTCTACCCTCCAGGACTCTGCAAAGTCATCCACATCAAATTTGAAGTTTCCATCTCCACCAATTAAGTCATCACGCTTATGTCCATTGTAGTTGCCACAAAGACCACAGAGTTTGCCCTTGAGATGGGGGGCAGCCATGACTTCTACAAAACTGTCTCCATCCCAAGATATTTCCAAACCTAGAGGAAAAGGGGAACAAATACTCTAAATACACAAATAATCCCCATGTGTATACACACTACTATACACAGTATACACTAGAATATGTAACTATACAATAATATACTGATATTGTTATTGAATTTGGCAAGATTCTAGTATCTTGGATGTTGTCTGCCAAACTTTGCATAAAATCACATATCATGACCAAGGGAGCATCAGGAGCATGTGTACAGGAACATCACATGGCCTCCTGAACATCACTGGGTACTGTCATCTATCCCCCAAAAAACATTTAGGGAGATGCTTTGATGTTCCTAGGTACCATATTCCTCTAACACTTAATTATTGACCCAACTGGCCAAATATCATCAGGAATGGCCTCTACCCTCCTCACCCAATTATATGAACCATTTGCACAGAGGGGCTGAGAGTGGTTTATGTATATAAAGCTTGTGTTTATGATGATATCCTTTATACCTTGATAAATGGCTACTCATTGAGCATGCTGCTCTAATTTTATTTTTTCTTTTTCCAATAGTAATTGTTTTATTCCAAATCATACTTTTCCACTATACTGTGGAAATGGAAAGAAAATAATGATGATAGTTTTTATTTTTATTTTTTGTTCATTACCCAAATTCTCATATATTTATATCAAATGTCGAATGTAAATCATCAGATTATTTGTAACAGTGAGAGTATTATAGTGATAAATACTAAGCTACTGAAAACATCCTCTTCAAGGACCACACTCACACAAATAAAAATGTTTATTCCCTTATTATTTTATAATCATTCCTGAGGTATGACCAATAGCTCAACAATAAGCAACTGTTGACTCAAATACTGGCTTGTTGTGAAACCCTCTAACCTTTTTAGCTCTTTCTCAGCTGGGGCTTCTCTCTCTTATGGGCTTCAGAACTCGAAGAGGTCTTAGTTCCTCCTGTGCTAACAGAATTACCAGGCCTGTCTTCTCTATTGGAAAAAACTATCTTCTCCCCAGAAGGTGAAAAACATGAACCCCTTCGCTTTCCTGGACTGACCATCAAATATCTCAGAGCATTTGTCCAGCCTAGACAAGCCGGCCCATAGATTTCAGGAATTACGCATGCTGAAACCTGTTGAGGATGGAGCTATTTCTGCTTTGTTTTGTTTTTACTTCCTCCATGCTGCTAAGTGGGTCTGGAAGCACTGTGGTAACACTTGGTCAACCACAGTAAGTAGTGCTGAGCTAGGGCCCGGCCAGAGATGCTGCTGCCTCAGTGGTGTCCATGGCGGCCTCCAGGGAACCGTGAACTAGTTACAATGGCTGTGACAGGAACACAGAGAAAACCTCAAGCACAAGTAGATGTACATTTCTGCCCTGGGCTTTCT
The DNA here is from genome assembly GCF_029834395.1 of Sorex fumeus. NCBI lineage: Eukaryota > Metazoa > Chordata > Mammalia > Eulipotyphla > Soricidae > Sorex > Sorex fumeus. The sequence continues at coordinate 76,010,706 of NW_026606094.1, read as the reverse complement.
CCATTTTTGCTGTCACTGTCTCCTAAGAATGACAACCCACAAAGTCTCTCCAAGTGTGTTTTTAAATCATACTACTTGGGTTATATATGATATATGAGATATATATATATATATATCCTAGTCATCTCTCCAAGTGTGTTTTTAAATCATACTAACTTGTATTATATATGATATATATATATATATATATATATATATATATATATATCTTAGTCTTTCATGTAGCCTGTCCTGGGCCCCTGGAAAGAATATCATGTCTCTTCTTTGAAATTACTTTAACTTTGTTCCCTTAGAATAAAGATTAATCCAATGAGCAAATGTTCATGAGATGATCAGAAGCTGGTAGATAGGTGATAGTGAAAAAAGGTTAAAAAGAAAAGAGAGGGGAAGGGTAGAAAGCAATGGATCTAAAATTGGCCCAAGGAAACATCAGAGTAACAGAAGATCAATAAGAAATGCCCAGAGGTAAGATTCTAAAGCCAGGATTCCTTAAGTCTGGACATGGTCCAAAAGGTGAGAGACCCAGCCAAACAGCATTCCTGTCACAAGTACACAGCTGGCACAAGAAGACAAGAAGAGCTGAAATCTGCACTAAGGGGTTCATGGGAGAATAAACCAGTGGCAAAATTTGGTGTCTCAAGAAATAAACAGAACTATAGAAAAATCACTGTTGGTTAGATGAAAGAACTAGAATCTTTCTTAGTTTAAGATACACATGACAGTATTGTTGGTTGGAAAGAGAAACTGGGTTGAGAAAAGAAATAACTAAGTTAGGAAAAGAAATGAGAAAGATCCTAAGAGCACCACTCTTGGAAATAATTTGACGAAGAGACCATCCCTGCAAAGGAGCAGGAAATGAGAGGAGTGGGCCCTCTGCATAGGGTCCACTTTGGGCTCCCCTCATGTGGGTCTCTGGGCAATGGTGTCAACTCTGACAAATGCAATAATCACATAAAATGAGTGATACTTTTTCTAATGTCATTATCTAACATGGCTTTTGGCATATAGTGTGTTCTCAGTAAAAGAATGAACTACCCTGTAAATGGATACATTGAAACCACGAAGTCAAAATAATTGTGAATTTCATGCTAGTTAAGACACTGAAACAACAGTCTTTAAGAAAGACAAGCAAACTGTAATGTGATTTGTAATACATTCTCTAAGGTATAGGAGAAACCTGACCTTACAAGACTGTAGCCAGGCAGCTGCCCAGCAAGAGAAATGAGGGGAGAAAATCAATTCCATACAAAACTCAAAGTTTCAGAGCATAATTCCAAAGATTTTCCATGTTGCAAAATTTTCCAAACTACAAATCTCTTTCCTAGACAGCAGGAAAATACTATTCTTCTAAATGCCACAATGTTCGAGATTTACATCCAAAGGAGCTCCAACAAGCATCACTGACAATGATATAATAAATTTGAGCCTTTGGGCAACTAAGTTCATAGGACTTCAACTCACAGTGAACAAACCAATCATTTCATTTTGTTCTACCCCCCATCCTGCAGTGCCTGGTAATTCATGTATACTTCTGAAGATGAAGACTCCCTGCACATTTGGTAAAATTCTCTCAAAATTCCAGACATCACATTCATAAAAGATGGGCACCAAAGTAAGAGAAAAATTGGTCCTTCAATCTCTTCTCTTCCTCTTTCATGTTATTGCAGCATTAAGAGGATTTTCATGGACCAATGCTGGGCTGGTTTCATATTGTGGAGAGGTGACTTACTCAGTGAAAGATGCCTTTGTCTGTTACTATATCATACACACATGTGTTTGCCTATTTTTTAACCCTCCACATGAGTTGAGTCCATACAAAGTAGATTATAGCAGTGACAGACTAAAAAACTAATAAGCTGTAATTGAAGAAATTGCTCTTCCAAAAGATATTTTAAATAGGTCTCTTATGAGAGAAACATCCTGGAAGTGTTTGAGAGGTTGTCCTTTCTGCAGCTGGGATGAGTTTCCCAATTCTCTGCATGAGAAATTGGGTAGGAAGAACTGGCAGAGTCAGGGGCTAAAGCCAAAGCACATGTCCCGTGTGGGGCTATGAGCAGCAGCCGCATTCCTTCCACTGTGTGAAGGGCCTTCCAATTTTCCCTTCTCGCCAGTGAATATTTCACCAACTTGTTCTTCGCCCTTCAAATGTGTGACTTGGCTCTGGATCATTTCTTTGTTTTTGTTTTTGTTTGGGGCTGGGGGAAGAGGAAGTTGATTCTTAATGTTGTGGTTGTTTCTGTTTGCATTGATTTGTTTGGGTTTTGGTGATTCTTGTTGCCTATGCTGCTGCCCACTTGAAAGAGAAAGGAGGTGCAAAATCTGACATCACACACAGTGACACCTCACTGAGGCTGAGTTCTTCTGATCAGAAAAAGAATGTGTGGGTGAGTGAATGTGTGAGTGTGTGAGCCTGTGTATGTGAGAGTATGTGAATGTATGTTGTGTGTTAGTATGAGTGTGTGCATGAGTGTGTATGTATGTGTATATGTGTGAGCATATATATGCATGTGTGTAGTATGTGCATGATGTGTGTATTAGTACGTATAAAAATATGAGAGTGTATGTATACATGAGTGCATGTGAATAAGTATGTGTTAGCTGTGTGAGTTTGTGAGTTTGTGTGTTATTATGTGTGAGAGTATGTGTATGTGAGTGTTAGAGATGAGTATGTGAGTGTATGTATATTAGGTGAAGAATTTTATCAAAAAAGAAATTAAAATTCCCATTCTTTCATGCTTATTCTTTCAAATGGAATTGACTCACTTCTTTCAGGTTGAGACAAGTGAGGAATATTCTTAAACTATTTCTAAGTGCAAAGTGTTGGGATGTGGTGGGGGTGGACACTACTGCCTCAAGTTCCCAACCTTTGCTAGGTGTCTCTGTTTTACTCAGTTGTTATGAGGCAAGTAACTACCACCTAAATCCACCCAAGCTATGTGGGGCCATCTGCGCTTCTCTGCCAATGATGCTGTCATGAACCCCAGAGGCCAGGTGAGCTGCAGGCTTGAGTTAGGCTGTTAATTGGTAGGAAATACTCTGTGATCATATGGGTTTATGAAACAGGAAGAAAAAAAACCCTTCGGAGGAGCACTCAAAGGATACACTGTGATATTTTAATTGGTAATCACAATCAATAGGCAATAAAAAGAAAATATCCTGAGGGTTGTTACATACTGAGATAGAGTAGAGTAGAAAACACTATTGTCTGAAAATGGAATTGTTCCATTCAAAGGATAATCTCAAAGCAAATTTAGTGCCCAGAGGAATACAGTTCTTCCCTAGGAAGCAGAAGGCTTGTTCACTTCACATGCCGTAGGAAATTGTTTAGCTGGTATGAAGTGCACCACATAATTTACTTGCATTGTGGTAAGAGAGATGGAAAAATAAAAGACATTGTAAAGTGGAGTTCAAGGCCTATAAGAGTTAACTCTGCTAAACTAATTATCATATTTACGATCTATTATTATTTTCTTAGCAGCTTCATCGCTTTGTTCATTTTTACAATGTGAACCCGTACAAAGAGTACATTTATTCCATTAGGTATTGTCAGCTGTGAGTCGAACAGTACAGAACCTCCTAGACTGTTAGCCATCTTTGAGCATCCAAGATCTTTGGGAATTGGACTGTGGTTGACTAATAATTTCCATATCAGTAGACTCCATTGTGTTCTGCTGGCTTGCAAGCAGATAGACAAGGTGCTTCTAATTAGTTCAGTACAATAATGGGTCGTCGTGCATACATTGTACGGGGAAGTACAAACAACTGCTCCTTTTAAGGAGCCCATTGAGACCTCTCCATCTGGAGAGTGACATATCATAAGGACAGAACAACAGGTGACTGCATTTTCTAAGCAGGACATAGTCTTCTAATGTCTCTGAACAGATTCAACATCTGCTCCTTGCATTGTGAAGATGAAAATCTCCCCCTTTGCCAGAAGGCTCCAACCCATTAATATTTAATATTCCCTCACTGAAGCCATGTGATTCTCTAAGTAAAAGCACCCAGGTTTCTCCTTGGCCTCCTGCCTTGTTTAGCTAAACTGGTATTCTATAGAATCGTATCAATTTATCACATAGAGTTTGTTATGAATTGAAATGATTAACAGGACTCTTTCTGAAGGTATAATAGGAAAGAATGTCTATAGTCCCTCAAAAGTGCCTATCTACCAAGAGCTTCTCTTTTAGACTTGTACTAAGAAAAGAACTTGGACCCATTTGCAGCTATTACATTACTAAATTCTCATCAAAGCAAACAGAATACACTGATTTCAAGTATCATGTATCTATAGCCAATCAACAAACAAGATGTATGAGCCAAAGGCAGTGTGGGAGGAATTGGATATGATAAAATAAGATGCATAAACAAATAATTCACTCTGGGGGCCTAATAGGCTAATGGGCTGGAGCGATAGCACAGCGGTAAGGCGTTTGCCTTACAAGCGGTCAACATGGCCGACCCGAGTTCCATTCCTCTGCCCCTCTTGGACAGCCCGGCAAGCTACCGAGAGTATCTCGCCCGCACGGCAGAGCCTGGCAAGCTACCCGTGACGTACTCGATATGCCAAAACATCGTAACAACAAGTCTCATGATGGAGACATTACTGGGCCCGCTCAAGCAAATCGATGAACAACAGGAGGACCATGACCGTGACCGTGAATAGGCTAATAACAGTGAATTCAGCTTTTCAAATTCCTCTCTTCCAAAACACCGCAGACATGAATTTGTGCCTCATTGTATCTATTAGGGTAAGCTGCTGGCAATCACAGAGTGTGTGGGGAAGTATCTGCCCCTCTGGTGGAAACAGAGAGTCCATAGGGCTCTGGGTAACATGGGCGAAGTGTCTTCAGAGCGCCCATACTGAGTCTAGCACCATCTCAGCACTAATGATGGCAGGCAATTAACAGACAGGATGGCTGGTCACATGCTCTGCTTTTTTACCCCCATACATAGTCTGCTGCTTTGGAAGGATTCCCCCTTTCTTCAACAGATGCTAGCAAGGAGAAACTCTGTCCCAGATGTAAAACAGACAGCACTCTATTGGCTGAACTTGGAGAGATGTTGGTAACTCCAAAATGGACCTCAATGGACCAAAATAGCAGCAAAACTTGAGAAAGGGGTTATTTGGAGCCCATAACTGCTCGTTCTTGGCAGCATACTGGAGAGACATTGGCTGTGAGCGGATCCCATGTGTGTGTGGGGGGGGGGGGGGGAGGGACGGGTGTGACTGACTGGCGTTGGGAGTGCAAATGTCTCCAGTTATCTGGGGCAGTCTGACACCTCCTTTCATGATTGGGGAGCCCCATTTCTAGCTGCTGCCTACCTGCTTTGGTGGTCACTTTCAAGAGGTAGCCATCCAGATCCACGTGGAAATGCGGAGCCCGGCAGGGCAGTGCCACCCGGGAGCCATTCCAGCGCACAGTGAGGTGCTGCTGGAGGCTGAGGGTGCTGGCACCCAGCACCAGCTCCACTGATTTGGTCCAGGAGAAGGAGCGGGTCCTGCGTGCATCGTTCTTCACCAGAACCTGGAAGGGTGAGGCAGGGGAGGAGCAGTCTTTCGTCAACACGTACTGACATGTCCCCTGAAAGTTAAACGTGCGGCCGTCAAAAGTGTTGTAGTGAGGGTCTCCAAACACTGTGCAAACGCCAGGCTCTGTGGATGATGAGAGACAAAACAGGGTCAGGCAGGGAGGGAAAAGGCAAAAAAGACATCAGGAAACATTCACCTGCTGGGCACCTGCCCATGAAGGGGGGAGGGGTGCTCAGCAGGGAGACTTGAAGCTGTAACGTGTTAGTGAGGAAAAAGTAAAGGCTGCACTGTTGCAAAGGTTTGGGCCAGACATCAAAGGCCAGATAATGCTGGTGGTGGCTTGACCCTTCCAAACCACTGGCAGTGTTTCTGAATTCTTGCTTTTCAGGCCACCAGGACATGCAGGGAATGGGGAAATTTAAGATCATTTTGCCAGTGGAACTGACCTAATTTCATAATGTATGTAGATATGGAAAAAACTAAATAGAAGGGAAATCACACACATGTCAACATGTACCACATGGATATTATGCCTTTTTTTATGATAACAAAAATTTTAGAAACATTGTATTTTCAATATCATCCAAGGTCTAAAAGTAAAACATTAAATGCTACATTCATGTGTTTACTGAGAAAAATAAATGGAATTGCCAAAAAGATACAGTTAGAACAAAAGTCCGGGTAACATTAATAGTTTCTAGGTAAGATAGAAGTGATTAAAAATTGAACAGTCTTATCACTTGAAAGATTTAAGAAATTCTTGTGAATTTATTATTTTAAAATACTATTCATCTGGAAACTTATGAAACCCTGTTATACACTTTGGGGCATCTCAAAGATTCTTCTTCTTAAAAACTTTTTTTTACGGAATCACTGTGAGACAGACCATTACAAAGCTGTTTACATTGTATTTCAGTCATGCAGTATTCCAACACCCACCCCTTCACCAATGTACATTTCCCAGCACCAATGTCCCCAGGTTCCCTCCCATCACTCCCCACCCCATCCCTGCCTCTATGGCAGGCACTTTTCTTCTCCCTCTCTCTCTCTCTGTCTTTGTCTCTCTCTCTCTACCTACCTACCTCCATCTCTCTCTCTCTCACACACACAAGTCAAGGCTTCTTCTTATGTTCTGACAACAGCATTCAATGATCATGAGCAAAATCAGTCACAGTTAACCTTCACAGGGACAGCTCCACACGACCACACATAAGTAAGCAATGCTCTGCCTGTGTACTGATCAAGGCTACATCGAGAGAAAATGGGTATTTATACTGTCTCTAATATTAAGCAAATAGCTAAGCATTTAGTAGTGAATCCATAAAATAAACTTTATCTGGGCCAGAAAGCTCAGAGAATTGAGCTCATGCTCAATTGAGCTCATGTGCAAGACCAGAATTCAATCCCTGGCACCACATGGTGCCTGAGTTTTGAGCCAAGAATTACTCCCTAAGCACTGCTGAGCATGACCAAACAAACAGATAAATTAATTAAATACTATCTGCTTATTAAAAAGCCATTAATATCTTAATGAAAGTCTGTTAATAATTCTAGTGATTGAGAAAATGCTTACTACATGTTAAGTGTCATAAAGAAGCAAACTCTATCTAGAGAGTAAACTTTACTGTGTCAAAAGTAAAAGTACAAACACATACACTAAACTTTTAAATTGTGCTTATTTCTTGGGGCAGAAGCATGAGTGATTCTCTCTCTTTCCTTTTTTTTTCCTGTCTCTGTTATGTTTTGCTTTTCAGTGTCAAAATGTGGGTACTTGTAGATAAGGCCAATTATGTGACAAAGCAAATCCACAAAGCAGCAACAAAAAAATCCTGCTGCCTAGCTTGGCCCTGGGGAAGCTAGAGCTTACTCATAGCTGGGCTGCAAGCGATGAGGGACATCCAGAGAGACTGGGCAAGGGAAATGATGTGTGAACAGGGCTGTCAGGAAAAATATTTTTCAAGAGGCCCTAATTTGTGGACGAGAAGGATTGTGGAGATCAAGATGATTTTTCTGTGTAACAGCAATAAGAAAGAGGCCAACAAACTTTCATGACTAGGAAAATGCCTGAGAATTATGGGTTGCTTTTGGGGACATTTGTATCCTGAGCTAAAACAATCTTGAGACCTTGGCCGTTTTCCCTGGCACCTCGAGGTCCTGGTGCCAGAACTGCAGGAGCTGTGAGCATGTGCATGAGAGAGTGTCTAAAGGGAGAAACTTGGGTTAGAAAACCCTGCCTAGCTGAACAAGAAAATGACTAAAGAAACACTTGGGGGACAAAAATGGAACATTGTATCCTCATAAAAGTTTCTTCCCCAGACCTGGTGAAACATGCTGCCTGGATCCAAGAGGTCCAGATGTCCAGCCACACTTCTGGAACGCTAAGAGTTAGAGCTACAGAAATAGACCGGTCTGTACCTTATCTTGCCTGACTGTGTTGTAAACCCAAAAATCGGGGAAAATGCTAATGTATCTTTGGTGAAACATTTTTTCATAACTCTTTGGCCAATTTGCCAGATGTCATTTTCATTGAATTTGTTTTCAGAGTATGTATACAATGCATGGGGGAGTGAAGGGAGATGAGAAAGCTAAAAATCCAACTCCTGGGATTGTTTCATTTCTCTCTGAGGTAATGGAATTATGTATAATGTTTATTTCTCTCTTTCTTGTTTGTGTGTATGTACATTATTGTGTACATTTCATTATTTACAATAGTTCTCTTGTGTGTTTGAAAAATAATATTTGTTTAAAATATGAAAAACACTGTATTCAAACATACTCCTTGATGTTTTACGCTTTAACAAGATTGTTATGATAACTGAGTGAATTAGGTTCCTTCCAAAACCCAATTTCCGCTACTTTCCTTTTCACCTTTTCAGGTGCATTGATTTCTGCTATGGCGTATTTATTTTAAGAAAATTCCCTTCTCTGAGAGCAACGACTATTTTCAAAGATCTGTCAAAGGTAACTAAGGAAAATTAAACAATTTTATATTGTAAATTAAAAAAATAAGAGAATTTGAGGAGATTCTCTCTTCCTCCCTTAAGCCCAGCAAAGTAAGAAGAGAAAAGCACAAGGAAGAGGGAAAAAAACCCCACTATTCATGACTTGCCATCAAGAAATAATACAACCCAGAACAACCAAACGTTAAAACATGCCTGTCCAGATCAGATAGAGAAGAGAGCACTAAATAAAGGGTGTTGGGAGGATCCTCCCAGGAAGGCAGAAGCTTGCTGAAAGTAGACTATAGACCAAACTTGATTGCCACTCAATGTCTCTTTTGCAAACTACAGCACCCAAAAGTCGAGAGAGAACAAAAGGGAATGCCCTGCCACAGAGGCAGGGTGGGATGGGGGGGATGGCAAGTGGGAGGGATACTAGGATCTGTGGTGGTGGAGAATGGGCACTGGTGGAGGGAGGGTACTTGATCATTGTATAACTGAAACCCAAGCACAGAAATTTGTAAGTCTACATCTGTACCTCCTGGTGTTTCACTAATAAAATTTTTTTTAAAAATGTGCCTGTCAAGATGGCAGGCTGTAAAGCGGGTGAGAGAAGAGAACTTGGGAACACAAGTGGAGGGAAGTTGACACCGGTGGTGGGATTGGTGCTAGAACGAGAATATTATATGTTTAAAACTTAACTATCAATAACTTTGTAAGTTATATTTTTTAATATTTTTTTGTAATTTAAAAGAAATAACTTTGAGTATTTCTTAAACTTTGAGTATTTCGGCCAAGACTCAGAGACTATAAAAACCAGCTCCCGGAAGAAGAACAGTGGAGTCTCCTTCCTCCGCGCCTGACTGTCCTCCTCGCCGCTGGGGCCCCTTGGAGGGGAGCGGGTTGAGCTTTCCTCCCCGCCCCGACCAGGGCTCGGCAGCCAAAGACCTCCAGGACCAGCCACCACCATGCTGAGACCACTCTCCGCACACATGAAGGTACTGGCAGAGTGACAAAGTCATGCGGGTTCTGGGGCCGAGATCTCCAAGCCTACTCGGATTTGGGCCGAGCATCCTCCACCCAGATCCTCCAAATTCCAGTAGGCGGGGGTCACACCCACCAACTGGCCCCCTGGTGCCGTGTAATCCCATCAGCGGCCAAGACCCAGAGACTATAAAAACCAGCTCCCGGAACTGCGCGGCCGCGACATTTTATTGTGACATCTTATTATCTCATTCCTACTTTGGACAAACTGGCAGGCTACCGAATGTAGCCTGCCCACATGGCAGAGTCTGGCAAACTCCCTGTGGCGTACCCAATATGCCAAATACCAGTAACAATGATGGGTCTCATTCTCCTAAAGAGCCTTGAATATAATCTCAGGGCTAGGATGAAGGAGATGTTACTGGGGCCTGCTCGAGGCAATCGATGATTAACAGGATGATTTGTGATTTCTGATTGTGTGTATGTTAATATGAAGATTAGCCTTACACAAAAATAAGAGATTAGAATGTACATAAAAATGGATTTGTCTCCACTTAATATCTCATATGACTTTCACTTTCATTAAAACTACTTTGAAAATATACAAGGTTCCCTTGATCCTTCATCCATTACATTGCAGTGAAATGCTTCTCTTTACACGACTCTATCACACTGATGGAAACATTCGCAGAGGCTCTTTTAGCACGTGGAAACTGTTTGTATAAAGAGGTGGCTTTCCACTGTCACGACACAGGGATATGGACTTTGTGGGGATCCTGTATCACCAGATCATGCAGAAGATCCTGTGAATCTCAGGGAGGTAAGAACCTTAGCAATGTTACCACATTTAGGTCAGGGGATGGCAAAGGTTGTATTCAGAAGCGCAAGATTTTCTGTAACTGGTGTACACTGCTCCTTTAAGATTCGGACATAAATAGCATGTGTTTCAGCAGGACCTGGACTTCTCCCCATTGGAGGTTCTGGCCACCCTTGAGGTAACACAGAGATTTTATGACTCTGGTTACCTGATCAATATATATTCCACAAAGTGGCATCTGTATATCTGTAAAATTTTACATTGTTGACTATGAAAGTCAAGAACTCACCCTAATTTACCTGTTAGGTTAGTTGACTTAACTTGACTATTGGGTGAAAAGAAGGAGGAAGTCTCTTCCCACCAATCCATAATCCATCAGATTATAAATTTTATAAGACTTATAAATCTGTATATTAAGTTTAATATGAAAATGGTTTAAAACTATTTTGAGAGGCTAGGGAAACAGTACAGTGGGAATGGCACTTGTCTTCCACAAGGATGACCCAAATTCAATTATGGTCCACCAAGCCCCATCAGGAGTAAGTGAGATGTGGCCCCAAAACCTAAACCTAAACCTGTTTTGAGGAGGGCCACTACAGAGTATGTGAATCTATTTTCACACATTTTCCATAATCCCATAAACTCACTTGTTTTTAAAAAAGGAAACCAGAGGAAATTGCCCCTACCTTCCACATCTAATCTAAAATAAATATAACTCCAAAAAGACCATGGCTGACATTGGAGACCTCCCCAATGAAGGCCAGGGCCTCCCCGTCTCACACCTTCCCTCCAGCAGTGGCCTATTCTGCCCCACACTTCACAGCACACCAATCCTTCAGGTCCTGGCTCTCTGCCCAACTCCCCACAACGACTTCCCTCATGCCTCAGGCAAAGTCACTTCTCTCTCCTCTAAACCCCCAAAGTAGAACTAGTCACAGAGCTCACATTCTGAGTAAGTCTTCATTTCAAATATAGCATTTCGTAGTCACACAGCTTTCCAGCTTGGGAATTTAAAATATGGTCACCAAACCCACAACTTGCATATGATAAATCAGTTTCTACTCTATTCATAGCTTCAATGAATCCTTAGCTGAAACCAGAATTGAAATACCTCATATGTAAATTCTGTGTGTCCTTCTCAGGATCTGTTCTTGGGTGGTGCTTCTAATCAAAGTACAAATACAAGAGTCTTTCTTAGTGGCCCAGGAGAGTGAAAAGTCCTGGCAGTAGGCATGTGGAGTACTCAACCCACTTCTATTGCTGGTTTTGAAGTCAAGAAATTTGGGCAGCCTCTGGAAGCTACACTAGATTAAAAACAAAAATAACAAACCCACTCTCCCTCTGAGCATCCAGAAGGACTAGAATATTGCCAATATCTTGGCCTGCTCATTCAAGACTTATCTCAGACTTCTGATCTCCAGAACTGAAGAAATAACAAATGTGTGTTATTTGCCATCAATACATGAAAGTAATTTTTAAGACATCAGCAGAAAATGAATACAATTAGCAATAAAAGTCAGGGTGAGGAATATAAAATGATGATAGTATGGGAAACAACAGGGCAGATGTCTTCCATAGGTTGACTACCTCCTTGAATTCTCATTACGTCTCTGCACATTGTTATCTGACTTTTAAGCCAAGGCTTTAGAGACGACACCATGGACACTCAGCCAACGGCAGTGATAACAATGTCCAACCCAGTCTAAAGGTGCACTAAAGCCTGCACCTTCCCCACCATAGCCTTGTGCTTTCTCTGACTCCTGCTACACAACATCCTGGTGGTTACTTTAACTAGGTAGAGGTCCCAGAGCCCTTTAGGACCTGAGAGCATGTGAAGACACTCTTTCCTCCACAAAGCATGTGAATGTGTCCACTCAAAGGTCTTAGGAAACCTATCCTACAGCTAATTAATGAGCCTTGAAGACTCCATAGACTGAAAATGGAGGTTGATTCTGAGCTCCAGCAAATGGTGCTCTTCATTATGTTTCTATTTCATGTCCCCCAACTGCAGTAGCAGTCCCTATGGCCAGAGTCTATACCCACTTTTTATTTGTGCTTTTCAGCTATATTCAAAGATGTTGGAAAGCGACCAGCTGTTAACACAAATATGCTCAAGAAAATATATTTTTGCTGCTCCCACCATCCATCTTCTGACATTGAACTGTCTGGTTTTTAAAAACTAGAGGTTGTTGGGGCAGTGAAATAGGATTAAGTCTGGCCCTGCATACCACCAGATCAAATTCAATTCCCCCAGGAGCAACAGGAGTGATACTCCCACCCCCACCCTGAGCACAGGAATAAACCAGAGCACTACTAGATGTGGCTTTCAACCCCCAAGATAAATAAAATAATCTCAAAGTTATTATTTAACAATCAAGAGAGATATACATATGAGCAAACATTAAGCTTATTACTTGGAAGAGAGTCCTGATTTTATATCCTAGCCCTGCTGCTCACTGACTAAAGTTACCCACACACCCTCAACTTGTTCTATATGATATGAATCGGAGGACAACTGCCTTGCAGTGTTGTTATAAAGACAAAAAGAATTGTAAAAATAATTCATAATAGAAAATCAGAAGGTAGTCATGATTAGCTTTACAGTTACAAATGTTATGAAAATCCCACGAGTGGATAACCAATTCAGATTCCTGGCTGTAATAGAACTGAGACTGTAACAATCATATACAACATAGATTTGCTGAAAATTTCATGTAAGTTGAGTTAATATACAAGAATGACAAGCAAATAAAAATCGGGGTTCTAATGGAGCAAGCCTTCTGGGTCAGAAAAAGAACGTTAATAAAGTCATAGCATCAGAAAGAAGGCAGGTTGCACAAGAAGATCTAGATGCTGATCTGACTGGAGTGGGGAGTTGCTTTAGGAGATGTGAGACACCCAAGTTGTCTAAATAAATTGGCCTGAGATTTATTGCCAGTCTGAGAAGTTTAAATGTATTCCAAAGAACCAATGTTTCTTAACATGTTTCCTATGAAACATCAATCCTGCCTGTTGCTCTGCCAAAATAAGTAGAAATTTTTTAAAAAGTTTCTGAAGCTCAAATGGGTTCAGGAGACACTCTATACTCCATCACCCTCCTGGAAGTTTACCCTGCACATTGGCATAGAAAAGGCTCTGAAAATTCTGTAGTAAGGAAACATGCATAAGTTTATTTGACCCACCATTTCCCTAACGTATTTAATCATAGTCTTGTTTTAAAGATATAACTCATTACTATCCCCTGGCACTAGTATTTTATAAAACAAATGCTGGGAAACTGTGCAAGAGACTCTTTCAAGACTGGGGTAGGTTCCTGAAAAAGCCAAGTTTGGCTTCTGACTGGAGTGTGCAGAAAGGGCTGAAGAGACAGGTTAGTTGCAGACTACAGGATGAGGGTTAGCTGCCCTGGGAATGCAAAGGAAATTATTTATTAGAAAAACAACACAAAGAGACAATCAACTAGACTTGATGATTGATTAGCAACATGGAAGAGAAATGCCAAAAGTATGAGAAATAACATTAAGACCAAAACCTGTGCAGCTGGATAAGAGAGGTGCCAGAATCCAGTCAACAGATAGGGGCTGGAAACAGACATCAACCCTCCATCCAAATCCCAACTCAGATAAGTTAGAGAATCAAAGGTACAAATCACTAATAAAATTCAAATGCCTCGCTTTTAAAGAAGAAATGTGGTCTCCTTCTCCATCCCCACAGAAATTAGAAGCAGAAATCTACCCTATTAGCTTCTTGCCCGTGCTTCATGTAATTACGGTAAGGACCTTGAAGTTGGGACAAATCTGAACCTAGAAGGAGAAAATAACTTCAGAAAGATACTATAGAGACAGACCTATAAGCTCATGGGATCAAAGGCTAAACTTCACAGTAGTACATGTGTGCATACCAAACTGAGACAAGGAAGGGCATAGCAAGGTGGAGCAAGGGTTTCAGCAAGAATATTATCTAAGGAGACTTTGATAAGGAGAAAACGTGACAGCAGAAATACACTCTAATTTCACATCTAAGAGAACGATGCAGGGAAGCAAATGATCCATTCTGACAACTCTTAGGTTACAAATAGAAGAACTTAATCCCAAAGTCTGAAGTAATTAACTGAGACCATAAATATACATAACTCCTTAAAAGGTGCACAAGTACAAGTACTTTGCAATGTTTGTCAAGTGGAGAGAGGGAAACTTCTTATACACTTGGAAGCAAATTTCAAAATGCATACAATTTCACCCAGGGAAGAACAGAGAATAGGACCTAGAAGACTGGAGTCTCATGGACCAATGAGCTAACTTTACCCAGAAGTTCGGATTTTATTTGCAAAACTGGGGTATACCAGCTCTTTCTTCATGGGTCACTGAGAAGATTAAAGAACAGAATATATGAAGAGCACTTCATCCCAATGGCTGGTTTGGGTTTACATTCTGAGAGTTACTACAGGTGACAGGCAGAATTGAGGTGCCACCAGAAGTGGTAAAATTTTGTGCTTCCCATTTTGCTCATAGGAGATGTGATCTCCACAGAGGAGCAGATCTGCCTTGCCTTTGATGCCCGACTGTGAAATTTATTGTGCAGTGTTTATTATAAAGCTTATATATTTCCATTTCGGAGTTTGGGGTTTACATTTTTTGTTTGGTTACTCAGCTGTACTTCAGGTGTTTCAGTGCTCAAAGGATTGGGTCACAAGTTATTTACATCAGAACTGGGCAACTATCTCTTTCTTTTGATTCAAAATGGCAGCCATGACTAAAATGTACCAGATGTTAGTAAGGAATCAATGTATCATCCTATGCATAGAATTTATGCTTCACAGTTAAGCAAGCAAATAACTTATTAGATGGCTTAGTAATGACACATTTATGTTAAAAATAAGCTTCCCAGAAAAAAAAATTCCATGGAGGCTGTTTGATATTACAGGAGAGAATACTGGACTGGGAGATTAAGAAAAATGCAAGTCTTACTATTACAGCTTCTCCAGTTACTACTACCATGAGTTTTGGTTTCCTTACCAGAGAAGTAGGAAGGTTGATCTCATCCTTTGAGTTCATTCCTACTACAACTTCGTGACACTAATATTGTGGACAGCTTGAAAGGCAGAGCAACTTTGCTCTCTCTTACTCCTAACAGAAATTATGTACATGTATTTAAAGCTTAAAGATATAGATATGTTATGTGAGCCAGAAACTTTGGAGAAATTTTTATATACTGCTACAAATACCTCAACTTGAATTTTCAGGATGGGAAAAAACATACCTTCCGGTTCAGTCCAGGAGGTACGTGACATATATTTGGCATCACTAGGCACATGGGGCCCAAAGAACACAGAGAAGGCAGCTGAGCCCAAGGTCTGTCTTCTCTAGATTCCTAGGCACTAAGACATATGCTACAAAGAGGGCTGGGCCAGGCAGAATCTGTACACAGATTCTATTGCAGTTGTAAATTGTCATTTTCCATGCCCCCCTTCCCTTTCACACAACTTCCATGGTTCTGAAAGAGAATGCTGGGAGTGAGCAAAGAAATGAGTCAACATGGGAAACATAGCTGGTGTGAACATAGGCCCATGCCAAGTCGCAGGGCACTGGCCCAGAATAGAAGGTGGAAGTGTAGCCAGAAAGACAGAAGCTTGGGGACCTGAGTCTCCAGTTCTTCCAGGGTGTGCTGAAGGCAAATGCTCTTCAATTGGAAATTCTCCTAATATCCTTCTCCAATTTCCAACTCATACTAGTTGAAAAGTCTTCCAGACCTTCCTTCTCTTCCTAATAGCAAACTAGTTCCCAAACTAGGCAGAATGGCAATGGAGTCATTTGGAGGCAAAGGAGTGGTAGACATTTCAGCCTAGGCCCTACACCAAACTTCCTGGAAGAAATTCCAGTTTACCCCCTTACACTGGGATCCTTCTTATCCTTTTTCCTCAGTCCACTCCACAGTAAGTAACACCAAATAACACTGCTGGACCATAAGATGGCTCTGCAAATGACACCGACCAGATGTTGGCTCTTAGCTATTATCAGCTGCTGTTGTTGTTGACTATTGTCATTAATGCCATTTGATGGTGATGCTGAAGACAACACAACTATTGTAAACTAAATGGTCAGAACTTACTTAACAGCAAGCAGCCAGTAAAAATTGACAACTAGGCAGATAACAGATGTCCCCTAAAAACATCAAGTTCCTACTTCAACTCAGCACCAATTTACAGGCAGAAACAAACAAAAGCCAATGCAACCTTAAAGAAACAGAATCCCTTAGAAGAAAGCAGCATAGAGAATAGAAAACAATTCTCTCACACCCTTGGGGGTGCTGCTCTTGCCGGGGTGGAATTGTCGAGCTACCACGTGTGTTAGATTTTACTTGTCCTCCCTATCTGCCTGTTGGACCTCTGGAGCCATGCCAAACCCAATTCCAGATGCTCAAGCAGAAGCTTCAGGAACCACGCAGCTTAGCACCTCCCTGGCAGGGCAGAAGTCAGCGCCACAAATTCTTCTACAAGTATCTCAAGCTCCGTTTCAAATTTCCTTTCTTTCCTGTGTTAAGGACAGACTTTTGGTGCTAAGGGACCTGGAGTTGCTTTCAGACTTGGAGAACGGAAACCTGGCTCAAACACAAAGTTATTAATTTGTGGGACTTCTGTCAATGGAGAATTCTCATAAAATGGGCTCAGCGGCCATCGCTTCTACACTGTTGCTGGATCCTCCTGCTATCATGACCCTTTTACTTGGACATATCTCAGAGGTTTCTGTGGACTCAGGTAAGATGCATCTAAACCAGATATGCACCCCCACATTAGCAGGGTACCTACAGAAGGCGAGCAGCCATAAAACGATTGTACCAAGCTAAGAATCAACCCCTAGAGATCAGAGCAGTCACCTGGCAACTGTGAGCTTCCTTGCACCCTAAGTTGATGAAATCTGATATTTCCTGTTATTGTGTGACATGTAGTTGAGGTTACTTTATTTAAAAGTACATCTGTGCTCCAAGGACCCGTCCTGCCTCTGTATTAGGTAGTCAGGACTTGCAGTTGGCCTGGGATTCTGATGGAGCTACATGACCAATCCAGGAGACCTGGGCTGGGGCATCCACAGCTGGACTGCCTTGGGTTGCTTCTGGTCTTGTAGATGGTCAAAAGATTCAATAATCTTCTGTATCCCACCTCTCTGTACAGACACGTGTGTGTGCATGCACACACACACACACACACACACACACACACATATCTCTCTTCTCAGTGAAAACTTTGTCATTTAGTATCACTTTCAAATTTGTAAACAGACAATCTGCCAGCAAATATTTGATTTGATTCATGTGTTCTGTGGGTGGTTAGGTCAAGAGCTCAATGATTTTTGCCACACTTCTGTAGAATGACATTTCACACACACACACACACACACACACACACACACACACACAGAGTGCTCCACACAAAACAGACAGTGGCCTTGGCACAAATGCTTACTCACAAGGCATATGGGCCAGGCAGAAAGGAGCTGGCTCTGGGATATAGCTCAGACTTTGGCAAGAAACGGCACTTGCATAAAAGCTTTACAAAGTTTGTTTAGCTTGTGTCAAATATTTTATTGCAAATAAATCATTCAGGCCAAATTTAATTCTTTTCCATTGGAAAGAGACAAAGAAAACCCCATGTTATTCAGATAGAATTGCTTTTCCCACTTCCTTCAGGAAGGTTTGATTTGAAGAGTATTTACCCCTCCCCTCTGCCCTATAAGGATCATCATTGTCCTTTCAGACCAACCTTACAAGGACTGTCCTACTATCCAACCCTAACAGTTTTGCACCTCAATTACTGCTTCTTAGCAACAGAATCAACAGAATTGTAAATGGCCATAATCACTGGAAAAAGAGAGGCCTATAAGTGTTTTCCACACATTTAAATTTCCTCTTTTCTGGTCTGAGAGAGAATGCTAAATACTACTAACTCTAAACTAACCCAGCCAAGAGAACAGAGTTCTGTAGTATTTTAGAAATGGATGATGTATTGTCACCACTATTAGAAGCAATGAAATCATTATTTAACTACAGCAGATAATCAACATAACTTAGAGTTTTTGAAGCTATGCAATTACTTCATTTCATTTATTTATGTAAGTATTGCATGCATCTATGCACTAATTCTTGCCCTATTTTAATAAAAGATTGAGGAAGTAGTTCTGCACACAAAATGCTTTTAAAAAACACACATAGTAGACAAACAAAATAAAATTAGAAATCAGTATATTGCTAAGAAGTTTCATACCATTAAAGTGGGCTGTAAATATATTTCTAGCTTCCTAGAAACTACAGCAAAGATTGGTATAGGTACATTTTTTTCTTTGGCCTTTGCAATGAAAATAGAAAAACCCATTCAATTAGATCCAGAAGCTTCTGATCTCTCTCAAGTCAGCAGGGCAATCCCATTTTATTCTTATACTTCTTCTAATCACCAGATTAAGGGGCATGGAGAGTAAAGGGAAGCAACCAGGGCCAGAAGGGTTTATTTGTGCATTTTTCTCTTTGCCCTGTTTGGAGAACCAGTGATCCTCTACCTGGCCTGATATCACCCTCCAGGGAATATTTGGCAATGTCAACAGTCTCTGCTGATTGTGAGGTCTTGGGGAAGGAGATGCTACAGCCTCTAGTAGAAGGATTCTAGTGAACATCCTCCAATGTCCAAGACAGTCTCATAACAAGACAAAAGACAGCCTCAAGCCAAATTACTTAACACTAGGGTTGAAATCCTGTGGTTACGTGTGTGTGTGTGTGTGTGTGTGTGTGTGTGCATGTGTGTGTGTGAGAGAGAGAGACATACACACAGAGAGAGACGGGGGGAGAGAGAGAAAGAGAGAGAGAGAGACAAAAATCTCTCTCTGATTTTGTTTGAGTTAGACAGACATCAGTCAATTTTTGGAAACCACTTGCCTGAGTTTTAATTTCAGACTTTGTCTATTCTAGAAATATATATGAGAAGAGCTCTTCTTTTTGTTGCTCTGTTTGTTTGTTTGAAGGCCACACCAGAAGATGCTCTGGCTTTATTCCTGGTTCTGAGCTTAGGGATCACTTCTGGCAAAGCTCAGGGGAATATAAGAGGTGCCAGGGATCAAACCTGGGTTGTCAGTGTGCAAAGAAAGTACTATCACTCTGGTCCCTGAGCTCCTCTTCTTTATTTAAAAAATGTTTTAATGCTATATCAGTGATCAACCTCAGAGCCTCATATTTCAGGGCTTGTACTCTACCATAGAGCTAAATTCTTGGCCCCAAAATAGCTTTTCAAATTGAGAGAGGAGGAAAACATGACCCCAAGGTTTTAGCGTGGATTCAGGATATATAATGGGAAAGGAGTTTCAAACTAGGAGATTCTTAGACCGTAACTAAAAGTTAGCTGAAGAAGTCTACCTAATGCGGTTTTGAAAATCTGGGCATCCATAACAATTGGAAGCCCTCTAACCTCTTAACTCAATCTGAACAAATAAACATGAATAAATAGAAAGTGTTTCACAGTGATGATGGCAGGATTGCTGGGGAGCAGGACAGTAAGCAGACAGAAAGAGCACTGAAGGAAACTGAGAGGCAGCCATCTGATGAGCTCATTTTAGGTTTGGACAAAGAACCGCATGCCTGGGCTCTTTCCACACTGACCTGCTGACTGCAGGTGCTCAGAGTCAATGGTCTCCCCATGTCCCTGCAGGTGGGTGGCGCTCAGCCTTGCCAACTCCCTCTCTGTGACAGAGATCGTGGTGCACTCGTATTTAACAAAACTCAGGGCTTACTATGATCAGTTAAAAACTTGGTTAAAAACAAGATTGATAAAACACTAGCAAGACTCACAAAGAAAGAGAGAGAGAACCCTAAGAAACCAGAAATTAAATCAGAAATGAAAAGGGGAACATCACAACAGAAACCAGAGAAATTCAAAAGATCATCAAAGATTACTTTGAAAGTCTGTATGACACGAAACAAGAGAACCTAGAAGAAATGTATAAACTCCTGGGTTCCTATAACCTCCCAATGCTGAACCAAGAAGATCTGGAATACCTGCATAGAACTATAACTATCAAGGAAATTGAAACAGTAATCAAAAATCTTCCCAAAAATAAAAAGTCCAGGTCCAGATAGATTCACTATTGAATTCTTTCAAACATTTAAAGAGAACCTATTGCTGATCCTTTTTAAGCTTTTGAAATTGAAGAAACAGAAACACTCCCAGTTTCTCTAAGGCGCATGTTACCCTAATACTAAAAGCAGACAGAGGCACCACAAAAAAAAGAAAGAAAATTACAGGCCTATATCTCTGATGAACACAGATGCAAAGATTCTCAACAAAATATTAGCAAACAGATTTCAACAACTCATCAGAAAGATCATACACCATCATCAAGTGTGATTGGTCCTGGGGATGCAAGAATGGTTTAACACTCACAAATCAACTAACATAATCCATCCTATCAATATAAGAAAAGATAAAAACCATATGATTATATCAGTAGACATAGAGATAGCATTTGACAAGATTCAGTGTCCGTTTATGATGAAAACTCTCAGTAAAATGGGAATTGAAGGAACTTTCCTCAATATAGTCAAACCCATCAACCAGAAGCCCACGACAAGCATTATCCTCAATAGGGAAAAACAAAGAGCTTTTCCTCTAAGATCAGGGACAAGACAAGAATGCCCACTCTCACCACTTCTATTCAAAATAGTACTGGAAGTATTTTCCATAGCAGGTAGGCAAGAGAAAAATATTAAGGGAATCCAGATAGGAAAGGAAGAAATCATGATCTCACTATTTGCAGACGACATGCTTAGAGAACTCTAAAGCCTCTATCAAGAAGCTCCTAGAAAAAATAGGCTTGTATAGTAAAGTCACAGGCTACAAAATCAATAGCCAAAATGGCAATCCTATTCACAATCATGTCTCAGAAAAGCAAGTATTTAGGATCAGTTTAACTAAGGAGGTAAAGGACCTGTACAAAGAAAACTACAAAACGCTACTTCAAGAAATAAAAGAGGATATAGCACAGCAGTAGGGCATTTTGCCTTACAAGCGGCCAACATGGCCGACCCGAGTTCTATTCCTCCGCCCCTCTCAGAGAGCCCGGCAAGCTACCGAGAGTATCTTGCCCGCACGGCAGAGCCTGGAAAGCTCCCCGTGACGTATTCGATATGCCAGACACAGTAACAACAAAGTCTCCAATGGAGACGTTACTGGGCCCACTTGAGCAAATCGATGATCAACGGGAGAGCCTTTATCTTTTATCTTATGAGAATATGGGAACACATCCCCTGCTCATGGCATGGGAGAATTAACATTGTCAAAATAGCAATATTCCCTGAAGCATTAAATAGATTCAGTGTGATCCCTATAAGGATACCCATGACATTTTTCAAAGAAATTTATCAAACACTCCTGAAATTCATATGGAACAATAAGCCCCCACGAATAGCTTAAGCAATTCTTGGGAGGGAAAGGATGGGAAGCATCACCTTTCCCAACTACAAAGTGGTAATAATGAAAACAGCATGGTCTTGTAATAAAAACAGATCTGCAGACCAATGGAATGGGGTTCAATATCCTTACACACACCCTCAATATATATGACCATTAAATCTTTGATAAGGGAGCAATAATTATGAAGTGGAGTTATGAAAGCTTCTTTAACAAGTGTTCTGGTAAAAGTGGATAGCTACACACAAAAAAGGGCTCAGACCTCTAACGGCATGCACAAAATTTAGTTCAAAATGTATTAAAGACCTCAACATCAGACCAGAATCCACAAGGTACACTAAAGAAAAAGTCAGAAAAAGCCTCAACAATAATGAAGCTAAAGGTATCTTCAAAGATGAAATGCCACTGACACGGCAAGTGCAAGCAAAGATAAATAAATGTGACTATTTTAAACTAAGAAGCTTCCACGGGTCAAAAGAAACAGTGTCCTGGATACAAAGACAACCTAGGGAATGGGAAAGGATATTCACCCAATACCATTCTGATAAGGGATTAATATCAATGATATACAAGACACTGAATGACCTCTACAAGAAAAATTATCCAATCCCATTAGAAAATGGGGCCATAAAATAAACAGAAACTTTCTCAAAGAAGAAATTCTAATGGCCAAAAAGCCATGAAAGAATGTTCTTCTTAAGGCGGCTCAGATAGAGAAGGGAGCACCAAATAATGGGTGTTGGGAAGATCCTCCCAGAATGGGAGAAACATGCTGAAAGTAGACTATAGACCAAACATGATTGCCACTCAATGCCTCTTTTGCAAACCTCAGCACCCAAAAGCAGAGGGAGAACAAAAGGGAATGCCTTGCCACAGAGGCAGAGTGGGATGGAGGGGATTGGGGGTAGGAGAGATACTGGGATCAGTGGTGATGGAAAATGGGCATTGGTGGAGGGATGGGTATTTGACCATTGTATAATTGAAACCCAAGCACAAAAATTTGTAAGTCTACAACTGTACCTAATGGTGTTTTACTAATAAATTTTTTTTTAAATGCTCTTCTTCACTGATCATCAGGGAGATGCAGACCAAAACAATAAGATACCATCTCGCACCACAGAGACTGGCACACATCTAAAAGAACAAGAGCAACCAGTAGTGGTATGGACTCTCCTTTATTGTTGGTGGGAATGCTGAGTGCTTCAGCCTTTTGGGAAAACAATATGGACATTTTTCAAAAAACTAGAAATAGAGCTTCCATACAATCCAGCAATACCACTTCTAGGAATATATCCTGGGGGTGCAAAAAAAAATCACAGTAGAAATGACATCTGTACTTGTATGTTCACTGCAGCAGTGTTCACAATAGCTAGAATCAGGAAACAACCTGAGTGCCTGAGAACTGACAACTGGTTAAGGAAACAGTGGTACATCTGTAGCACTGTAGCACTGTAGCACTGTCCTCCCGTTGTTCATCGATTTGCTTGAGTGGGCCCAGTGACATCTCCATTGTGAGACTTGTTACTGTGTTTGGCATATCAAATATGTCACGAGTAGCTTGCCAGGCTTTGCTGTGTGGGCGAGATACTCTCGGTAGCTTGCCAGGCTCTCTGAGAGGGGTGGAAGAATTGAACCTGGGCCAGCCTGGTCAGCCATGTGCAAGGCAAATGCCCTACCCTCTGTGCTATTGTTCCAGCCCAGTGGTATGTCTACATAATGGAATACTATATAGCTGTTAGGAGAGATGAAACCATGAAATCTGCTTATAAGTGGATGAACATGGAGAGTATCATGCTAAATCAAATGCGTCAAAAGGAAAGGGACAGTATGGAATGACTGTGTATGGAATCATTTGTGATAAATAAAAGTAATATATAGTAGAAGACTAATGTCCATGGGCAGAGAAAACAGGGGTTTGGTCAATGGTTAGAACTAACCACTAATATGTGTGGAGCTGAAGGTAGATAAGATAGAGAAGAGACCATAGCACAGAATGATCACATTGGATAAGATCTGAGTGTTAAAAGTAGGTAAAGAAATACTCTTGATAACCTTTTGATATCAAAATTGCAAACCACAATGCCCAAAAGGAAAAAGAGAGAGAGAGAGAGAAACAGAGACAGAGAGAGTAAGTGAGTGAGAAGAGAGAGAGAGAGAGAGAGAGAGAGAGAGAGAGAGAGAGAGAGAGAGAGAGAGAGAAAAGAAAAGTGCTTACCATAGAGGCAGGGGATGGGGGATGATGGGAGGAAACCTGGGGTCACTGGTGCCAGGAAATGTACACTGGTGGAGGGATGGGTGTTGGAATACTGTATGACTGAAATCTAATTATGAACAGCTTTGTAAGCATCTAAAATCACAGTGATTCTATTAAAAAGTAAAAAAAAGTGTGGGGGGATTAAACTTGTCTTACCTATCCTTCTATTTCTTTTATTTTTTACTGAGAAAGAAAAACTGTCGAAAAACTAGTAATGAAATGTAATTTCCTCTTCAGCTTTCTCCATGATCACTTCCTTGACTCTTATAACTTAGTCAAGTCATTCAAGATGCAGGCAGTTTCTGCACAAGACTGGACCCGTGTTTGTATGAGCCAGTTAGAAGCGACTCTGTGATAGGCTGCTGGAGTGTATCTGTGCTCACTGACAGAGTTACCTGGAAAATGTTAGGCATTTTCCGAAGTTTGTCTCTGATTCAACTAGAAATACTTTCTAGGGACATGCAAACCTCTCCATTGAGAAGTTATAGAAAGAAACTGCATCAGTTTAGACCCTTGAGTCTTTTCATAAAAGAATTAGGCTAAATGTTGCAGATCATCCATGAAGTGTTTCTTCATAGCGAAAGAGGAGTCTTTCTAGCACAAGTAAATGTAATAGTATATACACAGTTTTTAATCAATGAGGGGCAGAGATTGACGCAACAGGGGTGAGGCACTAGTTTTGAACAAGGGTGACCCTAGTTTGATCCCCAATACCACATATGGTACTCTGAGCACTACCAGGAGTGAACCCTGAGTACAAGCCAAGAGTAATCCCTTAGCCTTACTGGGAGTGGCCCAAGCCCTTCCCCCATCTAATCAACTAGTATGTTAATCATACTTAATTCTTCTTCCTGCATGAATTCCTGAACTCTCCCAAATCATATTTGGTTGGCCTCTTTACAGATTTTATATCCAAAAATATTTTATTATATCTATAATTTAATTTCTATTTTTTCACCCAGCACTTCTATCTTATATATAATATATAACTGTTTAATAGTACCCCATATCAAAAAAGTAATATACAGTATTTGTTTATGTGTACATGAATAATAATATAAAATCATAGGTATAAATAAGGTATTTATATAATCTATAATCTCAATATTTAAAATATAACATACCAGTATATAATATATATAGATTACAAATCTTAACTATAAATAAAATAAATATTTTATAAATGCCTAAATCTGAATCTCGGTACCTTTCTGTCAGAAGAAAACAACAAAACCAGGATAGACTTTAGTAACATAAACCCTAATTTTAGACAAGTGGAATAAACAGATCTGCTCCCACATGAAAGCTGCTTTCAACTGTCATCAAAGCCCCCTTTCTAAGCATGACTAGCTCATAAAATACTTACAAATAGATTTCCTTGCTTTGTTAATCCTACTTATCATCCATGGGAACTAATTTGACAGTGACATGACTAATACCCCTCTTTCAGTGAAACATTTCAGAAATCTCTTTCAAAGCCCTGTGAACCTAAAGAGCTAAATGGCAGCTTGCTAGTAGGTCTGGGCATATATTTAAGTAGGGGATGATATTAAACTCATTCTAACAATCCGTCTGTGTGACTAGAGTGTGGTCTGAAACCACTTTTGGAATAAGCCATCTTAAGAGAAAAACTTTTAAAAACTCAGTTAAAAATAACAGGATGGCAAAAACATTGGCAGTCTAAAGACCTGCCATTTTATTTTTACCATCAGCAACGTTGGCTGTGCCCAGGTAAAATGATAAAGAGGTGGGCCGGAGGGTGAGGAAGGGGAACATAAATGTAGCCATTTGACTTCATAATTAAAACAGCAAACTCCTTCTCAATCATGTGTAATGTTTGGTTTTTATTTTAGGCTCCAAGACTGCAAATGCTATTAGCAGCCAAGAGGCACATTAAGTTATTCAGTCCTTTTTAAAACCTTGTCAAACCCATCTATCTTCTAAATTTCTCATATCAACAGTTTCAAATGAATACATCTCTATCCACCTTCATTGTACTTCTTATGAGAGATTTACCTACAGAATGCAAAGAAGTCACATCACCATTTTTCCCGTTGCACCACAAAAAGCAAAACAAATATCAATATTGCATTTTTCAAAGGAATAAACTTACTTTCAGTGCAAATAGGACAGCATCCTTTTCTGTTGAGAATTTTACCCTAACGAGGAGAAAAACAAATAAGAAATGAGAGCTAAGAAACAGGGTCTGTTGAGGACAAATCTCCTTAAATCTAGTACCAGATAACCCAATGAAATCAGTCCAAGCTGTATTTGAACTCAAAGCCCAGATGGCAGTGATGATAGTGAAAATATATTTCAAGTATCAGGTTCTGAAGTCAGGCAAAATCATTTGAGAGCTTTTCTGTTTTTATTCTCCAAGAAATATAAAATCTTAAGGACTGATTGGTGTGATTATTTCTCACATGGAGAGAAGATGGAGAAAGTCTGGGCCCCACCTTTTCACAGATTCCCAAATCTAGCCCTCTAGATAAGAAGTATTCATATAAAAGTGGGAATTATTTCTTGACCTAGCAATTGAGTTCTGTCTTTGTTTTCTGGAAGAATGTAAGCAGTAAATTGTAGGGCCAAGAGATAATTTAGGGGTTAAGGTGCTTGTCTTATACAAGGCCAACACGAATTTGATCCCAAGCACTTCATATGCTCCCCTGAATTTTGCCAGGAGTGATCCCTGAGAGGAGAGCAAGGAGTAAGTCCTCTCCACTGCATCCCCTCACCACCACCCCTCCTCCAAATCAGTGAACTACAGCCAGGATTATGCCTCATCTGGGCCAGTGAATCTGGATACAATCTGTGCCACGAATCACATTCAGTCAGAAAGTGGTGAGCGGTCCTTGCTAAGTCACTTCTCTGCAGTTAGAGCAAATGAAGCTGTAGCTTTTGAAATGCCAAGTGATTTTTCATTACTTTTCTGGAAATACAGAATAATTTCCTACAGCGCAGTTCCTACATTGGCTTAATGTATGACATTTAAAGGAGGAAACACATTCTCAGAGCCTATATCAGAGAATGCTGTGGTCGTTCCCCTGACTTGATGGTTAACCGCAGAGAAAGAAAAATTCAGACAAAGATTAACATGAGGGAGTGTTTGTGACTGTAAGACATTCTACCCCCTATTTCCCTTATAGCATCTGACATCCGGTTAGAGACAGAATTGAGTAAGTTAATATTTAGAACACATTAGGCCTTGATTCATATAGTGAACAGTATTTTATACACTAAGCTGCAGATGAACTTTTTCAACTATATTTCTACAGTATAGATGAAGATATTAATGTCATAATGACAGTGGTAGACTAGAGCGATAGCACAGCGGGTAGGGCATTTGACTATACACCCGACCTGGGTTTAATTCCTCCATCCCTCTCGGAAAGCCCAGCAAGTTGCTGAGCGCATCCTGCCAGCACGGCAGAGCTTGAGAAGCAACCTCTGGCATATTCAATATGCCAAAAACAGTAACAATAAGTCTCACAATGGAGATGTTACTGGTGCCCGCTCGAGTAAATTGATGAACAACGGGATGACAGTGCTACAATGCTACATGACAGTGGTATGCTATCCACGTTAAGTTGCTGTGATGCAATTAAAGCCAGGAAATTCTGAGAATCAAAGCTGATTTTGTATAATCTTACAGGCCATGTTCTTTCAACATTAGATTCATATACTCATGTTTCCAAGAAATTAGTATTTATTGACTGTCTGCTATAGAATAGAAAGCACATTTTTCATATTTTCATATTTTATCTCATATAAGCAAGGGCAGGTATGATTACACCCATTTTAATAGGAAAGATCAGAGAGGTGACAAAGGCTGGAGACATGGCGGGGAGGCAACTGTCTTGTCACTCAGTTCATCTAGCTGTCAGTTATATCAAGACCATATTTAGGTCTCAAAAAGACAAAGGCATGATGATTTTTACAGTGCTGGTTAATAACTCAAGAATTAAATCCACATCTGGTTAATTTTAGTGTCAGAGTCTAAGTGTACATTCAAATTTATGAGGATTTTAAATGAGACTCTAAGATTCAGGGTTTTCATGCTATGGGACATCAGGGTATTTTCTCATCACCTGGAATTCTGTTACTTATTTCAACTTGCATACAGGTCTGCTTTGGCTTCTCGGGACTAAAAGCAGTTGAGAGTCAGGTAAAGAAAGTTGGCTCATGAGAGAGAATGATGGTCCCAGGGTCGGGGGTGAATAGGGTGCTTTGTCCTGGTGTAGTCTGGGTTGTTTAAAGTGAGCAGAAGAGTAATTGAGACTATAAAGGGGGTAAGGACAGAGAAGGGACCTGGGGGGTTAGATGGTTGCTGGCACAGTGTGGGGGAGCAGCACCGCAAGTGTAAACCAATGAGATGGGAAATTCTGTAAAACACACTGCTGCAATAAAAAAACCAATGGGGGAAATATTCAAATGAGATAAAGCAAGGCACCAGCAGATGCGGCTGTAGTATCCCCACATAGGCAGCTCAGGTGGAGCTGCTATGTCTCTCCCTGGGCAAAGGAATGCTGGGCTTTCAGTGGGCAGGAAATTCAGTGGCAAATAAGTCAAGCACTGGCAGTGAAGTCACTTCCGGGTTAGAGGTGTCCAGGTGAGGAAGCTGGATGCACTGTGACCATCATTAAGAAGGGCAACACCTCAGCAGGGTGGTCGGTCAGTAAACAGGGCTAGCCAAATACTCCAGGATGAGTCTCGGGACTCATTTTAGTGATGAGGAGAGGACAGTGCCATGACAACCCTGTCCACACTGGAACTCTCACAGCTCTCTCGTGATGGCACCCCTTTGCCTCTGGGGGAGTTGCTGGGAGAGTAAACAGGGAACAAACAGGAGCAAACAGAGAACAGGGAATACGATCACCAAATGACCCCTCAGGGAGGCACACTTAGTTCTGGAAAAAGAAAGGTGCTGTCACCAGGAAGGAATAGAGTCTTCTTTACAAAAATTTAAAAAAAAAAGAAGTATTTGTTCTGAATTTCCCCAAAGAATGCAGTGGGTTGGGAAGTAAGCTTTTACTAGAATTTCCATGACTCAACTAAGCTATCTCCCACAATCTTAGGCTGGCATGGCAGGAGAGACAATGGATATGGGGAAAACACCAGAATGATACCAGGAATCAGAAGGTGGACATGAGGCAGGAGCTGCGCACATGCCCACTCAGACATGACTGGGCAGGTGTGGAAAGGGACAGGTTGCAACCTGCAGAGAAGGAGACTCTGGTCCCAGGTGATCCTCAAACAACCACCAATGAGACCCTGGCAACACAAAGTCCTCAGCGAGGGGATCATGAGAACCATCAAGCCGGCCACAGTGGCAGGACTCTGGGGAGCTGGAGACTGCATGGCCTACTGGCCCACGGAGGCTTGTTACTTGAGCCACCAGCTTGGCACAGCATCCTGTTTTTGTCCTGAGAAGAGGGAGCCCATTATTACTAGCATGTGCGGCGAGAGTTCATTAGCCGTGAGGGCTCTCCCCCAGGACTGCCAGACATGATGGGCTCCCATTTTTCCCAATGAATATTTATAAGCAGACCGTGTTCAAGTCGACTTATTGTATCTCCTGCTTTTTTTTAAAAAAATGGGAGGTTTTCAGTTTTATGTCTGAGGCTTTTTAAAGCAAGACTAATTAGGGTTTTTCTTTCTCTTTTTTCTCCCTCCTCAACACCCCCCCCTTTATTCAGTTGTGCAATAGCAACAGCTGTTGTTTTTTTGTGCCTCATTTGGCACTCAAGTAAAAACAGCAACTTTTTTGTTTATAATAATAACAGATGTGAATAAAATTAAAAAGCTGTCTATAGCAGAGAAGGGAGGATACACCCTGAATATATGGATTGATTTTTTTTTTTCATTCACTAGAAAGTATTGAATAGGTTTGACATTTTCCCAAAACTCATAAAACCTTGAAAGGTTTCAAGTTGCTGAGGTGAATTCAATGAAGTCCATGGTTTAAAAGATAATGGAGTTTTATTCAATGTTCTGTAACTATGCATTTCTGAAAAGAGATATTTCCATAAGGACGAGATTTCCATTTGGAGCTATGATGGAAAACAGGGCTAGAGAGGGAAATTGTGGGGGAAAGTGAAGGGATGGGGGTGGGATGCTGTGAGGCAGGAGAAGCCCCTAGGGGGATTTATAAATGAACTTTAAAGTAAAGACCATTCATTGTGTTTTGAAAAGGGACGTAGAGGAACTGGGAGAATATAAATAATGGCTATGAGGTTCAATACAAAGCCCAGAAATAACCCACAACAATGATGTGGGGACAGCCTGGCAAGAGAGACCTTAAACAGAGAATTGGAAGATGCCGGGAGCAAATGGAAGAATGGGAGCAGGAGAGAGAATGCAGGGGCAAGGCGATTGTCTTGCCTGCAACTGGTCTGGGTTCTATCTCCAGCACCCCACTCTAATCACCATAAAGAGTGATCCCTGAGTGCAGAGCCAGGAGCAAGCTCTGAACACTGCTAGGTGTGACTCAAAACCCAAAAAAAAACCAAAAACAAATCAGAGAATGGAGTGAGAAAGACATGGGATGATCTTTACCCAAGATAAGGACTGCAGTGGAGAGAGTCTGGGGAGGTGTGGGGGCTGCCTGCAAATAGAAGTCATATGCTTTGCAAGGGGACAAGTAGCTGGTCAGGAGCTCAGAGACTTCCAGGACTCGAACTTTATCCGAGTTGCTATGTGAGCTCGTGAGCACCACACCTGCCATGGTTCCCACCCACTGCCAGAAGAAAGTTCACTCCAGTCCCCACATACCTGAGGGCAGCTGCTGATGGGAACACACTGCTTCTTGCGACACTCTGTCTTGCCTTTCACACAGGAGCAGATGGTGCAGTTGATTGAAGACCACATCTCTCCATCCTGTAGCAGGGGACAAGGGGTTGGTCAGCTGGAGGCTGATGGCATCAAACCAACAGTCTGGAAGGTCCCAATTAGGGACTGTCTCTCACTGTGCAGGGTCAACCAACAGTAGACTAGAGGACTCTTGATGTCTATACTCACCTGACTTTTGATAAGGATTCCATCAGAGAGAGGAAGGAGAAAGACAGATGCACAGACAGAGGGGGAGAGGGAGATAGAGAGAGAGAGAGAGAGAGAGAGAGAGAGAGAGAGAGAGAGAGAGAGAGAGAAGAGATCCATTCTCAAATGTACAGAAAAGAACATTTAACCAAACCAAATCATGATGCATCTCAATCCCTGTTGACTTCATTTCACTCTGGGAGACCCCAGTGCTGACTTTTCCAGCAGAAACATAGCACAACATTCTCCTTTTCCGTTTGACAGAACTGCAAAGTGTAAGCCATTGCAGGCACTAGCAGCTAATTGAGATGTTCGAAGATGTCTACTCCCAGATGTGTCATGGTTCCAGACCACACAGGACATGAATAGGCAAAGAGCAGAGGCAACTTCAAATGGCCCCCAGTATCCAGCAGATGCGTGATCAGCAAGTCATCTGAAAATGTGGCAGGCAGACACAGTGCTCCATAAGCCAATCAGATCACTGCCTGTCTGCCGCTCTCCTAAGAAATTCAGAGTCATTTTGGGACATGTTTCTGAGCCCAGAAAGCCAGTCTTGGGAATTTCTATGACTCGGTAGATTTATACTGGGCAACCACCAAAATCCCTGCACCTCCGAACCACACACAGAGATGTGCACCCTGGTTTCTGGAAGGCAAGATTATAGGTAATAGAGTTGGGTATGAAAACAGAACAAGGATTTCTTTGGGCTGGCGAATCCAAGAAATGGATATATTTGAAAACAAGCTTGGACCTTCAATAATGCCTCTATTTTCTTAATTTCTGAAGCTATTTTCAGCACTCCCTATTTGCCAATGCCTTTTAATTCTCAGGATAGAAAGAACTCACTGCAACTGCCTTGATGGACACCAGTTGGCAAGGTCCTGGGGTCTCAAAGATGACACTGCATAAATGATATCAGGTCTAACTCACTTAAGGGAAGTTCTGAATGGAACAGCCTAAAAACAATTTGCACACAGCATCACGGGGGCGGGGAAAGGGGGGCGTGGTGGGTACATGTCCTGGCTCCTGGAGAATGAAAGAGCTCTTTGTAGGAAAAAGAGCCTTGAATGGCTCTGAAAGACTCAAGAGATTCACAGGTGGCCCCTGGCCTAGACACAACTCCTTACGTTTTCTTACCGATTCTGTGGGAGCCAAGAGCTGTTCACCAAATTCTGAGGACTCAACACATCTGGCCAGAGTCTGAGTTCCCAGAGGTACCAGAAGATAATAAATGCCTTTGGGACAGAGAGATCCTCCTCCCGTGCTGAGGAAAACTGACACTGTGCAAAGCACTTTGGAGAAAGTCCATCAACTCCAAGCTGATGTTCCAAGTCCATCAACTCCAAGCCAATGCATGGCTTCCCATTATTGGTACCGGGTACATCATAGTTTACATAATTAATGTATACCACACCCGAGTACAACTACCACCTAGCCAGTTCAGCTGGGACAAGCCCTCACCTTAGCTCCATTTTGGTGCTGATCCCATATATCACAGAAAGCCCCATTCTGGTCATCTCCCAAGTGAGAAAATCTCTCTTGAAAAATGCAGGAGTATGAAAATTCCTCTAATTCATTCCTTTAAGCATGCAATTTGCCTATGAAATATCTAAAGTTGAAGATGAGGGTCAATAAAATATGACAGAGTAACTACCTGCCAAAGTCATCTGATTTAATGTTCAGAAGACATGATCTGGGCAAGAAGAGTCAACCTGTCCCCTTCGTCTGCCATTATATTCTTTGTAGCTCCAATGATTAGGTAGAACTATTCAGATCTTGGCTAGGATCCCTGAACATCTCCAGTGGAATGAGATACTCCAATTTATCCTGATAGCTATCACACCTCTATCTGGGGAGCGGGCACAATTTGTGTGTGTGGGAGGGGGGGTGTCTTGAGTCCTGCACCCAACTGCTAGGCACCACATTTATGGAAGTCAAGTAAATGCTTTATGGATTTAAACCAGTAAATAAAGCCCTCCCCCAAATCATTCTTCAGTTACTTCTCTAGCCCTGTGTGCATTTGTTTATATATTCAATATTGTATTATAATACCATTATATCTACACATTAGTGCATGTGCATATAAACTATGAAATAATCCAGTCTGTACTGCATCTGGAACTTTTCACAATGCAGTATAGACCAGTCTTTCCCAGGTGCTAGGCTTATGACATACCCGGAAAATCTTGTTGCCAAATTTGCACACTTTGATATCTTCTGGGGGAACTTGTAGGAGGCACTCCTCACAGCAGGCATCCTCAGCTCTGTCACAGCCACCAGGATGGGAACACTTCTTCTTACAAACCACAGTGGAGTCCTGGGGGCCCAAAGGCAAACTAGGAATTAGAACTGATTTTCAACAATTCTTCAATCTCATCTTCCTTGAGCACTCCACAACTGACTGTTTTAAAGCCTAGTCTGGTAATAGCACATTTTCATTTGTTGTTGCACTTCTCTCATTCCATTAAATCCATAATTTGCTGATCAGATATCTGAAGTAGAAAAATGAGGACCTCAGATAAAATGAATTAGGACAGTCTACTTGCCGAGATGTATAATTTAGTGTATAAAAGATATAATCTTCTCTGGCCAGAACAGGATGAACCCAACCTGCTTTCTTTATCTACCATTGCACTTTTTTTTTTACCTACCAGAGCACTTCATTCACAGTGCTCTCTTGGGTTACATTCGTGGCTCTCTGAGACCTTCTAGATATTGATTGCAAAGATAGACTGTATTCAGACTGGAGCAATGGCACAGTGGGTAGAGCGTTTGCCTTGCACGTGGCCAACCCAGGTTCAATTCCCAGCATCCCATATGGTCCCCTGAGCACTGCCAGGAGTGATTCCTGAGTGCAAAGCCAGGAGTTACCCCTGAACATCACTGGATGTGACCCAAAAAGAAAAACAAAGAAAGATAGGCTATATTTTACCACAGAGTAAAATTTAAGGGGCTTGAAAGTAAAAATATAGGGACTAAGGCAATGGCCTTCCTCTCAATTTGTCAACTCTTATTCAATCCCTGGCATTGCCAGGGATCACTCCTGTGCAGAGAGCAGAAACAGACCTTGGGAACTGCCAGGTATAGCCCCCAAACCCAGAAAAGTGAAAAAGAGCACACATTTGGAAGCAATATTTAACATCAAGCTGAAGGATATTTCAAGAAAGTTTTCTTTTGTCAAAGGCACTGAATCAACTATTCTAAAGTTGGACTTGATCTCTATGATTCTGCCAGAAATGGTATGACTTTAACCAGGCCACTGAACCTCTGATACTGGAAAGCTTAAATCTCACCATCCTCACCAAAGTGCTTTATTCTAAACTGGTGTTATACAACATTTTCAGTTAACTCACTTATAAATAATTACAAAATTCCCCGTATAAATCATTCTCTTCTTGTAGTACAAAACAAAATCACTGCAAATGGACAGGCTCTTTGAATATATGATGTGCACGCATCACTTTAAATTTTTTTTTAATTGAATCACCATGAGATACAGTTACAAGGCTTTCATGATTGAGTGTTAATCATACTGTGATCAACACCCATCCCTCCACCAGAGTACATTTCCACCATCAATGTCAACAGTATCCCTCCTGCAATACCCACCCCACATCACTCCCTACCTCTATGGCAGGCATTTTCCTTCTTAATCTCTCTCCACCTTGGAGTATTATGGTTTTCAATACAGATACCAAGATGTCATCATGTTTGGTCCTTAGTCTACTTTCACCACAGATCTCCCTCCCAACTGCTTCTTCCAACCATCATTGACTTAGTGGCCCTTCTCTATCCCAACAGCCTTCTCCCCCAGCACTTGAGGCAGGCTTCCATCCATGGACCAATCCTCCTGGCCCTTCTCTTTGGGTGTTAATCTCATAGTATGTTATATTCTCATACTATTTTATATTCCATAAATGAGTGCAATCATTCTACGTCTGTCCCAGTCTTTCTTATTCATTTCACTTAGCATGATAATCTCCATGTTCACCCACTTATAAGCAGATTTTATGGTTCATCTCTCCTAACAGCTGTATAGTATTCCATTATGCAGCTGTACCACTGTTTCCTTAACCATATGTCAGTTCTCAGGCACGCAGGTTGTTTCCAGATTCTGGCTATGAACTGTTGCAATGAACAAAGAAGTGCAGATGTCATTTCTACTGTGCTTTTCTTTTTGCACCCCCAGAATATATTACCAGAAGTGGTATTGCTTGTAAGGAAGCTCTACTTCTAGTTTTTTGAGGAATGCCCATATTGTTTTCCAAAAAGGCTGGACCAGTTGGTCCAGCCAACAATGAATGAGAGTCCCTTTCTCACTACGACTGCACCAGCACTGTTTTTTTTTGTTCTTTTTGATGTGTGCCAGTCTGTGGTGTAAAGTGATATCTAATTGTTGTTTTTATTTTCATCTCACTGATGATTAGTGATGTAGAGCATATTTCCATGTGCCTTTTGGCCATTTGTATGTTCAAAGAAATAGACTAAACACTACTGAAATTAATATGAAGAATAATCCCCCACAAATAGCTAAAGCAATCCTTAGGAAAAAGAAGATGGGTGGCATCACCTTCCCCAACTTCAAACTGTATTACAAAATAGTAGTAATTAAAACATAATAGTATTGGAATAGAAACAGAACCATAGACAAATGGAATAGAGTTGAATATTCTGACATAGACTCTCAAATACATGATCACTTAATCTTTGATAAAGGAACAAGAAATGTGAAGTGGAGCAAGGAAAGCCACTTCAACAAGTGGTACTTGGAAAAATAGACAACTACATGCAAAAATAAATGAAGTCAGATCTCTGTCTACAGACAGGCACAAAAGTCAGGTCAAAATGAATTAAAGAACTCAATGTCAGACTGAATCCATAAGGTACATGGGGGAAAATGTAGGCAGAACACTCCATGACACTGAATCTAAAAGCATCTTTAAGAATGAAAAACCACTGACCAAGCAAGCAGAAACAAACAGAAACGAATAGGACTACACTAAACTAAGAAGCTCTGCACCTCAAAAGGAACAGTAACCAAAATACAGAGAGAACCCAATGAAAGGGAAAAATTATTTACCAATACCCATCAGATAAAGGGTTAATATCTAAGATATACAAGACACTGGTAGAACTTTACAAGAAAAATACCTCCAACCCCATCAAAAAAGGCGGAGTAGAAATAAACACTTCAAATTTGTAAAGCCCTAAGATTCTTTCCTTACCAGCCATTAAACTTCAAGTTGCCTTTTAAGAAAAGTAAGTAATGCTTCAAATAAATACAATTTTCAAAGTAAAAAATAAACAGAATATGAATATCTTCCCCCAAACTACCAGGTTTATCTTTACCATGAACAGAGACAGAGAGATTCACTTCTGTCCCAAGAAGCTCAAGGCACAAAAGGCAAAAGAACATGCAAACAAATGAATTATATGGAAAAGAGATTTGGTAAAAGTAGAGAAGAGGGAGTAAAATCTGTATATGTTGAATTGGAAACTATCTCTGGAAGAGGTAAAATCTGAGGCTGTGTGAATGAAAAGGGATTAGCTCATTAAATTTGTAAAAGATGAGGACACTGCAGGTAGAGTAAACATCACAAGAACCTCAAACCAGGCTGTGTTCAGAGTAAAGTAAGTAAAGTAAGTAACTGTGTTCAGAGTATGAAGTATTATTAATACTTCACTTAGTATTATTAATTACTAAGTATTATTCTGCACCTGTAACAGTTTTGGATGTGGATGCTGAAGAGTGAAGCTTGAGGCAGACAGAACATAACACTGATCATCCAGTGAAATTGCAGTCTGATTCTTTAAGCACCCATAACCTCCCACAGATGACTGCAAAATTCATTTTCTGATAAAACAATCCCTTGAAGGGAAAGTATTAATTTTACTTATTATAGAAACTTGGAACTTATTGCCTAACAATTTCTAAAAACGTTCATGTGAACAAAATATTGCAAGCATAATTACTTCCCCTTGGTAGGATGCGTGACTCTCTTGCAATTTAGAGAACTGGAAATTGATGTGGTTCTTCAGAGTCCTCACAAGGAAGCTTATAACCTGTGAAATTCCCAGAGGGAAGGGAAACCCCGAGGTTGAAGGCCAAGGAAAACGGAAGGAGTGGCTTTGTTTCTCATAAGACATAATACAAACCATAACAGAGAGTAAGGAGCCTCAGGACAATCTTCCTGGACTTAGGAATTCTTCAGTGTTCAGAGCCAAGAAACAGACAGCTCTTCTCTAACCCAGCCACCTCCCTGAAACAGTGCATGCTACTTAGCAAAGCTTGTCTCAAGTAATCAAGAACTTCTGACTTGTATTTCCAGCTACTGACTCATACTGACATTGAGCAAAGCTCATCTCTTTTCCTCGCTAGTCCTGTAGCTATTATAAATGACAGAACCATCCTCACCGAAATGCACTATTCTAAATTGCTGTCATACAACCTTTTCAGTTGACTCACTTATGAATTATCATAAAATCCCCCCATGAGTTATTTTCTTCTTGGAGTAAAGACAAAAATCACTGCAATTAGACGGGCTCTTTGAATATATGATGTATGTGTATCTCTTACAGCTCTAAAGCCATGAGAGTCTTTCCTTACCAGCCATTAGACTTCAAGTTGCCTTTTGAGAAAAGTAAGCAATGCTTCAAAAAATTAAAATTTTCAAAATACAATGAACTTTTTTCCCCCAAACTAACAAGTTTATCTTTGTCATGGAAAATAATCCATGCCTTTCTTTTCTCTTGAATGTGGTAAAAGTCTTTTGTTGTTGATTTGGGAAGCACACAGACTGGTGCTCAAGGCTTAATCCTGGCTCTATGTTCAAGGATCACTGCTGGTGGGGCTCAGGAAACCATATATGGATTCAAGGATTGAGTCTGAGTAGGCCTCATTCCAGGCAAGCGCCCTACTCGCTGTACTATCTTTCCAGCCCCCCAAATCATTTTTATTGCCAAGTGTGGTCAGAGAATTCATCTTGGATAATTAGAGCCATAAAACACTATCATGGGCACTTGTCTGATTTTAGAAAGTTTGTCCCAAAAGCCCTTCCAGAGGTTACTTCTCACTACCAAGAGTAACTTGCTAGATCAGGGAAGATGACAGTGAGACTTGATCTGGGTTTCCTGGTCAATGTTCCCTGGGATCCTTCTGATACATTTACTCATAAGGAACCATTAATAATGACTCCCCAATGAAGAGCAACTTCTTATGGGTGACTAGTGTTAAATGACACCCCAAACCCCATCCTTGTTGGGCCACAGCCCCTTGAATCATTTACCTTGCAAGTGCAGGCAGTGCAGTTGTCGAAGAGAAAGGAGGATCCATTATCATAAACATCACTGCGAAAGAGGCAGCTTCCAAAGGGGAGGTCAAATACTTTCCTCTGCCCTAGAGAGAAACAACAACATGGGGTGAGCAAGACCAACAGCAGCAAAGTCATCAGCAATTATGTCTCAGAGCTGCCATGCAGTCTCAGAAGATTAGGGAAATACGGTGCCCAAAAATAGAGCCGTAGATCAGATATTCCCAAGAGATCACCAGGAGTCATTAACTTAGAATATCTTTGTCAAAAAAAAATTTTAAAAAAGTGATTCTATTCCACACTAAAACTTGTGAGCTTGGCAAAACTTGACACTCATCTAGTGAACCAAGACAACCAACTTGAAGACCTGCCCTAAGGGAGTTTCACAGTCTACTGAGAAGACAGACCCACAAAAGATCATTTCCATAAAACAACATGGTGATTTCTAGAATGTTCTTAACCCAGACATAGTGGGACAGGAAGCCAGGGAAACTTCTGGGAAGACATGATGTCTGAGCTGCATTTAAAAAAAAAAAAGAAAAATTATCCATGAGAGGAATATTGTCAGAAAGGAAGCAGGAGGAGTTAATATGGCCAAGAGAGCCCCAGGCAATGAGTCAGAGGCTCAAGTGGCTGTCTGGCAAGCATGAAGCACAGAGTTCAATTTCAATCTCACCATGTTATTCAAGATTCCTGACACTGTCAGAGAGAGTGAACCCCAACCAGTGCACCACAAGTCAAGTGGGTGAGAGCACCTCAAGTAAAGTTTGTCTCCCTCAAGTCCCCCCACAAAACCCCCTCCCCGACCCCATCGCCTGAGAGCATTGCAACCACACAGTGTGCAACCCCTGATCATTACAACAGCAGCAATGAAGGGAAAATAAGGGATTGGGAGAAGAAAGAAAGGAATCCCAAGGAGTAGTAAGAAGAACTAATAATGAAATAGAAGCTTAATAGAAGCAATAACAAGTCTAGTCACAGAGGGGTGAGGCTCACTTAAGGAGTGCACAGATGTACATGTGAGCTCCATATGCCAAGTAAGTAGTCTTTCATAGGTCATACCCCTCTGTAGTTTGGTTTTCTCTGAAGCAAAGATTTAATTGGTGCTCCAAAAGTCAAAAAAAAAAAAAACTCCAAGTGAATAACATCTAATTTCATCCTGTCAGTATCTGAGTTACTCTGGAGCACATGAAAACATCTTTGAAATGTTGCTTTAATTAAAAAACAAATTAAGAAGTCAAAGATTCATGTTCACTCATAAGAGTTATATCCACTACCCTTTTTCTTCTTGTAAAGAAATAAAGGGATCTCTATCAGTAGGACAGATGAAATGTTGAAAATACATATAAACACATAGTAAACACTGTTCTCAGAATTCCTGGGATTACTGTTAGTGGGAGTCAAGATAACTATTTTTTTCCTGTCACAGTCTATCTTATAACTAAATCATTAATTAAATCATTAGTGTGATTCTCATTACCAGCAGCAAACTTGCTGCTGGTTCTCAAAATATGATAACAAATGATAATTCACGTGCAACATATGAAATCCCTAGAGACTCTGAGTATAATCTCTCTAGGCCTCATTTACTTCAATATTAAAATAAAATCAGTAATACCTCTCCTGGGCTGGAGTGATAGCACAGTGGTGGGGCGTTTGCCTTGCATGCAGCCAACATGGCCGACCTGAGTTCGATTCCTCCGCCCCTCTCGGAGAGCCCGGCAAGCTACCAAGAGTATCTCGCCCACACATCAAAGCCTGACAAGCTACCCGTGACGTATTCAATATGCCAAACACAGTAACAACGAGTCTCATGATGGAGATGTTACTGGGCCCGCACGAGCAAATTGAAGCACAATGGGAGCACCGTGCTACTGTGCTAATACCTCTCCTAAATAACATATAATAATCTCTACCACAATACTGATATTAACATATACAACTAATAAATTTTAAACTACACAAAATTTAACAAAATGACTGTATTTGCACCTGGTATCAATAGTTATTATTAAAACAGATACTCATGCATACATCCACGTCCAAAGTCTCTTAAAGTCTTGAGAATTTATAACATGAATCAAAAGATTATCTGCAAGTCACAAAATTTCCTTTTACCTATTTTTTTCCTCTATGAAACCACACTAAAACTATTCTGATGTCTCAAAGACCTATGGATAGGCCAGATCAAGGGATTTGGTTTATCCCCACCAAAATCACTTCTGTCACATACCTTAGTTTTAGGACACGCTAATATAAAAATTTTATTTATTGCAAAAATAAAAGTGAAGTCAATCTTCAATGACTCTCTATAATGTCCTTTAGACTACTTTATCAGAACTTTATTTGTATTGTTAGAGAATTAAAAATAGTTCTTTTTCAGTTGAGCAATTTTTAAAATCTATAATAATGTAATTTTCCTTTTCTTCTCTTATCTACATGTGTTTTATATGTTTGGAAAGTGTCCTTTTTGACAAAAGACAGAGTATCAATAAGTATGTAAAATTAGTCATATGTAGAGTTGAATTTCATATTGCCTCTTCTCAAGAAGGTGTTTGAAAAAATTATTGAAGTTCTCCCAAAGGAAAGGGATTAGAGAATTCTTGTTTTGTTGGTTTTATCCACTGGACTCTTCCAAACCTCTCATTTGTTTCCTCTATCCCAGGCATGCCTTGGTCTCCACAGGATTCTGTTCTTCTTAGGTGACCTCCGCACCAGAGTCCAGCCTACTGACTGTCAGAGTCCATGGAACATGATCCTCCCTGTGAAGGGCAGTCCTAGGACATCACTGCACCAGTTTCCAGTCACAGGAGATAAGATGGACAAGAAGTAAGCCCCAGAAGGACACAACATACAATCATGTCTCAGAAGCTGACCCTATCCACCAAGTTCTCTCACCCAGGACAACTTGAGATCTCTAAGACGGCACGTGAAGACCCCGCCTCAGCTCAAACTCTTTTCTGGACCTGAAAGCAGTAACTCACCCAAACATTTGGGGCAGCACTGTCCCGGGGGGACATGGCTCAGGTGCTGAGGACAGGAGAGAATGGGGCAAACTTCTCTCATGCACTGCGTCCGGCCGCCCTGGAGGAAAGTGGGAAAAGCACATTTAGTAAAGTGAGGGCAGTCACGTGGATTCTGAATCCAGGTACCACAGCAAGCCCTGGGCCCTCCCTGCTGTTTGGTCCTGGAGTGGCTGCTCTGGTTGCGAGTTTCTCCCAGTGGGGCTTGTCTCTTCCCTGTAGGTCAAAGGAACTGTCCCAAAAACCAGCCTACTGCTGAAGAGCCGGTGATTTCACCTCTCCTCCACCCACCACCACTTTCATCTTTTTCCTTTTCAAGACCAGCCAGTCTTCTCGGTTTGCCTGGGATTTAAGAGTTTTAGAACTAAAACCAGGAAAATCTCTAGCAATCCAAGACACACTGGCCTCTCTTTCCAGCCCCCAGGCAAGCAAAGAATGTCTGAGTTTTGCTAAGACTTCCCTCCTCTTTCACACCTTCATGCAGGCCCAGCCAACATCTGCCTCGAGATAGACTGCCACTTTCTACCTCAGATAAGAGTCTGCTGAGTGTTGAGTGTCTGAGAGATGGATCAGTGGGTGAGCACAGGCTATGCATGGTGGGTCCCCTGGGTACCTTTGGGAGCAGCCCTTGAGCACTGAGTCACAGAGTAGGCCTGCACACCACTGAGTGAGGCAATAAAACCAAAGAAAAGGAAAGTTATTCTAAGATGTGTCATCAAGGTTCAGGTTAGAGAACGTAGCTGAGATGCTGAAAATTCACCTATTAAACGCCATTTCATTGCACTTCCCAAGTCACCAAGAACTGAGTACAAGGTCTATGTAGTCTGGTACTGAAAGAATTGGCAGTGACTTGGCCCACTTCTAGAATCTTCCAACTTTTTTTTTTGTCCCTTATACTTGACCTTTCTATCCTCTGACACCCCTTCCTCCCCTCAGAGCAAAGCTTCTATTTTCCAGCCCTTGGCAAGTTTTAACTGAATCTTCAGAAAGCTGGGACAGGAAAAAAGTGCTTCCCTGTCCATTTACCAACTTTGAACGGCTGATGTAAAAATTACTCTGTACACTATAAACTGCTATCAGATTTAGGAATGATTTTTTTTCTCTCTTTAGAAAATAAAATCAGTAAATTTGGTTAAATTGGTCACTGGGAAATTTTTTTCAATAGGTTGAATTCTCTGGGACTTGAGTTAAATATCAAAGGAATAGACATGGTCTCAAGTCAGTCATTTATACCTAAGGAGGTCTCAGGAAATGAGGAGTTCATGCCTCAAAGCGCTCTGGGCCTCTCCTGGGAGCGATTCCATCTGGGCATTTCCTCACCGCCTCACTCCCAGCACAACGCAGCTGTAGGCCTGTCCACTCCATCCCTGGGGAACTGCTCAGGCCTTTCGCTTCTCTTCCCTTCTGTCCTTGCCGCCTGCATCCTAAGAGCCTATTTTTTGGTGGGGTTTGATGAATAGAGTGGGGCACATTATGACATAAATATTTTTAAGCCTCCTTAATGTTACATTTTTCTCCCAAAGTAACAGAGAACGTGCTAAAAATCCTACCCAAAGACTCTTCTCTTGCCTTTATGCGATTTCCAGGTCAGCAAGAATTACTTAAAAAAAATTCCTAACATTCTCTGCTGGCCTCTGTGAGGTTTCTTACTCAACTCTTCATAATCCACATGTCAGGGGTTTTCTGCACTCTTGAGAGACGTATAACTAGAGTTCATGTCAGACTCAGATCAGTCCTGGCTTAAAAACTGTCACTGTCACTGTCCTCCCGTTGTTCATCGATTTGCTCGAGCAGGCCCAGTAACGTCTCCATTGTGACAGCTGTTACTGTGTTTGGCATATCGAATACATCACGGGTAGCTTGCCAGGCTTTGCTCTGTGGGAGAGATACTCTCGGTAGCTTTCCAGGCTCTCTGAGAGGGGCGGAGGAATCGAACCTGGGTCAGCCAGGTCACCTGGGCGCAAGGCAAACACCCTACCTGCTGTGCTATGATATGAGGGTGATCTGGCTGCAACACCTGTCACCGCATTGATCACCAGTGTTGACTCGGCTAATCTGGCAGGTGTCCCCTTCCTTTCTCACCACTCCACATGCATCCCTCCTGAAGCTATGCGCTCAGTCAAATGGAAGGCCTTCCCCGAATAAAGATGGACTGGTCTTAGGTCAAGGGTATAGTAGCTGTGCTCCCCTGCTAGAACCTCCAAACAAGCTCTCAAGGCTTAAAAACACAAGATTCAAATCCAGAGGAAGTGGGGGATGGTCAGACTGAAGCCCTTAGCTTTTCATTTGAAACAAATTTATCTGCAAGCAACTTCCTAAAATCTAGAAGCCTCTGGAGACTGCTAGTGTGTTGACTCCTCTAGATGCCCAGAGAACATACTATTTCCATCCATGTTCTCTGTTCTTATTGGGTCAGCATCTATTTTACAAGCATTTTTTTAAAATTAAAGTTTGTTTTGCATATTGCATAGAAGTTAACTTGTCCAAAATTCTGGAAAGCTGGCAAAAGATTATGTATACTCGAGTAATTTTCCTTACAAAAAGGTCAAAGAGCAAATTTCACATACATAATACAACTGCAGTATGTCTTTCCCTAGAGTCTGCTAAAGTAACTTGAACTCCAATCTGGGTTTGCTGGGTTAGTCAAGTTTTATTTTGTTTGGGCTGCAGTATAGTGGCATAGCCCAAGTCCGGAGGCTGTATTCCAATCAATGCCTCCAAAGAAAGTCTCAGCCCTTTTGGATTACAACCTGCTTCTGTGATTTCAACTCAGCAGGCAGGAACTCTTCTTAAACTTTAAGTTACAGCAGCATTGTCAACTGGGAAAGTTCAAAGGCAGGAGTAAACATTTTTGTTTCTAAAACATGGCTCATTCCTACTATAACATCCCTAACTCAGACTCTACAGACTATTACAATAGCTAATTGGCTTCACTGGTTCAACCTCATCTAGTAGTACATCTTGGAAGGCTTAGTATGTCCAACAGCTATTGTTTACTTCATTGATCAAACACTGGGTTAAGGCTTACTTAACCATAAAGCAGTAAGGCCAACATAAAAATTACTTCCTTTACAGAGTTAAGATTATAGTGATCTTGGCCCATCCTGCTAAGATGATGATTAGGGATGAAGTTCAACCCACTCAGGCGAAAAGTCAATGTAGAAGTAGCTATGTGT
This sequence comes from Sorex fumeus, assembly GCF_029834395.1. Classification (NCBI taxonomy): domain Eukaryota; kingdom Metazoa; phylum Chordata; class Mammalia; order Eulipotyphla; family Soricidae; genus Sorex; species Sorex fumeus. Next base: position 75,966,198 of record NW_026606094.1, on the reverse strand, counting down.
TCAATGAACTCTCTCTCTCATTATATTTCTCTTCCTTTCTTTTTCTCTTTTTTCCCCTTGTTTACCCTATTTCTTCCTTTCTACACAGAGAATCATATTTTTCAATCTCCTTTAAAGTCAAAGGTGATGAAATGACTAAGTTCTAATCAATCTGAGATAGATGAAAACATATGACATTTCTAAATCTAATTCATAAAAGTCTCTTATGCTCCTGTTCCACTTTCTCACTGTACTGCATTCAGCTGAATGAAAGCAACTTTAAGGAGCTAGAAAAAGTAGAAAGTGTTTGGTTACCTGAGCACCATATGGAACTTTACCAACCAACCACCTAAACCAATTGTTAAATGAGCAACTTCAACTCTATTACAAGAGTTAAACTACTTTATAAGTTTTTTTAAGTTTATAAGTACTCTATAATCTCTCCAATCTACCTCCCCATACTCCAACTCCAGCATAGAGAGAGGATCACAGCATATTTTATTCCTTTATCATTTTTGCCTTCCATGTTGCCATGTTACTTATCTCTCTCTCTCTCTTCCATTCCCATCTTTTCCCCAATGGAAATCCTGCATCACTTAAGACTTAATTCAATTGTCTTCTGATCTGTAAAATTCAGCATATACACATCTACTTACCTTTGTATCAGCTTCAACTTAGTAGGAGATAGATATCTGTCTGTACCAATATTTCAAAATTGAAAAACTCAACTTCTACTTGTAAATATGGTTGAATTCCCATGATCTCATGTTAAATATCAAAAAAATTCTAAATGATTAACAAACATTGGGACAAAAGACACTATTTTCATTTGGCCAATAGGAAAAGTATGCCAGGACTTTGTGTTATAATTTGCACAATTTATCTTTCCTTAAAAAGACGAGTGTGCACTTCATTTTTTAAATTTTAATAGAGTTTTTTGTGGGGCTATACTTTGTGGTGCTGAGGTCTACTTCTAGCTCTGTGCATGGGGCAATCATGGAGTGCCAGAGATCAAACTTGAATCAGCAGCATGCAAGGCAAATACCTCATCCCCTGCATTATCTCTTTGGCCCAAGTCTATATTTTAGAGGTAAGTTGCACTAATTTCATATCAAGTGTTTCTTCAAAAGCAGCTGTTTTAAATGAAAGATGAAATCATTTAAATCATTTAAAGCAGGCTATCATCATCATCATAAACATGCAACCTATCCCATGTCTATTCGCTGCCAAACTTTTAAAATTTTCATTAATCCAGTGATGCACACAAACTGTGTGTCAGTTTACCCCAGAGAAACAGGGTTTTTCTGCATAATAAAAACTGATCTTCCTGAATATAGTGACGAGTGCAAGTGGATAAAACCATAACATGTGCATGTAGGATGCTTCTCACATCCGAGAGATCCATTGAGATTAGTGGCTAGAAACTGTCCTAGAGCATGTGACATACACTTGCTCAGCTCCCTAGCAGCAAGATGAAAGTAAATACCTGCACCCCTAAGCAGCAGCAACCAGTCAACTCCACTGAGTTACATTCTAGGGTTACATTCTAGAGCAATTCTCCCTCAATATATATCTCTTATGGCTTTCTCCATTAATTCTAGATGAAGGTGTGGAAATGAGAAAAAGAAACCAGAGGGCTTACCTTAAAGGAAAAATATATTCTGCATGCAAAGGGTTTACGTACGGTTCATAATTGTCACAAGTAGGAGGTAAAAATAAATGGCTTGTGCCAGAGCACCCACTACAAAACACTACAGGGCATCCAAAAATTATTGGACTTTTTTTAGGCTTCATAAAATGAAATTATACCCTTCTACATGTTTCTCTTTGGCCTGGAACTTTGTCTTGATCAATTTTCAGAGCATCACAGTTATTTCAAGGGAAAAGATTTTGGTACTCAGCCTAGTCTTGGCCAGGTGAGTCTGAAGAAGAAACCAAACAAAGGAAAGGCAGCCAGAAAGCAACCTAGGGACAAAGTACGTGGACTGGAGGGAGAGAAAATCTCAAAGTGTAGTATGTGAGAAGCCTGGTGTTAGAAGCTGTACACACACACACACAAACAGAGAGAGAGAGAGAGAGAGAGAGAGACAGACAGACAGACAGACAGACAGACAGAGATAGAGACAGAGAGAGAGACAGAGAGACAGACAGAGATAGAGACAGAGAGAGAGAGACAGAGAGACAGAGTAGTGGCCAATGATTCCTGTGTGTTAGTAGATATTTCAACCTTAGTGCCACTAACCCATATATTTCAACCTTAGGGCCGCTATATTGTGGATGGAATTATTTTTGGTTTCAGGAGGCCATCTATGTGTTACAGGATACTTAACAGCATCCCTGGCTTCTATCCACTAGGTGCCAGTATCACCCTTCATCCACTGCTTACAGCATACAGAAATGTCTCTAGACATTGCCAAATATCCCCGGGGAACTTAAAGCCCTGAGGATATTACACTAGATCAAGATTTTCTGGAGTCAAGGTCTGGGAATCTGCATTTTAAATAATGCTCCCAGATAAACTGGATACTGCTGAGGCACCGCATTTGGTAAAATGCCTCACTAATAACTTGAGCTTCCAGACAGGAGGGAATAAAAGTCTTTTTTCTTTCTTCCTATACATTTTTTAAATAGTAGGTCCTTCAGCAGAGATCACACACCATAGCCTAAAACTGTATTTAAGACATGTGCTCTGAATGATGAAGAGCATATTTCAGGAGGGGGAGTTTCCAGTGACCCCACTTCACCTGTCTATGGGATGGCAGTCACTTTTGGGAAAAATAGGGTAGAGATGGAGCTATGACTGAGGCTGATGCAACTGGCTTGTGTTTCACTAGGAAGAAGGTACTGAGAGCAGAGAAGTCTTTATTATGGCAATCAACGAGGATCTTTTTTTTATATTTTAATTTTTTAAAAAAAATTATTAGTGAAACACCTTGAGATACAGTTGTAGACTTACAATTTATTTATTTATTTATTTATTGAATCACTGTGAGAAAAGTTACAAAGCTTTCAGGTTTAAATCTCGGTCATGCAATAATCAAACACATTTCCCTTCACCAGTACTTATTTTTTACCACCAAGAACCCCAATATACCCCCCTTCCACCCTTCCCAATGCCTGTGAGGCAGATGAATTCTAATTAGCACTCTATCTATTTTGATTAGATTGATTGTTTCGACAAAATATGCACCATTATTGTTTAGAGTTTACACCCCAAAATCAGACCTGCTGAAAAGGCATTGTGAAATAATTTGTTTTCTACAGCTGGTTACAAGAATCAAATGATGTCACACAGCCGCAATAGTGGCCGCGCAATTTTGGATTTCTAATATTTTACCAATTAAACCTGGAAGTATTTCTGCTGAGAGCAAGATAATTATGAGATTGGTTTCTGTGTCTCTGGAGGCATGGACCCGTGGATTAATGCATAGTCCATTCACTTTTCTGTCACAAGCTGCCGGGCTCTGCATTAAGTTCTTGTGCCTCTGGAGCCATGGCCGTGCTGGAGAGCCGCTCGTGGGGGGCAACATTAACCTCGGTAGGGTGTGAAGGACGAGCCAAAGCCCCTCTTAGGACATGGACACCTTGAGGGTCCAAAGCATATGTTGTACTGTACACTAAATTATTATCAAAGAAATGACATTTAATTTCTCTGTATAGTCCTAAATATATTAGCCCAGGCTTAGTGTTACAGCAACAGACAAAAACATCTTGTTGGGTCAGTCTTTCTCATACTGAAAACGTGAAGTTTTCCCCCATGATTTTCAAAATGGAAAACACAGCCAAGAATCTCAACTTAAGTCTTTGTCATAGGATAGTTGAACCAAGGAAGTCCATGCCCACTTCTTCTTTGAGCAAGATGTGCTCATCTTTCTATATTCATCTCTAGGGAGTTAACTCTACATTTAAGAAAGTGATATTCAAACCAGACCATCTGAGTTTCTCCTCTTCACCTCTCCCTTGTTGCCATGGGCAAATCAAGATCCAGGAAGCATCTTTAAAAGCCACCTTATGGAAGTTAACCAAGTAGGAAACTGTCCTGTTTGCCAACATATTTCCCCACAGGAGGGTTTTACTCCGGAGGCAGAGTTCCCACTAAACCATGGGACTTGACCTGAGAGCCCTGTGGATATATCAGTGTCCTCTTCTGCTCCTAAATACCACTCCCCAGAAGTTTCATGACAACTATCACATCTAAGGACACTTACGTAGGACTGTGGATAAATGGAGGTCAGCTGGGTACAAGTCAGCCTTAGCTAGCGAACGGTGGGATATGTACATGAGCAGGTCAGCCAGACTATAGAAAGAGCATTGATGCACATCAGGTGCACACAGGGACAGGTGGCCAGAGGTGGCAAGTTTGTGGGAGAAATACGTGATAAAGAAATAGTCGATGCAAATGTAATAACTATTGCTTCAGTAACTCCATGTTGAAAGGGGTTTCAGTATATGCTTAATCCTTATACTTAAGGGACAATTCTGGCACTGAAAAAAGCTCAGTGGTCTAGGTTCAATACTACAGGTTTGCTGAGCAGAGTTCCAACATCAAGGGGTAGCCCCTCCAACTTCCCCACCCCAACACTTCCAGATGTGTACATGTGTGGTGGTGCTGGCATGGAGCGGGGGAGGGAGAGGGGGGGCATTCTGCCAATTTCTTACTTGAACCCTTTTCTCAGCACTTCCTTATCACTGAGCTAAATGGCAGATTTATTTAATGACTGATTAAAATTTTCTTGCTTTGAAGAAGAAAATTCAAAACTTCTTCCTCTTCCTCACACCAGTCACTGATAAGTATAGGATGGCCACGGAGGTAAATTCCAACTGGCTGTGACTTGCCATTGGGACTCACTCCTCTTTGTGTTGGTGTTTGAGGCGGGAACATCAGGCCTCGGCTGGTGCACACACAGGTGAGATCTGTGAAGGAAGAACTGGCAGGGCCCAACCTGGAGAACCCAAACAGACTGGTCAAGCCTGATTGGTCTGGTGTCCACAACGGGTGCTGTGCTGAGGGAGAGCCGAGGGACCCACCCCATACCCATGTACCCTACTCCAGGGCTCACTGAGCACAGAAGGAGCAGTTTGCTGGCAAGAGTCTGAAGAGTCCAGGCCTGTGGAGTTGGAGAGTCAGAGCGTTCCTACTCTACCACAAAGAAAAATAAACAAACACATGGCAAGAACCACTCCCCCAATAGTTCAGATCCTCAGAGACCTCCCAGACCACCCGGGGTGGACCGTTCTCAACCGCCATCCCCCTAAAAGAGGCAAAAGGGGAAAAAATAAGCCCTTTCCCTTTTCTTGCCTTTTTAAATCAGAGTGCAACCTTTCATCATCACGTAAGAAGTCAATGCCGCTGCAAGACCATTACTGACACATCAAACACTTTATCTACAGGCTGGACCAGTGCCAGGGAGATGAAAAGAACAATCATTTCTGACTCACACCTCTACTGAGTTATGAGCCATTCCCAAAAGGAAGGAAATAACACTATTGTGAAGGAGAAAGGGCATTTTTAATGTTCACCAGGCTGTCTATGCCACAGCAAAGATGCCTGCACTTGGAGAATGAAGTCACAGGGAAGCTACAACGGAGGCCAAGAATCACCAGATGTACATAGAGAAAGAAATTCATCTTGCACTGATGAACTGCTTCTTTGCACTGACACTGATGCCAGTTACCAAAACTAGTTTATGTATTCTGCATCCCTTTTTTACTTCGTTTTCAGAATAAATCACCTGAATGTATCATTTGCCCAAAACTAAGTTGGGAGATCACTGAGGGCAGTGATTAATATTTCTTCTGTCTTCCATGAACTACTGAGAAAGAAATTATCATCTGAAATCTTTGATTTTCAGTGAAACAACATGTCAGTTAAAAACTGAGATGACTTTGTATATGTAGAGAAAGATAGAGCGAGAGAGAAAGAAAGAAAGAAAGAAAGAAAGAAAGAAAGAAAGAAAGAAAGAAAGGAAGGAAGGAAGGAAGGAAGAAAGAAAGGAAGGAAGGAGAGAGAAAAATAAAGTAAGAAAGGAAGGAAGGGAGGAAGGAAAGGAGGAAAGAAGGAAGGAAGGAAGGAAGGAAGGAAGGAAGGAAGGAAGGAAGGAAGGAAGGAAGGATGGAAAGAGATGCTTACCATAGAGGTAGGAGGGGGTGGTGGTGGTTTGTGAGGGTGGGAGGGAAACTGGGGATATTGGTGCTGGGAAATTACACTGCTGGAGGGATGGGTGTTACAACCTTGTATGACTGAAACCCAATCATGAACAGTTTTCATGGTTATTCCATAAAATTAAAAATAAAAAATAAAATAAAGTAACTAAGATGAGCTCAAAGGATATTGTACTCTAGTGAAGTTTCCACAGGTATAGAAATATCTACCTTGAAATAAATTGGTCTTAATTAAGATATTTCTGGATTCTTTCATTCTACTGATAAAAATTTATTGAGAAGTCTTTGAGAAATTTCCTAAGCAAAGTAACCCTGGACACACTACAGAAAAATAAGGTCACTTTTAAATTTTATTTTAAATTGTAGGTAGCAATAAACTAATCACAGCATCTATGCCTCAATTTTCTCACTTAAAAGACTTTTCTCTTTTTTCACTCTGAGTTTCAAGAAGTTAAACACTGTAGTCATTAAATAAAACATTAAAATATTCCATTCATTATTCATTGCTATGAGCAGTTCTGCACTTTTCTGGGGGAAAGCATTTTCCAAAATTCTAGGAAAACCTGTATTTCAAGTTCAATATCAAGGAGTCCAATTAACACTCGGGTATCCACAGTGCAGAAAGACTAGAGATTTGGGGTACTATTTATTCATTCTAATGACAGTCTGGTATTTGTTCTCAGCATTCACATATAAATTTGTGTTTCAAGACGATGAGACTGCAAAACAATCTTGGATACAATTTGGGTGTTCATAATCCAGGCCAAATATGATCCAAGTTAAAGAAAGTGTACTAACCATGAAAAAGAACTGTGGGAAGTGGGGTGGAAATTCCAGCTTAATCCAGAGCTAGTGTTTGGCATGTCTGGGCTTGTCTAGTCAAAGGAAAAGGTTAACCTGTTTGGTTTATAAGAGAAAAAAAATTTGACTTGGTTCTAACCCTGGCATCCATCTGCTCCCCTGAGCCCCACCAGGAGTGACCCCTGTGTGCATAATCAGGAGTAAGTACTGAGAAACACTGGGTTTGGCCCAAAAACAAACAAACAAATAAACCAAACATCTATCCAGGGAGAAAGAGATGCAAAACAGCATCTCTAATGAGAAGCCTAGTTATGAAAAGAATGTTGTGAATAAAACTTAGCAACTTGGTAGCTCAGCTCATTCCAAGCCCAACACCAGTGATGCAGATAGTGATCCTTGAGGAGAAAGATACTGAAAGTACAGTCTAAAAGAAACCTCTGGAGAGGGGCTGGAGCAATAGTACAGTGGGTAGGGTGCTTGCCTTGCATACCGCTGACCCAGGTTTGATCTGTGGCATCCCATATGATCTGCAGAGTCAGGAGTAATTCCTGAGTGTAGAGCCAGGAATCTTCAAGTAACTATATATATATATATATATATATATATATATATATATATATAAAGAATCCTCTGGGGGAACTCTCAAGTATACAACCATACACAATTATGGGGATATACAAAACTACAGTTATGGGGATTTCTATAATTGAGTAAAACACTAAAAGCAAAGTAATATCCTTCCTTCTCCTTCCATACTGCTTCATCAGTGGGGGCCTTCAGGCTAGCAGTGACATGACACCATTTAAGAAGACAGAAGTACGCCTTCTCCAGATGGAACCCCGGTGACCATGAGCTCCTACAAGCATAGCTCTGGCAAGCAGGTACCAGGACATTTTTTCCAAACTGCAATGGGGCTACCCCGGCTCCCAGGCAACCTCTGATTCCGGAAGTCACGCCCACAACTCGCCCCCCAGTGCCATCTTACAGCACAAGCAACAAAGAATAAAACCGGCTGGAGGATCCCACAGCTCCGGGAAAATGCTCCAGGTCCCAAGCAGGGCCGATATCACCGGGAGGTTCCAGATGGGGTAGGTGCTGCCGTCCTGCCTTCTCCAGATGGAACCCCAGTGACCATGAGTTCCTACAAGCATAGCTCTGGCATGTGGGTACCAGGACATATTTTTCCAAACCACGCGGCCGCTCATCTCCTTATATACAAAGTGATCAATGGAAAGTTAATCATCCAACATTTCTTCCTGAAAATCAGGCTTAACTCTTTTGCAAACCACAACACCCAAGAGGAGAGAGAGAGAACAAAGGGTACTGCCCTGCCACAGAGGCAGTATAGGATGGAGGGTATGGGGGTGGGAGGGATACTGGGATCCGTGGTGGTGGGAAATGGGCACTGGTGGAGGGATGGGTATTTGAAAAACATAAAATAAATTTAAAAAATTTAAAAATGCATACATTTGAAAAACATAAAATAAATTTAAAAAATTTAAAAATACATACATTTGAAAAACAAAATAAATAAAAAATAAAAAAAGTTTGTTTTTTAAAGTTTTATATTATTTATAAAAAGAAAGATGTAGTGGTAGTACCATGAATGCTTTTCATGTCTGAGGCCCTGGGTTTGAATACTGTCAAAAAGGAAAAAAAAGAAAATGCAACAATAAGTACTGCTTTGCCAAACTCAAGAAATCTATACAACAGGAGTAAACTCAAAGCATAGAAGCAACTCATGATGAGATCATTGCTAAATCTAATTGGCTGGCAGGAGTAACCCCTGTGCATCGCAGAGTGTGACCCAAAAAGAAAAAAAAAATTCAGCCTGATAATCTTCAGTGATAGCACAGTGGTAGGGTGTTTGCCTTGCACGCAGCCAACTGGACCAACCCAGATTCGATTCCTCTGCCCCTACAAGCAAGCTACCAAGAGGATCTCGCCCACACGACAAAGCCTAACAAGCTACCAGTGATGTATTCAATATGCCAAACACAGTAACAACAAGTCTCACAATGGAGAGGTTTCTGGGCCCACTTGAGCAAATCGATGAACAACAACAGGAGGACAAAAACAGTGACAGTGATAATCTTCAGTAGGAAGCTTGTCACTGGGACAGAGTCGGGAGTGGGGGAATAAGTTAGGGAAGGAAACACTCGGACAATGGCAGAGCAGAAAAGTGTCTACTGTAGAGGCAGGCTAGGGGGCAGGAGGGAAACTGGGGACATTGGTGGAGGGTAGAGAAAATTGGCGAAGTGACTGGTGTTGGAACATTGTACGTCTGAAACTCAATCACAAAATGGCTTTGTGACTTTGTAATTCACAGTGATTTAGTAAAAAATAATAGACAAAATTAAAAATAAAAAATCGAATTGGCTGAATTTACTTATTATCTAAGCATGTTCACATTCACAGAGTATAATTATTTATCTTATGGCAAAGCCTGGCAAGCTCCCCATGACATATTTGATATACCTAAAACAGTAACAACAAGTCTCACAATAGAGACGTTACTGGTGCCTGCTCGAGCAAATCTATGAACGGAGGACAGTGCTACAGTGCTACCTTAAAGAGAATGTAAACTTTTTATTTACACTACAGTTGTTTTCATATTGTGTCTCTTCATGGATTCTAGATGAGATTCCAAACAAATTATTGCCAACTCCCCTGAAAACATGATTGTGAGGGCAAATCCACTTAACATTTCTAATTCTTGCTTTGCTTAAAATACAGTGAATGAGCATAATCATGCAAGTTTGACTAGTGACTCTGTTCTGTTGTTCTGTTCTGGGATTGTCTTCCCAGGTTTCAATACCCCAATATGAGTGACTGAACTTGTCTCTATCCAATCTCAGGCAGCTTTGACTCTCAAGTGTCACTTCCCATTTGAACTCCCCGCAGGACTACTTTGATTTGAAATCAAAGTTATCCATTCTCTTAGATCAACTCTTCCTGGAAAATGAGTGTTCATATAACACCAATACATGCTATGTTGAGGAAATACAGACAACTATGAGAGGGTGAGAATTCAAAGTCAATGGCTACCAAGGTATTCCCAGGAGTGACACTACTGGGTCATATCAAAATTCACTTTCTAGTGTTTCTGAGGAATGATCATATTGTTTTCTAAAAAGTCTGACTGAAAGGCTGATTGGATAAAGAAAGCACTATACATCTACACAATGGAATAATGGAATAATACACAGCCACATGGAAAAATGAAGTCATGAAATTCACTTAAAAATGGATGGGTGTGGAAAGTATCATGCTGAGTGAAATAAGTCAGAGGGAAAGGAAAAAAACATAGAATGGTTGCACTTATTTAAGGGATATGAAAGTCTATAGTATGAGACTAACACCCAAGATCAGTAAAAACAAGGTCCACAAAGACTGGTCCACTTTTCGAAGTTTACCACAAGTGGGAAACGGGGTGGCCGGGAGAAGGCAGTTAGAATAGAGAAGAGACCACTGTGACAATGATAGCTGCAAATGATCACTCTGAACAAGGACTAAGTGCCGAAAATAGGAAAAGGGACAAACCTTTTGTATTACAAATCATAATGTCCAGAGAGAGACAGAGACAGAGACAGAGAAATAAGAAAAGCATCTGCCATAGAGGCAGGCTGGCATGAGGGAGCCTGGGGACATTGGTGGTGAGAAATGTATACTGCTGAAGGAATAGGTGCTGGAGCATTGTATGACTGAAACCCAATCATGAACAACTTTGTAACTATGTATCTCACAGTTATTCAGTAAATTAAAAAAAAAATCAGGTGCTGAGAAGATAGTACAGCGAGTAAAGCCTTGCATGCACTGATCTGGGTTCAATCCTAGTATCCCATATAGTTCCCAAAAGCACTGCCAGGAGTAATTACTGAGTGCAGACTCAGCAGCAACCCTATGCATCACTGAATCTGACAAAAAATATAACACTGTAGCACTGTTCTCCTGCTGGAGAGGGCCCAGTAAGGTCTCCATTGTGAAACTTGTTGTTACTGTGTTTGGCATATCCAATACATCATGGGGAGCTTGCCAGGCTTTGCCGTTTGGGCCAGATACTCTCCGTAGCTTGCCAGGCTCTCTGAGGGGGGGTGGAGGAATCGAACCCATGTCGGCCGTGTGCAAGGCAAACACCCTATCTGCTGTGCTATCGCTCCAGCCCATGAAAAATATAAAAAACTTTTAAAAAGAATTAAAAATCATTAGCCCAGTGGGTAGAGCCTTTGCCTTGCACACGGCTGACCTGGCCGACCCAGATTGGAGACTTTGTTGTTACTGTGTCTGGCATATCGAATACTCTCGGTAGCTTGCCGGGCTCTCCGAGAGGGGTGGAGGAATCAAACTCGGGTCGGCCATGTTGGCCGCTTGTAAGGCAAACGCCCTACCCGCTGTGCTACTTTACTTATTATATTAATTATATAGTATATATTATATATATATTATTTGCTTGTTGACAGGGGAAGATCTATGTCTAATGCTTAATAATACAAACCAGGAAAACATTCTAGATTCCCATCAAGTTGAAAAACCGCTAAGTCCAAATAGCCCTGGGGTTAAGAGCTCCCAAAGGTCCAGAGCACATGGTTTGCATATGGGAGTCCCTGGTTCAATCTCCAATACCACACGGTTCCTGGAGCACCACCAGGAGTAATTCCAATGTAACAAGCCAGGAGTAGCCCTTGAGCACTGCCCTGTGTGGTAGCTCAAGAGAAACAAACAAAATGTCAAGACCACTCCTTCAGATCCCTAGTTCTATTCTTGACAATATGCACCAAAATGCCTTAGTTTTTATAAGCTTCAATTCCTTCATCCCAAAATTAGGAAAGCTAGTACCCAGTCCCTGAGTAATGTAAATATTAAGATGACAGAGAAAAAGCTTTCAGTTTAGCACCTGTCACATAGTCATTAAATGTTAGCTCTTACAAATATTTAGGGTCAAATGAATTTAGAATCCCAACCAGATCCATAAAGTAGTAAGTGCTGACCGTGGGCAATGTATTGAATACAAATCTTGGTTATTTTGCTATTAAACAATGTCATCTTGCTCACAAAGCTGTCATGAATGATATATCAAGAAACGTGGCTAGACAGCCCAATACAGCAATTGCCCTATAAAAGCTGCAGATAGAAAGGAAGCTTCTGCAGTCTCGCTCTCACCACCCCCTGTCTTCGGGATCATTAGCCAGGCAGTGCGGCGTTCACTGGCCAAGAGCAGAGCACTGAGAAACGTACAGGGCTGTGGTGACTTTTCCTCTGAATTAGCTGGAGAACATTTGTGTTTTTCTTGGCACCCAGAACACACGCAGTAGTCTTTGGGGTATACAGTAGTGTATACATCGCCCATGTATTTGCATAAAGTTTCAAAGCACTTTCTTTGACATATGCAGTATGATGGCCACTGTCACAATATATTTATATAAGTTCTACACAGATTTTATAAAATAAACTCGCAAATGTTTGTTTTCCTAAGGAGGGGTATGTTTGGGGTAGGTGGAGATAATTATTTCATCTCACTATAGAAAGTAGCACAAGCTGACATGCTCCTTTTACCATGGCCACAAATAAGCTGGTGTTCCTAGGGAAGGTATAGGGTAAACCCACAGACTGAGTGGGTCAATGTTAGCCATTGAGTGATGATGACTTTTGTGAGGAAAAAATAGCATTGATGGCACGTGACCATAGTCCATCTGAGGTCAAGAGGGGAGGATAAAGTTGATGATTCTGGCCCAACATTTACACACAGAATTCCTCAACTGAATGCATGTAATTCCTACTGGTTATATATCCCTCCTATGAAGGAGTTTGTTCAGTGTAAGAGACAACAACCATATCGTGTTCTTGTTGCTGCTGTTGCTGTTTGCGTGGGGTGTTGAGCCATACTCAGAGTATTCAGGGGCTACGCACCACTGAGTGCTCAGGAATCACTTGCAAAGGAAATCCAGGGGACCATGCCATGCCTAGGATCAAACCGAGGGCTCCTGAAGATAAGGCATGTGTTCCGGCCCTTGGAACCTTCTCCATGGTCCAATGGCGATTTCTTGATGACATATGCCAACATTTACTTTACTCTTCTTTCAAAGTCACTGAAACCCCAACATGGTCAAATCTCTTTACCAAAAATATCAAGATAATTTATGGTCTGTAATCTTCTATGGCACATCCTAAACTACTATTCTGTCAGTCCTGGTCCTGTACCACAAGAGGTTCCATAAAACATACCTCTCACAAAGAACTAAATTTGTTTGAAATAAATAAACAGTAAGGGCCTTTACTGTAGGACTTTTCTTATCCTTGATCGCATATAGATATCCAATGAGGAAAATATAGGAAACGAGACTCCTCAAACTTACTTAACCATAGAGTTCTTCTGTTGTGGCACACATATATATTCCAATACAATTCAATGAGAATTGCCAGTCAGCTTCATTTACTATTAGGTCTGTCCTAAGTATCCACAGAGAGCTCTAGGATTCTTCTTTGGCACAAATTTCTTGGAGACAATTTCTAGTCAAACAAATTCTTAAATTGAGCAATCAATATTTCTTAATTGTACAATCAACTCTATTCCCTGAAGCCATTACCCACAAATACTATATTAAATAATATGCTCTTCAAATTCAATTTAAGATTCTATTTTTGTAGATTCTCAACCCATTCTGACATCAGCTTCTTATTTGACTGATCTGGGGAAGGATCCGGTTAAAACAAGCTATCTCAAGACACCCTTTCATTTATTTGAGGATTTTTTTAGAATTAACTTGTTTGGGGTTTTCTTTTCAGACATTTTAAACATTTCACTGTAGAAAAAAATGTTTTAGGCTTCAACATGGGCCTTTTCCAATTCTATAAGCCTTGTCACCCTACCAAGGTCTGACATTCAGGGATTATTTATAAATACCATAGAATGAAAACTCTCCCTCCCATCTTTTCTGAAAATAGAGCCAGCTAGAAATTCCCCATGTGGACTATGCGGGATCTGTGGTTTCCATGGCTTTCAAAGAGCTATTTGTAGGATATGCTGGGTATATTTTAGCCATGTCATTTTCTTGTCTTTTTTTGCCTGACAAACTTGTCCCTCCTTCTATGCCTCTGGGTGGGCTAAAGAAAAGTGACACATTGTGAACAAATACAACCCTCATGGGTGGTACCAGTGGGAAGAAAGATCTGAGGAACAGGCTTGTTTACCTCTGTACCTCCATCTGGTGAACCTCAGAGGACCCCAAAGGTGGCTGTCATTGCACAGCATGGCCAAAGTTAGATCAAGATGCTTTGTGCAGTGACCGAAGGTGACAGCTTGAGGGAACATACAAGGACAACAGGTAAGCATTAAGAAGGATCAATAGCCTTCCCAGGGATACTCCTCTTGCCCTGGTGTGTAAAGACACAGGGGTTGGGGCCAGAGCAACAGAACAATGGTGGGGCATTTGCCAGGCATGCGACCAATCCAGGTTCAACCCCTCACATCCCATCACTATGAGCACTACTAAGAGTAATCCCTGAGTGCAGAGCCAGAAATGATCACTACGCACCAAAAACAAGCAAACAAAAAGACACAGGAGATGAACAGCATAAATTTCACACCTATCCCAAACCCTCATTTCCCTGATATTGAAACTCAAATAGTGATATGATATCAACCGCAGTGTTGTTTCTAAGTATGAAAGGACCAAAGCAGCTTCCTCATATCTCAGTTCACATTTTCATTCACAACCTTCAGATCTGACTCAGCATGTACAGGTTACTACATATTTACAATCAGGAACTATGACTTTTCTTTCCAACTCTGACTCCAAGACCTAGGATAATATCTTTGACTGATTAAAAAAATGTCACAGGGGCCAGAGCAGTAGTACAGTGGGAAGAGCATTTACTTCTTAGGACAGACCTAGGTTCAGTCCCCAGCATCTTATATGGTCCCCCAATCCCACCCAGAGTGATCTCTGAGCACAGAGTCAGAAGTGATCCCTGAGCATCAACAGGGTACCCAAACCATACACTTCCAAATATTTTTTTTAAAAAAACACTAATCTTTAAAAAAATGTTCCTAATTAATTTTTTTGAAACCATTGCTTCTAGGGACCAGAGGATAGTACAACTTTTAGGACATTTGCCTTGAACACAGCTGACCTGGGTTCAATCCCACACACCACATATGTCCTCCCCACTCCCCCTACTTCCCCCAAGCACTGACAGGAGTGATCTCTGAGCACAGAGACCTGAGCACAGCTGGGTGTGTATGTGGCCCCAAAGTCTCTGACCTGCCCCCCCAAAAAAAAACCCACAATTGTTGCTGATAGAACAATTTACTGAAAACAATCTTAAAGATTCCATAATTAAAAATATATTGTTCGTTTTATATTCTATTATAATGATGACACTCTTAAGGAAAAACACATAAACACTTTCCCAAATGCAATTTTCTCTTTCAATAAGCATGCTCCCCTACAGTAGCATTCCAGCCAACTGCCATAGTCCCAGCTGGCTCTCTATTGTTCCATAAGGAGTTGGTCAGATGTGAAAAATAGTAATGATTTATACTTCACTGCATATGGGTTCCTCTCCTCGCATTCAATTAGTAGACCCTCTCCCAGGTGGACACAGTACATCATCAGGGAGTCTCCACCTTGGGGACTAGCAAATAAATGTCACCATATATAAACATTTCTGGAAAGATACACTGGAACCAAAGAACAATGGCAATGCTAAGAAAATGGGGGAGAACACACACAAAAAATGGCTATTTAAAATACATATGGATTCCTAATCTGTGCCATATGTGCACAAGGAGGCTTAAACGTGATTTTCAAACTTTTTGATCTCAGTATACCTTTACTCTCTTAAAACCACTGGCCTTACCCATGAGTTTTCATTTTCTTTGATTATACCTATTTATCACTATCTTCTGTTTTAAAAACTGAATTTCCAAAGATTAAAAACGGGTTAATTTTGAAATAATAAAAGTTCATTGCATGTTAAAATAACATAACTTTATTAAAAATTGTTACAGTTTCAAAAACAGGGAAAATGAGAACAGCACAGTTTTACAGTCTAGTATATCTCTTTAATATATGACCTAAACATCGACTGTCTTATTTGTTTCTTTCAATTCGTTGTCATATATTAAAACCAATCATACAAATATGCAGTTGGAACACATTAAGTGATTTAGTAACAATTTACTATATCATATGCACTCTTCTTTGATATCATCCCCAGAAGTCAACAATCCAAAAGACTGGCTATAATATGGAATTTAAAACCGTATGAATAGAGTATCTTTGTTTATTAAGTTACATTTATCTCTCTTAAGACTTGAGACTGCACGCGTTTTTTTTAACACTTTATGATTTAATTTGGAAATATTGATTTAGGAAGAAATTCCAAATGTCAAAAAGACATTTACTAAAATGACCTCTTAACCTGTTAAGAGAAAGTCTTTAAGTATCAGAAAGCTGTTCAATTTAGAGTGGCAGAGTTTCAAAATAACTAATTTTCATATGAAACCTCAAATTTTATCTGGCAACAAAGACCACTATTTTTCTTAAAGTGATATGGTCACTTTTTCATTTTTGAGAAAATCCCTGCCAAATACATAAATCTGAATAATTTTTTTGTTAGTAATTCTTTCAAATAAAAGTGGAATTCCATGAAAAATGCGATTGGTTCACCTCACATTTCAAGTAAACAGTGTTTTTCCTTTGGTCGTTCAACTATATTTCAGTATTCAGCAATTTTTCAAACAAGCTTCCTATGTTAAGTTGATGTAGATTCAGAGTTAACATTTAATAAAAATTCATATTGTTTTTAGTTTCATCGAGGACTTTTTTCTGGCTTTTGAGCCATTCCAGGCAGCACTCAAGGGCTACTCCCTATGGCGCTCAGGGAACCAAGTGGTCCCAGGGATTCAACTGGGGCTCCGGCATGCAAAATACGTAATACCTTTGGACAATTTCTTCAAGGATATTTTAGGTAATAATGGCTCTTTACTTATACTGAGGGCACACAGTTGACCAATATAATAAGCTTTGTTGCTACTACCTTGATCCAATTCCCTAGAAGTTTTAATCACCTTCAATCCAAATGTGAACTAAGCAAAAGAGAAAAACAATGCCTTAGTATGATGATATAAATGACTTTGAACTCATGCACCCAAAACAATCTAGGGACTCTCAGGGTCTACACTAAGAACTGCTGAATCAAATGCTTTAACTTTTATATTCTTGAGGTTTACCTCCATTAAATAATTCTTAGAACCAGGACAAACAAAACAAAGTACAGAGGCACACTGGGTCATACAAATGAACTCCATGTCCCAAGGCAACACTTAAATCAACAAGCTCTCTGAGGGAACTGCAATGCCATATGGAATACAAGGTCCAAGAAGAGGATAATCAGCACCACCCACAAAGTCTGTCAGATAGGCACAAAATCTGAAAGCACCATTTTTGTTCAAGTAAAACTATCCAGAGTCCATGTAAGTCATTTACACCCACATTTTTAGGTATTCAATAGAAAAAAAGAAAGTCTCTGTGTAGATGAAAAATGAAGGACAAATCTAAGAGGCAAGACTGAGAAAGAGCAGAGGCTTATGGTGCTAGAGTTTGTACATTTTCCTCTAAAAACATATCTGTCATAAGCTTCAATTTAGAAGACCAACAAAGCACTTTATAAATAAACACATGACTATTTCCATTTTAGTGACTGAATTCTTGGTCATCAATCTGATGGCCATTAAATGACAGCTAGCCCTTCTCCAACAGGCCTTGGGCAGGGTGTCCTCACAGAATGGCCATTGTATGCAGGAAACTTGGATTAGGCTTAGACCTGGGGTACTGAGGTCAACAGTATGATCTTGTAACTATTAGTATAAAATTTTTATCAAAGGAGACTGAGAGGTCATACATGGACTAAGGCTCTTGCTTCACATGCAGCCCCCCTCTCCAATTCACAGCACCATATATGTTTCTCCGAGCACCACCAGGCGAGATCTCTGAGTACTGCCAGGTATGAGCCCCCACCCCCGCTTTTTTAGTCTTAATAAAGTTGAACGAGATGTTTCCATATTGTCCTGCTTTCAAAATTCAAAAAAAAATCTTGCATTACATTGGCCCATAAAGAAGAAAGTAATAAAGAGACTTTGGCTTTTTTGACAAGTTAAATTTCTGACTATTTAATAAGGTCATCATTTGACTAGGCCTGTTCATGTTCACCCACCACTGGTCTGAATCATTCCCCATCCCACTTGCCTCATAAAAAAAAGAAGTTGGGGGCTATTCAGTTTCAAGACCTTACAAATCCCCAGGGTAGATAGATGATAGTAAACTTATTAGACTGGAAGGGGGATAATACTCAAAATATTAAAAATCACTGTTAGAACTCCTTAGAGTTTTCAAGTCCTTATCTTGTTCCCTCCTAGTTTGGGGCACGTTCTGTGCTCCCAAATTCCCCAAATTTGTTAACCCAATTTAGCATCAAAGTCTAATTAGTAGGTTAGAAATATCCTGGCAGGGCCAGAGTCATAGTTAAATGGATAGGGCACTTGCTTTGCACATGGTTCAATCCCCAGAATCACAAATAGTCACCTGATCACCACCAGGGGTGATTCTTGAGTGCAGCCATGAGCATCACTGGGTGTGGCCCCAAAACAAAGCAAAAATAAAAGGAAAAAATATATTCTGGCAGCACTGTCTCCAGAGTTTTTTCTTTTAGGCAGCACATGACCACAGTCTAGGCTTCCTGTCCCTTTATAGTCAAATGTGCTTTGAGGACGAGTGCTCACTCCAACATCTGTTGTCACCCACACTGTCATATGTTCTTAGGTGTAGTTTTCACCCTTTGTGAATCACTGAGTACTTATCCTGCTTAACCTCCAGGACCTAGAGTCACTTCTCTCTGTCTGAATTCTATATTAAGGATTTGGAGCCTCCTTCTTGTAGCTAGAATTTGCAAAAGTCTATCTGACATGTGGTTTCCCAGATGTCTGAGCACTGTGCACTGTTGGCTCCCCAGGATCCCTCTGCCTCATCTCACGCCACGCACATTTTCACGGAGACAGCAATGTCTGTTGCACCTGGATTTTTCAAACCTGACTCAAGGGAGTGTGTATGCCTCATACAAATGAAAAATACAAGCACATTTAAAAATCAAAGAAAGCAACCCAGGACATCAATTAAACATTCTGAATCACTTGGTTAAAATGTCAAGTTAAGGTTTATGTGTTGCTTTTGAGGGATGCACATTTGTTATGTTTAGGGAGACCAGACCAGTTTCAAACTTACTTATAAATAGCAAATGAACAATTTGCTTGGAATCTATGGGTTCGTTTTATCTACTCAATGAAACTGAATAACACAGATCCTTGAGTCATTGCTAAAAAAAAAATTAGGCCTTCAGATCTAAGTTGTAAATCCTGCATTATTTAAGGCCTAGAGAGGGATCAAGAGATAAACTGTAGATTGCAATGTCTCAAAATATCTGCTTTTAGCCCCTCAACTGGAATTATCCAAACCACTGCTCAATAGTCCTATCACAATAGAATCAGGACACCTTGAAACTTCTGTATCAGATTATGAGTTGAGGATGTGTCATCTTGGTAAACACTTTCATATTTAGAATTTGTAGCAATGCTAGTAGTTAGTAATTCCTAGTAATATTAGTGTTATATGTGACTTCTCTGTGTAACAGGTCAGTAAAAGAGCTACAGAGTATCTAAAACAATAAAAATGCACACATAAAAGGTAAGTAAATAAATCAAATACAAAAGAGCTAAAATATCTTCATCTACCACTAAAGGAATATAGTGATACTCATTGAGTGCTATGGAGAAAGACGTCCAAAAGGTGTCTAACAGATAGAGATAGATTGCCCTAAAATGTGGGCTGTTAAGAAACATAGTAAGGACCAAAGGCAATAGAAAATAAGAATTGGTCTATAGAACTCAGCTTGCAGGGTGTGGGTGGGAATGTGTTATATTGGGAACACTGAGATAACAAGTGAAGGGAAGTGGACACTCTAGCAGAGGGTGTAGTGTTGGAACGTTATGTGCGTAAATCCCTCTCATGAACAGTGATGCATGAAACACTATCATAAACAGTACTATAAATCATGGTTGCTCAAATTTTAAAAAAAAATTAAGGAAAAAAGAAAATAATCACTTGAATGGTTGATCATAAGACAAGCAGGAGGCTGGGCATATGGCAGTACTATTCGTTTTCTTATTAATCTTTTAGAACTATCTTTTTTTCCCTTGTATTTGACATATTCAATCTAAATTGAAAAAAGCATTCAAAACAAATAAAATTGAAAACTCTAAGTCATTCTTTTTTTCAGATTAATGTTTCCTTCTGTTTTTATAACTATAGTAGTAGCATGGTATTTTTTATAGAAAACATAGGAATCGTAGTTGATTGTTTTTTCAATTCTGGTTTACTCTGACACAAGACAAAAATATACCAAGGTATTATTTTTACCCTTAAATTGTTGGCTCTCTATTTCATTAAATGAATAAGGAAATTTCACAGAAACTTCTTTCTCAATAAAATGTGCAAAAACACCACTAAATTCTTACATGTGATCAAAAAAGGATTCTAAACATAATAACTTGGACCACTTCAAACTTTCTGTGTGACAACCACATAATTCCTACTAAAATGTCATAGCATATGGAGTAATTTAATATTCTCTAGAAAGTCCTATAATTTTTCTTTACCCAATCTTTATGTCAAACTTGAATAAAGGGGTTGGAGTTCGTATATTTAGGGTCTCGGGAGACCTAACATTATTTGGAAGTTTGGCAAGGGGTGTTGGAAGTTGGGAAGGATGTGCTTAGGACAGCAAAGATAGAAATATATTGAGTCAGAGAAAGGAAAGAGGGGAGAACCAACTAGAAGGAAAGTTGGTTCTATGGCCCACGTGCCTCCCAACCACTTTGGCAGTAGTGCCCTGGGTCCAACAAGAGCATCTAGAAAGGTGTGCAGTCACATCTGTCTAAGATGGAGCAAGCTTTATTTTATTCGATTCTGGTTCACCATTCTTCACCAGACATAATCAAGGGTTACAGAAAAAGGGTTTAGCCAAGAAGTCTGTGTTTCCACAGATACTAACCAGAGGAGACAAATTGTGACAGCTGTGGGTATTGAGACAAAAGGACTTAAACATTACTAATACCATTACTATTATAGGGCAATAACAGAGGTTCCCAAACTTATTCTACCACCCGCTTTTCAGGAAAAAATTTTGAGTGTGCCCCTACCCGCACCCCAAACTGCTGCACTGCCAAAAATCTACCCTCTTTAAGCAAACAAAAGGAGGAATCCCTCCATTGCAGCCAAGGCTACTTACACACACCCCCAAACACACACACACACACACACACACACCCCAGAATTAATCAGATGAGAAGTATCAAGCTCTTTGGAAAACACTAATCTAGCATGTAAAGGGGATTAATTAGATATTTCCAAAATAAAGGTACTTTCTAGAGGCCTTCCTTGCGTAAAGTGAATCCCAATTTTCTCTAGGTTATACCTTTCCTCTGTGGCCATTTGTTGACAGACAGTCTTAAATCATTTTACTGCGAGTTTCTAAGAGTGTTCCAAGTTGGCTCAACCCCCCTCATATCAACCTCTGTGACAAGAGACATATTACCTTTCACATTTGACTTCCAAGGGGGAAGCCCAAAAGGGTGATTAGTCACATTTTCACCAGAAGAACAGGAGACAACTACTGTATCTGAGACAAACTCAGGCTGTAGCAGGGAAAAGGGGTTGTTGGAGTATTTTGCCAATTTGACAGATCCCTTTATGCCTCTTCTTCCCTCCAATCCCCCTTTTTTGTTGGCAAATGTTAAAGGGATTAGTCTACCTAGTCATAATCTTGTTAAGTGAAACCAAATCTAAATTACCCTTGCAGGCTATTTCTTCTTCCAGACTGAGCAGTAGGACTCAGAAAGCTATAACAAGGGAGCATTATATGTCCTGCAGAGCGTTTCAAAGGATTTGAATTAAATATGGAGTCGAAGTTTCCTGATTAGGAAACTCTCATGAAAGAGTTTGGATTCTTTCTCAAATGGATTGAAATCTCACTGCCTTCCAAAGTTCAAGAGATCACCTCTCTTAAGAGGCTGTGGAAGAGGAGAAAGAAGTTGCCTGTGAGTTCTCACTGTAAATTCACCCAGGAGCTCATAGGAAGTGGACAGTCCCTCACACAACAGGCCCAGCAAAATGCAACTAAGAAAATGAGTCCCACTCAGTAGGAAGTTTTTATTATTTTCAGAATAATAGCAGTTTCTCAAATCCTATCATTTGGAGATCCTAAAATCCCATAACTTATTTCCACACAATTGGACAGATTTTGGTAAAAGAATTCAGAGACGTCAGGAGCCATAGTACAGCAGGTAAGGCACTTGCCTTGCAAGTAACTAACCAGAGTTTGAGCCATGGTATCCCATATGGTCCCTGGAGCCTGTCAGGTATCCCATATGGTCCCTGGAGCCTGTCAGTGATCCCTAAGTGCAGAGCCAGAAATAAGTCCCAAGAACTTCTGAATGTGGTTCCCAAGCCTAAATCACTGTCACTGTCACTCTAACAATGTCATCCCATTGTTCTTCGATTTACTCGAGCAGGTACCAGTAATGTCTCCATTCACCCCAGCCCTGAGATTTTAGCAGCCTCCCCTTACTCGTCTTTCCCAATGTATTGGAGGCTCTTTCAGGGTCAGGTGAATGAGACCTGTTATCATTACTGTATCTGGCATATCGAATATGCTATGGCTAGCTTGCCAGGCTCTGCTGTGTGGGTAGCATACCCTTGGTAGCTTGCCAGGCTCTCTGAAAGATATATATATATACATATATATATATATATATATATATCTCCATATATATTTCTCTACCATATATGTGTGGTAATTATGGAAATTGGGTAAGGAGTGTCTTATGATGTGTCCGGGAACACGTTCACTCATATGTGAGGCTTGGCCCAGCATGTGGAAAGAGGACTGGAGCATGATGGTGGTTGCGTAGTGGAGGTCGTCTGCTGGGGCTGGGTCCCTTGGCCGGGGGGGGGCTCTTACCTCCTCCCCTCTGGGGTGCCCCAAGTGAAAACAGCCTGGCGTGGAGTCCCACCCCTAAATAAACAAATAAATGAATAAATAAAGAAATGAAAGATCCTAGATGTCTTGACTAATAAGTACCATGGAATGAGCAGTCATTAAATAAGCACAATTTAATGAGCAGTCATTAAATTTGGGGGCAACAGTTGATCTTCCATATATGCTCATAGATATTACATCATTAACATACCCTTCAAGAGAAGCAAGAACCAATTCCGTAGGCGATTCTGTTCTCTGCAGCATTTCTGCACAGTATCTATCATTCAGTAAACATTCTATGATGAATAGATGAATAGATGAATGGCTCAAACACAGAGTGATGAGTCGAACTTAGACAAGTTGGCATTTTCTTAGGTTAGTCGTGTCTACAAGAATAAATTAATAGCAAGGGTCCTGATAAATAATTTTTTTCTTTTAGGGTCACATCTGGCGATGCACAGGGGTTACTCCTGGCTCTGCACACAGGAATTACTCCTGGCGGTGCTCAGGGGATCATATGGGATGCTGGGAATCGAACTCGGGTCAGTTCTATGAAGGCAAATGCCCTACCCGCTGTGCTATTGCTCCAGCCCCCTGATAAATAATTTTTACTTTTCTACAATATTAGTATAAGCTGACAAACAAAATAATATTAATCTAGTGCTTCTATAAATCACTAGAAAGGCAAATCACAATTATCCAACAATGTTTTTGAAGATTTTCTTTGCAGCCAGATCTCTTTGGATCTAGTTCCAGTGAAGCAATTTAAATGCTATATGAGAATAGGTATATGCATCAATGGAAAATGATAATACCCATCTCCAAGGATTGTAATTAAAACTAAGCAAAATATCTCACCTACGCCTCTGCTCACCACTATTGGCATAGATAAGAACCAAGGTATATTACTTCTCCTTGGAGTCACAGTTGTACAAAAAAATCATTTGTTTTGATAAAACTTGGATTAATTCAGAATTAAATCATTTAACTGACAATTTCCCAAGTTTTGAAAACATGTTATTATTACAAAATGTAATATAATCAGTATCACTAATTGGACAAAAGAAAAATACAGATCAGGAAAACACTGGTTAAGGGGCACAGCACTACAGACAAAGGAAACCTCATTATAATTCATCATTCACTGTTGTGAAGAAATTCAGAGATAATAATCATGTTAAACATGGGATTCATGTTAAAGCACTAGTCATCCCAAAACATTTTTCCAAAAGTTTCCAAAATAATTTTTAAAACTTCTTTTCATATTTCCATTTTCTTTGTCCAAAGGAAGATCCATTTCTTCCACGAGTCTGTGGAACTCTTGCATGAAGCTGTGCGTAGTGTCTTCTTCCACATCAAACAGGGGAATTTATGAACAAATTAACAGATGGAATGAGCAAGTTTGTCAAACCAATTCTTTATTATCCTGAACTTCTTCTTCCTTTTTCCACACACACACAGTCCTAAAATGTGCGTGCGTGTGTGTGCCTGTGTATGTGCGTATGTGTCTAGTATTGTTTTGACTTGTGGGTCACACCCAGCAATGCAGCCACAAGGACGGAACCATGCCTCCTAGATGAAAAGTCTGCCTTTAGCTCCTTGAGCCCTCTCTGGCCCTAAATGTGTTTTGTTTTCAAACAAATATGTCCCTCAGAGGAGAAACAATTGTATTTTTCCTGTTGGGAAAAATACATTTTCTCTTTGTTTCTTGGACCACATCCAGCCATGCTCAGGAGTTACTCCTGGCTCTGCACTCAGGAAACCAGTGCTCTGGCAACCATACAGGGGATGCTGAAGATCAAGCCTGGGTCAGTCGCATGCAAGGCAAATGCTGTATCCCCTCTGCTATCTCCACGTGAAAAAATGCATTTTTGAAAGGTATAACCCCACTCAAAGTTCCATATTGTCTTCCAAGTGCCCAAACCTTTGCCTTCTCTGCATGCCTTTCCCTGGGCTCTATGGAGACCCTGCTTTACTGGGACTCACCAGACTCTGCCCAAAGAGAATCATTATGGATCATTTTATCCAGTCACCTTTCCCTCAAATTCTACCTGAGACTTCTCATTTTACCCATTTATTTTCTCTAAATCATGCCATAGTACACATGCATGAGAATCACAAGGGGTATTTGAGCAAAATGCAGATTCTTGTGAAGAGCACAGATTTTCAGAATCAAAAATCCCTGGAGTGAGGCCCAGGCACCTGCGTTTTATTTAATAAGCACCTGATGTGATTTTTTGAAAATATGAAACTCTGAACACTGCTGATCTGCATGTGCTTCCAAAGGTGACTGTCATCTTCTCTGGCTTTTCTCTAAGTTAAGCTAGAGGGGCACATTTTCCCCAACCTACCGTTTCACCCCAGTCTTTTAAAGCTAATTACTCAGGGGATTCTGTACTTGGATATCCAGTAGTGAGAAGAAACTGGATCCACTTGCTATCCTCCCATCATTTCAAATCTGTTGTCTACACTCTAAGAGATACTTGAGTTTTTTATTGCTTAAATTTTCCATAGCTTCTCTCTGCTTTCAGGAGAAATGTCAGTAAAGAATTCTTATTTTACTTCTTTCAACTTCTTACTTCTCCTAAAGCACTTATAGATAGAATGCTTCCTTGTTCTCTAGCTCTGTCTTTGCACATTCTATTCTTAATGCTACTCTACCAATTATTTTTTCTCTCTGACCCACCCACATTCATTTTCCAGGTCCTCCAACTCACCCCTGGTTCTATGACTAAGATCTGTTCACTCCTGCATAGTACTGAGTCTGGCACTCTGAGTGCCAAGCGTTCATGGGAAGAGCTTCAAAATCCTTCAAGTCATTGTACAACTCCTAATGCATCTACAATAATTGCTGCTCTGTTGACTTCCATTCTTTGCTACAGGTTCACAACACAGAAACCAGGTCTCTCTCCCACATTGGCAAGCCCCATGTGAAGCCCAAGGTCTAGCTCACAGTGAAGTCCTCAAGTGTTTTTGCAATGACTCAATGAACATGAGTGGTCTCTGCTACCTAAAGACCCTCCAGGAAGAGAGATGCTTCAGTATATGCATCAGCACCCCAAGGAGGAGACTAAACTCTGACACATCAGGTGGTTCTCTGCGAAGGGTTGCATAAGTTTATTCTTCAAGGATTTTGAGAGGTTAAAAAGACAAATGGTAGAGATCAACATGGAGGAAGATGATTTTAATGTGTCTTGGCACCCAGAAGTAAAATCCGAAGGGGTTGGGGTGGAGAGTTGCTGAGATAAAGTCAATCTTGAGTAGATGCAATCTTTGGCCCCTGACCAAAGAATAGCCCCTGTCTGCCAACATGTGCGATGTCCCTGGTCTCAGCTGTCCATACGATATGATTTATGATGTAATCAAAACACAAGGCTCCACTTTATGTTCAGAAGTTGAAGTAGAAAAAAGAAATTTTTAAAAAATTAAAAATAAAATTAAAAGAAGCTGAAGAGCAGTGTTATTTTCCAATTTTTTTCAGAACTGCTTCCTTACAAAGAGTTATATCTCACAGGCAACTCATCCTCCAAAACAAGGTCCTCATTCTCCAAAGATCAACATTTCTAAGGAGCCATTAAGTCCATTGTCTTGTCTAGAAGACCATTCATCTGTGGAAGTATTGATTCTTCTGGAAGTGGACCCCACTTTCTCTTTGCATTCTAAGTACTAATAAGGGTTTTTTATAATAGCACAGTAGTAGAGCATTTGCCTTGCAAGCAGCCAACCCGGGTTTGATTCCTCTCAGAAAGCCCTGCAAGCTACTGAGGGTATTCTGCCCACATGGCAGAGCCTGGCAAGCTCACCGTGGTGTATTCGTTATGCCAAAAACAGTAACAAGTCTTACAATGAAGACATTACTGGTGCCTGACAATATATATATATATATATATATATATATATATATATATATATAGCGCACTGGAGTCCTCTCTCCAGCAAACTACTATGTCCACCTACCAGTCCCTCCCCCCACCTTCTCCCCAGCCAAGTCAAGGCAAGCAAAATATTTTAATTCCAAGGTGAAGCAAGGAGCATGAAGCATAAAAAATCACTTTTTTGTGTGTTTGGTTTGGTGATTTTACCCCTTGGGAATTTGCCTTTCATCTTCCAAATTTACAAAGGAAAAGAGAGAGCGACAACTTCCAAGGAAAAATGAGTCTGCAACATGCTTTCTCTCCAGCATAAACCATCCCAGGAAGTGAGCTGTGATAAACTCAAGGCAGAGCTGCATCAAAGGATCAGAAACACATAGCACTGAACGGGTGTGAGCCAGGTTTCAAACTGGAAATGCAGCACACCGCTCATCTTGGTATCTGATTTCATGGCTAAACCTTTGTGAGCTGTGCAGAATTTTGCCAGGGCCTTTCGGAGGTGATGGTACAATTCATACAAAGAGTTTCTAAACGAGGCTCTGAGGGCTATAAAACAGAGACACCTTCGATACTAACTCTGCCTACTCGGGTTACCCTTAAACCATTAAGACCATATAAAATATCTCAATATGCACTACAGGTGACATTCCCCCTGTATGCTCTATTAGGAAGGAGCGAGCACTTTTCCATTGAGCTGCTAACAGAGAAAATGTCCCTTCTATTCCTCATCTCTCTTGTTTTTTTTTTTTAAAAATCAATTCATTTTTTTACTGAAACTAGTTATTAGAACCTACTAGTGAGTAAGTATGTTCTCTGCTTTCTCCTTGCAAGCAGGGATGAAGAGCAGGCTGGCTGGTGATTTCAGGACACAGGCTGTGTTTTGGAGACAGCCCTGACAAGTACAACGCTGCAAAATAGGCTGTGTTCTGAATCTGCATCCTTGGGCAATTTTGTCATCAGGGAAAGTATCCCAGAGTCTAGAAACAATGTAGCTGGTCCAGTTTACTAAGTGCTTAGGTCATATGGTGTAGTCTATTGGAAGCACTGTCATATGATGACTATATTATCTTCAAGTAATTTAGGTTTGTAGTGGAATTTAACCAATAAAATAATTGCATTATTGTCCAGTACTCAACTACTGCCTTAGTTGACAAGTTAAGCATCTTTTGTGGGGGCACTTAGCAGTGGAGTCTCATCTTCCAGCAGACAGCAAGCAACACAGGTGTCAGAGAGGTTAAAGATTTTGTAAATGATAAAGAGAAGTTAGACCTGGAGTCTCCTATGCTAATAAGCAGTTGGCCAGCACTTTTGCTAAAAGCTTCTACCAGCAGCCTCTGAAGAGAATCCATTGAAATGCAAATTCTCAGTCCCTGCCCCCCAGATTTGCAGAGACTGAGTCTCCCAGATGAAGCCCTGCAATTTGTGCTTTAACAAGCACTTTGGGGGATTTCTTTGAAAATCTCTGCTTCATTCAAGAGCTCCCAACTCTGATAAATCATTAGCATCATAAGGCAGCACTGTAAAACACTTGATTCTCTGAGTCAGATCTAAAGAAGCCAAGTTCAGATGCTGGGCCTTCCAGAGACCCCTGGCTCATCTGTGTTACTCAACCAGCACTTTAAATCCTGGGGAGGCAAACGTTTTCCCATCACTGCTTCACCCAGTTCCCTAAAGTCTCCCAAGTCCACTCTGAGTTTGATGTCAAGTTGCTTTCTGATTTCAGATTAAATGCATTTCTCTGGCTTGTAATAGAATAACAAAGCTGCCTAATAACAATACTTAGCCTGAAATTTTCTTAATTTGCATTAAATATATAAATGAACTGATAAATTATCACTTGCTCCCTTCTCCTAAAAGGTATTTTTTTAAAGTTAAAATGATTTCCAAAAATTTGGCACTAGAGTAGCAAGGAGAATAAAGGTGTTCTGTCTGAGGGAAAGTTACTCAGATAAAACTGTAAAATTGGGAGCCTCAAATATTTTAGAAAATATTTAATATACACTGTGGGCTGGAGTGATAGCACAGCGGTAAGGCGTTTGCCTTGCATGCAGCCAACATGGCCGACTCGAGTTCGATTCCTCCACCCCTTCGGAGAGCCTGGCAAGCTACCGAGAGTATCTCGTCCGCACGGCAGAGCCTGGCAAGCTACCCGTGAGGTATTTGATATGCCAAACACAGTAACAACAAAGTCTCACAACGGAGACGTTACTGGGCCCGCTTGAGAAAATCGATGAACAACGGGAGGGCAGTGCCTTAATATACACTGTAGCACTGTCCTAGAGGACAGTAGCATTGTCCGAAAGGCAAGATACTCTCTGTAGCTTGCCGGGCTCTCTGAGAGGGGCAGAGGAATCGAACTCAGGTTGGGGTTGGCCATATGGGCTGTGTGCAAGGCAAATGCATGACCTGCTGTGCTTAAGAAATAAAAAAGACAAGCCTATCTCTTAAATTAACTCGGCTTTCAGTTTAGATGAAAGTTAATTCCACTCCAAGAACTAAGAGAAAGTATGGGTATGACCCTAAAATGCTGTCCATAATCTGAGAAATCAGAAACACAAAGCTGATAGGACAAGAAAACCAAATACTGCCTAATTTTGTAAGGAAAGAGGGATATAGATATATTTCTTTCTATGATTTGTTGCCTAAGGTCTGTACCCCATCAAATTTGATGTGGTAATTATGGAAAATGGGTAGGAAGTGTCTTATGATGTGTGGAGCAGCCACGGCCACACAGTCCAGAAAGCGGCCTGGAGCATTGCGGCAGCGGTTGGGGAGTGGAGGTCTGCTGCCAGGTCTGGGTCTTTCAGGGCGGGGAGGGTTCTCACCCACTCCCCACCCCCTCACCCCCACTCAGGGGTGCCTCGAGTAAAAACAGGCTGGCACGGAGTCCCAGACATAATTCTTAGTAAACTCTTAGTAAATCCATGATACACTTTAATGACAAAAACATCTCAATATTGATCATTTTTATACCTTTTGCTATGCAACAGGACCTCTTCTAAGCATTTGTAATAAATCTATCATCTCTGAATCTATATCAATCTACCAATCTATATCACTGAAGTATGACTGCCATTTTACATGTGAGACCATGAAGGCACAGACATGAGCAATTTGTTCAAGGTCTCGCAGAGAATTGGTGATAAAATTTAAATTCAAACCCAGGAATTCTGACCACAAAGTCCAGTTTTCTTGACTTCTATGTTATATTCAACTCATCTTTAATTGAGTATATTTTCCCTTCACCTGAAATAATTTCTTACATACTCTGCGTTTTGTTTTGTTTTTGTTTGGGGGCTACACCTAGCAGTGCTCAGGGCTTACTCCTGGATTTGTGCTCAGGGATCACTCCTGGTGGGACTCAGGTGCTGGAGATCAAACCCAGGTCAGTTGTGAGCAAGGCAAGTGCCTTACCCACTGTATTGCAGCCTCTTCAAAAAAGAATATATTTTTGGAGAGCACTCAAAATGATGTCACACTATGAAATAAAAGTTTCTCCATTGTGAAGTTACACAAGTATTCAGTATTCAGTTTCCCCCCACAGAGAGACCAACAGATAGAAGCCGTTTCTCAGTGTGCACAGATCTGTCAATAAAGCACAGACATTTTGAACATGTCCTTTCAAAAAGAAGGAAAAAAAACAAGAATATGCCGGTATATTAAAACAAATGAGGAACAAAATGAACCATCTGACACATATTATCACCAATAAAAGAATAACACCAGGAAAAAGAATACATACATAAGGTGCTTGTTTTGAGTTCAGCTAACCCCAGTTTGATTCTCAACACTGCGGATGGTCCCCAGAGCATTGTCAGGAGTGATCCCTGAGCACAGAGGCAAGAGTAAACCCTTAGCACAATGGTGTGCGGGTGTGGTCCTTACCTCCCCCCCAAAGACAAGAAAGAAAAGAAGCATAAAATATATTCTCTCTATAGTATTGGATTAACTGATTTAGCAAACACAGAAATTTCAAAGGTTTATGAAAGTTTATATACAACCATCATTCCCAGTAGGTTATATTTTCTCTAAACAACCATAAACTGCCAACAAGGAATTGTTATACTAAGTGGTCCTTTGAATCTTCCCATATGGGAAATAATGCCACATTCCAAGATACTAGCCTGACTCTGTGCTATCCAGTGAAAAAAGGAGATGGTGATGAATGGGATACTTTTACTGGCCCAGATTCATCATGACATCATGAGGAATTGGGACATCATGTATGTCCCATTGAGTTGAGTCCCACATACACAGAGCAATGCCCGCTTCCCAGGTACCCTTCCTTGCTTTGCCTCCCCGGTCCTGTGCACCCAGGGAAAGAGGACGCCTCAGTTCATGCTACCCACTGCTGCAAGCAGTTGCATTTTAACTGTTTCTATCCTATATTTTAAACTTTCTCAGAATGAGAAGTTGATGATTTCCCAAGATAATAGATTCTTCCCAAGACTTTAGGCTCAAGAAAATAAAAGATAAGGGATAATGTCCATGCAAATGGTCAAACAGATCACCTAAAAGGCAATGAACTAGCCAGACCACTCCGTAAAATCTTCCCATGTCTGTACCATTCTTCATTGATGAATAACATAAAGACCCAATTTTTCCATAAAATTTTCACTACATAAGCCATACTTAACTCAGTCTTAGACTAACTTTCTTCCTCAACAGGGAGTTTCTTTTTCTTCTAGTTTCTGATAAACTTTTCTATTTTCTAACTCCAAGCATCTTTATTAGCCACTACTTCCATTATTGAAAATATTGAAGAACCTAGGGACGATTGACAGACACAGACCAGCCATCACTGCTCCTGTATCACCCAGAGCCAGCTTCCCAACTGCTCCTCTTTTCTATAGAGTAGATGTGGCTCCCCCTGCCTTCCGACCACATGGAGTCACCCAGAAGCCACTCAGACTCTTGCCAAGCTATTTTCTCTGGACCTTGCTCTCTCTTCAATCTCTGCTAGCTTTCCCCAGATGTCCCCACACTCAGGAAATCAACAACAACAAAACATATGCAAACTGTCTTTTAATAAAAGCTGCAATCCACCTTTGGTCGAATTCATAAGCTGAATCATTCATCTTACCCATATGTCAAGGGTTAAGAGAGCAGATACTGTCCATGGTCCTCAGAGAGGAGAGATGGCAAAAATAGCCTGGGCCGGTGCTATCACTGCATTTTTCCAGGCATCAGAGAACTTTACAAGGTGGACCAGAAGGATATTACAGAGCGTAAGGTACTTGAGTTGCATGCAACCAACACAGGTTCCATGACCCCTGGCATCTCCACATGGTCCCTTGAGCACTGCCAGGACTGATACGAGCACAGAGAGCCGAGTAAGCCCTGAGTATTGCTGCCTCACCTCTCCCATGCCCCCTCCCCCAAGAAAAAACACCAGAGAACTGAACAACCTGGTTCGATCTATGTGCTGTGAGGAAAAGAAGCAGGAGCGATGAAAAGCCTTCAAAGACATGAGCCAATTTTTATTTTTTAAAGTTTGTAATAACACTATTCTTCCGCAAAGAAGAACACACACTTTTAAACCTACATTTCCTTCATATATAATAAATTAATTTAGGGGCTGAAAGGACAGTACAGGAAAAAAGGCATCACCATTTGCCTTGCATTCGGCCAACCCAAATTCACGGTCACAGTCCTCCCATTGTTCATCGATTTGCTCAAGCGGGCCCAGTAACGTCTCCATTGTGACACTTGTTACTGTGTTTGGCATATCAAATAGGTCACGGGTAGCTTGCCAGGCTTTGCCGTGCGGGCGAGATACTCTCGGTAGCTTGCCAGGCTCTCCGAGAGGGGTGGAGGAATCGAACTCGGGTCGGCCATATTGGCTGCGTGCAAGGCAAACACCCTACTGCTGTACTATCGCTCTAGCCCACCCAAATTCAATCTCCAGAATTCTATTTGGTCCCCCAAGGCCACCAGGAATAATTACTAAACTCAGAGACAGGAGTAAGCCCTGAGCACTGCTGGGTGTGGCTCTGAAACAAAAATAATAACAAAATGAATAAATAAATTTCTTTAAAATTCTATTTTGTGGGGAAAAAAAGGATGGAGAAGAGCACTTCTGGGAGTGCTCAGGAGCTATTTCTAGTTCAGGGATCACTCCTGACAATGCTTGGGGGCCACAGGCAGTGCAGGGGATCAAATCAGGGTTGGCTGCATGAAAAGAACGTGCCTTTACCTTTGTTCTAGCACACCGGTTCCTCAAAAAAAAGTTCCTGAAAGGGCTGGAGAGCTTTCACTTTGAACCAGGGGACCAGTTGACCAAGAGTCACAAGGAGGGGTCCCAGGGCTCCTCCTAAAACATTGTTTCAATGTTCCTTATGGTTTTTGCAATGACTAGGGACAATGAATCAGTATCAGAGGGAAGGATGATTGATAGGCTAAATGAAACAAATTACCCAGTAAGTGAGCACACTGGAACTCATGAAACTATTCTCTCGGTTTCTCTATACATTAAATTTCTAAAACAAAATCTTGAAAGAGGAAAATGTAGGATTTTAATAATGGTTCCACATATGTAAATGTGTTAAAATTTATTACACTGCATTTTGAAACAAGTGAGTTTTATGGTATATAAATTATATTATGGGCTGGAGCGATAGCACAGCGGTAGGGCGTTTACCTTGCATGCAACCAACATGGCCGACTTGAGTTCGATTCCTCTGGAGAGCCTGGCAAGCTACCGAGAGTATCTCGCCCACACGGCAGAGCCTGGCAAGCTACTCGTGACGTACTCAATATGCCAAACACAGTAACAAGTCTCATGATGGAGACGTTACTGGGCCTGCTCGAGCAAATTGATGAACAATGGGAGGACCGTGACTGTGAAATTATATTATATAGAGTTATCTTTGGCAGTACCTACATCCATCAACATGTGGAACTATTCCTGGCGAGAAGCTCAAGGCCATATGGGGGGCAAGGAACTGTCAGGGCCAGGATGGACGCTGGGTCTTCAGCATAGAAAGTAGGTGCTCCAGCCCTTGGAGCTATTTCCTTGGCCTGAAATGTATTTTTAAAATACAGAAATAGCAAACTGAGAATCTCTATAGTGAAACATAATATAATTAAAGATGAGCTGACTCTTCAGGAAACCTGCATGCAGAATTGGCTCAGAAATAATGAATGCAGAGGAGCACCATTCCTAGACCACAGGAAGAAGGCTTCCAAACAGAGTTCTGCACCCTGTTCTTTAGGATTTAGCTCTTTCTGGAGCTTTTATAGCACTGAGCTGGGGTATCCAGGCTGACACTAGAGATTCCAAACATCTTTAACAACTAAAAACGTTGCATTCAGTGACTCTGTCCTTCAAAAGCGGTTGGTTTAGGAGCCAAAGAGATAGTACAGCAGGTAAAGTACTTGTCTTCAAGATCCTGGTTCAAGTCCCCGCATCACATGGTCCGCGGAGTCAGGACTGACCCTGAGCACAGAGTTAGGAGCAGCCCCTGAGCACTGTCAGAGGTGTCATCCCTGAACACCATTGGGTATGCCCCCCCAACAAAATTAACTAAAAGTTTGGGTTATTATTTCTAGAGGGATCTTTAGCAGTGCTTAGAGGTCCCAGCACCACTTCAGTCAATCAGGCCAGACAGTTCCCTGCTCAGGTCCTATGACTTTTGCAACCTAGTTACAGTAAGGCTGAACGACAGCACAGTGGGTAGGGTGTTTGCCTTGCATGCGGCTGACCCAGGTTCGATTCCTCCATCCCTCTCAGACAGCCTGGCAAGTTACCGAGATTATCCCGCCCACATGGCAGAGCCTGGCAAGCTCCCTGTGACGTATTCGATATGCCAAAAACAGTGAGAACAAGTCTCACAATGAAGACGTTACTAGTGCCCACTCGAGCAAATCGATGAACAACGGAGGACAGTGCTATAGTCACAGTAAGATATAACAGACAGTGCTGGGGTCAGGGAAGGGATGCTTGTGGTACTGGGAACTCAGCCCTGCATTGCCCCATGAACTCCCTCTCTGGTCCTGCACATTTAATTCCTCACAGAATAGAAGGCCCACTGGTGTGGGTCCCTGGAAGAAAGCAAGCCTTACTCACGTGAAGTCCTAAACCCAGTTCCCGTGACAGTCCCACTGCACCAAGCCAGGCACGCTGGCACCACACACAGATGTGACCTCTGGCACTACAACCAGTGTAAAACAACACAACACAGCAAGAATGAAACAAAAATAAACGCAGAAGTGCAGCACTAAATCATTCCTATGGATCCTCCTTGGGATCATTTTTAAAGGCAAGTTAAATCCGAGCAGCCATTTGGATTAAACCTAGGGACTAACCTATGCCCCACTGCAGCCTCCAACTTCCATGTAAGCTTATCTCTCGGCCTTGCTCCAGAAATTCATAAATAAATCTCCAAAGAATTGAACTAGTTGCAAAAATTCTCGGTCACAGTTCCTGGCTGAGACCCCCTGGGCGATGTAGGAGGGCAGCAGGCCAGCACACTCCAGAGTCACTGCCATGCCTCCAGTCAGCTGCACTGCCCAGTTAAATATTCTGAATTGCCTGGAGCCCAAGGCCACGACATCTCCAAATTCTATAACGCTTCCTTATAGCCCAGTAGTAGCACACCAGAATCCATGGGAATGTAATACAGAAGCCAACCAATCTCAACTAACAAAAACATTCATACAGAAGACTTAACTGGAAAGAACAGTTTAGTAAAACCACAGACAAGAATTTAAAGTCCCCATGGTGAGGACTACCCTGTGCCTGACTGTCTCCACCAGGGCCCAACAGCTGAAGACCACCGGGGCCCAGCCAAGGCCATGCTGGAACCACTCTCCACACACTTGGATGAGCCTCACGCATAAAAGAACTGGCAGAGGAACCCAGGTGTGTGGGACCCGGGGCTGAGATCTCCAAGCCTGCACGGTTTGGGACTGGACTTGCCAGTAACTAGACAGTTACACCCACCAACTGCCGTGTAACTCCAACAACGGCCAGGATCCAGAGATTATCACACTCAGCTCCCGGAAGCACGCAGCCGCATTTGCGGCCGCGCGACATCTTATCATCTCATTCCTACTTTGGACAAACTGGCAGGCTACCAAATGTAACCTGCCCACACGGCAGAGTCTGGCAAACTCCCCGTGGTATACCCAATATGCCAAATACCAGTAACCATAATGGGTCTCATTCTCCTAAGCCTGAAAAAGCCTTGAATATGGCACTTTTAAAAAAAATCTCAGGGCTAGGACGAAGAAGACGTTACTGGCACCTGCTCGAGGCAATCGATGAACAACAGGGTGGTCGTGATCGTGATCGTGATGGTGAGGGACAATTTTCACAAATTTTCTTGTTTGGAAAAGTCTTTTGATCATTCGATGAGTCACTTGTTGGTAAAAAGCAATATAAAATAAGTTATTTTGGGTCTGCTACAGAGGCTGTCTTGAAGGGTGGTTGGGAAAATGGAGACAATGGCAGCTGGGTGGTGGGATTGGTGTTGGAATATTGAATGCCTGTAACAATACATCATGAACAACTGTGTAACCCACAGTGTTTCAACAAAATGGGAAAAAATACAAATAAACAGAACAAATAATAGAAAAAATGTTTACTCCAAGTAAATGTACTCTCATCATTTAAATCATTTCTTTTGATTAGTCTTTCCTAGCATGTTTATGCTTCTGACTTGAGTGATATGGATTTGCTATAATTCAATGCTGGTATATTTTTATTAGTATCATATCAATATTTTCTTTGACTTTTTTTACTCAGGGTTTCAGATAGTATATACCTTCCCAACTTCCATAGTCCTAGAGAAGGGGGATATAAAGAAAAATAGTTTCCTAGTGTAATGTGTGTATGTGTATAAGATAGAGGGTTGAGGAGCAAGAAATGAAAAGAGGAAGAAGGGAGGGAGTGGAGGGGAGGGAGGAGAGGCGAGGGAGGGAAGGAAAGAAGGAAAGAAGGAAGGAAGGAAGGAAGGAAGGAAGGAAGGAGGAAGGAAGGAAGGGAGGGAGGAAGGAAGGTAGAAGGAAGGGAGGGAGGGAGAGAGAGGGAGGAAAATGAGTTACAAGACAGCAGTTTTCCAGAAAGAGTAATATTATAGTCAATTAATATTATAGTCAATTTTCTAAGGATTTATCATTATTTTTGTGGTGACTAGGATCAGTTCCTATTGGATACCTCATTCAGTTGTTCAGTCTCTTTCTTTCAGATTTTTTGAGAGTAGATTCCTTAAAATTTGTTTGAAGCAATAGACACTTGCATGAAGGACTGCCACTGAAGAAAGAGTTTCGAGTCTAAGATCTCTCAGAGAAAATCAAATCCAAATGAGAGGCATCCTGTCTCCTCTGAACTTTTAGCCTCTGCCATCTTTTTAACTTACAGAAATTTCTTGTTCCCTGACCTTTTTTTTTAACATCTCAGTACAGAGATGTACAGATTGTATTGGAAAACCAATTTCTCTTACTTCCCTTTTATTAAGTTTCTATCCCCCTGACCGATTTGATCCTAATAATTTGCAGGTTTCATTTGGCTTCATTTACTCCCATTGTTGCTATTTCAAGGTCTCCCAAATTCGGCATGGCATTCAAATCAGGATGCATACTTTGGGTTTTTCCTTTCAATTAAATGCTTCCAGAAGAAAATTTCAGAAAATGGGTTCACCCTAGCTGACTCAGATCTAAAAACCTTTCCAAAGAGATTTTACAGGGAAAGTATTGCTGGCTTTAAGCCTTAAGTATTGAATTCAGGGCTGCAACTTGAATTCGACTTTCAAGTTTTGTATCTTCAATGTGAAAAATCCCAGAAGGAGTTACAGTCGTATTTTTTTCCCCAAGAAGGACCCACATATCTAGAACATTCCTAATTTCCTTACACAAAGAATTTCAAGGTACAACACAAGCCTGCTTTGCTGACCCACCAACTGAAAGCAGGAAAGACCTTACTTATATTCTGGTTTAAATGACTTTTCTTTAATGAAAATTTTTACTCATTTTTATAGAGAGTTGTATGAGGATGAGTGAATAAGTAGTATTGTGAAACTTTGCATATGCAAAGTATGCTTTTTTAAAATTTCCTTCCAGTGATACTGTAAGGTTTGCTTGGACCAAATGGTAACCAGACAAAATGGTGATCAGCTGATGAGACAGCCATTCTCATGGAATAAAAGATCACCGTGCCCCCAGTGCTGAAGACAGGACTTATGACCCACTTGGCACCAGGAAGCTAGCAGGCTGCATTCCATGCTTCCTCACATCAACCCCCTGGAGATAACAAGGCCAGATCACTGGTCTTTGCTCCCTTTTCCCTCCCCAACACAACTTAAAAGCTCACTTAGTCTTTCCCAGGGTTCAGCCTTGCCCCAATCTCAACAGAGGTTCTGACCGGGAGCACACCCCAGTAAACTTCTTCTGTTCATTCACCTTTAGTTGCCTCTGTCCCTCTGACCTATCTGAGGCAGCCTAACCAATTGCTAATACATTTCAAAGGTCCCACCTGAAGTGTAGTCCAATAGCAATACTATCACCTGGGAGCTGGTTAGTCCTGCAGACTTTGGGGCGCAGATTCCCTAAGTCTGAATTTGGTTTTAACAAGAGCCTCGGTGACTCAATTGCCCTCTGAGTCTGAGAAGCACCAGGATCCTAGCTACCACAACTGCTGGTTCCCTGATCTACACCGTGATGTGCCAAACTTAGAGAAGGGGAGTGCCATGGTAACTGGTAGGGAGATTCAAATAAAATCCAGGGCAATGTAGGTAATGGAATATTTGGGAATGGGTGGCTGGGGTCTCAGTAGGAGAAAAACAATTCTAGTGCAATATTCATCACTGTCACTGTCATCCCATTGTTCATCGATTTGCTGAAGCGGGCCCAGTAACATTGTGAGACTTGTTACTGTGTTTGGCATATTGAATACTCCACGGGTAGCTTGTCAGGCTTTGCCGTGTGGGCAAGATACTCTCCATAGCTTGCCGGGCTCTCTGAGAGGGGCGGAGGAATCGAACTCGGGTCATCCATGTTGGCTGCATGCAAGGCAAATGCCCTACCCGCTGTGCTATCACTCCAGCCCGCAATATTCATACACATACATATAAGCATGCACGAGCTTACAAAATAACTGCACCTTTCCAAAGGGGCCGCACTTGGCTGTGCTCAGGTCTTATTTCTCCCTCTTTGCTTAGGGATCTTTCTGGTGGTACTCGAAGGAATATACACAGTGGCTGGGGATCAATCTGGGGGTCAAATGAATGCAAGGCAGTGCCTTGTCTCATAACTATCCCTCCAGTCCCTTTGCTACCTTTTAAAGTATTTCTTTTTTAGCCTTTTTACAGAGGATAAAATTGAGGAATATGGAACTTTCATAGTTTTCCCAAGGCTCATCAAAGTTCGTAATGCTGCACATGAATTTAGAGCAAGTTATAGCTAAGACAAAAACAATTCTAGGAAAAATCACTTTCATCTTACTGTCATATCATGTCCTAGGACAGTCATGTTGATAATGAAATTAACAGATAATCAACAATGTTAAATTAATCCTTTAATTTCTTGTATCTAGCCATACTGGAATCAGTACTCAAATAAAAAGAAACAAATAAAAAAATCCTGACTTTTTTTTACTCTGAAGAAGTCCATATCCTCTTTTGAACACTGCTTTGTCTCTGACTTGGTCTCTGTCTTTGCTTCACTATTTTGACACTCCAAAAATTATGTTTTTTAAAAAATCCTTCTCTCTCTCTCTCTCTCTCTCTCTCTCTCTCTCTCACACACACACACACACACACACACACACACAAAACAGAAAAGAAAGACAAACAAACAAGGCCTCCCCCCCAAAAAAAAATCAAATATGTTACAGATAAATTGAGGAAATGTTTTGTTTTGTTTGTTTTTCTTTATTAAAAGTATTATTTGTGAAAATATTCTTCTAAAGCAAGGACAGGTATTCTTCCTACTCTTCATTTAATGTTTTGCTGCAATTTTCTTGCCAACTGATTTTAAGTATCATTATGATCAGGTTCTTAAAGAACATGGACCTTGCTCTGGCTAGGATCACTCCAATTTATTTTCTCATCTATACTACAAGGAAATGACATTAAAAATGATATTATTTGAGGACCACCCGCATCCACAAATCTCTCAGATTATAAAATACTTCATAATTACTTTATTCTGAACACCAAGTTACTATTTAAGTAAGACCCATTCACATAAATGTATGCCAACCAATACTCACTGAACAAGGGAAACTACTGGAATCAGAGGAAAAGAAAATTAATAAGGACAGCAAAATTAGTCCTGAAGGGCTGGAGTGATAGCACAGCGAGTAGAGCACTTGCCTTGCATGTGGCTGACCTGGGTTCGATTGCCAGCATCCCATATGGTCCCCTGAGCACCACCAGGAGTAATTTCTGAGTGCATGAGTCAGGAATGACCCCTGTGCAACACCAGGTGCAACCCAAAAACCAAAATAAATAAATAAATAAATAAATTAAAATTAGTCCTAAAATAGATGTTACATTTACAATAATGATAAGATATCACACTAGCCATCAACAATTCAAATGAAGGTTAAAATGGTTTACTGTGGAAATACACAACTAGAGACTGAAAGAGCAGCATTATCGTTGCCAAAAGTCCAGATAAAAGTGCAGGTAATGGGTCGGGAGACAACTTAGAGGGCTGGAACACAGGATATGAGCTAGGATCAAAGTTTCCTCTGGCAGTTCCTCAACAGCACCACTGGGCATGAACATCTCTGATTGAGCACTAAATGATCAGGCACCCACCACTGGTCACAGTATCTTCAGGAGTGATCCCCAAGCCCCTAGGCACTACTGTGTCCTCACCACACAATTTTAAAAATAATAATAATGCACATAATTATTTGAATAAAATTGATAATAGAATGTGATTACAATGAGTGGCTGAATAAATAACAGTACGCTTAACATTTAAAAATGCAAAAAATGCTTGATTACAGAATAGCAATGTTCCTTAAATAATATTTCCTAAGTTATTTTAAATGCACATATACATGCAAAAGCCAGGATCCAGAGATTATCACACCAAGCTCCTGGGAGAGAAAAAGGCAGAGTCTCCTAACCTGTGCCTGACTGTCTTTACCAGAGCCCGACAGCTGAAGAACTCCGGGCCCGAGCCAAGGTCATGCTGGGACCACTCTCCACACACTTGGATGAGCCTCACGCATAAAAGAACTGGCAGAGGAACCCAGATGTGTGGGACCCGGGGCTGAGATCTCCAAGCCCGCATGGTTTGGGACTGGACCTGCCAGTAGCTAGACAGTTATACCCACCAACTGCCGTGTAACCCCAACAACGGCCAGGATCCAGAGATTATCACACCAAGCTCCTGGGAGCGCGTGGCCGCATTCGCGGCTGCGTGACTTTTTATTTACATTTATTTAATTTTTCAGGGTACCTTAAAAATCCCACCCACACAGTAGAGCCTGGCAAGCTATCCGTGGTCTATTGGATATGCCAAATCCAGTAAAAAAAAATGGATCTCATTCCCCTGACCCTGAATACGGCAGAGTTGAGAAGGGTGTGGAAGGAGAGGCTGATAAAATCCCAAGGCAGAAATAGGCTGCCAAAACGAAGAAAGACAAAAATGATTGTCTGTACTTTCAATGCACGTACGCTGGCATCTGATGCATCCATCGAGGAACTGATGGTACAAGCGCGAAAGATCAGGTACGACATCATTGTTCTGACTTAAATGAGAAGACATCAATCACATCACGCCGTTTTCGACACTGGAGAAGAACTGTTCCTTGGAACATGTGACAAAAGAGGCGTCGGTGGTGTCGGTATCCTTGTCAACATGAACTTAGCCATGAGCATTGATTCATTCGAATGCCTAACAACCCGAATAGGACAATTACACTTGAATAGATGTGGCTCACTGCCGGCAGTTTCTATCTTTGTTCTCTATGCACCAACATCCAATTATGGTGAATGAGAAATTGAGAAGTTCTACATGGAGCTGGAGAAGTTCTATAAAAAAGATCACACCTTCTACAAGATCATTGTCGGTGATTTTAATGTGAAGATAAGACCAAAAAGATCAGCCGATGAACTCCATATCAGGACCCATGTCCTAGAATGGAATGAACAGGGTGACAGACTGTCTGACAGTTCATCATGTCATCCAAGACCTTCCTTGGTAACTCACAGTTCCAAAAGGCTGAATCTAAACGTTGGACATGGGAGTCTCCCAGTGGATGGTTCCACAATGAAATAGACCACATCATATTCAATTGGCGGTTTTGCCTAACTGATGTTGCTGTTGTCCCAAAATTCCAAATGGGATCGGACCAACATCTCCTTCGTGCAAAATTCTACCTCACAGAACAGGGAGAAAAAGAATGCAAAGTTTAAGAAGAGAACTCCCAGAACGACCACCAACTGGGAGCTCTTTGGCTCTGTTGCGGCAACATGGGAAGATGCCGTCATTGACAACATTGATGAGAAATACGATCGAATGATTCAGTACCTCCATGATTGTGCGAGGAATGCCAAGAGAGAGATAACCACAAAAACCGCCTTTCTTCGAACACCCTTGAACTTATTCGCCAACGTGGCTTGGCATATGCCTCAGGCAATCTCAAGCAAATGTCCGAGCTGGCAAAACAATGCAGAGAAGCCATCAAGGATGACCTCAAAGACAGGAGAACAGCAGTGCTGGTAGATGTGGCAGAAGCCAGGAAAAGCATTCATAATGCCAGCCTGTCATTCAATAACTACAAGACCAAGATGACTGCCCTCCAACATCCTGATGGATCTATCACATCTTCCAGAAGGGCAATGGAGAAGATTATTCATGACTTCTACTCAGATCTCTTTAATAGCCACATCCACTTGCCCACATACCACATTCCGCACGATGGATATATCATTCCCAATGTT
The DNA here is from genome assembly GCF_029834395.1 of Sorex fumeus. Lineage (NCBI taxonomy): Eukaryota > Metazoa > Chordata > Mammalia > Eulipotyphla > Soricidae > Sorex > Sorex fumeus. Next base: position 75,923,390 of record NW_026606094.1, on the reverse strand, counting down.
CTCCCTTCCAAAATTCAACACGCCATCTCGTCGGTAAAGAAACAAAGAGCACCTGGCCCAGACAAGATCAGACCTGAACACCTGAAGAACTTACCACCAGTACTCATCAATACACTGGCTCGGCTCTTCACACGCTACCTGTCTGATTGCAAGGTTCCATCCCAATGGAAAACCAGCAAGACTGTACTACTATACAAGAAGGGAGACATCCACAACATTGGCAACTATCGCCCAATCTGCCTATTGTCTGTCATCTACAAACTGTTCACTCGAGTCATCCTGAATAAGATTAGCAGAACACTAGATGAAGGACAACCATGTAAACAAGACGGGTTCCAAAAAGGATTCAGTACCATCAACCATATCCACACGATTACTAAGCTCATTGAGGTTTCTCAGGAGTTCAAGATGCCTGCTCTGTCTAACGTTCATTGATTTAAAGAAGGCCTTTGATTCTGTTGAGACGGAAGCGGTCACAGAAGCCCTAGCCAATCAGGGCATACAAACTCAATACATCAGGATCCTCTGTGAGCTCTATTATGGATTCACTACCAAGATCTCACCATTCTACAAAGAAGTAATCATTCACGTCAAGAGAGGGGTTCGGCAGGGTGATACCATTTCCCAAAGCTCTTCAGTGCCACCCTCAAGAACATCATGCGACGACTGGAATAGGAAGGAATGGGAGTGAAGATAGATGGTCGGCAACTATACCACCTCTGCTTTGCTGATGACATCGTTCTAATAACACCAAACATCAGCCAAGCTATTTGGGTCTCTCAAAGAGGAATTGAAAGAGCTATGCTTGGAATATCACGCTTCACTCAAATGAGAGATAGAATCCGGAGTTCTGATCTCCATCAATGCTCAAGAATCAGGGACGCTGTTTCATTTGCCAAGGCATCAAAAATCAGATGCGCTGGACACGTAATGAGGTTTACAGACAACCGCTGGACTAGATTCCATGGAACATCGAAAGATCGCGTGGACGCCCACCTACAAGATGGTCAGACTTCTTCATCAAGACCCTGAATGATCAGTTTGAGGCTCTGCATGTTCCTAGAACGAACAGATGCCATTGGGCTACGCTAGCACGTAACAGGGATGAATGGAGACATTACTGGCACCCGCTCGAGCAAATCAATGAATAACAGGAGATCAAGTAATCAAGTGATATATATAACTAAATTCATAAATTAAACCACTATTTTTTGTTTTGTTTTTGGGTCATACTTAGCAATGCTCAGATGTTATTCTTGGCTCTGTACTCAGGAATAATTCTATATGGGATACTGGGGATGGAACATGAGTCAAGTCAAACACAAGGCAAGTGCCTTACCCACTGTACTATCTCTCAGGCCCCAGTTAAACCAATATTTTCTAAAATATAAACAGAGGCAGGAGAGTGGGAATCTGAGGGTGGTGGTAGTGGTAGTAACATTAAGTAGACTTCATTCCTTAGAGACAGTGGATTTCCACAGTGAGTGGTAAGTGAATAGTTTTTGCAGCATAATAAATTCTGCAATAAAAATTATTTTCTGTAAAAATAATTTTAGGAACTTCCAAGTTAAACATTCAATAAAATAACTAATTATGGGGGCTAGAGATACAGCACACTAGATAAGTTTCCTTAAACCTACCAGGAGTGATTCCTGAGCACAGAGCCAGGAGTAAGCCTTGAACACTCTTAGGTGTGACCTTCATAACTAAAAATAACAACAACAAAACCATAAAAGTATCTCATCTGAACTCTTAAAATTACATTCATTGAGGTTGCCCCCCCATATCTGCTTTCTTCCTGTGCCTTTTAGTTTTAGGGTCACATCTGATGGTGCTCAGGTTATGATCCTGGCTCTGTGCTCAGGGATCACTTTTTTGGTATGTTTTCAGTTCATTTTAATGATGCCAGGGGAATTCAAGCACAATACAAAAAAACCTCTTACCAAGAAATCTGGAGTGCATGCTCAGCTCTGATATGTTGTGAACTGTGGGATGAGCAAGCAGCCACAGATCGGTCATGAGGCTGGCAGAGGCATGACTCTTTTGAACAGCACATCATGAGGGGACCCAGGTGCCCAGAGTCCTGTAGATGGTGATGGCACCAGATGGTGCCCCCGCTCACCGGATCCTGGACTTGTCCCACCTCTTCTCAGGGCTCCCAGGACTGGCAGGGATGATGTGCTTGTTCTCATGCCAGCTCCTCAGCACCTTCCCTGTGTGCAACTCATTCTTCATGGGGGCATCACTGAGGAACTGAGCACTGTCATGAGTACTGAACTCTTCTCTCCCACCTTGGTGACAGTGAAATCGTAGAAGCTATGGTGGTGAGGGATTATAAGGTCCTCTTTGATGTACATGAGTTGCTCCACCCTGCAGGCCGGAGCTCACTGAAGTCCTTGTGCAGGATTTCCAGCACTTTCTGCCAGGAACTGCTACACGGTGTTCCCCTTCTTCATCTTAACCATGTGCCAGTGCCTAGAACCATCCCAGTAACTGAAGGTTGATTTCAATCTCCACAGTCTTGATCTTCTTCTGCTTGGCTTCCCACTACTGCTGCTGCTCTTCCCAGAGCCAGTTCTTCTCATGGTCTCAGTCAGGCAAGAAGCTTGTGCCCACCCTGTGTTCTTTCCAAGCTTCTTTTTCTTGGTAGGCATCTCTCTTTCCAGTTCCTTGTCATCCAGGGCCACCTATTCCTCTTCTTTCTTTCCAGCTTGCTCCTCTTCTTCCAGCATTTGATTTGGGGGCCATACCCAACAGTGCTCAGGGCTTGCTCTTGTCTCTAAACTCAGGGGTCACTCCTGGTGATGCTCAGGGGACCAAATGCAGTAGTAGAGATTCAGCCCTTGTTGGCACATGCAAGGCAAGGACCTAAACACCTATCTCTCTGGTCTCTAAAAATATAATTCTGCTGAATTTTCTCCCGGAAGAAGAACAGTGCAGTCTCCTGCCCCCGCGCCTGACTGTCCTCGCTGCCGGGGCCCCTTGGAGGGGAGCGGGTTGAGCTTTCCTCCCCGCCCCGACCAGGGCTCGGCAGCCAAAGACCTCCAGAACCAGCCACCACCATGCTGAGACCACTCTCCGCACACATGAAGGTACTGGCAGAGGGACAAAGTCACGCGGGTTCCGGGGCCGAGATCTCCAAGCCGACTGTCCTTGCCGCCAGGGCCCATTGGAGGGGAGCGGGTTGAGCTTTCTTCCCTACTCCGACCAGGGCTCGGCAGCCAAAGACCTCCAGGACCAGCCACCACCATGCTGAGACCACTCTCCACACACATGAAGGTACTGGCAGAGGGACAAAGTCACGTGGGTTCCGGGGCCGAGATCTCCAAACCTACTCCGATTTGGGCCGAGCATCCTCCACCCAGATCCTCCAAATTTCAGTAGGCGGGGGTCACATCCACCAACTGGCCCCCTGGCGCCATGTAATCCCATCAGCAGCCAAGACTCAGAGACTATAAAAACCAGCTCCCGGAACCGCGCAGCCGCACGACAGCTTATTATGACATGTTATTATCTCATTCCTACTTTGGACAAACTGGCAGGCTACCGAATGTAGCCTGCCCACACGGCAGAGTCTGGCAAACTCCCTGTGGTGTACCCAATATGCCAAATACCAGTAACAATGATGGGTCTCATTCTCCTAAAGAGCCTTGAATATAATCTCAGGGCTAGGATGAAGGAGACGTTACTGGGGCCTGCTCGAGGCAATCGACGATTAACAGGATGATTTGTGATTTTTTTTGTGATTTGTGAATTTTCTCCTGAAAACCTTGAGAGTAATAATCCAAACATTGTGGGAGATGTGAATGTACAAGATTCTATGCCAGCCTGGTCCACAATTAAATGTGATAGCCTGAGGATGCAGACCTACTTGGGCACTGGGATCTGGGTCACACCACATACTGCGTGGGGATCAGTGTCTTCCAAAGACAGAGACCAGAATCAGTCACAAGTGAGGAGGACATGCACCTCATGCACCTTCACTTCTGTACTCTCTGCCTGGCCCTGATATGAATGTCTTAGAACTAACAAAAGAGAAAGAAACTTATAGAATAGTGAGAGACCCACCAGAAGACATCACAGAAGTTGGCTTCTGAAGCAGGCTTCAAAGATGACTTGACATACACTTATTTCTGGGCTATATCACTCAAAGTGGGTCCTCTGGAGTCCATACTTGATGGGCTCTCTGAAGCTGTTCTTTTGTCTACTGACCACTATGAAAACCTGGCATGATATGGACCCTAAAAACTGTTCTAAATTTCTTAATTTGAATAGATAAGGAATAAAGGGGAATAAAACATAAGACCCCACATGTTCTGAGTCTTGGAGATAAGATATGACACATTTGAAGGAACGTGTGTGTGTGTGTGTGTGTGTGTGTGTGTGTGTGTGTGTGTGAGAGAGAGAGCAGAGAATTCATAGAAACCCTTAAAGCTGAAAGCATCTCTTAGCTGCTATCTCTGGGAAAGGAGGCATAAGCATGCTATCTTATGCTAACTACCTGTAAATCTATTGTCTCTTTCAAACATGTTACTTTATTTCAACAAAATCAGTGGGTGGCCATTTCCTTACTCCTGTGTTCCATGAACCAGTCAATAGAAAAGTCACACTACAAGCACAGAGCTTCAAGTAAAGTGATGGTCTTGAAGAAAAAAAATGTTTTGAAATCTTCTAATTTTTCTGGAAACAAATTTTAAGACCAGCTGAAGAGGTCAAAAGGGAGACTTGGAAATCCTTAGCTTAGAGTAACTTTTAATATCCTTCTTTTTAACTGTAACTTACCTCCACTTTCCAGAAAGGCAATCAAAGAAAAACACCTCTTACACATTATAGACCTTATTTTGGTTTGATTTTGGGGCCACATCCAGCAGCGCTCAGGGTTCACTCCTGGCTCTAACCTTAGGGATCACTCCTAGTGGTGTTCAGGGGACTATATGGGGTGCTGGAGATTGACCTGGGATTGGTCACAAGCAAGCAAATGCCTTACCAGCTATACTATCTTGCTGGATTCTATGAACTTGTCTTTGTTTTGCTTTGGTTTGGTTTCAGACCACACCTTTCAGTACCCAAGACTCACTCTTGGCTCTGTGCTCAGGGATCACTCCTATAGGTGCTTAGGGAACCTTATATGGTGTCAGAAATGGGATTAGTGGTATGCAAGGTAAAGGCCTTAACCCTAATACTCTCTCTAGCCCCCGCACTTAAAAACTTTATGCAGGTATGCACTCGTTTTAAGCCACAAGAAACTCTTTACATTATTATAATTATCTTTCAATTTTATAATACTAAGAACTAAATTGCATTATTAATGAAAAATCATATTACAAGGGTCCCTTATCAGGGAAGTTCTGCAACAATCTGAAATAAGTAAAAAAGTCTAGGATGCTCCAATAATCTCCCTCAATTTGGCATTCTATACCTAATTTTGATTGTTCTTTGCCTGTCTGTACCCATTCATGCATGAGGTCAAACTTTTGCCACCAAATGGAAGTCCTCTCCAACTGCATCCCCAGAGAAGAAACACTCAACTTAATGATATTTAAAGCTTACAATATTTCTGTTTGAAAGGAATAGTACTATTAGAAAACAATAGTAATAGCACAGCTGCAAGCAACTATACTGTTCACAAATAGTATTATTTTCACCTTCACAGTATTAGTAAATTTTTTGATAACATAGTGATTCTCTGTCAAATCTGCCTGGTACAAACTAAGCAAAATATGTCAGTGACCCATCCTCGAAAGTGCACCCTGCTCCCAGCAGCAGACCTTCATCCAAAGAGAATCTCACAGATGGGCCATTTTGATTTCTGGAGCAATCATCACATTTAGCTCAGACTGTTTGTATATGTTCTGCTTTCTGGTTTTATCATTACTCTTTCTTTTCCAAGGAAAGTGACAATCTTTACAAGCTGCCTCCTTTCCACTTGAAGCCTAGCCAAAATTACATGATGATTTTAGGGTTTCACTCACACATTGTAAAATCTAATCCTTAATTAAGAACACATAAATCAAAATTTCTCTCAATTAAAACATTCACATTTCACCTATTTTTCTAATGCACTAAAGTTAAATAAGACTTGACTATTTAAAATAATGGTACTTTAAATAGAGAAAAATATAACTACCAGTTTGGTGAAAGAACAATAATTTTTAAAACTTATGTCACAGTTTGGACCATTAAACTCATTATTAAATAGTTTATTTAAATTGAAAAAGGTGAAATTAGAACTCTGTATTTTATGACATCATAAAATAAAAATATACATGATATGGAGGGATCTTAAACATGCAGAAATACAGCATTACAAATACTAAGGACAAGTGTCCCCTGAGTACCTCCGTAGAGGACAAATTGCCAAGCATAACAAAAAAATTAGAATATCTTATGCTTATATTGCTTATTATCTTACAGAAAAGTTAAAAGATACACACACACAAGATTTGACCTCAAGGACATTCCTTAAATGAAATAAATTGCTAAGAATATAGTGATAAGCAAGCATAACAAAAATTAATCTTGAGAGTTTATGAATTCCAGAATGGAAGGGCAAGTACTTCTCAAAAGGGCTCCTTTTTATCACAGGCAATAAGAATACTGTCAAAGGCATTAAAGTCAGTGTTTCAAAACTCTGATGACTAAAGGCTTACAACAAACTGAGGAATATTATTAAGGAAAAACTAGTTTATCTTTCAATAAAACTAGCAGGCTTTGAAATATTCAAAACTACACTATCTAGTAATCACTGGAGAAAAATGAGTTTGGGGTCCCCATAGTGCTAGTCCCTAAGTGCCTGCCAGTTTCACCAGTTTGCTAGCTTACTGAAGATCTTCAAACTTTTATTTTGTTTTTGATCTCCAATTCATCACTATCTCCAACTCAATCCTATTCTGAGGAGTTGGGAACAAACACATGTTTATATTACTTCTGATATTTACCTGTGAAGTGACTTTTAGTGGTGACCTTAATTTCTTCCTGTTTTCCCCCCAACCACCACCACTTCCTATTAATTTGATTAACATCCTTAGATTTCAGCCATGAAGGACTCCCTTGATATTTCTTATAAGGACAGGTCTGTTGGAAATGAATTGACTTAATATTTATGTGTGAATATTTTAATTCTTTGGTTTTTCTAAATCTTTTTTTGGGGGGGAGTCAGACCTAAGAACTGGCAGATTCTTAGGTAACTTAGGTACCTTCATGTAGCTCATACAGTTTTTCATAGACAATTCATAATATTCTTCTTTCATAATTAGTTTTTTTATTTCTGTAAGGTCAACGGCAATGGCCTCACATTTATCCTTGTTTTTAGTAATGGGAGTCTTACCTTCTTAACTAATGGTTTGTCAATTTTGTGCTTTTTAAATGGCTTTCTTTGTGTTCCACTAGTTTTCTAGCCACTAATTTATATATTTACATTCTAGTTATTATTATCCACTTCTTCTGACTAGTTTTGTTCGTATATTTCTAATTTCTTAAGGTAGAGGATAAGTGACTTGAGTTCTTTAAGATCTGTTAGTAATAGTATTTACAGATCTCTTTCTCTTCAATCTCTTAGATACATACAACCATAATATTTGATAGGTTTGTTTCTATTTTCGTTTACTTTAAAGAATCTTCTAGCATAAAGATATATATATATATAATACATTATATATAATACACTATATATGAGAAACTGGCAGGCTACCAAATGTAACCTGCCCACACGGCAGAGTCTGGCAAACTCCCCGTGGTATACCCAATATGCCAAATACCAGTAACAATGATGGGTCTCATTCTCCTAACCCTGAAAGAGCCTTGAATATGGCACTTTTAAAAAAAATCTCAGAGCTAGGACGAAGGAGACATTACTGGGGCCTGCTCGAGGCAATCGACGAACAACAGGATGGTCATAATCGTGATATATAATAGAATGTATTATAAGAAAATCTGCTATTTCTTCTATAACATTACTTTAAGTAGTATGTTCACAATACATTAATTTAAAAGAGCACACCTATTTTTATAGCAGCACTTAGCGCAATAGCCAAGATATGGAAACAACCCAAATGTCCACTCCAAATGAATGGATAAAGTTGTGCTATATATGGAATGCTATGTGGCTTGGAACAAAACTATGCTGTTTCCTATGACATGCATGGAACTAGAGAACAACTTGTGAATAGTTAGTGAGAATGAAAGGGATAAGATCCAAATTAATATCACTCTTTTATGGGACTTAACGATGCACAACCCTGTAGGTTAAGGAATTAAGGCAGCACAAGAGAGAACTGATAGACAAAACTGAGTTTGTGGAAGGGGAGACATCTGAAAGGGAGGGTCATTAGGATCCCTGGGAGAGGGAGGTGGGTACACTGGTGATGGGTATGGTGTCGAATCATGTACACAGGAAATTATCATTGATAATATTGTAAATCACAGAACCTCAATCAATTTTTTAAAGGCAGTGTGTTCAATAGATTTTTGACTTTCCAAATGTTTTTTTTTTCTGTTACTGATTTTCAACTTTATTCCATTGTGATTAGAGAATATATATTTTGGGACTTTTGGATTGCTTTCGGAGGGACCACATCTGTCAGCATTCAGTGCCTGTTTCTTATTTGCATGGCTATCACATGGAGTGGTACCAGAAGGACCATTCAGGGTTTGAGTCAAACCTAAAGCTCTTGTATGAAAGCTAGTGCTCCAGCACATTCTGCTATCAGGCCCCTACATTTATTATTTTGATCTTTTAAAATTTATCAAGACTTTAATGGCCTAACGTATGGTGAATATTCCATGTTTATTTGAGAAAAGAATATATTCTGTGGCTGAGGTGTTCTGTGTACATCTGTTACTTTTAGTTAATATGTACTGTTAATGTGAAATGTATGCCAAGCACAGTAACAACAAAGTCTCCAATGGAGATGTTACTGGGCCCCTTCGAGCAAATCGATGAACAACTGAACAACGGGAGGACAGTGACAGTGACAGTGTTAGTGAAATGGGTCTCATTTCCTTTATCCTGAAGAAGTCTCCAGCTGAGTTGGGAAGGCCGAGAGGGCTTGTACTAGGCAGAAGGCACACTGCACCCATGGCACTGCGCAAGATCTACCACTACCAGAAGTCCACCCAACTGCCTATCTACAAGTTGCCATTTCAGCAGCTGGTGCGGGAGATCACGCAGGACTTCAAGACCAGCCTACACTCCCAGAGCTCAGCCGTCATGGCACTACAGGAGGCATGGGAGGCCTACTGGCTGGGGCTCTTCAAAGACACCAACTTTTGCACCATTCACGCCAAGCATGTCACCATTATGCCCAAGGACATCCAGCTAGCATGCCACATCCGTGGAGAGAGAGAGCATAAAGTTTATGATGCTAAAATCTCTGAGCTGGGACAAATGGAGACGCTACTGGCACTCACTCAAGCAAAACGAAGATTAATGGGATGACAGTGCTAGTGTTTTCTAGTTTTTTGTTTATGCATAGATTAATTATTCTCACCATTACTGAAGGCAGACTACAAAAGTCTCTTGCTAGTATTTGTTGAACAATCTATCCTTTGAATTCTTTTCGTTTTTACTTTAGTTGGGGCCTTGGATGGGTTCTTGGATCCATTTCCAACTTGGGATAGGTTTCCTTACTGCACTAAGCAATTCTTAATACCAACGGAGAAGGTGTCGAAGAATTCATTTCAGCTGTGACACTAGCCACCTAGGTAGGAAGGGGGTTAGGGGTGGTGTCTCTGATTCTAAATAATCAGAGAATTTGGGAAGGTTTCAGTTTCCCAGCACCATTTCAAAGCTGAAACCCTAAGATGCTACCTGTGTTTCAGACCTACTGATTGCACATAGCAGGTTCCCATCACCCATTACTTCAACTTCAGAGGCCAATCACGAGTCCAGTTTGTGCTGTGCTTCCCTCTGATTGGCTACATTAATTATAGCCCCCCAGGATACACCTTTAGGTTCAATTAATTTCCGAGGATAATTCACAGGACTCAGAGAAACTGCTTATTTACTAGGCCTCTGGATTATTATAGAAGAATGTAACAGGAGCTGTTAGACGGAAGAGACACATAGAGCTAGTTTTGAGAGAAGAAAAGATGCAGAGCTTTAATGCTTTTACCAGATATGCTACTCTTCCAGTATCTCCATATGTTCATCACCCTTAAAGTCATATAAATCTTATCCTCTTGGGTTTTTATAAAGGGTTCATTATGTAGGCGTGACTGATAAACTCATTGGCCATTGGCAGTTGTTTCAGTTTCCAGCCCATCTCCCTTCTGGGAGGTCAGGGGTGGAACTAAAAGTTCTAACTCTCTAAAACAGGATTGGTTCTCCTGTAAAGCATCTTCCTTCCCTGGGTGCTTACAAAATTTTGACTCATTCTTGTAATAAGAGACACTTTTTATCCATCTTAGGTCTTAGGACATTTTTAGGGTTTAAGGATTCCTGAGTCAGGTCAGGAGCTGTGGCTGAAAGTGAAAATGTATAAATCATATATATATATGATTTATCTTGTCATTAGAGAGGCAGGATGTATATATGTATATATATATTTCTTATAAGTCACATCATAAGCCTCTTTCTATTTATTTATTTAAAAATTTATTTCGATCCCCAGTACCCCATATGGTCCGCCAAGCAGAGCCAGGAGTAAGCCCTGAGCACTGCTAGGTGTGGCCCAAAGGGCAGAAAACACAAACACACACACACACACACACACACACACACACAACCATATTTAAAATATTTAACATATTTTAAAAATTTTTTAAATTAAAAGTAGAAAAAATACTTAAAACATAGGTAAGTGATTGACTATATATGAATATACTTTAATCTAGAAGCATGGTTTAGTCATTTTCTGGCCATAATCTGAAAGCAACAACTAGCCTCTCTCCTTTCAGAATAGGACTCTCAAATTAGTCAGAGTTCTGCATTAAGAATGCAAATATCAGCAAAAAGAAATTCAAACACAGTATGCTCATAAGTCAAATTATAATTCAATAACACTATAAGAAAGTATGAAAAAAACCTCCAGCCACCTTCCTATCTTCATTCTACACATGGCTAGAAAAGTCCTGGTATTATCTGGTACTGTTATACACACACATGGGTTGGAGGGATAGCACAGTGGTAGGACGTTTGCTTGTGCACAGCCAGTCTGGCTGAGCCGGGTTCAATTCCTCCGCCCCTCTCAGAGAGGCCAGCAAGCTACCGAGAGTATCTCACCCACATGGCAAAGCCTGGCAAGCTACCTGTGACGTATTCAATATGCCAAACACAGTAACAACAAGTCTCAAAAAAAAAAAATGGAGATGTTACAGGGCCCGCTGGAGCAAATCGATGAACAACAGGAGAACAGGGTTTGATTTTTTGTTTTATTACACACACTATCCCTTCTTTGTGGCATTCTTTTAGCAGACAGCCCAGCCAGTCCATTCAAATATGGGAAGGAAGTCAGGTGATACTTTCAAGCTAACTTCCCATCACAGTGCTCATCCATTTTCCATCTCTGACTTCACACCATAATGTGGAGAGAAGAGGCCTGGAAGTTAAGGTTAATAAGCCTCTTTTATAGATGCGAATAGGTAATAGTTGTTATATTTTTGAGATCAATTGAACCTTGTTTAAAAAGTTTTTCTTAGTTTTTTTTTTTTGGTTTGATATTAACATAAACTCTGCTTCTTCTTTGCAGTTATTATTTGCATTCTATACGCTTTTCTAACTTTTAATTTTCAACATATTTGTGTCTTTGAATTAAAAGTATATATTTTATAGACTATAGTTGGACTAAAAATTTAGATTAGGTTGTACTAATCTTTGTCATATAATTATAATATTTAATCCACGTATATTTAATGTAATTTCCAATTATCTATCTCTACTATTTTTCTCTTTGTCTTTTTTTTAAACTACACTCAGCAGCACTCAGGCTTACTTTTGGCTCTGCCCTCAGGGATCACTCCTAGCAAGCTCAGGGGACCATATGGGTGCCAGGGATTGAACCTGGGTCCTCCATGTGCAAGGCAAGCACCCTGCCTGCTGTCCCATGACTCCAGCCCCTCTATTTGTCTTATCATTTATATCCTCTTACTTCCTAAAAGCTTCCAATACCACATTATAGCATATCATTTTTATTCCCATTTTATTTGATTATCATGTATATATTTTGTGATTTTCATGGGACCAAAATTGTAGCTTAAAATAATCTAATTCAGATTAATACTTAATAGTATAATAAAATCTCAATATTATTAAATACTCAATATAACAAACATCAATACTAAAAGTTCAATACAATAATAATAACTATTTAATATAGCTATTTAGATTTTCCTATGATCATTATTATGCAAATTACATTTCTCTATAAATGATGAGCTTATCTGTTCAGCTTTACAAGCATTTTATGAAGCTTCTTTAAATGATGTAGGAAAAATTGCTGGGGGTTAGAAGTACCCCAGGAGATAGTCAAAGTCAGGAGCTCTAGGGCTGAAGTATGTGTTTTTCCTGCAAGAGGCCCTGTTTAATTTTTAGTACCATGTAGCTCCCCAAACCCTGCCACAGTATGGACGATTCTCAAAAAATTAGAAATTGAGCTCCCATTTGACCCAGCAATACCACTCCTGGGAATATATCCCAGAGAGGCAAAAATGTATAGTCGAAGTGACATCTGCACTTGTTTGTTCATTGCAGCACTCTTTACAATAGCCAGAAACTGGAAGAAACCTGAATGCCCAACAACAGATGACTGGTTAAAGAAACTTTGGTACATCTACACAATGGAGTACTATGTAGCTCTTAGAAAAGATGAAGTCATGAAATTTACATACAAGTGGTACAATATGGAAAGTATCATGCTAAGCGAAATGAGTCAGAAAGAGAGGGATAGACATAGAAAGATTGCATTCATCTGGGGGATATAAAGTAACAAAGTATGAGATTAATACCCAAGAATAGCTGAGATCAGCACCAGGAGGATTACTCCATAACTTAGAGGCCAGCCGGGTATCCTAGAGGAAAGGGCTGTTCAGATAGAGAAGGGAGCACCAAATAAAGGATGTTTGGAGGATCCTCCCAGGAGGGGAGATGCATGTAGAAAGTAGACTATGGACTGAACATGTTTGCCACTCAATGCCTCTTTTGCAGACCACAACACCCAAAAGGAGAGAGAGAACACAGGGGATTGCCCTGCCACAGAGACAGGGGGGATGGGGGGATGGGGGTGGGAGGGATATTATCCATGGTGGTGGAAAATGGGCACTGGTGGAGGGATGGGTATCTGATCATTGTATAATTGAAACCAAAGCACAAAAAATTGTAAATCTACAACTTTAAAATAAAATAAAATAAAATAAAAAATATATATATAAAAAAATAAATAAAAATAAAGAGCATGAAACAGGTATAGTACCTGAGCACTACTGGTGCCCCCAACCTCAAGTAATTTTTTTTAATCTTTAAAAGGAAAGATGAAGAATACGTATTTATGTGGCATTCTTATACATATTTAGTGTTCTAGAGATCACACACATATGTAAGGCAGAATGCAAGCTCAGAAAAACACCCAAGAAAACCCAACTCTCTCACATTTGTTTGACCTTGATGATATGCATGATAAAGAAGTGAAGGAAAGTGCAAAGTTGTGAAATGCTTGCATATATAGTGCCCTCTGGCAAAGTTTGGGAGATATATTGGTTTAAGCCATTTGGAAAAATCTCTAATTTACTTATGAATAAAGACAAATTAATTTATCTTATCTGAAGAACCAGGAAAAAAAGTGAAAAATAAATGAACAGACTCTAACAGATATGTGAACCCACTATGAAGTATACCAACATAGAAATGTCAGAAGTCTTAGGGAGAGAAAAAGAGGAAGAATGAGGGAGAATGAATATGTAATGAAATCTTGACTTAAAACTCCCCAAATCTGTTTAAACATATTAATCTATTTATTTCCAGCCGGTTCCATACACTTAAGCAAGTTCCATACTCCTAAAAAAATCAACTAGATGTATTATATTTAAACTGTAGAAAGAACAAATTTTGATTGCAATAAGAGAAACATGATTCTTGCAAGGAATCCTCGGCAGGATTAACAGGTAATTTCCTCTCAGAAACTACTGATATCAGAAGACATATTCAGAGTAGTGAAAGAAAAATGAACAAACTACCAACCAGAAATTTCATAGGCAACCACCCACTGAACAACCTACTTTTATTTCATTTTTTTCCTTTTGGGTCACACCCAGCGATGCACAGAGGTTACTCCTGGCTTTGAACTCAGGAATTACTCCTGGAAGTGCGCAGGGGACCATATGGGATGCTGGGAATAGAAGCCGGGTCAGCTGCATGCAAAGCAAATGCCCTCCCCCTCTGTACTATTGCTTCAGTCCCAAAAAACCTATTTTTCAAAGACAAAAGAAAAATTTAAATAAGTCTATAATAAATAAAAGCTAAGTGCATTTCTGAATAATTAAAAGTAAAGAAAAAGAGAGATTATTGCTGAACTATTTAAGCCTATATGCAGGCATCTTAGCCCTTGCTAAGCACAAACCTCCAAGATCTAAAAGTACTTCTTTTTCTTTATAGCCACAATGTAATTATTACACCCACAAAACATAATATAAATCAACGCTATTAGTGTATGCTTTTCAAATCTCCCTTATGTTTAGCCACTAACATTTCTGATCCATTTTACAACACTCTTTTTCATCCTCAATTTCCAGCACCATGTATTCTATTTAGTTGTCATGTCTTTTCCATTCCTTTAATCTGGTACAATTGCCCATATTTCTCTTAACTTTCACTGACACTTTGATAGTATTCAAATCTAAATTTGGATTTGTCTGTTTCCTCATAATAACTTGCAGGTTAACCATTTTATGATGCAATACAATGATATTGTATAACACTGATTTGTCCTTTCTTCATTGCTGCAGGGAGCTTAGGTTTATTGAGTTACACCCATCACAGTGCTCTGGAGACACTCCCATTCTTCTGTATTTATCTTTATCTTTGTGCTCTGCTTCCCCTATCCGTTAATCACCTATATCCACAAATGAGACTCTGTGACTTGTAAGGTCAGATCCTTCTAAGGACTCTAGATTTTGTATTTGTAAGTGAAATATTGCTTTTCTCTTTCCCCTATGTCTTTTGCATAGTTTATTTAGAGCAATGTCCTTTTTTTGTATAGATACAGGAAGAGAGTTAATGCTATGCTTTTATAACTTGGGAGTTAATTGACCCTGAATATTTATTCCTGGACATCTGTCATATTCACTGGACTTAAGCCTCAGTTGCCCTTAGTTCCGAGCACCTCAAAAGCAGGGTTCCGACAAAGGTTCTTGGATGGACCCAGGGCAAGCTTAAGTTACCCTGGCATCAAAACAGAACAGGTCGAGTACTATCAAACTTATAATAAGTTAAAAGAATGGTCAGGACAAATACCATCAAGACCCAAAGACAAGTAACTGGAAAAAGACCCTGCAGAGATTAGGAAGGACTAATCTGGTCCGGCCACCCTATAAACTTAATTCATGTCTTACTGTATCCATAAAAATGACTAGAAAGATTATTAGGAAATAATCTAAGATGATTGTTTATGGACTAAGGAAAGGAGAAGTACACCCTTAGATGAAATTCAGCCCTTGAGTGGATCTCCTAGCAGGAGGAGATCTTTGTCTTAGTAGAGCTTCTCCAGAAGGAAGGGCTTTCATACGTTGATTGTGCTATCTCACCAGGGTGTAGTTGCTACCCCCAACTTGGATGTTGGGCTCTTGACTAAGGCTGTGAGACTGGGCACAGGGAGATTACCATGGGGAAAATAGGAGACAGGAATGAGGGGCAGTGAGATTGGAATCGGCATGCTGGGAGAAAGAAATAAATGACAGAACGGAGATCAGAATAAATGGCAACTGATCAACAACAGCTTGGTGGCCCTGTTACCTCCTTCATCTGTCTGTTGGCGGTGGCTGCAGGCCGGGGTGGGTAAGTGGTTCATGGCCACTGAACACACTTGGTGAGAGCCCACACACACTTTTTGAATATACAGATACAGCATATGATCTTTTAATCATTCCTTAAAATACCAGGTTTGTTCCTTTAGAATGGTATTGCTATTCTCCCTTGTTATAAAAACTTTTTTTTGAGAGGAAAATATCAAAGTATTTTCACCCTAAATTCATCTGTAAAGTAAAGGACATCAGTAATGCCTACAAAAATAAAATGAAACATGAAAACACCTGGTCTTAAATTGGCTCCAACAATAGCCATCGGTTGAGAAATGGATAAAGCAATATAAGATTTGCTATATATTCACTGAAGTGAATGATTATGTCTACCCAAATCTGGGGATTTTGTAATTATTTGTTCTTCATTCCGTTTAACAGATATTATCAAATTGCAAACACATTCAAATTTGGGATTCCCATTCTCAGACCAGTAAGGCAACAGTGAGCTCTTCTCTGCTCCCCTCATTAAAAATCACCCTCCACTTCGTTGCAAAGTTCTCTTCCCTTCCCTACTTGTTTTATTCCTTAGCTCTGTTTACACTCCAAAATTTATGTATGAACTTTTCCTCCTGGCTGTTACCTACCACCCACACTGGAAGATAAGTCTCACAAGGATTCTCCTTTTTATCTTTCTAGTTGACAGCCATCCTTATCTCACTTAAGATACTGGATCCTCAATTTAGTGGATCCACAATAGAAACTAATATCGAAGTGCATGACTGAATGATTTGACATCCTACACTAAAACATAACAGGCACTCAGGACATGGATTATTTGAGCATCCTTTTCAAATACAATTTGAGAAAACTATTCCAAATTTTTCTCATCTCCCACCTGGGGACACAACTTGTAGAAGCATGAGAAGTTACAGGAGAGAACTGTAAAATGGGATTCAGTTTGGTCAGAAAAATTATAGGTTATCACCCGGTTAGTTCCACATACAAAACTCTAGCAGATCTTGATCATAAAGCTCTCTGTATGAGACAGCCTCTACCAGAAAGAATACAAAGAGACTTAAAGGAGAGAGAGAAGAAACAGAGCTAAAATTAAAGAGAA
The DNA here is from genome assembly GCF_029834395.1 of Sorex fumeus. Taxonomy (NCBI): domain Eukaryota; kingdom Metazoa; phylum Chordata; class Mammalia; order Eulipotyphla; family Soricidae; genus Sorex; species Sorex fumeus. The sequence goes on along the minus strand of NW_026606094.1, from coordinate 75,906,328 downwards.
AAAATAATAGAGGACAAAATGGACTCTCTCTGAACTCCTTCCCTCCACCCTGTCTTTTCATCACCCCTCTCCACAAGTTTATGCATAATTCAACATCAGCCTTTGAAATTCATTTGGCTTCATTCATTCATATGGCCAGGACAGGCCATAAGAAGCGAAGACTGCAGAGGATCCTCTCATCCCCATTATAAAGGCTCATCTGAGGCTCTTTGACGGACAAGCAAGATGATTTCAAGCCAATTACCTTTTCTCTGAATTCAAGAGATCCTGTCAAACTATATCTTCTATCAGTGCTCTAACAGTATAAACCAGTACAATGTTGTAAAAATCTTTTTTCCTTAAATTAAAATTTAGAAAAATAAGAATTATGAAGTAATGAAGGTAAAGTATAGGAACAAACCTTTCTACATTTGATTCTTTTTTATGGAAAGAATACAGAATTTTAAAATTTGAAGGTTGTATTTTTTATTTAAAAATTTTTTTTGCATGGAGGTTACTCCTAGCAGTGTTCAGGGGCTACTACTAGCTTGGGGGACCATGTTAGGGAACCCGGCATTGCTGGGTCTCACACTTGCCAAATGCAAAGCAAGTACCTCAACATTGAGCTCTGAGCTCTAGCCAAGTGGTTGGTATATAAGGCAAAAGGATCTTATCGAATTTTCAGTAAGTCACAAGACCTTGTTGCTTGAGAACTCTAATTTTCGGTCAATGAATTCACCGTGTTCTCTGCAGATGACTCCTACCATGTCCCCAAGCCCAGGAAGTAAGAAAGTCAAAGGAGAATTATCGCCTGAACATTTCCATCTTGCCTTTTGACTCCAGCTGCTGACAAATGTTTGATTTTCTCTCTGGGAACATGTAAGAGAGCAGTAAGAGGCCACAACACTGCTAGGAAGTATGACTTAGTGTAAAATGTATTTGCAGTCACTGCCAATGTTATACTCGGGGGCTGAGAGCAGGCAGGGAGGGAGGAGAGTGGTGGGAACTCCTTGCTAAGCTCCACGTTACAAGTCACAACATTCTGAGACTCGCCTGATATAAGACTTCCCTCCTGCTGAGGTCTTCAAAATCTCTCCTTCTTGGTAGGAAAAAAAAAGGCAAAACAAAAGGAAATTCCTTGGCTTCTAAGTTAGACTGGCCTTCCTCGAAGAGCCTGGAGCCTCTGTATAAGATCCTAGTGTCTGCCAGGATCACTAACACTGTCTGCACAAGCCCACGGTCAGTGCAGCTCTCTGCAAGGGCCCAGCTAATAACAGCCTGTGACAACTCAACCTGGACCCGGTGCACATGTCTACTAGGTTCCCGCAGCCTGAGCTGAGACTGAGTGCAGGGGTTTTATTTTAAGGCTTTGTGGATTTGTAAAGATAGAGGTAATCCAACCTGCTCCCATGATAAACATTCACAGGGAGAGTTCCTAAATTTTGAGAATTCCTAACTATCTACTTCCAAAGAAGGAAAAGCATCCAGGACCTCCCAAACGTGGATCTGTGCTGACATTCCAACAGGTCATAATTTAGAAGTGTTTGTCCTCCAGTGCACTGACCAGACTTTCAGTGGGGTCTAGCTGACCTAGAAAGCAACTTAAGGGCCTCATTGTGAGCTCCTCAAATCAGAACAGAGCTCATGCAGAGACCATCTGTTCTGTGCTTCCCAAACTAAGCAAAGTAACTCCTCTTGTCTTGGGCCAGGTGATAGTCAATATTTTCACAAAGATCTATCCACTTACATACACTTAAATGGGTCAAACACCGTAAAAACGTACTAGAATTTTGAGTTCCTAGCAATGCTGCACAGTTGGCATAGTCTACTGATCTATTAATCTGTTGTGTGCTAAGTTTTGATTCAGATGGTGGGTACAATGAACACGACCATTGTACTGGTGTAAAAAGATTATAGAAGGGCAGGAGGGAAAGGTAAAATAAGAGGCGAGATCAGAGATAAAGTATACTGGGTAAGACGCTTGCCTTGATGCAGCCAACCTGGGTTCAATCCCATATGGTTCCCGGAACACTGCCAGGAGTTATCCCTCAGCACAGAAACAGAGTAAATCCCGGGCATAGCCACATATGGTCCAAAAAAAAAAAGGAAAGAAAATGATGGAAGTAAATTAACAAGGTAATTTGATAAAGAGTGTCAGAGTCGATGGCAGAGAAGGACCATCAATTTAGAGAGACAGAATTAGTTAGGAAAGGGCTCATCAAGCAAGTGACACTTCAGCAAAGCTTGGAAGGAGATGAAGGAATAAAATCTGGGGAAAATATTCCAGACAGAGGTTTGTTTACATTCATGAAATCACAAAGAACCAGTGTGTTTAGAAAGGTATGTGAAGAGCATCTTGGAAGGTGAAGTCAGTGAGGTGGGGAAAGACTGTTGGCTTTAACTCTGAAAAGGGATGCTCACTGAGGATAGATAGCAGAAGGGGGCAGCTCATGAGAAAGGGTCACTGCCTGGTCACTTTCATCATTCATCCTGTTATTCTTTGCTTTGTGTTTTGTTTGGGGCCACATGCACTGGCCTGAGAAAGCACTCCTGGCAACGATACGGGAACCATAGGAGGTGCCAGGGATAAAACCCAGGTCAGCTGTGTGCAAGGCAATCACCCTCCCCACTGTACTATCACTCCAGCCTCCATCCTGATACTCTTTAGGGCAGTATCAACCAGGTTCACCACAAACAGAATATCAACAGGACATGGGATACTTAAGCAGGAAGAGAGGTCCTGTTGGAGTGACTAGGATGTGTTATTTTTTCTCTTTCAGATGGGTTAAACCTGTGCTGTCCAATATGGAAATAGTGAGCCGTAATGCTATGAACACATGAAATGTGACTAGGCTGAACCAGGAAGTGTTGTCAGTGTGAAATACACAAAGAATGAAAGCCTGTGAAAAGAAGAGAATGCAAAATACCATTCATGTATTTTGAGCCAGAAGTAGAGCATGTTGGGCCAGAAGTATAGCATGGTAGATAAGGCAATTGCCTTGCATGTGACCAATAGAGATCTGATCCTCTGAACCAAATATGATCCCCTGAGCATTTCCAGGTGTGATCCCCAAGCCCTGACTAAGAGTAAGCCCTGACTCTGATGGAGCCCCCAAACAAAAACAAATAACAGGATGAAAGTGATATATATCACTATATATAGTGGCTGGAGTTCCAAATCCCTATTGCTTCTCTGTAATTTTATTTTTTTTAACTTTTGGAGATTTGTTGATTTGTTTTGTTTGGAGGCCACAGCTGGCAGTTATCAGGATTTACTCTTTAGCTTTGTGCTGAGGGATCACTCTGGCCTGACTCAGGGGATCATATATGGTGCCAGGAACAAACCTAGGTTAGCCACGTGCAAGTCAAGTGCCTTATCCCTATCCTATCTCTCTCTACCCCTTGTTTGATGCTAGTTTTTGTTTTGCATGAACTGTAGAATAGCTTGTGGGGCATATTTACTGCAGCAAGCATACTAGAGGGAGAAAGTATGAGCCTCCTTGGTTTTTTTACCTAAGCAATAGTTTCCCATTTTATAAAAAGATGGAGAGGCTCAAGGGATATCGCTTGATCAAGGTGCAAAGTTGAATTAAATCCCTGTCCCACTAACTTCAAAGACCACAATCTCCCAATAGACCCATTTTCCACAATGGGATCAGACACCAGGTGGAACTGATGGAACTCACCCATTGACCCCTGACTGTGAATCTGTGATCAGAGCTACCTAACCACATAGAAAAATCTGAGTTCTAACACCTAGACAACACCTGAAATACAGAAGCAGTAAGACTTAGCATGGAAAATAAGGTAACACCTTAACATCTGCGTAGGCTTCAAGGAACCAATCCTAATAAAAAAGCCAGGGCACTCTCTCTTCCTCAGAGAACCTCAAAATTCTGGCAGAAAACCAAAATGCTCACACCACCTGGTTTTATACTGATACGGAGACTCTTCAAGTTACTGGAATGTCTTTCCATTTAGGAGCAGGACATTGGACTGTAAATACAGATCAAATGGATGCTCTCTAGTTAGCAGCTCAAGTCTAGAACCCTGCAGTCCACATTCTCTTCTTGGTCTCACTACTGCCCGCATTCGCTCTCTTGCCCTTGCCTTGGCAGAGGAGAGGGAGATAATCCCTTTCCCACTGGTGATTATTCTGCAGAAATACACAAGTTCAGTTCATGAGCATGCATGAAATAATCATTAATAGGACTGAAATCAAAGTACCTTAAAAATCATAATAGAAACCATCAATAATAGTGTTCTAAATCTTAGTACCTAGAAAAAGATTGGGGGGTGGAAGAAAACCATTTCTGATCAAATGGTTTTGATCTTAAAAATTAATCTCTCTCATATATGGGACTTAAACGACACAGCAAAGTAGCAGCAAACGGCCAAAGGCAATAGAATCGACAGTCAATCCACAGAACTGAGTTTGGGGTGAGAGAGTGGTGCTGGGAGTCACAGAGCTTGGAAGGGAGGGGGACCTTAGGACACTGGGGAGGGGCATGGGTATTCTGGTGATATATATGATGGAATTTTGTAACCAGGAAACCATCATTAACAGTGCTGCAATTCATTTAATTGATAAATATTCTTAAACTAAGTGAAATAATACGATATTAAATACTGTTCATGATGAAAAATAAATTTTGATACTAAAGTAAAAGCACAGAGACTAAAAAAAAAAAAGAACTTCACGTGATCCAACATAGATGTGTCTCTTGCTCCTCATTCTAAATAGACTGGAAGTGCTACATGAGTCCTAATATTTCAAATAAACTTTACAGAGTCACAAATTTTAAGTTTTTAGTGTAATATGCAGCATATACGACTACAGTTATAAGCAAAGGTTTTTGTGCATCTTAAAATCATTTGTAATAATATCAATGATTGGAAATGTGCATCTGTGTATTTGTCAAAACCCATAGATAACTATACCTAATAAGTGAAATTTACTGTGTATAAATTTAAAAATAAATTATAAAAGTAAATTTTAAAATGTTGTTATGGAATTATAGAACTGACAAGCCTTTAATAGGCTTGTTTACTTGTGTGGAAACTAGAAGTTAGCAGGGAGGTTTCAGGTCAGGACAGAGGTAAGGCAGGACCCTGACTCTTCAACCCTTACTCTCCTCAGAAGAGGTTAGTGCTCTGCTGCCTACAACAGCGCCCCTTACAGGTCAGAGGACACAGCTACAAACTCCAATACCATTCAGAACAGAAAAGGCAAGACTTTATAATAAAAACCAAAGCAAAACATTTCACTTTTCCTACTCCTCAATCAAATGATGTTAACTTCATGGTGGAAGTTTAAGACAAACTACCAGGTTAACTATAAAAAAATTCTCTTACTTCAATATATGCAAGTTTTTATATACTGGAAAAAGTCCTCTAAGAGTCTGATGTTTTTCTGGTGTGTGTTCTGGTCTTTCTGTTAGTGGGCTCAGTTATTAAACACAGCTGTGTCCATTGTTTATGAATATTATGGATGCTGAAAGCCTAATAACAAAACCAAAAATTCTCAGGGGTCCCCTCCCTCTCCTTTTCTTGAACTTGAAACTGAAAAGAAACATATTTCCCACCAATGTCAAGAACAGTCACTCCTGTCATCTACCAATCAAGCTCATAAACCCAGATCTATCAGGGAAGAAACCCTAGAGTCAGCACACCCTTAAAAGTGTAAGTCTATTAAATGTACGTTTTGTCAAATTGAAGCACTGAAAAGTCCTAAGATATCTATCATTATGAATGATGTGGTAGGCGTAACTTTTCATATTTCCTTTGAAATTAAAAATAACTCTTTGTTATTTGTAGAATATTCTTACTTTCTGTTCAATGGTTTTTTTGATGCTCAACTATGTTTTATTTATATTTAATCAGACCCAAAATGAACCAGGTCTCTCTCATTCCCTCTCTAAAGAGATGCCATTAACAAACTATAACCTGCCCTTTTGTTGTTGTTGTTCTGAATATCAAGGTTTTCTTCTTATTCTTATTTAACTACAGCACTATTTCTAAGTTTCAAAAGTCCTTGGATGGAACATCTGGAACATGATATTGTTAATAAGGATCACACTTTGTGACTGTGTTATGTGTATCACTGAGAACAGAAGAGAGACACACGAGGAAAGATGGAACACAGAATTGCATGAGATGCGTGTCTGACACTGTGTCTCCCTGCTGCTGATACGCTGCAAGATGTGCTTTCCACCCAAGACCCACCCAGCTGCTGGAGGCTGTCCCCCTTTCATAGAGCAAAGTCAGTTCTGCATTTCAAGCTGGCTTTCTGAACCCACAGCTAGAGAACTTAGGTGGGTTTAGAAGGGATGATTCACTCCTATGACTCAGATATGGAACTTAAAAACAAAGTTGGAAGTGTACAGGGAAAATAATCTCCTGTGTGCTCTGTGGTCCGGTATCCCCCCAGTTTTTCAGAGAACCCTGGCTGGCAGTGATCCAACCACGTTGCTGCTTATACTGAACAAGTGGTACCATTTAAAATTCCGCTTAGAAGGAATGGTGGTAATTGAAGCCATTCATGGGATCACAAAAGCACTGCCACCCTCCAAATTGAGCATTTGAATGACATTTAAAAGGTGCCAAAATGTGTAATCAGTTCATTCAAAAGGTATTTCCTGTACATCAAGTGTGCACAGAACTCTGGGGTGGCTCTCCAGGAGAGACCATGATAGCACTGAGGAGTCATGCTACTTAACTAAAACAGATGGATGGCTGAGACACTGCTGAGCATCTAGGAGGAGCCGCTTAAGGAAGACCAGAGGAAACAGGGGCAATGAAAGGAGATGGGGAAGGAGACAGAATGGGGGGAGCTAGGAACGAGAAACTGGGAAATCAGCAGACCCAGAGGAACCAATTTTTAATTTCTCCAGGTAATAATGGAGAAAAAGAATAAGAAGGTATGGAGGGCAGCAGGGGCTGGAGAGATAGCCCAGGGGATAAGGCACGTGCCTTGGAGCAATGGAGCTGTTCCACTAGTTGCATTCCACCAGAAATCACCCCCGGGCACTGACTGGTATGTGAAACCCCAATCCCCCTAAAGGGTCTGCAAACATTCTAAAGTAATACAGCACAAATATGGTACCCTATTTTACCAACAAAATTGAATACTACCTTCACTCTTTTTCACAAATGTTTCTCTTTCCCTCACAACCACAGTAAGAAGTGTGTGGTACCACCAACTCCAAGATCCTCTTGTTCGTCTCACACAGCTTCTCTACAGACTCTTCATCCATTTTTTAATGCTTTCGCTTAGGTTCTCATCTTCTACATATTTATCAAAAGTCTTCTATGTAGGGGCTGGAGCAATAGCACAGTGGGTATGGTGTTTGCCTTGCACGTGACTGACCTGGGTTCAATTCCCAGCATCTCACATGGTCCCCTGAACACCACCAGGAGTAATTCCTGAGTGCAGAGCTGGGAGTTACCCATGTGCATCACCAGGTGTGACCCAAAAAGAAAAAAAAACAAACAGTCTTTTATGTAGCCTAGCCCTCAGAGAGTGTGTGTGTGTGTGTGTGTGTGTGCATATCTGTGTGTATGGGGAACAGGCAGAGATAAGAATTTAACTCATTGCATTCAAGATAAAAATGGAGACTCAAGGTAGAAGGTAGAAAGTTCTAGACAATGTACCTCACTCTCAAGACTACTCATACTCAAATCACAAAGTGTAAGACTCTGCATGTTCTCTTTCCACTGTGCTCAATGTGTGGGGTTCAGATGTTGATTTAGAAGGCTCTGCACCTAAAACCCATACAACATTATAAATCACTGTTATGTCAATAATTCTTTCTTAAGGTGTGAGACCACAGGGCCCATCCATTGGAAATGTAAATCAAAAACAGACTTAGAAGAGGCAGGAAGAAATGGGAGCAAGAACCAAAACACAAATGAGGACTGGAAGGTAGGAAAGGGAGTTGGGAAGAGAGAGGAGTGGGAGGGTGAAGAGTCTTGAATAAGGGGAGGGAACACATGGAAAATCCAAGCATCACTTCCCTTTAATATGGGAGCAGGTACAGATGGCCACTGTCTCAAACAAAGAAGTCAAAGATGGAAAGAGAGGAGCTTAAATAAAGAAAAGGCTTGGATTAATTAAATCTGGGAGCTGACAGTGTTGAGTCACTCCTCTCTTTGTTAATATAGTTGGATCAAGATTTGAGGAGAAAAGATTGGAAGAAGACACGGGATTTCAGCAAACTCTGCCATAATCCAACATGCAGAGCACACACGTAGGTCAAACCACACATGGCACTTTCTTCTGTATTTTAATAAACACACCTAACTTAACAAGCAGAAGAGTCTTATTTGTCATATGTAAACTTCAGCTGAACTGTAAGCACCTTACAGAAAATGTAATGAAATCAAAACCTGGAACAAAAACACACAATTCAAACAAGAAATACAAATGACTAGTAAACATACAAAAAATTGTTCAGTTTTAGATGTCAAATGCCAGTAAAAACAAGGTTTCCAAATTAACCAATAGGTTAGATCCAGGAAGATATATACCTAGGTGCTATGAACTAAAGTGGAAATTCGGACATCACTTATATAAGGAATTTTAATAGCACACACACACCTTAAAATGTCAGTATCCTAACCCTATTATTAGATAAACAAAGGGATAAGGGTTTTTTTTTTTTTTTAGGTTTCCTGGTCATACCCTTCAGTAGTCAGGAATTACTGATGGTTCTGTACTCAAGGATCATTCCTGATGGGGATTGGGGAACTGTATGCAGTTTTGGGAATCAAACTCAGGTATCCACATGCAAGGCAAATGCCCTACCTACTGAACTATTGCTCTGACCCCAAGAATGAGCTTGCAAAGATATCTGTTATATACTTAAAATTTAACATGTCAATTTTTAATACAAAAATGATTAAACAAACTCACAGTATATTAATATATTAAAGATTTTAAAAAGATATTAATTTTTTTAAATTGCTTTATAATAATATAGAAATACAATCACAAAATAATATTAAATAAAAATTACTAATTGGGCTGGAATAATAGTACAGCAGGAAATGGGCTTGCTTTGCATAAGGCTGACATGGATTTGATACCCAGCACTCTATATGGTCCCCTCAGCCTTTCAGGAATGACCCCTGAGTGCAGGATCAGGAGTGAGTACCACTAGGTGAGTACCACTAGGTGTGACCCAAAAACAAATAAACAAACCCAGAATAATGAAAATGATCAGATTATTCAACAAAATCAAAAATGGGCTGAGTGATCGAGGCCCCGCTTGACAAGCTGGGGCCCCACATGTCAGTTCCATCTCTGGCACCAATACACAGGCCTGAGTGTGAGAACAGCTGCCTTCAGCTGCTTTGATGTTTGGGATCCTAGGTACTACAGCAAAAGGATTTCCAGGACATGACGACCAAATACCTGTGAATACTGTTACTACATATATGAGATTGTCTAGTTATCACAGAAACACTAAAGGGAAGAGGAAGAGGAAAAAAATACAAGCAAAAAACCAGGACACAAAACTGCATATAGAATGCGAATTTAGCTAGCTATATAATTACATGTAAATAGGGATGAGAAGAGCTTAAAAAATTATACTAATAGTGGTAATCTTTGAGTTGTACATTTTTCCTACTTTTCCATACATCGGGAATTTTTATAATTATGTATAATACTTGGCACACAAAAATGTCAGAGAATGATTCCGGGCCTATTTTTAATGAATATATCCTAGTCAATAGATTATAATTGAAAAAAGAAAGCAAGTTCAGTTTACTTCTGAGTGCCCAGTGCCTAAGGGAAAACATAACACATACCACACATCCACTGGTAAAGGAATAAAAAGACTGGCTTGCTGTTGAGAAAAGGAAGGTTGAAAAGATAAAAGAAAAAAATTTGGAAAACATTTTTTGAGGTTAAATAATTCAGAATCCTTCTTGGGAGTAAAATCAGTATCTTTTTTAGGAGATTAAAGGGACATATCATATGACAGAACTTAAAAGTAATAAAAGGGAAAAATGAAGCAATGCTCTTTGTAGGGATACTGTAGAGAAAAACAATTAGGTTAAATTTTCTACTAACTATCAACATCCATTTGGAAAATAACTCCAGTTTCTGATACATATGCTTCTTGGATAGAAGAAAACAGTTGCTCAGAAGCAATTATACAGCTTCTTCACTCTATCAGAAAGATAAAGCTTTGCATAACATGGTATCACTAAGGCTCTAGGTAAACCCAATATGTTCATAAAATTCCAATGGAGGACATTCAAAATAGATGCTTAAATTCCATCAGGGACTATTATCAGGGCCACATCAGATAAATATTCATTTCTCTCTATCTTTGGAAGCACAGACAATGAGGATGGCTATATTCCAACCACTATCACATTTTCTTTAAGAATCCATAATTTCTTGGCGAGGTTAAGAATTATAGATCATATGTCTTCATAGCAGATATGAGTTCTTCATCCACTTTGGCATCATGGTGACATATACTTAGGCTGAATGCCCAAGGTTGAAATCTGGTATGAGTTTAGACTTGCTTAGACTTGTGAAGTTCAGAGACAAGAGCAATTCATATTTTTCATCGTGCGAATATCTCTTGCACCCAATGTAGTACAGTTTGTAGATGTTCACATCGATATTATTTCTCCCTCAAAATATCTTGTTCTTTAATACATTCAAATAACATTTTGCACTTCCAAATTTTCACATAAAATCATCTTAAAAGCTTAAAATTGCACTGGTCAGTAAGAGACAGAAGGGTAAATGAGAGAGAGAGAGAGAGAGAGAGAGAGAGAGAGAGAGAGAGTATGCAACTTTATAATCAGAAAATTTAAGGATTGTTTTTTCCTTTTAGCTTTTTAACCTTATGCAAGCTGTTAACTTTCTCAAAGTATTAGTTTCTTCCCCCAACAAGTGCATTTGATGCCTCCTAAGTTGCAGGATGATTTTGAAAATAGTAGTTATTAGTATCGATAATTATTCTGTGAAAAATTTATTTGTGGATCTCCTTTTTGACTGTGTTTTTCCATAAATGTTCAAATGCAATACTTCTTTTCAGCGAATTCCTTATTGGTTCATATTTTAAGATGGTAATTCCCTATGAGGAAAAATATTATAGGATGCTATAGCTATAAATTACCATAAATACATAATCAAAAATAACCTTAGACATCAAAATGACAAAGACATATGTGAAGATAAAATTTCAGGTTTCAGCTTGAAAAACTCACAAGGCAAGGCTAAAATAAAAGTTAAAATATACAAGTTATTCTTGATAAAAGAACCCAACTGGCGACAAAGATAACTAGGTTTATAAAACATGCCTGGAAGCCCTTGCCTCAGTTTCCCCAACTTCTGAAATATTTATCACTGTATATCATCAAATTTTCCCATTCCAAATCAAGTTCTCAGATTGAAAGACCCAACTTATACCTGATTTCCCCACACGTCTTAAGTTTTCTACCTTTATCCTCTTTCTTTTCAGATCCTATTTTAAGGCTCTCTGGAGGTATTGATCAAAAACTATGGTAAACAAAAATTCAGCTTTGACTTAAAATCAAGTCATTTGGGTATTTTTGAGAAGCCAGAATTCAATGTAATCAATACTACACTTGATCTTAGCCAAAAGGCCTCCGGCCCTCTCGGAGAGCCCGGCAAGCTACCGAGAGTCTCTCTCCCACACGGCAGAGCCTGGCAAGCTACCCGTGATGTATTCGATATGCCAAACACAGTAACAACAAAAGTCGCCAATGGAGACGTTACTGGGCCCACTCAAGCAAATCGATGAACAACGAGAGGAGCTTTACCTTTACCTTACCATTACAATAGTTGCAGATTTATGGATTTAACCTAAAGAGAATGGCATGATAAGAGAGCAGAAGTCTTAGCTAAAGAAGAAAGTCAGAAATAGACCAATTTATTCTAAAAAAACAAAAAAACCACTAAAATCCATGAAACCCAGCAAAAACAAGGAGGGCCCAATCACTTTCCTAAGCAAGTTGGAGGCCCCTCCTGGTGGCCAAGTATATTCAATACTCAAAGAAAATCCTATAATTTTTTCAATTAACTTCTCAAAACCAAGGCCTTTTTGTCCTCAGAGTGATGGTATATCCATAATAAAATAGGAATACATCGGTAATTAAACCAATATTTCAGACTATTTTCTTTAACTATTCGGGCCCACATTGCTTAGATAAAGCTGCCCACATTGCTCTAATACCCTTGATCATTGCTCAATTCTTCAATTTATTGCCCAGATGTAGCCAAATTTCTCCCGGTGGAACAGGAAGATATAATGACTGCCTAGAAGGAAACATGCCAAATTGCAGCTATTACCACAAGGAAGGCAGAGGCTCTGGGCGAGGATTCAGACCCGAGTGCCTCACAGAGCCATGTCAGAGGACCAGCGGGGTGGTGTTGGGGAACAAGTAACTTGGATTGCAGTGGCATCATGTGAAAACACAAAAGACGGGAAGAGGGGAGGGACCCTGAGGCAATGGCGGAGAGAAGTGGACACTCTGGTGGAGGGTGTGGTACGGGAATGAGTTATGCATGTAACCCTATCATTAATAGCATTGTAAATCACGGTGCCTAAAATAAAATTGTCTAAAAAGAAAAAAGGTTGTACATGTCTCATTGCTTCTTGTTGCAAGAAACCCTGGACTCACTGGAATAGGGTAAAGTTGGATGAGTTCCTCCACACTTCAGAGTCGGGCGATGTTGATGGAGCAGAACCAGGCTCTTCTCAAAGCCTTCCCCGGCGAGTGGCTTGTATCATCAATGAATGCTCCCCACCACTGACCCTCTCTGTTGCCCTAAGTGGTGGGACTCTCTGGGGCTTGGACAACACATTTCACAATAAGACCTCCCTTGGAAGACATCACATTCCATACACAAGCAATTTATCATAAATGCTGCAGCAGCTGCATATAAGTCTTGCTTTCTGAGCTCATCTACTGTGATGTGCTTCTCTCTGTTCCCTGCTGAATTGGTAAAACCTAAGTGTTCAGGGCTGGGAGAGAGGGAAGGAAAGTAACAGAGGAGAGAGGGGAACAATGAAACAGACAGGAAAATCAAACTCAGCATTCATTTATTCATGAATTCAGCGATTATTATTAATACCTTTATGTTCCAGCCTTAAAGATATAAAGTCATTCTTCTACACTCATAAAATCAAGTACACTTATCCCCACCCCTCCACCAAATGTCTAGTTATTAAGCATTTAAAATGTCAGGAAACTAAAGTAAGGCTTCTTGGTATCAGAAACTAGTTTCCTCAAAGAACGATGTTTGAATTTCCAAGTGCAGAATGAAAAGGTATTAGATAGAGGGGTCATATGAAAGGAGGAGAAAGTAAAAAAATAAAGAAAAATCACCTAGACAAAGACCAGAGATTAGACCAGTGCATCTTAAATTTTATTTGACAAATGAATCCTCTGAGGACATTATTAACAGATTTCATTGCAGTGATTCTAAGGTAGGGCCTAAGACTACACTGCTGGCAGGGTCACACACAGCTGACTAAACCCATATGTTCTGTGCTAAGGATTCAAAAGGATCTTCCCAGAAGCCAAAGGAGTCAGTACTGAGAGAATAAGGAAAAGCGAATGATAAGTCCAGGTTGCTTGGCAGAAGTAGGGCCAGGACAGGGTACACAAAAACTCTTAAGGAGTGGGCACCAGGAGAATCTCCACTTTTTTTGTCTCTTCAAATAACCTTCCTGAGACTCATTTTCCTGGGGACACAGCACTCTGTAATAACTAACGTGTAAGAGAGAGCAAAGGTGTTTATGGACTTCAGGACTTCTCAGAGCCAATAAAGTACAGCTCCTTCATCACAGACAGCCCATTAACAAGCCATGTTTATTAGTAGAAATCCTCTGAACTTAATACACCTTTGTCAGCAAAAGTAATTGATCTTGGCCAGTTAATTTGGCTGGTTTTGCAGACAAGGACTTGCCACTCTTTTAAGAGTGTCCTTCAACTCCATCGGCTACACTCCCTCCAGTGAGCAATTTCCAACAACTCAGAGCTAGTAGTGTTCTTAAAATAGTTTGGTAAAAAAGAACACAAACATCTGTCATTGGCACCCTGGTCTTTAGTGTTACAAGTCTGAAGACGTCAGATTTTACTGAAAGGTCTGTGCCAACTGCACCATCCCATTACCTATAAATTAAAAGGAACAAAGACTTACAGAACGAAGTGCTGTTCAGGTAGAAAGGGAATGAAAAGCCAAGGTAAAACACATGAGAAACAAATCCATGTGGTGGGGTTTATACATGAAAAGAATCCCTTTCTCTTTTGAAATGAATGTAGGACTGAAACACATTGAACTTGTGCCATAGGAAATGCACTGATATGCTCTGTCAACCCTGCAGAACCACTAACGAACTCAGGCAGTTGCCACCTGATTAGTATTAGGGTCCCACAGAAGCGATTTTCATGGTTTTCTTATTTATTTCATGGGTAAATGAAGATGATTTAAGTTTAGCAAGTATGGAAAAGTCCTGCATTTTCTACATGACTCATGATGATAGTCGCACCTAAAAATGTTAGATGATCTGCTTCTGGAATGGTAAGAAAAGAGCTTGTGAAATTTGCTCCAGATATCTCCAAATGCTGGTGTGTTCTCAGCTGTCTGGAATGCCACAGATACCATCCCAACCTACACTGAGACTGTAAAATCACATGTAAGGCATTTATTCCATTCTCGAAGGAATCCATCGCAGTCACATGGAGCGCTGTTCTGGTGGTCTGCATCTGACACTACATCCAAGAAACATGGATAGACAGAATTTCACCAATTAAGAGACTGCAAAAGGGGGCAGGATATAAACTATAAGCTAGAAGCTATCTGCGTATTTACTTAAATGTGGAAGATACTACCAAGACCATGACAGATACTCAGGCTACTTCTCATGGACCTGGCACCATAGGCTGTGTACCAAGGCGAATAACCTAGCCAAAGCTAGTGTGTAATAGGAGTTATTCTCCCTGGAAAGCAGGGGTTGATGGTCTACCATTTGGAAGGGATGACATGCCTGAATTTTAGTATACTTCTACAACAAGAAAGAGATATGAAAGAAGGAAGGCTCTGGCATCTCTGAAGTCCACAGTTAAGTACTGAGGATAGAAAGATTAGCATCAAAGGGAGTATTTAGAATCACCTTATCTGAGGGCAGTACCCTGACCACTCAGATTTCAATGGCTATCAAAATGGTTATACAAGAACAAATGACTGAATAAAAAAACTATGGTACACATACACAATGGAATACTACTCAGTCTTAAGAAAAGTTAGTCATGCAATTTGCTGCTGCATAAATGGATCTGAAGAGTATTATGCTGCGTAGCGTAAGTCATAGGGAGAGGGACAGACTCAAAATAATCTCTCTCATATGTGGGATATAAAGAAACTTCATAGGGGAATAACAAGGGCCAAAGGCAATTAAAACAGAGCAGAAGAACTGGTCTTCAGTAAGAGCTTGTCACTGAGTAAGGGTGGAAGATAAAGTTATGGAAAGGAATTCTAGGGCAGTGTTGAAGGGAAAAGTGTCTGCAACAGAGGCAGGCTGTAGAGGGTGGGGGTGGGAGAGAAACTGGTGACATTGGTAGAGAGAAGTAGACACTGGTAAAGTAATTGGTGTATGCATGAAACTTAATAGTGAATAACTTTGTAACTCTATACTTCATGGTGTTTCAATTAAAAACAAATAAATAAAGATGGTTATAAAGGCTCTGCCCCCAACTTCCAAGATAAAATTACCTACAGTTCAGGAGACTGGCCCTTCCCTGATGTAGTATACATTCTAACATAGAGAATAGAAAATACACACACTACAATGCAAAAATGCTCAACTGACTGGGGGGCAGGCACAGGCGAAGTTGGGAGAGGTCTTGGGAGGGAAGGAGCAAGGCAAAGATGGCCCATAAACTAGCCAGTCAGCAAGACCATAAGCCTTAAGAATACAGATGAACAAAACTGGCTATTGCTGCCTGAGGGAATGGAGCAGAGAGTAGCAAAACAGTGATGACAGACAATGATTTCAAATGGTCAAGTACAGCCAGTAGGTGAAGAAGAGCAGAAAGGAATTCCAAACAGGGACAGTGATCCTTTTCGTTTGGCATCGGCCATCAGTAAGCCAAGATGGTTATATCAAGTGCATTGGGAAACTCTGGAGGAAGCAGCAATGGGGTGTGATGCGTCCTCCCATGAGTGCACTGCTGGCAGTGCCACCAGCTCTTGGCATTTCACCTTCCCTGGCCCAACTGGAGAGATAAAGTATGCAGAATGGACTACAAGGCCACGTAAGGTTACATATGAGATTTGCATGTTCCATGGTGGTGGCAAAAATCCAGTGCCATGCCGAAGGGTTTGACCTACGGCCAGTCTGTGCATTCCAGTGTCCACTAGCTCAGGTTTGTGCAAGGTCTCCTACCTGTGGCTGAAGAACGACCTGGATATTACAGTGGGGCTCTGAGAGTCCTGAGCTCTTACTGGTGGTGAAGGTTCTACATACAAATTCGTTTGAGTTTATCCTCATCGATTCATTCTTAAAACTGCTCAGAAGATGGGGGTTGGAGCGATAGCACAGCGGGTAGGGCATTTGCCTTGCACGCAGACAACATGGCCGACACAGGTTCTATTCCCAGCATCCAATATGGTCTTCTGAGCACCGCCAGGAGTGATTCCTGAGTGCATGAGCCAGGAGTAACCCCTGAGCATCGGCGGCAAGAACCAGGACCCTGCAAAGGTCACAAGCTCCACCACACTGCTCCTGCAGCTTAGAAAAGGAGCAGCATCTTTACTGCTAATTAGTAACTTTTGTAAAATACATGCCTAGTAAACAACTTAGGAGAGTCAAAACTAAAAGAAACAAACAGATATAGTAGTTTAAGCAATGGGTAAAGGTATGAGCAGGAGCTGGAGTGATAGTATAGCAGGCAGGGCACTTGCCTTGCATGCAGCCAACCAGGTTCAATTCTCAGTGTCCCGTATGGACCTCAAGCATCACTAGAAGTGATTCTTTTTTCTTTTTTGGGTCAAACCCTGTGATGGTCAAGGTTTACTCCTGGTTCAGGAATTACCCCCTGGTGGTGTTCGGAGGACCATACAGTATACCAGGGATCGAACCTGAGTTGGCCATGTACAAAGCCAATGCCTCAACTGCGGTACTTCTGCTCCAGCTCAAGGAGTCAAGTCTTGAATGCAGAACCATACTTAAATGCAGGTGAGGCCCCCCAACCAAACAAAAAATAATAATAATAAATAAAGATGTAAGTAAGATAATGGGACTAAGAAAAAGCCAGTGATTCAGTGTTCTGAATTTGTGTGCATATACAGGCTTATATATGAATACCTATTTAGAAAGCTAAACATTAACATTTTTATGTCCATGCACATGCACATATATACACAGATGTTGTAGCTGACAAAGCACTTGTCTTGCACAAAGTAAAACTTTGTGTCACTTCTTCAAACTTGAGAGATAACCTCGCTGGACAGAGCATTCTGTTTGTATGTCTACTTCAGTCAAAGTGTTGGCTATATCACACCAGTCCCCTCTTGCATGGATGGGTTCTGAGTGTTGAGCCTAGAATATGTCGTTGATAGGTCTTTCATGAGTTTTATAGGGTTCCCTTACATGTGAGTCTTTGCTTCACTATTTTTTGCTTTCGGGATTCTTTCTCTGTCTTTGACTTTTGCCACTCAATTACAATGTGTCTTGCTGTTCTTCTATTTGTGTTTATTTTGTTTGGAATTCTTTGAGTTTCTTAAACCTAGGTATATGGCTGGCTTCTCAGACTGAGAAAGTTTACAATGTAAATTCTTCCACTAGCAATTCTTCTCCCATTCCCTCTTTTCTTCTCTTCTGGAAACTTCATGATGCAAATCTTATTCCTTTTGATGGTATCACATAGATTTCTTCTATTTTCATCATATTTCTTAATTCATTTTTCCTTCTGTTCCTTTTCATGGTTTCCTCTACCCTAATTTGAAGCACACTGACTCATCCGTTGGCTTCTTCTGGTAATACTCCTCCTAGTAACCCCTCTATTATGCTTTTTTCTCACCTATTATGTTCACTGAAAACAGTTCAGTGATTTCTTATGTAAGGTTTTTCATACTTTCCTTGTTGGAGCTTTCTTCTGTTATGTTTCTCAATTCACCTAATATTCTGAGATATTATCACACTGATACCTTCATCATAAAGTTTAGAGAACTGTGTTTTGGGATTCTTCCCAGGTTTTTGTCTTTGTCCATCAATGCTGGTGTGTTCCTCCACCTCTTCATTGTGTCTGGACCAGGGATGCAATGTTGCAATGTGAGGATTAAGTATGATGACCTAGTTTTGTCCAGGCAAGAAGCAGGTGGGTGGGCGAGGGAGGCATAGTTTGAGATTCACCTTCACATATTGTACGCAGAGACTATGACTCTGAGTTTGTGTTATTCCATCTCTGGTTCACTGCTGGTAATTTGTGGTCATAATATTACTATACCAGCCGTATCTCTAAGGAAGGATAGGCCAGTTCTCTGCCACAGAGTTCACAGTTGCTGGTTCTGACAGTGGCTATGGTGTCAGTGTCCAACAGGCTTGGGCAGCAAATGGGAATTGTAACTACGAGTGTCTAATAGTATGTGCAACACCAAGCAGACCTAGTATCTGCTAAGGCATCTGTAGTTGCTTGCAAGCTGCCTGGCTGTGACTGTATTGCCAGGCTCAGGCCAACCTAGGAAGTATCCTATGCTTTAACGAAATATTCAGTTATTCAACCAGGGACTGAACATGGCACGGCAAACAATACTAGGTCTGTTGTCTGCTCCTTTAGTCTTTGCACTGCCTGTCTGATTACAGACTTTCATTTCTCTGTCTACAATCAGTCAGCTGTGGACTGGAGCTGATTTTGTTTAGCCAGGGGTAGGCAGGTGCATTAAGCATGCCATTGCCCTACTTTTGGCTTGGAACCATGGCATTTCCCCTCAGGTTGCTTCCTATCTGAAAGGGTTCAGAGCTTGAGGCTCCTTGCTGGCATGTAGGGCATGCTGATTTGTTACTTGCTATAGCAAAGTAGCAAATTCTGAATATCTTGCCAAGTCTAGTTTTTCCCTCCAGATTAGGTTTTGTAAAAATAGAATTTTCAGACTGGTTACTGTTTTTGGTCCCTCCCCCCCTTTTCCTGGGCAAGGTTCTGCATCTTCATAGCCCTGACTGCTCCCCTGCCCTCCCCAGTGGGGTAGAGTTCTTAGCTTCCTCACCCTCTGAGCCTCCCAGTAGGCTCTTCTATGCTATAATGGCTGGATTCCTCAGTGTGGAAGCAGGGCTCTACAATGAATCTCTGTTTAATTGGGGTGCCCTCTTTCGGGCTCAACTCTGCAGTGCTCAAAGACTACTCCTGGCTCAGGGCTCACTCCTCAGTGCTCAGTGGTCCACTGGGCCCCACTCTTCTGCTTAGTTTTTAAATCCCTCCATTTTATCTTCATCTTACTCAGTGGAGATGCCAAAAATGAAGATTGCTATAATGATCCTTATTTTGTTTTTGTGGGCTGTTTTTGTTTTGTTCATACCCCATTATCCCCAGGGCTTACTCCTGGCTCTATACTCAGGGATCACTCCTGAAAAGGGGGCCGGGGGACCATGTGTGGTGCCAAAGATCAAATCCACGTTGGCTGCATATAAGGCAAGTGTCTACTGGCTGTACTATCCCTCCAGCCCTGCAAGCTGCTTGGCTGTGCCTGTATTGCCAGGCAGCTTGCAGGGCTGGAGGGATAGTACAGTGAGTAGGCACTTGCCTTATATACAGCCATCCTGGATTTGTTTGTTTTTCTTTGCTTAATTTTTCCTTAAATTTTCCATTACTAATAAGTTGAAAAGCATATTTTATCACAAGACTATGATTAACGTACCTATAGCATATAAAATCACTGTCCTGTCACTGCCCTCCCCGTTGTTCATCGATTCGCTCAAGCAGGCCCAGTAACGTCTCCATTGTTGAGACTTGTTGTTACTGTGTTTGGCATATTGAATACCTCACAGGCAGCTTGCCAGGCTTTGCCATGCGGGCGTGATAATCTCAGTAGCTTGCTGGCTCTCCAAGAGGGGCGGAGGAATCGAATTCGAGTCAGTCACATCATTTGCAAGGCAAATACACTGCCCGCTGTGCTATAATAGGTGTTAATATATTGTTTATGTTACAGTAAGTTTCCTAGTCAGCACCAGGTTATTAGTAATTAAGTTCAGGGAAATTAAAAGTGATGCATAAGTTTTCAACTACACAGGTGTCTGGAGTGAGGTCTAGAGTACCTAATTCCCATTTTGTTCAAGGGTAAATGGTATATAGTATTGTTGCTTTCCCTGTATCAAAGCAAACAGTCTCTCCTCTGCTCTCCTCTTTTCTTCTCCTCTTCTCTTCTTCCCTTCCCTCTTCTTTACTCCCCTCCCTCCCCCACCTCGCTCCTCCTCTCTTTCTTTCCTCCCTCTATCCCTCCCTCCATCCCTCTGACTCTCCCTCCTTTCCTTCCCCTTCCTTTCTTCCTTCCTTCCTTCCTTTCTTCCTTCCTTCCTTCCTTCCTTCCTTCCTTCCTTCCTTCCTTCCTCCTTTCCTTCTTTTCCTCCCTTTCTCCCTCCCTCCCTCCCTCCCTCCCTCCCTCCCTCCCTCCCTCCCTCCCTTCCTGTTCCCCCACCCAATATCACTATGGAAAACAAAACAGTGCCTGGAATACCATGCGCTACTGACAATCAAACCCTGGGTCTTCTCCACACACAGCCTGTGCTCATGCTTTGAGGTATCTCTCTGGCCCAATATGGTGTCACTTTCACAGGGGAAACTGCAGCCTATGTCATGTCCCTAAAAAAGCACTTGGCCTCATGTTGGGTCTACCAAGACCCCTATTGCTGTCTGACGTAGCAAGAACTCATCTCAATCTTCCTGCACCTTTGATAGCAAAGTTTCTAACCCTTCTATAGGAAAGGTTCCAGCATACTCCAGGCTTTGCAGTGACAGGGCCAGGCCATAGATTTGCGATATCAACATCTAGAACAAATATCTGAGCAGTTCTTACTCTCAAAACAGGTTCATTTGCTGCCAAGACATTATTTTTTATTTGTTTCCTTGCTTTGTATACTTCAGGAAAAATTATAAAATATATTCTAAAAATTATTTTATATTAAAAAACAATTTTTAACTACAAACTGTATAAAGGACAACTTATACCTCAAATTAGCATCTGCACAAAAATAAACTGCTTTTAGGATCAGAGGAAATAGTACAGAGGTTAAGGCACTAGCCTTAACTGCAGCTGACCCCAGTTCAATTTCTGGCAGTGCCCCTGGACCCCAAGTACCGCCAGCAGGGATTCCTGAGCACAGAGCCAGGACTCAGTCTTGAGCAAGGTAGGTGTGGTCCCAAAGCAATAATGAAAGTTCCCCAAACTTAAATCTATATACACATGTCCTGTCCCTGAGCTTCTTTCTCTCTTCAATAATTGATATTATTAGCTTAAAAACTGGCAGGAAAAACAGGATTGAAGTTACTTCTTGCTCTTTTATGCACAGAGGGTATCCTGCTTACCACCTTCCAAATTTCCTTCCCAAATAGGATCAACTGCATACCTTTACAGTAAAGACAATTGTTGACATGCAGATTTAAAATTTTTACTGAATCATGTTAAGCGAAATGAGTCAGAAAGAGCGGGATAGACACAGAAAGATTGCATTCATCTGGGGAACATAAAGCAACAAAACGGGAGACTAACACCCAGGAATAGCTGAGATTAGTACCAGGAATTTTGCTCCATGACTTGAAGGCCAGTCACCCATGCTAGGTGAAAAGGAAGCTCAGATAGAGAAGAGAGCATCAAATAAAGGGTGTTGTGAGGACCCCCCCAGGGTGGGAGAAGCATGCTAAAAGTAGTCTATATTCAACTCTGTTCCATTGGTCTGCAACTCTGCCTTTGTTCCAGTACCATGCTGTTTTGATTATTACTGCTTTGTAGTAGAGCTTGAAGTTAGGTAGGTTGACACCTCCTCCCAAACATATAATCATCTAATCTTTGATAAGGGGGCAAGAAAAGTGAAATGGAGCAGGGAAAGCCTCTTTAATAAATTGTGCTGGCAAAACTGGTCTGCTACATGCAAAAAAGTGGGCTCAGATCTCTGCCTAATGCCATGCACAAAAGTAAGATCGAAATGGATTTATGACCTCAACATCAGACCGGAATCCATAACGTTTATTGAAGACAAAGTTGGCAAAACTCTCCATGATATTGAAGTTAATGGTATCTTCAAAGATGTCACGCCACTGGCCAAGCAAGTGAAAACAGAGATAGACAAATGGGACTATCTTAAACTAAGAAGCTTCTGCACCTCAAAAGAAACAGTGACCAAAATACAAAGACAGACTACAGAATGGGAAAGAATATTCACCAAATACACAACTGACAAGGGGTTGATATCAAGGATATACAAGGTACTAGTTAAACTACACAAGAAGAAATCACCCAACCCCATCAAAAAATAGGGCGAGGAAATGAACAGAAACTTTCACAAAGAAGAAATCCGAATGGCAAAAAGGCACATGAGAAAATGCTCCACATCACTAATCATCAGAGAGATGCAGATCAAAACAACAATGAGATATCATTTCACACCACAGAGACTGGCCCACATCCACAAAAGCAACAGGTGCTGGCGTGGATGTGGCGAGAAAGGGACCCTCCTTCACTGCTGGTGGGAATGCAGGCTGGTCCAACCCTTTTGGAAAACAGTATGGACGATTCTCAAAAAATTAGAATTTGATCTCCCATTTGACCCAGCTATAGCACTCCTGGGAATATATCCCAGAGAGGCAAAAAGGTATAGTCGAAGTGACATCTGCAATTGTTTGTTCATTGCAGCACTCTTTACAATAGCCAGATTCTGGAAAAAACCTGAGTGCCCAAGGACAGAGGACTGGTTAAAGAAACTTTGGTACATTTACACAATGGAGTACTATGTAGCCGTTAGAAAAGATGAAGTTATGAAATTTACATGCAAGTGGTACTACATGGAAAGTATCATGTTAAGCGAAATGAGTCAGAAAGAGCGGGATAGACACAGAAAGATTGCATTCATCTGGGGAACATAAAGCAACAGGAATGGCCGAGATTAGTACCAGGAATTTTGCTCCATGACTTGAAGGCCAGCCACATGTGCTAGGTGAAAAGGAAGTTCAGATAGAGAAGAGAGCACCAAATAAAGGGTGCTGTGAAGACCCTCCCAGGGTGGGAGAGACATACTGAAAGTGGTCTGTGGACCAAACATGATTGCCACTCAATGCCTCTCTTGCAAAACACAGTACCCAAAAGAAGAGAGAGAGAACAAGGGGGAATGCCCTGCCACAGAGGCAGGGTGGGACAGGGGGATGGGGGGTGGGGGGGGATGCTGGGACCCGTGGTGGTGGAGAATGGGCACTGGTGGAGGGATGGGTACTTGGTCATTGTATAATCGAAACCCAAGCACAAAAATTTATAAGTCTACAACTGTACCTCATGGTGTTTCACTAATAAAAAAATAAAAAATAAATAAAATTTTTACTGAAATATTGTACCTAAATTTATCCAAAAGAATAATAATAATTTTCAAAAATGATCAGGGGCTAGTACAAAGCCTCAAAAAGCTGAAATACATGCTGTACCTGCGGAAGCCCCAGATCTACCCTCAACATCACATGGTTCCCCAAGCACCGCCAGGGAACAACCCAGGAGCACCAAGTGGGTGGTGGTCCCAAAACAATAACAAAAAAAGATTATTGTCAGAAAACTCTGTATTACCAATGTGGAAAAAATAAAAAACTGGGAAATGGGAAATAACCAACAGAAAATAGAAATTTTTCACATAGAAACACGACATAAAACTAACTATAATTGGCAAAAGAGGAAAAACAGAGGTCTGTATAGACAAATTTCCTCTTCATTAGTAAATTACTTGTATTCTTCCTCTTCATTAGTAAATTACTTGTATTCTTACATATTTTGTGTGTATCACACAGCTCACACATTACGTTTATTTTCCCATATTTTTCCTTTCTCTCCGTCCATTTCTTCCTTCTTCCTCTTCCAGCTAAAAGCCATTGCTATAATATAAACTCTCTAAATGCATGTGCACATGTGCTACAGTATGAGAAAAACCCCAGAAAGACTACAGAGAGAAATGACTATATAGGCAAATAAACGATATGCTATGAGTGCCTCTACTTTGGTGCCTCTACTTTGGTGAAATTAAAATGACAGTTCACCCATGATTGCCACTCAATGCCTCTTTTGCAGACCACAACACCCAAAAGGAGAGAGAGAACAAAGGGCAATGCCCTGCCACAGAGGCAGGTTGGGAGGGGGCGTGGGGGGAAATGGGCACTGGTGGAGGGATGGGTATTTGATCATTGTATGACCGAAACTCAAGCACAAAGATTTGTAAATCTACAACTGTACCTCATGGTGCTTCACTAATAAAATAAATAAATAAATAAATAAATTTAAAAAATGACAGTTCACCAGGAGAAATTAAGATGATAGAGTTCCCCCTGTTACCAGGATGGGGTCCCAGACACCAAGAGCACCAGTTGTTTTTAATATTCTGGATACATACTGCATGTTCTTTGTTACAAATGCTTAAGCACTTAAAAATATATATGGTTGCATTTTTCCTAATGTAAATAACTAGGAGCAGCTGGATGAAACTGGATTTCCTATTATCATCATTAACACCACCACTTCCAATCATATGACTACAAATTTATAATATGTTAACAAAGATCTCTTTAAAGTTACATCATATTCCCAAGCCCTTTTTTTCAAATTCTTAAATATTTCAAAAATAATACTGATAGGTAAAGGACAAAGCTTTGAAAAGCAAATCTATTATTTTGTTTCACTAATCCAGACTCTGCTTAGAACCCATGATGCCCCCAAAGAATGAGGCAGGAAGAAATGTGCCTCTCATTCCCTCAGACTTCTGGCCCATGGTTCTGAATCAGGAACGTCCATATCTCAAGGGGATATCTGTCAATGCTTCAGATAATCTGGGTGATTACAACTGAAGGGAGGAGAGTTACTGGCACCTGGTGGACAGAGAAAAATGATGCTGCTGACCACCCTGGAGTGTATAGGATTGTCCCCCACCGAAGAAATTCCCAGCCCAGAATGTCACAGTGCTGATGATGAGAAATCTGCCTTATAAAATCAAGGGAACTGTTTCCTAATTTGCACACCAGAAGAGAGAAGGTCAGCCTGCAAAGGAAGTCGACTGATCTTGGCAATGAACCAGAAAGAACATTGTAGTAACATAAGCCAATACGGCACTTACAACACAGGAACACTTGGTGCATTTGTTTCCTTCTGGCTGAAAGGTCTCCCCTTCTTGGTACTGCACACCCTCGAACATGCATCCTGGAAAGCAGAGAAGAGTTTAGAGTCCAACGCAGGCTTCATGTACCCCATATACACTGTTTATCTGCTGTTCCTCATTTCTTCCCTTAACAGCCCACCTTGCAAAACTTCCCCTAGCCATAGAACAAGATTTCTCCATTGGGAAAAAAAAATAAGAACAGTAATACATATGCACAAAAGAATGTCATGGAGCTGAGATCTGAAGTGACTAGATTAGTAAAAGGATGGGAATAAGTCGGCCTGGGGGCAGCGTACAGAGAAGAGTTGGGCGATCTGAGGAGCTCACTGGGACCAGGCTGGAGTCCCAGGCACCAAGAGCATCAGGAGAAGCAAGCAGAGTGCAAGGGAGAGATGGCTAAGGTGAGTTATGGTGAATCAGAGGAAACTGTCCTGGCTCTGCCAGGTCCTGCCTACTGTTGGTCTCACTCCACTTCCCAGTGAGTTTACCAAACAGTTGCTGTCTCTCAAACAGTCTCTAGTCACTTTCCCCACAGATGAGGAAAACATGATTCAGGGAGAATAAATAGCTTACACAACTGGCAGGAAGCAGGGCTGAGACTTGAACTCAGCTCTGTCACACCAGCCACACTGAGTGAAAGGCAGACATCCAGGCATGAAGGGGAATAGGCAGGGCCGGAGGTGCCACTCAGGTTTCTAGTCTCACCCTGTGTTTGCTGTTCAAGAAGATGAGACCCCCCACCATGGCTGACTAAACACAGGCCAAGAGTCCAGGATATCTTAAGAATAAGATGCCAAGGAAGGAGAGATAGCACCTGGGTTAAGGCACTTGCCTTGAGTTTGGCTGATCCTGGTAAAATCCCCAGACCCACATATGATCAGAGAGATCCCTTAGCACAGAGCCAGGAATAAACTCTGAGTGACACCAGGGGTGTTTCAACAACCCCTATCCCCTCAAAGCATAAGATACTGCCGTAGTCTTAAAACATATCCCAACAACCCAAGATCTCTGGGGCAATCTCAGAGGGGGGGATGGGCCAACTTCCACCGAAACAAAGCTACAGCAGACAACCCCCGCACCACAAAGCTGCTGCCATGCATTCAGCCAGACCCCAATACTCAGAACTGAGAGTCACAGAGAACCAAACCTGCTGACAACTCCAGGTACATGGTTTTTGTGTGTGAAAACTCCAGGCCTTCTTGGAGTCAGAGTGGGTGACCTCCCCTGACCTCCCTGTGATTCTGGAAAATCTAGCAGACAGTTGAATATTTAACTGCCCAGTTAACTAGCCAGTGAACTATTCTGGATTTTCTGAAGCACACATTCACGAACACAGGGAATGACCAAACTACATGGCACTGATAACCCAGTAATTATACACCAGATTGGATGGGAAGTAACACAGACGACAACCAATTTTGACTAACAAAACCATTAACACAGAAGGCACAACTTGCAACAGCTCAGTAAAACCTCAGACAAGGGCTTAATGGTGAGATCCATAAATTTTCACATTTTCTCTACAGAAATAATTTAAAAAATAATTCCATTAACCATTCAATGGTCTAAAGCAATATAAAATAAATTATGTGGGCCTTTTACAGGGGCATGCATAAGGATGGTTGGGAAAATGGAGGCCATGGTGGAGGGAAGGTGAGAGTGCTGATGGGATTGGGGTTGGAATTCTGAATGCCTATAATAAATCATCATGAAAAATTTTGTAACCAGGGTGTTTAAACAAATTGGGAAAAATGAAAAAAGAAATAGTTCAATTATCTCAAGTACAGTTAGTCAGTAAGCCTTTGTGCCACCTAGACCATGGAAGAAACAATGACTAATAGTAAAGCCAATGAACTCAAGACTGTCCCCACAATCTCTGCCAAGACAAACTGAGGTAACTTTGCACAGATTAGAGAGTACTGGAAGTCCTGTGGCAAATCTTAACAAAGAAAGTCTTGCAAAATATTGACTCCTACCCCCAAGAGTAAGAGCTCAAGGCCTGCTAAGAAGAGCCCACCAAATTCTAGAAGCAGCTGATTCCTGACCAAAGGCACTAACTTTACCCATAAGCAATCAAAGTGCACATTGAAGCAGTTGGTTTTATAGCCACATCTTGCTTGCTCTTTGTTTAAATGAAAGCAAATGCTACTGCTGGATCTAAAGGTAAAGAGTCAAGCAAGATTATTATTAAGAATAGGCTCAATATTGTAAATCTTATAAAAGAACAGTTTCAGAAGTAAGTTTTTTTGTTGCCCACAGCAGGAAGTAGCATCTCCTTATTGTTCTTGTGGACATAAAAAGTCATGTTAAGGTTGGGTTGTTTCTTCCTATGGATATCATCTTTTCATTATTAATATTAATACCATGTGCCCAGTTGTCTCTTTTCAAAGGAAATTAGTAATAACATTTCAATTCTTTCAAACGTTTGTACACTGTTTCTGTCATACTGATGGCCAGACCAGACACATCAACATTTGACAACTTAAATAGGACATTTTCAATGAAAAAAAATCTAGCAGGTGGGGGCTTTTAGAAATGGTCCTGAAGTGGAGGGAAATGGACACTATTGTAGGGACTATGGTGCTGAAACACTGTATGCAGGAAAATCTATCATTGATAATGTTGCAAATCAGGGTGACTGAAACTAAATTTAAGAAGCAAATAAGAAGCGAAGAAGGAAATAAGTTCAATGCAAACTGTCCTCAACACAAGCCACCACCACTGAGCAATGAGACAAACAGGAGCAGACAATTAAGAATGCCCTGAAATGTGTTCCAAGAAGTAATGGATCACAGGACTGCTTCATGTTTGTCATTATGTAAAATACCATTTGATGGTGGATGACAGATACCTGTACTTATCAATTACTGAGAATACCTCAAGGCTTCCCTCCATTGTCCCTATCTAGACATGGCTAGGGCCTTCCCTCCTAAGATAATAGATAATGCATTCTGTACGTGGGTTCTTCATGAGTTTTTAGATTTTCATTCCAGGGGTAAAGGGAGAAAAGTTGATTTCTGATGCCATAAGAGAGGGCAAACAGTTTCCCAGGTGTCACATGGGTGGAGGAGTATGTGCCAGTGGCATGACCACATTTTTTTTTGTTTGTTTTTATTAGTGAAACACATGAGGTACAGTTGTAGATTTACAATTTTTTGTGCTTGGGTTTCGATTATACAATGATCAAATACCCACCCCTCCACCAGTGCCCATTTTCCGCCACCATGGATCCCAGTATCCCTCCCATACCCATCCCCTCCATCCCACCCTGCCTCTGTGGCAGGGCAATCCCTTGTGTTCTCTCTCTCCTTTTGGGTGTTGTGGTCTGCAAAAGAGGCATTGAGTGGCAAACATGTTCAGTCCATAGTCTACTTTCGACATGCATCTCCCCTCCTGGGAGGATCCTCCAAACACCCTTTATTTGGTGCTCCCTTCTGTATCTGAGCTGCCCTTTCCCCTAGAATGCCCGGCTGGCCTCTAAGCTATGGAGTAATCCTCCTGGTGCTGATCTCAGCTATTCTTGGGTATTAATCTCATTTTGTTACTTTATATCCCCCAGATGAATGCAATCTTTCTATGTCTATCCCTCTCTTTCTGACTCATTTCGCTTAGCATGATACTTTCCATGTTGTACCACTTGATACCCAGCGTGAATACATGCAGAGCAATTATTCTGAAGTGCATATCTGGGAGTCAGGGGTGGAGGTACTACAATTCAGTGACCAGGAATCAGAAGGACTTAAAATCCAACCCCACCTTCTGTTCTTCCTCACTCATCCTATTTTTACTGACTCTAATTTTTCCCTGTGTGAACTACAGACCATACTTAACCTCTTACTTGAATAATCAAAAGCAGAGATCTCTGCCCACCAGCTCACAATTGATGCTAGTGTGCAGGTGTAGAAAGTAGAATGGTCTACTGACCCAATTATAGCTGTTGGTCTGTGGACCTGCACGTAGGACAGGGGCCCTTCAACAAGTGTCAAGATTGACTATACCCAAGTGGATTTAGGATTTTATAATATGTGCAGTTATTGGGATTATAATACATTCTTTCAGGTCCTCAAACAATAAAGCAAAACAAAGGAAACGACTGTTCAAATGTAACTTCAACAGCTGTAATAGATTCAGTATGCTTAGTGAAGCACCATTTTCAAAAGCAGTGCCCAAATGCGACTGTGCCACAAGGAGATAGGTTATATATCCTGGGTTAATCTGTATCAATAAAGCAATAGTCTATCCAACATAACATAATTCATATTTAAGAGTTCTGATCATTTCTAAATCTACAGGGTATAGACAACTTGCTTCCTTATCAATCTGAAGCTTGACTGTGTACTTATCTTGGAGGTCTAGATCCTCCCTCAAAGATCCTGGAAGAATAGGCATAAGATACAGCTGAGGCAACAGTATTGTTTTGTTTCGTTTTTATTCAGAAAGGGGAGGGGAGCACACCCAGATGTGCTCAGGGCTTACTCCTGGTTCTGTGCTCAGGGGTTGCTCTTTGTTGAATCTGATTCTCCCACTTGCAGCATGACCTACAACCCTGTGTTGAAGTCATGTCCCCAGCCTCCAAATTTATTTTCAAAAAGTTTCCTAGGTGATTTTCATATGCAGCCTAGGGAACTACTGAAGTAACTTTAAAAATACTATTGGCACTTAAAAGTTTGGTTACTTGAAACAAAAGAATTTAATGCACTCAGAGGAAACTAAAAGCACTCAGGCAAGTTCTGTTTGATAGCTATATTGCAACTGGATTCCGAAAAGAATTATTTTACTTTAAGGGTGGAGAGATGGCTCAATGGGCTGAGTGGGGGCTTGGCATGCAGGAGACCCATGTTCGATCTCTGGCACCACATAGTCCCTGGAATATCCCCTGGCACCACTTGGTCCTTGGAACACCAACAAGGAGCAACCCCTAAGCACAGAGCTGGGTATTGCCCCTGATCAGTCCCAGATATAGCCCAAAAGCAAGCAAACAAAAAGGAATTATTTTATTTTCAAAGTTTTTGGACTTCAGATAAATGCATCGAAGAGTACCAATGTCACAGACATGCCAGCATGAAAAACATGTCTGGCTGAAATGAGACTCTTGTGGAACTTGGAAAGGTTTGAGGCTGTGGAGAGTGAAAGGACACGTGATTGTCACTCAGGATTGAGAAAAGAGCTAACACAGAAAGGGAGGGGCATGGTGAGGTGCAAGGGAAGGGGATGGAGCAGGGCTCACTCCACAGAAGGGGTACCCTGGCACCTTAGTTTTTCTCCAGGAAGCCTCACAGCTCAGAAGCCTCCTCTAAAACAAAGAGGAGTTATCGTACCACCTCCAGTGAGGAAAAGCACTCAGAGTAAAACCCAAAGGCAGAACATCTAAGATTCTGGGCCAGGGACTTAAGGGATCCAAAAACATCTCTCGCCTCAAAATCCCTAGGCTCATACCTAAGTGTAAGAAAAGTTGCTGGAGGACTTTGTGATCCTGCTGAGAAAAGCAAGAGGAAGCACTCAGCCCCTGGAAAGGAAAGACACCTTAGCTGTCAACGAGGCAGTGAGGCCTCAGCACAGACATAGCGTCCAGCTTGTTGCACCACCACGAAAGCCGAGAGCAGCAAAGACCCCGGGTGGAATTCACTTAGGGCACAGCTCTCAGCTTTCAAAAAACATCTGGTCACCTCATCACCAGGGTAAGCTTTGGCCAAGGTACTGCAATATGAAACAGTAAAAAGACATTTCTAGAAGCAAGGGAAAACCACAGACTTTCCTTCCAAAATCAGCGTTACCTGTGGCCCTGAGCAGTGGAACGCAGGCCTCCGAGCTTGGAGGACGACATGCCAAGACCTACAGCACACTGCATGCATCCTGGGCACCCTGAGTCGGAGAGGGCATTTCTATGCAAAGTAGGTTTTTTCTCTAAAGCCATCAGCTACACTGATGAGAAAAAGTCAAGTGAGAAAAATTCTAGCCAGGAGTGGACAGCAGGACGTTCGGCATCTTGAAGGAACTTTTGGGGAATTCTCATGCTTCTATGCAGGGCGCCTCACAAACCTCTGGAGAACGATACCTGGGCATGAGGGACAGCATGCTCCTGGCTGCTTGGATGGGTTTTTGCAATGCACAACACACCACACTTGCGATTCAGTGACAACGCCTTCCTGAAAAACAGAACAGCAGCCAGCACAGTCAGTCCAGGGTCCCGCCAGCAGCAACTCACTTTGGGAAAATAATTAGGTGGATGAGAAAAGTATAAATAGCACAGGGTTCCCAAGCCCCAGTGGTAAAAGGCTCATAAGGACCCATCTCCCAAGCTCTCCAAATCAAATTCCCCAAATCAGTGTGCCAGCCATGTCCCTGGGCTGGTTCTCTCTCTCTCTGTCTGCATTTCTTTCTTCCTTTTCGATCCTGCATGTGTGTCCCTCTTGCTTCAGTCAGTAGTTGGCAGCATCTACTTATTTGTTCAAGAAGGCATTCCATTTTCTATACTTGCTAGATTTTCTATCTGATCATGAGGCAGAGCATAATACCCCAGAATAGCATCTGAAGATCTGAACTCTTACCATCCTAATAGTTCTTCAGTCTTACAAAGGTTCCTTGCCTCCATCTCACAGAGCCTGACTCTCAAGCATAAATCAAGAAATTGCATACAATTATGTTTAAGTTCTTACTAAATATGTCACAACGGGGCTGTTAGGTCTTCAAAATGAAATCCAGGGACTCCTTTCCAAATGATCTTGAGACTAATGCCCGAATGTCAGTTGAAACCATTTTTCATTAATTTTCAGAGTTGCCCTTTGAAAATATTTCTTCGTATTCTCTACCCATTTTATAAGGGGATTTGAATTTTCGATGGTTTAATTTTGGTTGGGGGGGATGAATAGTATCTGATTTTTTAAAAAGTGATAACTTGATGATTACTAGGTACTTTTCATCAATATATTCCACAGCAATCTAAACCCAATGAGGACTGTATTCTAAGTGTCTTCCTATCCATTAAGCCTGAGGTTTTCAATATCATGGCCCTATAGCATATGCAGGAAAGAAAATACTGTCAAAATATACCATGAACAACATCAAAAATGGATCTGGACTTTTGTTATAGGACATAAGCAATGTGAAAAGCAATGTATGCCCCAAGATCAATTTCTCATTAGTATCTGCAATCCAGATGGAGAGTTCAGGGTAGTTTCCAGCATGAATATCCTGTCTGTGATCTTCAGATATTTTCCTTTTCCGGTACAAAACCAAAAGAGGAAATTAAAGGTAAAAAATTCATTACCAAATCTCTTCTGATTGGTGGGATATAAGAAACAAGCCAGACTTCTATTTGAATGAAGCAAGCCAGATGGTTTATCTGTCTTATACCCATTGGTACCCAATACACACGAACTCCACCAGAAGTGATTGGGTTTTTTGTTTTGTTTTATGGCAGGTGGAGTTTGGGGCCACACCCACTGATGTTCAGGGTTACTCCTGGTTCTACTCTGAGAAATTACTCCTGGCAGTACTCAGGGGCCATAAAGGATGTCAGGGATTGAAACCTAGGTTGGCTGCATGCAAGGCAAACACCCTACCTACTGTACTATCACTCTGGCCACAGAAGTGGTTTATCTTTAAATAGATTTCATTTCATGTTTTTCCTTCACCAGGGACCAAGACTGTGGGATAGCTGGATTGGCTACACACAGGAGTAGTTCCGGGACTATACTCCTGCCTGGACAGTTCCAAAGCCAAAGAGCCAGCTTCCAGGTCTCTTCTCTCTGGGATCCTAACAAACGGACAGTCAGGATCCCCTCAGCACATACAGGCAGCACCCAAGCTAGAGCTCTCAGCCTTGTGCTTGCCAGGAAATGGCCTTAGATTGTCAAGCAATCTTCTGGGTCCTCAGAAGAGTTGAGAGTGCTCTTGTGCTCACACTGCACTGGAGCACGTCTCATTCCATGAGGGGATGAACGTGAGCTCAGTAGGATGAATGTGTCTAAGTAGCAAATTACGTGAGAGGCAGAGTCTAGCTGCATTTACACTGTCCTTTGCCACTGTCACTCTCAGTGAAATGCTTCACTTACTGCATTTACACTCTCTTCAACTACTAGACAGGGAAGGGATGGGAGAGAGGGAGTAATCATGCCATGCTACGAAAAAGCATATTAAAAGGACAGCTTGACTGCTCTGTAACTGCCTTATCCAAGATTTTATGATAACAGAATGAAATGATATGTTCACACTAGTTAGCAGGGTTTCATGATTTTGTAACATAGAGGAAAATTTAATTACAAAGTCTATCTCTGTTACACAGCATCCTCTTTTGCAGCTTCTCATTTCCTGGTTCCCAGGACTTCTGGTCTTTAAGATTTCTTCCATTAGTGATTTGGTATTCACACATCATTCTCTTTGGACCCTGCCGAGTGGCTAGTGATCCAAGATGACAAGGAATAGAAGTTTTTGTGTTAACACTGAGAACAGTTTAATGTGGTGTTCACCTTACAAAATATTCTGTCCCAGATAATAGATCTTTCATTTATACAGTCCTCATCCAAAGCATCCAGACTCAACTGATTCATGCATCTTGAAGATCCTCAATATACTCAATTGTAGAACTGTAGCACTGACTTCCCATTGTTCATTGATTTGCTCGAGCGGGCCCAGTAACGTCTCCATTGTGAGACTTGTTACTGTGTTTGGCATATTGAATACATCATGGAGTGCTTGCCAGGCTTTGCCATGTGGGTGAGATACTCTCAATAGCTTGCCAGGCTCACGGAGAGGGGCGGAGCAATCTAACCTGGTCGGCCAGGTCAGCTGTGTGCAAGGCAAACACCTTACCCACTGTGCTATCGCTCCAGCCCTTGCTCAATTGTATTTTAAAATACTCCAATGGCAATAATTGGCTTGTTGAAAGATGTCATAGAACTTGCTCTTCAAGTCCATGCTTTCCATTGGATGTGTATCTCATTTACTTGTCTCTATTTCCTCTCTGCAGAACGCTGTTTCTTTCTTGAACACATAGTTTCCCCCTGCCCCCTTCACTCATTTCACAGCTTTCTAAGCAAGTTCACTTGATCACTTGATCACTTGACATTTCATTACTCATCGATTTGCTCTAGCAGGTGCCAGTAACATCTCCATTTGTCCCTGCTGCGTGCTAGTGTAGCCCAATGGCATCTGCTCAATCTAGGAACACAAAGAGCCTCAAACTGATGGTTCGGGATCTTGATGAAGAAGTCTGACCATCTCATAGGTGGGTGGCCACATGATCTTTTGATGTTCCGTGGAATCCAGTTGGTAATGACTCTAGTCCAGCGGTCATCTTCAAATCTCATTATGGTGTCTAGCCCATTTGATTTTTGATGCCTTGGCAAACGAGACAGCTTTTCTGATTCTTGATCATCAAGGGAGGTCAGAACTCTGGATTCTTTCTCTCATTTGAGTGAAGCGTGATACTCTAAGCATAGCTCTTTCGATTCCTCTTTGGGAGACCCGAATGGTGTTCTCATCCTGTTTTCGTAGGGCTCAGGTCTCTCAGACACATGTTAATGCAGGAAGAATGGTGAAATTGAAGAGATGTGCCCGGAGCCAGAGGTTCTTTGTCCTCTTAGCTATTTCTTCGATGTTCTTCAAGGCGTTCCAAGCCGCTCTCTTCCTCCTGCACAACTCAGGTGCCAGTTCATTTGTCATGTTGACTTAAAGACCTAGGTACACATAGCTGTTGCATTCGGAGATGTTCATTCCATTGAGAGCGAATGGAACGTCAGGAACAAGACCATTTCTCATAAACATTGCCTTTGTGAGATTCAGCTGTAGTCTGACCTTTCCACACTCACAGTTGAAGTGGCCAGCACTTGTAAGCAAGTTTTAGACAATAAAAATTACCATGCTTCACAAAAATTTAATTATTTATTTTAAAAGACACGACATGACCAGAGTGATAGGACAGCAGATAAAGCATGTGCCTTGCATATTGCCAACCCAGGGTTTGATCTCTAGCACTGATACAGTCCCTGGAGCCTGCGAGGAGTGATCCCTGAGTACAGAGCCAGGAGTAAGTCCTGAACATCATAGGATGTAGCCACAAAACAAAACATTGCAGGGCTGGAGAGATAGCACAGTGGGTAGCGTGCTTGCCTTGCACGTGGCCAACCTGGGTTCGATTCCCAGCTTCCCATATGGTCCCCTGAGCACCGCCAGGAGTAACTCCTGAGTGCAGAGCCAGGAGTAACCCTTGTGCATCGCAGGGTGTGACCCAAAAAGAAAAAAAGAACCCAAAACACTGCAGCCACAGCTCTCAGAGAAGCACTGAGAAAAAAAGTACAGAAATTTCACTGGTCAAGAATCAGGGGAAACAGGTGAGGCAATGTTTGGGATCAATGTGGGGTTTTGATGTTATTGAAACTCATTGCTTTCATTTCTTTGTTCCATAAAACTGACTAACACTATAATCTGGTTAGAAAAATTTAACTTATGTTTATTAATTTAATAAACTAGGATGGACACCTGTTCTTCTTTTGTTTATTTTCACCAGGAATTCAGATCTACAAAACATATTGGCAAATAAACATTTAAATGAATAAATAAACTAGAAAAAACAAGTTCATACTAGTGAAATATTTATGTTGGGCATATAAGAACATAAAAGTTCAGGTTTCAATAAACTGTCAATATCCTTTTAGATGAATTCAGAATCTGTAAGCATTACCTTATTAACCTTTCATTCTCCTTCAGAAGCAAATGTGTATTGGAAATTTGGCTTTGGTAAATTTATTTTACAGCATTTTTCAAAAGAATTTTTAAATCATGTTAAATTAAATTAAAGTTATTTTCTTTCTGGAGCGATAGAAAATCGCTGGAGCGATAGCACAGCGGGTAGGGCGTTCGCCTTACAAGCGGCCAACATGGCTGACCCAAGTTCGATTCCTCCACCCCTCTCGGAGAGCCCGGCAAGCTACCGAGAGTATTCGATATGCCAGACACAGTAACAACAAAGTCTCCAATGGAGACGTTACTGGGCCCGCTCGAGCAAATCGATGATCAACGGGAGGGCCTTTACTTTACTTACTTTATTTTCTTTATATTTTTGGGGGGGTACTCGGGTTATTTTTGGCTCTGTGCTCAAGAGAGACATTTAGAAATGCTCAGGAACCATAGTCAGTGCGAGGAATCCTATCAGGATTAACTTTATGCAAGATCAGTATCTAAACCCCTGTCACAACGTTCTGGACTCTATTTTTTTAATAGATACTTCAGACATAAGAAAATAAGTTTGAGAGTTTAGATTCCTCACCCCCTTCTTTACTTTGTGTTTAAGATATAATGATGTGGGCTACATAAACTCTGGACACAGCAATCACCAGCCCCAGCAGGCTCCCTGAGTGGGTCAGTCTGCAACTCATTCTGTCAAAATCATTGATGTTACAATGTACTAACTGCTTTGACTTAATACAGTTTACAGATTGGTCCCACTTTTAAAAGTTTCTAATTCAAAGAAGGAAAACCTCTATCCTCTTTTTTTTTCTTTAAGTTTATTGAATCACCGTGAGATAGTTTCAAGCTTTCATGTTTGGGTTACAATCACACAATGATGAAACACCCATCCCTCCTCCAGTGCACATTCCCCACCACCAGTATCCCCAGTATACCCACCCTTTCCCACCCTCCCCCTGCCTACATGGCAGACATGATTCCCCATAATCTCTCTCTACTTTTGGGCATTATGGTTTGTAATACAGACCCTGAGAGATTATCATGTTTGGTCCTTCATCTACTTTCTGCACACATCTCCCATCCCGACCAACTCCTCCAGTCATCTTTTTCTTAGTGATCCCTTTTCTATTCCAGCTGCCTTCTCACCTTTGCTCATGACGCAGACTTCCAGCTATGAAGCAATCTATCTGACTCGTGTATCTACTATCCTTAGGTGTCAGCCTCATGTTATGCTGTTTTATACTCCATAAATGAGTACAGGCCTTCTATGACTGTCCCTCTTTCTGATTCATTTCACTTAGCACGATACTCTCCATGTTTATCCATTTATAAGCAAAGTTCATGACTTCATCTCTTCTGATAGTTGCATAGTATTCCATTGTGTAGATGTATCAAAGTTTCTTTAACCAGTCATCTGTTCTAGGGCATAGGGCACTTGGGTTGTTTCCAGATTTTGGCTATTGTGAACAGTGCTGCAATGAACATACAGGTATAGATGTCATTTCTACTGTGTTTTTTTGCATCCTTGGGATATGTTCCCAGAAGTGGTACTGCGGGGTCATATGGAAGCTCAATTTCTAGTTTTTAAATGATTGTCCATATTGTTTTCCAGAAAGGCTGGACTATTGGGCATTCCCACCAACAGTGAAAGAGTGTCCCTTTTTCCCCACATCCACACCAGCACTGGTTCCTTTTGTTCTTTTTAATGTGTGCCAGTCTCTGTGGAGTGAGATGATATCTCATTGTTGCTTTGATTTGCATCTCTGATGGCTAGCGATGTGGAGCATTTTTTCATGTGCCTTTTGGCCATTTGTATTTCTTTTTTGAGGAAACTTCTGTTGATTTCTTCTCCCCATTTTTTGATGGGGTAGGAGGTTTTTTCCCTGTACAATTCTACTAATATCTTGTATATCCTGGATATTAATCCCTATCAGATGGGTATTGGGTAAATATTCTTTCCCATTCTGTGGGCTCTTTCTGTATTTTGGTCACTGTTTCTTTTGAAGTGCAGAAGCTTCTTAGTTTGATGTAGTCCAATTTGTTTATGTTTGCTTCCACTTGCATGGTCAGCACTGTTTCATCCTTAAAGATGCTGTTAGCTTCAATGTCATGGAGAGTTCTGCCTACATTTTCCTCTATGTACCTTACGGATTCATGTCTGATATTGAGGTCTTTAATCCACTTTAATCTGACTTTTGTGCCTGGCATTAGACAGAGGTCAGAGTTCTTTTTTTAACTGGTACCTATCCAGTTTTCCTAGCACCACTTGTTGAAGAGGCTTTCCTTGTTCCACTTCACATTTCTTGCTCCTTTGTCAAAGATTAAGTGAACCTCTATCCTCTTAACAATGCCTCTTTCTGCTTACAGAAATCGTGTTTGCACCAAGTTAACATCAGAGGAAAACATGAATTTCCCCAAGTACATATGCATCTTCCCAAAGTTTTTCCAGGTACAATTTAACAATAGTGAACAATTCTGCCATGTGTTTCTGTAAGCAAATCCTCTATAATACCTACGCTGTGTCGGTCTTGCTATGGTGAATGTCACTACAAGTGTATAGACAGTAAGCTTCTCTCTCTTCCTCCCTCCCTCCCTCCCTCCCTCACTCCCTCCTTCCCTCTCTCTTTTCCTCCCTCCCTCCATCCTCTCTCTAGACCTCTCTCCCTCTCTCTCTTCCTTTCTCCCTCCCTCCCTCTGTCTCTCTCTCTTTCTCTCTCTCTACCCCACTCCCTCTCTGGTAGGGAGAGTCTTTGATGTCTCGAATAAGTTTCTGAAGAGGACTTTACAAATTCCTTTCTTCTAGAGAATAGAGTTTTTGCTGTTACCTGACACTGTCGCAGGACACAAGGATTATCTGCACTTTGCCATTTGAAGGAGCTGTTATAGGTGTTCCCTTCATAGGTGCAACCTAGATGGGAACAGAAGCAGGACAGTGAATGTGGGTTTCCTGTAGAGCAAATGACATTATATCCTCTAAGCCAGGACTAGTGATCACTGGAACCACCACACTTGTAGACTGTTTCTCTCCAAAATACAAATAAGCATCTAAGTATCCACTTGACTTTACTTACATTAAGTTCTTTCTGTACTAAGATTAAATTTATGGACTGTATGATTCTCTTGGTGAGTGAAGGATACCAGGACTAAAAACACAATCTTACATAAAGATAAAGGAGCTCAAAATTGCTGCAAAACTGCTTAAAAATGGCAGAAGATATATGCACAAAATTAAAAATTTAAGAATCAATTTTAAAATTGAAAACCTAAGACTCCTTAGAAGTGCCTTTACCAAACAATATCATCTATTTTTTCTCTCTCAGCTCTAAACTTTCATATTTAACTTTGATTTTACTTTTAAGTAGTGAGCTAGACTAAGAAAATCAGAACTACCAGTGTAAGCATTATCACACATGACATAATTGGCAAAAAAGATATCAAAGACCAGAGATCCACTAAAAAGGAAACAAGCATGTTAGCATTAGTTCCCATAAAAGACCCAAGGAAATAATGGTGCAGTGATCACAGCTTAGACCTTTGATCCAGTTTGTACAAATAACATCCTCCATACCATATGTGTCTAACACTCGTACTTCTTGGAGATGTACACCAAGGTGTGCCTCTAGTAACTATTTCCTCACATTCCCAGGAGGCAAAGAGAATTGCTGATTATAGTCCAAATTGC
The DNA here is from genome assembly GCF_029834395.1 of Sorex fumeus. NCBI lineage: Eukaryota > Metazoa > Chordata > Mammalia > Eulipotyphla > Soricidae > Sorex > Sorex fumeus. Next base: position 75,866,596 of record NW_026606094.1, on the reverse strand, counting down.
TTCAACCAAAGAGTAAGAAGCAACATCACACACAAGGAATCACAGAGGAATGAAAGGAGTTAGCTCTGGCTTTCTAGACCAACATGTCAGTCAATGTCAATTTACAACAGATTTTCCCCCCTTACTCCTGGCTCTGTGTTGAGGGATCAATCCTGACAGTGCACAAGGAATCATAGGAAGTGTTAGGACTGACCCAGATTGGCCACATACAAGACAAGTGCCTTAACCGCTAGTGCCATCCCTCCAGACCTCACAAAAGATTTTCTTATCTAAGATACAGAAAGCACAATTACCTTCTTCCCAGAATTATTTTAGATACAAAATAAGCCAAGAAATAAACCTTAATTTATACAGAAAGGGGGAAAATAAAAAAAACTTAATGTTTTTCAATAGCCTTTTTTTCATTTTTTAGAGTAGGAACCATGATGTAAATTATCAGAAAGTTATGAATGAAAATAACTCAGTTATATTCTACTCCTTAGTTCCTACAAATCAAATTGCTAAAGTACACAGCTGATTGGAAGCACTTTAGGAAAAATTCTTTCACTATGTATTTTTTAATTTCCTTTGCATGAAGTGTTACAGAGATAAAATGTTCAACCACAGGGACTCCTAGCATACTAAAAATACTTATGCCAAACCAAAAATGAGTACAGTAAATTTTCAACAACGAAAACCAATATAAAACAATTTGGGCTAACATAAATCTTGCCGAACAAATGCACTTACAATAGACGTGCCATATGCAAGTCTGATCCACTAACACAGACTCACTTGGATAATAAATAACTTGTTCTGAGAGATGGAGGTGGGAAAATCAGAGGAACCAAATCCAATTCATGTTGAGTCCAAGTAAATATGAAAATGTCTGCCAAGTCGGCCAGCGGAGTTCCCAAATATGTTATATATTCATCCTTTCATCCTTTAGATTAAAAAAAATTGAAAGAAAGGATGATTTTGTGCTGCTAAGATGACAGGCAAATGCTTGTTTTTCTAATTTTGGAGGCGGAAGTGCACCCCAAAACTCAAACAGAAGAAGCAGGCAGGCCAAAGGCCTGTCCCACACCAGGCATTTTGCACCAAGCTTTTTGGGATAATTCATCCCCCTGTGAAAGAAAACGGATTGGGACAAGTGTGGGGGACCCAGAAATGCTTTCTACTACAACTGTCCATGGGAAGGATGTGTATTCTATCCTAGCTTAACATGGAAACATACAGTCAAACTGGGAAGTCTTTCACGGCATATCCACTCTTGCTTACATGTAAGTCAACAATGCATGAGTTTATATAATATATTTTCCCCAATGTTGAGTCTGAATAATAGAATAGACTCAAAGAAAGCACCTCTAATAATTTCTTTAGCAAATATACATTATAACTTTCCTTCTTAACCTACCTTCATCAATATCAGCTGGATATGGACATTTCAGTATACTGTTTCTTCTAGGAGATTTACTGTGTGAAATATCTTGGGGATAAAATAATTCAAGAGAGGACATTTTCACTGCTCTTTGGGTTCATGAACTATGACTTAAATATCAACTTAACACAAACATACAGAGTCATTTCTTTCTGCTGAATTTCTTCTTACTTTCCATAAGGCAAAAATTTTTATAACAAATTCTATTTGTCACCAACTATATCCTGTTAATAAGACAGATAGACAATATCTCACCTTCTGTTATTGAAACCCCAGGGAAAAAAATACCAAATATTTCTTATTGTTCTGAGCAGAAAGAAAAGTAAAGAAACGTCACTGTACACAGAGACAGGGCTTCTCAAATTACACAAATGAAAGTCAAGTTTGGTTTTTTTTTTTGCATTCTTTCAATTACATGTGGACCGATAGATGCTTTTACAAATATAGTAAGAATGTCTTATCAGAAAAATGTAATCTAAAAGACTAAGAAAATATATCTATTTTAAAACTACTATGTGTAGCAGACATGGAATTTTTGTGGAATTATAACAAAACTTTCTAATTGTTCACTCTTTATTTCTGTACTTATTTCACTGTATTTCAGCTGTCATTTACGGACCATTAGCTACCTGAAGAGCATAGTTGGGTTGCAATTCAATAAGAAAAGCATTTGTGGGAACAAAAGAAAACAATAAAACAATGTTAAATATATACATATATATATATTTAGAACTAGAATCAAACACATAATATAGATTATCCTCTTCATTTTTGCAGATGAGAACATTTACACCAAGAATAAAACAACTTGTTCAACATTAGAAGGCACTATGTATAAAACTAACATCCAGATCCATGTCCTCTATGAGACCCTCTTCCAGATCGAAACTGCTCATATCATTGGGTATTGTCTAATTCATATTATTACTCATATTAAAGACTTCATGACCAGGAACAAACTAACACTGTCCTTAAAAAAGTAAGTGATAAAGACCCAGAAATTAAATAAAGAGTGGGAAAGTGGGCGAGGTAGAGGAGTAGTTGTCCAATCAGTAAAGTTATTCAATCAGCAAAGTAGCTTTTACTCTTTCTTTAAATACTTTAAAATAAACTTTCTTGGTGGGATTCATAAACATTCATTAATTTTCTTCTGATGATAAAAAGCTTTTGAAATTCCACAAGCTGTAATAAAACCATCTGTACTACAGCAGAAATAAGTGATTTTTTTCTGATTAACTCATTATAATGTATTTAAGTTAATAGTTACCTACAGTGATCTTGCTCCATTCCAGCCCCCTCACTGGCTCAAGAGGAAGGGACTTTTGACAATGATAGGGATTATTTAGGGTTATTATAACTGGGGCTGAGAATGCCATAAGCATCTTGAAGGTGGAGGGTCATAATACTGCTAAGTTAATAAGTAAACAAATTAATAAATAACTTCTACAATGCACAACAAAAAATGTACCAGTTCAGAGAGTCAAGATTGAGAAACCTTGATTTAAATCATCACACAGCCAAAAATTGTTCCTTATATCTAAAATATTTAAAATCTGAAAGTAGCTATACTTTCCTCTTGCATTTGTCACCTTTTTATGTTAAAGATTTTCCATGTGATGAAGAATTTGACATTTAAATATATATTTTGAATAGTAGCTTGTCCAAGTCAATGAAGCCAATCAGAAAACATATGGCAAAAGAAACGGGTAAAGCACAAATAAATTGAATCCATAATTAAGCAATAAAACTCATTTTTCCTTTTAGTTTTGACCTTTTTCAGTGGCCACATTATCCCAAGGGAAAGAGAGTACCACATATTTTCATCATATTGTTACTAAAAGAGCTGTTAAAAATCATCAGGATCATAAAAAATGGCATTGGCCTACTAACAAACGTTAGATCCATCTAGTTTCACTCTTGTAACCATAATCCTTTTGCTTTTCAACATTAGCCTCAGAGCAGAGAACTGGATTTTGAGTTACCAAAAACAGCTACTGGCAACAGTTTGGGCCTCAAAAGAACCCCAAACTACCTTTATATTTAACTTTCGTCCTTTATATTTAACAAACAACCTAGGTCCCTATGGTTATCCACCATCCCAATCATTCAATACTTCTTAAGACTGGTTTCCATTTCCACCATGCCATTGCAACTCCATTCTCTAAATGCAGCTGCTGTGTAAGGTCCAGAGCTAAGAAGTACTTATACTGTACAAGACTTTTCTGTAGTCTGCTGACCACACTTTCCTTGTTCCACTTCCTCCAGACCTTCTAGATACTCTCTGTCAGTTAACTTTTCAGTCCCTCCAACCCTTAGTTCAACTCAAAGTTGGTTGTTTCTAACCTGGACTCTTAGCACAAACTCACTGACTGTTTCTCTGGTCCATCTTCACACACTGCCCTGCACACCACTGCTGTGTGCTCTGTAAATAAGAGCAAGGTTTGTGCATGTTCACACTTGACTCTATCAGTGACTGATGGTTCTCAGCTGAACTGAGATGTCCACAGTGATGCATCATCAACCTTTCTCCTCACCAAGGGGAAGCAGAGTTCCTAGAAGTAGGAAGAATGTGCAGGAAGAATCGAATGTATAGCCAGACTGAAAACCATTGATCTTTACTAGCAAATGCAAAGCCCCAGGACTGTCCCTGTATGACTCACCCTTTCGCTTTTATTTGTTGCTCCCAAGCTCTATACTGCAGACGGATGGATTAGAATTCTTTCAAGTTTGGTCCTATCTCATCCCATGATCTTGCAGATGTTGGCCTCTTCTCGAAAACCCCAGATCTCATACATTCCCTCTCCCCCTCCCTATCCTCATAGCACACAGGTCCAGGCCTTTCTTTCTTGCCTGACTGACTACTCACTTAAGGCTTAAGTCAGAGTCATAAAAGCTTTGAGAAGACTTTCTGACTTCTGGAAACTTTCTGACTCTGATTACACTTGTGTTCTTTCTCTCCAGAAACACTTAGCCTTCGAGTATGAATTCCATGACTTTGTTTGTAGCAGGTACTTAATCCCTATTTAATTTCACTGGCACTGTAGCACTGTAGCACTGTCCTCCCGTTGTTCACTGATTTGTCGAGCAGGCCCAGTAATGTCTCCATTGTGAGACTTGTTGTTACTGTGTTTGGTATATCGAATACATCACGGGTACTTGCCAGGATTTGCCATGCGGGTGAGATACTATCGGTAGCTTGTGGGCTCTCTCAGAGGGGCAGAGGAATCGAACCCAGGTCGGCCGGGCCGGCCGTGTGCAAGGCAAACTCCCTACCACTGTGCTATAAACAGTAAATGCTAACATGTCACTAACTCTGCAAACCACAAAACAAGAATATACAAAAGATAATTATTTCCTGAACCTCCTATCTTCTCTTAGCAAGTGAGCCAGTTTAAATTCAATGTTCTTCCTGTAGAAAAAGCAAAGCAACTCGGGTGACAAAGACTTCTTGACACTCTTCCCTTTTCCTTTACCCAGCCCTCTGCCCAAAGAACCAGGCAGGCAAATGTTAAGCATAAGGAAGAAAAGGGCTTGAGCATTCCAGCCCTACAACCTTACAGGGGAGCAGCCAACACTGCCACAGACCCCTCTTCCCTTTGTCTTCAGTGAGGTGACTTTTCTTTCTGAAATCCACTTTGGTCCCCTATACTACTTGTTTCTTCTTGTCTTTTTTGGGAGGGAGAGGAATACTAGCATGTATTTTGTCACAGTCACATTAAGACAGATTTGGGATCTTTGAGGTACAGTCTTATTACACGACACAGGGAAGGGAAGCAGACAGATCTGCCATACTTTGCTGCTTCCTGAACAGCATCCCATTCCCGGACTTGGTCAACAAACTGCCAGTTAGCCCAACCCAATACAATGATTTTAATGAACTGCTCCTCAGATAATGTTCTCCAGAAACATATGGAAGTACAATCAAAAGGATAAATATAAAATCTGACTAGCCATTCTAGGGCTTAAGTTGTATTCTTAGGAGTTTATTTAAAATGGACTTTTATTACTCTTCAAGGCCGCACCTACTATGACTCCTGAAGGCAATTTTACTTATTTTTGGCTAATGGAAATTTTATAGCCAAGTCATTTCCTCAGTCCCAAGAGAAAGAATAAACTCACAAACAGAATTCTAAAGGAGTACTGTGCACACCTCACAACATTCTTTTTCATACCTGTTCTGACGTTGCTTTAAAAATAGGAATTAAATGCATAATCAAAATGAAATAATAAGCCATAGGAAAGGAAATCAGAGAAAGACATATTATTTCTTAAATTCAAGTGGTTTTCTGAATAAAATTCAAAATACAAAAAAGTATTATGTGAGTACAGATCACCGGCAAGTTTATCTTACTTTGAATTAAAAGAAGTCATTTCAGGACCAGAGAGATATTTCAGAGAGTAGGGTGTTTTCCTTGCATGCAGCTAACCCAGGTTAGATTCCCAGCATCCCATATCCCCAACAGAATGCTAGGAGTGGTTCCAACGAGGAGCATTACTGGTGTGGCCTCAATCTCCTCTTTCCCACCAAAAAAAGTCATTTCCATGTGACTTGGACTTCTATATATATATATGGATTTCATCATCATGAATGATGATGAAATTGTGTCTTAAGACTGTCTCATAATTTTTATTACTATAGTGCAGCCAATAACTGGTGCTATTACAATTGTAACACAATCTCACATATACATATTTGAAGAGCCCTATAGATTATATTTCGATTCAATAATATCATATTCCTATCAATATTTTTATATAGAATTTGTATATTCAGTGTTCTAATGAAATCTTTCAACCACTTTTTGGGTAGGATTCTACATCATCCAACATCCCTGACTATTCTGGAAACCCCACTGTCAAACAGCCAATACCCACTGCTTCTCAACAATCAAAGAAGAAAATGCTAAACTAAGTTCATATGGAGTAAAAATTAAGAAAGAATGAAGATAGGATTACAAGGTGAGAAAGATCTTCCTATGAAAATATAAGGCTGGTTTTCTGATACAAAAAATCGAGATATCACTTCCCAGGTGAGTTCCAAAATTTAATTTATTAAATATTACATGGGGTCTGACAAGATATTACCATAGGTAGGGCATTTCCCTGGTACACAGCCAACCTATACTCAATCCATGACACTACATATGGTGCCAAGAGTGATCCCTGAGTGCAGAGTTAGAAGGAAGCCTTGAGAACAGGTGGGTGTGACCTCACCCCTAAAATAAATGATAAATAAATAGTCCTCCAAGGATAGGAAAGAGAAGAAAATCAAAGTAACTGCTTAATTATTATAGGTAATACATTGTATTTATAATTTTTATGTGATTTTATTCTCATGAAATAAAAACCATGAGACAATATAATATTATCCCTTGTTTTTGAAAATGAAAGAAACCAGCATCACAGACGTTAAACTGCTTTGTCCAGAACATGGGCTGGATGATTCTACTTACTACTTGGCTCATGCCAAGCTCATGAAGAGTAAGTGGAAACCTCAGAGAAAAATGACTTTCCTGGCTCCTTATCAGAAAAACCATCCACTGGCAGGACGGCACGACAGCCTGTTTACTCATGCACCCATTGGAGGGCATCTGGACTGCTTCCAGGATTTTGCCTATTACAATACAGCTGTTATGAACATAGGTGTGCAAGATTGTCAGTAAACACGGGCTTTTACTTTACTGGATAAAAGGCCAAGAGAGCAATTTCTGAGCTGCATGGTAAGTGCATATTTATTTCTTTAAGAAACTAACATACTCATTTTCAGAGTGGGTGAACTGAACCACTTGACATTTTCACCAGCAATATATAAGGTTTTCTACATTTTTCATAGCATTTGGTGTTAACATGCTTTTGGCTATCTTGACAGTGAGAACAGATATCTCATTGTGGTTTTCATTTACATCTCCCACTGGTTAATTGTGTTGAAAAGCTTATGATGTGCTTAATTACCATCTGCTTATACTCTTTGGTAAAATAGCTCTTCATGCACTTTACTCATTTCTAATCAATTTTTTCCCTTTCCACAAGACCTTTATAAAAGGGGTGTGGTGGTTTTGGGGGCCGTACCAGGCCCTGTGCTCAGGATGATCCCTGATGTTGATCAGGGAACCATATGCATGATTGGGATTCAAACTGGGGTTGGACGTATGCAAGGCAAGCACTCTACCTCCTGTCTCCAGCACCCTGTATTCTTGTATCCAGACTCTTTTGAAAAGGTTTAAAACAAAGACAAATGTCTCATAAAAAGTCAAGAACTAGAAATAATGCCCTGGGTAAACAATGCCCTTATCTAAATATTTCTTATCATAGCTTACTTACTTTTAATGGGGTCCAATTTATCAACTTTTCATAGCTTACTTACTTTTAATGGGGTCCAATTTATCAACTTTTCCTTTTGGTGAAAAATCTAAATTTTTTTCCCAAACCAAACTACCAAAATTTTGCCCTTATGTAATTTTTCTACATGTTTTATGTCTTTCAGTGCTTTAACAATTCTGAGTAATTTAATATGTGATTTTTAGATTATATTTATGTATTCATTATTTTGACCTGGGGAAGTTTCCCTGAACAATTTCTTTTCTTGCTCGGTTTGGTCTTGGGGGTGGGATGTGTTTTGTTTTATTTTTGAGTTACAGTGAAACACATTTATAAGGTTGTACATGATTGGGTTTCAGTCATATTATCAGACACTTGTCTCTTCACCAGTGTATATTTTCCCACCACCAGCATGACCAGTTTTCCTCCTCAACCACCCAATGCCATCAGACTCTATGCCTTTACTCTCCCTCTCTCTCTCTCTCTCTCTCTCTCTCTCTCTCTCTCTCCCTCTCTCAGCATTGTGGTTTATAATACAGATACTGAAAGTTTATCATGTATATCTCTTTACCTATTTTCAACACTCAGTTCTTGTCCAGAGTGATCATTTCTAACTATTAAAGTCATAGTGGTCCCTTTTTTACCCTACTGCCCTTTGCCCCCCCCCCACCCCACAAATTTGTGGCAAGCTTCCTGTTCTCTGTTTTTCTTGGTCTTAGATATTCAGTCTCATACTATTTTTCATTTCCCACAAATGAGTGCAGCCATTCTGTATCTGTCCATCTCATTCTGACTCATTACACTCAGCATGATACTCTCCATGGCTGTCCATTTAAGCTAATTTCATGGCATCATTTTACCTAATGGCTGCATTGTATTCCATTATGTATTTATACCATAGTTTCTTTATCCAAGCCCAGCATCAGTTGTTCAAAAGGTTAATCTTCCACTCGATGGCTTTGGTCAAAAATCAGTTGGAGAGCTGAAGAGATGGTACAGTGCATAGGGCACTTTACATGCATTTGTTCAGTCCTGGTCTAATCCCCAGCACTGCATATGGACTCCCAGGCACTTGCAGGAGTAAGTCCTGAGCACAGAGTCAGGACAACCCCTGAGAATTCCTGGGTTTGCTACGCCTTGCCAAAAAAATAAAAAAATCAATTGGGCACATTTGCAAGTGCCTGTATGAGTTCTCCATTCTGTTTTGTAGAGCTATATCTCTGACCCTCCAGCAGTACCACACTGATTTTAATCACTTAATCACTTAATCCCCGTTATTCATCGATTTACTCGAGCAGGTGCCAGTAACATCTCCATTCATCCCAGTTGCGTGCTAGCGTAGCCCAATGGTATCTGTTCGTTCTAGGAACATGCAGAGCCTCAAACCGATCATTCAGGGTCTTGACGAAGAAGTCTGACCATCTGGTAGGTGGGCGTCCACGTGATCTTTTGATGTCCCGTGGAATCCAATCAGTAATGGCTCTAGTCCAGCGGTTGTCTGTAAACCTCATTACGTGTCCAGCCCATCTGATTTTTGATGTCTTGGCAAATGAGACAGCGTCCCTGATTCTTGAGTGTTGACGAAGATCAGAACTCCGGATTCTATCTCTCATTTGAGTGAATCGTGATATTCCAAGCATAGCTCTTTCGATTCCTCTTTGAGAGACCCGAATAGCGTTCTCATCCTGTTTTCGTAGGGTCCAGGTCTCTGAGGCATATGTTAATGCAGGAAGAACAGTGGAATCAAAGAGATGTGCTCATAGCTGGAGGTTCTTTGCCCTTTTAGTTATTTCTTCAACGTTCTTAAAGGCATTCCAAGCCGCTCTCTTCCTCCTGCGCAACTCAGGTGCCAGGTCATTCATCATGTTGATTTCTCGACCTAGGTATATATAACTGTTGCATTCGGAGATGGTGGTTCCGTTGAGAGCGAATGGAGCATCAGGAACAAGGCTGTTTCTCATAAACATTGTCTTCTTAAGATTCAGCTGTAGTCCGACCTTTCCACATTCACGGTCAAAGTCGTTCAGCATTTGTGCCGCTTGGCTGATGTTTGGTGTTATTAGAATGATGTCATCAGCAAAGCGGAGGTGGTGTAGTTGCCGACTATCTATCTTCACTCCCATGCTTTCCCATTCCAGTCATCGCACGATGTTCTCAAGGGTGGCACTGAAGAGTTTTGGTGAAATGGTATCACCTGCCGAACCCCTCTCTTGATATGGATGATTACTTCTTTGTAGAATGGTGAGATCTTGGTAGTGAATCCGCAATAGAGCTCACGAAGGATCTTGATGTATTGAGTTTGTACGCCCTGATTGGCTAGGGCTTCCATGACCGCTTCCGTCTCAACAGAATCAAAGGCCTTCTTTAAATCAATGAACTGATTTTAATACTCTAGCAAAATTATAAGCTGGAAATAGGATAGACTTATTCTTCCTTCTTTATTCTTGTTTTACATAATTTTTTAATTTTATTTTTATAATGTCCACGATAATTTATTATATTTAATATTGCAACACCAATCCACCATTATATCTTCCCACCATATTTTGAATACTTCTACCCTGACCCCCCAAAACCTGCTTCTAAAGCAGGACATAAATAATTTATTTTGTATTGCTTGTTATGAATAATCCACTAAAAATTATTCCAAAAAGGTTACTGAGAGGAAAGTATGTGAAGATTGATGTATTTCACCCTGGCACCATTAAGACCTTGTCTTAGTACATCAGTGGTATAAAGTATGAGATATCACTCCAAGGATTCTAAAATTTTAAATATGGTGATACAGCTGAGTTTAATTTAATTTTTTTAACTTGGTGATTTGGGGATCTTGAGCTTTCATATTGATCTCTTTAGAGAGATTTATTTGTGATTCTCTGGGTCAGTTAATGAGATTATATGGTGAAAGTGGCAGTTCATGGGCATGCCTGCCAAGCTACCAGAAGCACAGAGAGATCAGGGGAGGTCGCCCAGTCCCGACTCTGTGCAAGCCTATAGAGATTTTGGTCACACATCTGGCATGCCTTTTTTTTTTGTTCTTTTTTTGTTTTGTTTTGTTTTGTTTTTAGCAGATTCACCCACAGAGATCAGCCGTGAGCATGGTGGCGATTGAGTTCTGAAGATTTTCAGCTGCTGAGGCTCTTTGGGGTGGGTGGGGGAACTCAACCCCCCTTCTAGGTTGTACTTGATGAGACAACCTGCTGCGGGGTCTAGAGGCATATCTGCGGCATGTTGTCCTCATGTTGCTCTCTTCTGAGAGATTTACTTATTTGTGAATCTCACATAATTCTGTTTTCTATTCTAGGTATTTTGTCTTTTGTTTTTCAGAAAGCATCCAGACTGCATCCTCTCCCTCTAACTCTTCCACGGGAGAGAAGAACCAACATCAATACTAAAAGACAGTTGCAAGAACAACACCTGAAGCCAGCTTCACACCTGGCAGAGGATGCTCTGGCTCCTCTTGGCTTCAGGTGTTCTACACAACCAGAGAAACTTCTCTAGTAGTGATCCCAAAAAGAATAGTCTAGGTTCTTTGCCTTTTTACTATAAACTTTAGAACAAATTTTTCTATGTCTACAGATTATCCGGGCTGGAGCGATAGCACAGCGGGTAGGGTGTTTGTGTTTGCCTTGCACGAGGCCAAACAGGCCAACCCGAGTTTGATTCCTACACCTTCAATTCCTCCGCCCCTCTCAGAGAGCCCAGTAAGCGACAGAGAGTATTTCGCCCGCATGGCAAAGCCTGGCAAGCTACCCATGACGTATTTGATATGCCAAACACAGTAACAACAAGTCTCACAATGTTACTGTGCCCACTTGAGCAAATCAATGAACAACAGGAGGACAGTGACAGTGACAGTGACAGATTATCCATAATTGGGTGTATACCTTTTTATATTATCTTCAAAACTCATTATACAGAAAAATCATATTTGATAGACACATTAGTCAAAGAAGACTGCCTTTGCTTGCGAAGTAGATTTTGGAAAACATTTGTATACAAGTAGATCAAGGACCAAAGGGACCCCAGTATCTAGAAAAAGGCAGATTCCTGCAGCCCTTCTTGTTTTTATTTGACTGGACTTTGTTTTGAGAAAATGTAAGCTACTGAGTTTCACTTTACTGCGATGGTTTTAGAACTCTGTGTTCATGGATAGATAGATAGATAGATAGATAGATAGATAGATAGATAGATAGATGTGTGTTCATGTGTGTGTATGTGTCTGTGTATGTGCGTATAAGAGAGTATTCAGTTCTAGGCCATGCCTGGCAGTATTAAGACAGAACTCCCCGCTTTCCACCTCATGCCATGAAATCAGAGGAAGTATTTAGCTATGTTACAAACAAAAGTTTGATGAAGGCATTAAAGAGAAAAGTTTAGGACCAGAGAGACAGATCAAGTATCAGAGCATACCTAGCATGTGTATGGTCCTGAGTATTGCCAGATGTGGCCCTAATACTGAATACTGCCAGGTGTGCCTCTAGTGCTGAATACTGCGAGATGTGACTCTAGAACTGAATACTGTCAGGTGTGGCCTAGAAGGAATCCCCCAAGCATTACCAAGTCAAACACTACACCTCTAGCCCAAGCAATGAATTATCAGGACAATACCTGGGGGGCAAACATCACTAGGAGTGACTTTGAGGTCCCTAAGTAACTCTTGGAGGCACCTTTTGTCCTATAAAAAAGACAAGAGATGAAATAACAGTCACCCATGCTAAAAGTAGGAAAAATTGAAAAAGATCTTTACACGCAGACAGAAGCTATCAGAAAGACTGTAAATGCCTGAGAAGCAAAGAAGTCACTGATCAGTGTGAAAGAATGAGAGGAACCTTCTAAGGACAGATGGGTCTCCTTCATTTCCTGCATAGAGATGAAGGAGGTGTGGGTTGTGGGAACTCTGAGCTACCAGTCACCATGTCCTAAACCTGAGACAATCAGAGATTTCTGGATTTTCGTTTGTCATGAAAGACTTAGATTTGATTCATTACACTTATTTCATGAGTGTTATTTGTTTTAAAAAGGAAAAACTATGGAACACCTGGAAAATGATCATTTGTTTAGTGCTAATGTTTAACAGCAGCTCAGTAAGAGAGAAGAGCCTAAGTTCTATAGTGTGTTTCATTTGCAACAAGTGTACTGCAAAGCCTCCCTATGATGTTACCAAACAGCAGGAAGAGAGGCACACATTCCAGCAAACCACTGCATATATAATTATTAATTTTTAAAATTAGAGGGTATTTGGGTATGTTAAATCTTGTTTCTTTCTAACAGCAGGTCACAAACATTTGATTGGAGTTTAAAGTAACATATGGTCATCATAGATGAAACTGTTCATTCTATATACCTAATAAATGTTGACATCTCACTGGTAACAGTTCTTTTGGTCCTTCTCCTCCTATGCCTCGTATCTATAAGCTCATAATTTTACCAGGGGAACATTCTTTCTAGTAACCATCAAACATGTTGAACATCATAACCACCTGCAAGCTAGAAAAGTCTAATGATGCCCAATGGAAATAACTTAATGTTCATAAATGGATGGATGGATGGATGGATGGATGGGTGGATGGATGGATGGAGAAAGGTAGGTGCCATGCTTACAGTGGAACATTATTTGGCCTTAGAAAAGGAATGAAATTACAATCCATGCTACAACATGAATGAATCTTGAAGACATTACCAAAAGTGAACTAAGCCAAACATAACGAGAATAAATGTAATGTGAACTAGTCTAGGTAAATTCACAGAAATAGAGAGTTAAATATTTACTACAAAGGCTGGAGGAAGGAGAGGGAGTTAATTGCTTATTGAAGACAGTTTGTTTGGATAATGAAAAAGTTCTGCAGATCAACAGTGGTGAAACATCAAAAAAAACTAATGCATTTAATGCCACCGTACTGTACATTTTGAAATAGCAAATATTGTGCTATGTACAGTTTACCACAATAAAACAGAAAGAATACAAATGCCTATGACTCATTTTTTTAACAATTATGATTCACATGGTCTGAGTGGTTCTGGGTATCTGAATAATAAAGAAGCATCCTTGGCAGTTCTATGGAACATGTCAAGGACACTTGCATTTTTATGAAAGAGGATACTTACTTGGTACCATTCCTGTACCTCATAGAAAAGGACACTAAGACTCAGAAGAAGTGGCATGACCAAGGTCAAGTAACTAGAACTGACAGAGTTGAGAATTGATTCCACATCTAACACCATCTAGACTTGCTCTCTTCCTTCTTATATGACTGCAAGTCTATATGACTATTCTACAGTCCACAACCCTCAAACCCCCAAGGCACAGGTACAGAAGCTTGGAAATACCTCCTTGGTCTTTGCATTTAGTGCTTCAAGGAGACCTTACCTCTAGAGAACTGAAAGTGTTACTCTTGTGTGTGTAACCTTTTGATGATGATAAACTCTAATATCAAAAACATGGTACATTTAAAAATCTGATCTCTCAGATATGCTTCAGAGAATGCACAGACATTCTTAAGTAGTCTCATATGCTAAACACCAGCCAGTCAGTGCCCAAGCATGTCTGTAGATAACATCTTCAGCTCTTTATCCACCAAGCTAGTGAAAACATAATTAACTGAGTCTAATGTAAATAGGCTCATTTAAGCAAAGGAGTAACTCAAGTTCATGGTCATAACAATGCACTTGGTTTACTATCATTATTGCCTCAATATTCTGCAATGGCCATCTCTCTAGCTGAAAAATGTCTAAGAGAAATAAGAATTAGTGCTCAAGATGATATTCTTCACAAAAGGACCTAGAACCTATCATCTTTAAATATGTGTGTGCATGAACACAGGAAACCATAATTAACAGTATTGCAAATTGATCGGTTAAAAGGTCAAATAAATATATATTAACTTCTGAAAGACTAGAGAGTATTTTCCAATCAAAGTTCAATAAAAGTTGTTACCATTTCAGAAGGATGGTCATTTTTTTAAATGATAAAGTGACAGAGATACACTCACATCTCCATAAAATGATATATGTCACCCATAGAAAGATGTTTTCAATTTCTGAGTTGCCAAATTAAAGTAGCAAATTAAGGATCCTAGAAGTTAGCAGATATCATTTATTTCCTGATACCAAGCTGGAATACCAAGCCCTTCATTTCATAATTTCACTGCCTTTAAAGAGCAAAGTCATTTGAAGGCCCAGAGGAGTTAAGGTTGTTTCAATCCAAGACTTTTTGATATAATAAGCATCATTGTAAATTCATTCCTGTTGTGAAATATAGACAGGACAGTGAAAATAACTTTAAATACCAAGCAGTTGCTCTTCACAATGGGAAAGTTGTAAGCAGTGATAATACACAAAACAGTTTAAAAGAGCAGCTGATAACAGTCATAGTCAAATCAAAGGTGAATTATACTGGGTGTCATCAAAGGAAGTTGAGAATCACATCAAAGGATGGTAACTAAGAAACCTGAAGTCAAAAATGCATATTATTTGGTTACTTCAGAGTGAAATGAAAGATGTGCTAAAACTTCTAGTTTAGTTTGTCACTAAGTCCATTAGTACTAAAGAACACTACAGCCACCACAAATAAAAATAAACTTGGTGGTTTATAAAAGGTTTGACTGAATATGGGGATGAAGGGATAGTATAGTGGATATGGTGCTTGCCTTGCACATATCTGAACTGGGTTCAATCCTTAGCACCCTATAAGGTCCCCCAAGCCCTGCCAGGAGTGATTTCCTATGTGCAGAGTCAGGAGTAATCCTGAGTAATGCCAGATAACATAAAAAATTTGATTTCTATGGAATTCATTGAAGGAAGAGTAGAGCACCAAGAGTCTAGGACAGGTTTATAGACATTCAAACATTTTTAATACCATGGATTCATTCTTATTCTCTCCTTTTAAAAAAAATTTGAAGCACCATGCATATAACTCTTGCTCAACCCTTTTAAGCCCTGCAGAAATCCAAAAGGACTTAAGATGTGTTCAGAGGAATATGGCTCAGTGATAATACACAAACTATGCAGCTGACATCATGAGAAACATACTGAACTAGGAAGACTGGAGTTTGCTTCTAATTTCTCTGCCTTTCTCTGACTTGCCCCTTTCCAGTAAATATCCAGTAGGCCACTACTCTGTGAGGGGCACAGTAACCACAGTTGAAGATACAGTATTCCCTCCTCTCATAAATTCTCCATCTTAGTTGGAGTCAGAGAAGATCAAAATGCTCAATCACAATTGTGACTATTGTTAAGAAGAAATACTTAGATCTTGCAAGCAACCACGGAGGCCAAGAATGATGTCCTAAAAATGAGAGGAAAAGAAAGGATCTATAGAACCTTAAAGATATTCAATATATGAAAGTACTCACTAAGATCAACAACAACAAAAAATTTTAAACCCTATAAAAATGAGGAGAGGAAATGAACAGACACTTCTCAGAGGAAGAAGGTGTATGGCTAGGAGGCAAATAAAAAAACTCAGCATCACTTATCATCAGAGAAATCTAAATCAAGATGACTATGAGATACGTCTCACAGCAGTAAGAATGGTACATATCAAAAATAGTACAAACAATCTGTATTGGCTGGGATGTGGTAACAAAGGAACTCTCATCCACTGCTGGTGGCAATAATGTCTGGTACAACCCCTATAGAAAACAGTATGGAGAGTTCTCATAACAGTTCTCAATAGTATGGAGTCTTCTCAGGACATAAAAACACTCAAAAGGACATATGCACACCAGCAGCTAAGATATGGAATCAACTTAGATGTTCAATGACAGATGAATGGATTATGAAGATGTGGTATATATACAAACAATGGAATACTATGCAGCTATAAGGAACAATGAAATCATGCAATTTTCTGCAACCTGGTTGAAACTGGATGATAGCATATCGAGTGAAGTAAGCCAGAAGAAGACAAGCACAGGGTAATCTCACTTGTCTCTGGTATATAGAATACTATTTGAGGAAATATACTTGTAAAGTAAAGGAGGGATGCCAAGATCACCCTTGACCCCAGTGCTTAGAGAGGAGGACAGAGAAGGAAAGAACTCAAGGAGGGAAGAAGAGAACTGGAAGTAATGGGTTAACAGGCATCAGGGTTTCAGTTATACTGGAGAAATGGGTTAGCGTTATATCCAAATATACAAAACACAAACTCAACAACACTGAAAATATGAGATCTAAGCTATAAATACTGAAACTCTATAATGTGCTGCTCAAGTTGACAGGCAGGGATGGGGCAGTGAGTAAGGAAGGACTTTGGAGTAAGGAAGGACTATGGGAACACTGGTGGAGGGTGGTTGACCCTGGTAGTGGTACTGGTATTGAAATATTTTGTGCCTAAAACTCAACTATCAAAAACTTTGTAAATCACAGTTATTTATTAAAAAAAACTGGTCAGAGTTAACTAGATGTTAGAAGGTGGAAGAGTAGTACAAGCAGAAGAAATAAACAGAATGTGTAAGACGCAAGGAGGAAGTTGGCACAGGATTCTGAGAAACTCAAAAGGAAGCCTCTAACCCCCTTGGGATGGGAGATGCGTGCTGAAAGTAGACCATAAATCGAACATGATGGCCTCTCAATACCTCTATTGCAGACCACAACACCCAAAAGTAGAGAGAGAAAAAAAGGAATGCCCTGCCACAAAGATGGGTGGGGTGAAGGGGATGAGGTGGAGAAGTGGGAGGAATACTGAGATCATCAATGGTGGAGAATGGGCACTGCTGGAGGGATGGGTACTCAAGCATTGTATGACTGAAACACAAGCACAAAAGTTTGTAAATCTGTAACTGTATTCCATGGTGATTCACTAATAAAATTTTTTTTTAAAAAGAAAGCCTCCAACCTATAGGATGCAGAACAAAAAGAGACTATGGGAACAAGCAGGAGCCAGACCTCGATGGCCACCCCACTCCAGGAGGAAGGAGACAGCCAAGGGTGAGCATTGCCTGTGCTAGTTTGAAAGGTGTTTCTAGTGACTCACCATCCTCTACAGAAGCTTCTACCTGCTGTGAATCCTAGAGTTGGTGGGATCCTGAGGTGGAGCATCAGATTTCCTACCACTCCCAGACATAGTGATCATGTGTAACCCTCTGACTCTGTGTGAACATGATTGAGAACTGCAGTGGGTGCTCCATTCATGATCAGGTTATGTCACACAGCAAAGGAGAGATGGCTGAGTTTGTGACTTTCAAAGGGGAGATAAATCAGAGGGGCCCTGGCCTAATAATATGTAAACTTTTAAGATGAGATGAGAGAGCAGAGAGAATGTCTCTGTTGGCCTTGAAGAGCCATTCTAGAGTTACAGAAAACACATTTGCTAGTGAATGCTGACTTTATGTCATGTCTCTTCATGGTAAAGTGAGACCATGGTCTCCTTCAGGTGAGACCCCAGTCTGTGCTGATCTTGACCACAGCCACACTCTAAACCTGTGGAAATGAAACAATCAATATGCTCAGCCATTGTCTCTCCTGTGATAATGTTTGGGTTTTGATTGGTGGGGGCCGCTGACCCCCAACAGTCTCTGTCCAGCTGTGCGGACCTGACAGTTCTTATGCTTGTGCTTTCTCCCCAGCACCTGTTAGAACTAGGCAGGCATCAGTAAAAAAAGTCACCAGCGTCAGCTACAGAAGGCAGCTCTGGCAGCCAGCAGACGATGGCCGCTGCTGACATGGAACCAGACTCACAGCAGACTGCAGGGCTTAGAAATCAGGATCTTTCTCCATTTGTCCACTTATAGAATCATAACAGGGGCCTGGAGAGGGCTCACAGGGTAAAGCATGTGTCTCAGCTGTGCAAGGCCCAGAGTTCCATCCCTGGCACTGCAGTAGCAGTGGTGTGGTCCAAGCACCGCCAGCCCAAAGTCCTGTCTCAATATTCAAACACCAAACCCACAGCCCTACTTCATGGTCAGAGTTGCGCTGACTCTGGGCACTCCTGGGCACTGGAGATGAGAGTGGCCACTTTTAAACAGATAAAGTCCAGGTCTATGGTCAACCCCTGGAAATACAATTTCATAACTGAAAGGCAACTATAGACTCTCCACTTAAAATGTCTTCAAAAATTCCAAAAATCTAAAAAACAGAGATATGAATAAATGGGGCTGGAGTGATAACACAGCGGGTAGGGCATTTGCCTTGCACGCAGCCGACCCGGGTTTGATTCCTCCTTCCTTCTCAGAGCCCAGCAAGCTACTGAGAGTACCGCGCCCACATGGCAGAGCCTGGCAAGCTCCCCTTGGCATATTTGATATGCCAAAAACAGTAACAAGTCTCACAATGGAGTCATTACTGGTGCCTGCTCGAGCAAATCGATTAACAACGGAAGGACAGTGCTACACAGTGCAGTGCATGAATAAATGAGTTTGTACAAATTTGACAGGGAAAATTGATCTGTGTTTCAAGTTGTCAGTTTTTTTTTATTTTACTAGTTTTGACAACAAAAACAGATTTTTGTACAGTATGATGTTAATGTTAGCAAGATCTTTTTAAACAAATAGGATAATTTTTATTCAAATGCCAAAATAGCCTGGTTTACATTATATAAAGCCAATCTATGAAATTTAATGTTTTCTACATATTTTTTCAGTTAGTAAAAGTGAGCCAAAAAGAAACAGCTCTAGTTTTTTTAACTTTGTTTTGTTTCTTGTTTTTAAAAACATTAACCACCCCCACTCAAAGTTTTCTGACTCAGTAGATAAAATTAGTTATACTGCATAGATTAAAAAATATAGATGCTGGCAGCCCATATCTAGCAACTGTCATCAAAAAATACAAGAATACTTTCTCAAGCTCAAAACCATCATGAAAATAGTAGTGGCACCACAATTGTGGAGTTTAGGGGTAGGAGTACTTTCCAGAGCAATGCAACTCCTGGAGATGTATTAAGTGCCACATTATTGCTAGATTAGTGTCCACACTGAGACATCCAACAGTGGGGCTCAAAGAAACTCTACATTGTGAAAACATCACACATATATGCATGCACACACAAAACCTACCTACAGGGACTTACTTTTATTCCAAACTATTCTTTATAGGGAGTAGGGAGGTAGAAGATGTGCTAAAGCTTTTTCTTGCATTTGGTCAACCTCAGTTTGAGTCTGAGAACCATGGGTCCCCCAATCATCTTGGATACAATCCTGGGGACACCCAGAGCACCGACAGATTGTCATGGATGATTCCCAGTACCTCTGGGCCCTCATACTGAGCCTGGTTGGGCCAAAAATCTCAGGGAGAGGCCCCCAAGTCTCCTGAACACCACTTGGGGAATGCAATCCCTCCAAAAACCTATAGTTCCCTTACATCTAATTCACAGTGTTGTTCTACAGACATGTCCAACAGCATTAACCTGAAAACTTATTAATTCCTTTCATGAGATGTAAATTCTGGGGCCAACTACATTCTGGTCTATCTGACGTCATTACTTCCAAAGAATTTGGTCAAGTCTAAAAGAAAGGAATGCAGAGATTGAGAAAAAGAGACACTCTTTTGTCTGGCAACAGACAATGCACAGTTACAACTGCCAAAAGTCTGGTCAGTCAAAAGCATGCAACCAAACTGACAAAAACATAGCTAACTCAGTCTTTCCATCTTGAAAGATTTCAACAATGGGACAATTTACTCTGTCAGCATGGGGGGGCGTATTTTTAAAGTGTTGGGGGTTGTGGGGAACGTCCTTTCCTGTAAGTGTGTCTGGCTCCCTCCAAACAGCCACATGGTAGTGCCCTCTAAGATACAGTACTCTCCGAGCTTGTTCTCAAAGACAGAAGCAGATGGTCCCCTGGGTAGGTTATTGCTTTGTAGGGAAGTTATAAGAAATAACAATGCTCAGTCTTTGTTGTTGTTTTTATTTTGGGGTCACACCCAGCAGTGCTCAAGGTTTCATCCTGGCTCTACATTCAGAATTATTCCTGGGGGGGTTTGGGGGACCATATAGGGGAGTTGGGGATCGAACCTGGCAAGAACTCTACATGCTGGAATATCTCTTTGTCCCAATAATGCTCAATCTTTTATCACTATTCATAGTTTCTGATAAAGTAATTTGCTTATATAAATGAACCCAAGCCCTCTAAAATTCTCCATGTGTGCTTCCTTCCCTAAATCTTATTTATCTGACCTAGGAGGGTTGGCCTGATTTTAAAGAAATTAGTTTGCCAATATTTATATTTTGTCTATTTTCTCTCATTTTATTAGGCAGCATTGAATCTTTTCAGAAATCAAATATAAAATTTAAACTATTAAAAATGGGATCACAAGATGGGGTCCATAGGAAAATAAGACAAGCACAAAGAAATCAAAGACAAGAGCATACTGTGAAAAATAAAACCTATTCACAAACAAGAGACTATTTTCTGAAATCCTTCATCATAGTATTGCAAACAATAATTAGTACTCTATATAAAGGATGGAATTGGACCTGCAAATGTTTGAAATATACCTTTTTCATTTATGAGCCACAATAACAAACATACATTCAGATAACAAGTACATTATTGTTCATGAAAGAACCCCAAGCTAAAGGGTGAATCCCAGTCCAAGTAAATATAGAAAAGCTGCCAAAACTGTCTGATTCTCAATGATCTCACTTGTTTTCATCAAACAATATTGAGTTTTTTCAAATTACATTAATCTTCTGTCCAGTTGCTGGCTAGATTAGTAAAAGTGTATACCCATTATTAGCATAAAAAAATTCTTAATTTTTTGTGGTTATAGGCCACACCCAGCAATGCTCAGGTTTACTGCTGGCTCTGCACTCAGGGATCATTCCTGGCAATGCTTGTGGGACCATATGTTGTGCTGGGGACTGAACCCAGGTCAGCCATGTGCAAGGCAAGTGCCCTACCCATTGTACTTTCTGCCTCCCGCTTCATAAAACAACCTTAACAGTAAACCAAAATACTTTATTGGGAACAACTATTGTAATTATATCTGTTTGCAGGAATATTCACACATTCTAAAAGCTAAAACAAATGGGTAAAAATTGGGCCATCCATCAATATCTGGCATATGAATCAGTAAATATTCTAGATGAGTGAATGAATGGAAGGAAGGCACATGTGACAATGTGATGGAGGCAAATAAGGACACAAATACACATGCACAAAATGTACAAGCACACATAAAACATTTCCAAGAATCCTTTTGGTAATAGGAACTTTCATATTTCTTTGCTCAAGAAAATCTAGCCCATCACCTTATTTTTATTCATTTATTTGATTTGGCATTCACACCAGTGGTACTTGGGGACTATTCTTGGTTCTGTGCTCAGGAGTGTCCCCTGGCTGTGCTCAGAGTACCATATGAGGTACTGGGGATTTGAACCAGGGTCACAGGTACCAAAACCATAGGCAAGGCAAATGTCTTTTCTCCTGTACTATCTCTCCAATCCCACCACTTGCATCTTAGTATCAACATTGTTTTCAGAAAATAGCTCAAACTCATGCAAGGATTGTTATATTTTTGTCTTAACTTGCTTCCCTTCCCAATAATTAAAAAAAAATGAACACTCACCTACATTATTTTTCTAATTCAATACATCTGATGTGAACCCAAAGTACTAAGATTTTAAGGACTTCCCAAGATGATTATGAGTGGCAAATAGTACCTAAGAGCTATCCAAGCCTTAGTGAGTACCATGACCTTTATTCCTAGGATCTTCTTAATACAGTGGTTGACTTTGAAGAGCTTATGAAAATACTATAGCACCGTAGCACAGTCCTCCCATTCACTGTTCATCAATTTGCTCGATCGGGCACCAGTAACATCTCCATTGTGAGACTTGTTACTGTGTTTGGCATATTGAATGCATCACAGGTAGCTTGCTAAGCTTTGCCATGCAGGGGCTATACTCTCGGTAGCTTTCCGAGCTCTCCGAGAGGGGAAGAAGAATCAAAACAGGGTTGACCCGGGTTTGCTGCATGAAAGGTAAGTGCCCTAGCCGCTGTGCTACATCTTCTTAAAAACCTACCTTCCCAACGCTTCCCAACTCCTGCTTACTATGCCCTTCCTTTCCTCTGCATTCTGCTTCCCTCCCTTAAAACCTTCTACTGGTGGATAGTGTCCTCCTGCCTCCTGAGCCAAGAAAGCTTCTAGAGGGCATAGCAGCTCTGGACCACTGACTTTTGGAGAATGAATGACTTAACTTCTCTGGGCTTTCCATTTCCTTATATGTCAGAGTAAAGGCAGAAATTACCTCACCATTGTGAGAAGAAGCCAACAGACCAGCTCTCCAACACTGTGGGAAAACAAGTTTCTCAGGCACTCAATGAAGGTGAGAGATGGAGCTGAAGTTCTTAAAATCATCCAGACAAATCGCTACTCAAACCTGCAGGTTTCAACAACACAAGAGGAAAGACAAAACCCACAGACTTCCCAAGCCTCAGGGTAATGGCTCCTGGTAAGCGCAGCAGCTTCCACTATCCAAGCCAGCGAAAGGAGTTTAACAGATAGAGCAAGCTTCCACAAGGGTGTGATGCTGCAGGAAGGAGATGAGCTCCAAAGAATGGAAATGACTCTTCTGAAGAATGAGCATGTCACGAACATGCGTGCAATGAATATTAATTTCTATCGTTATTTATAAGTGCGAAATTAGACTGCACATCAAATTTAATGATCCAGGAACACTACAAAAATGACCCCCAAGTGAAATAATATGCATAGAATAAAATATAGGTGTAAACATAATATAATATGGGCATTTCATAGAATCCAAATTTCCTTCTCTTGTCTACTTTTAGGGGGTTTGGGGGGACTGGTCAAGAAAGAACTTTATTGTCAGCAGGCTGGAGGGTGGAAAGCTCCTCTCTCTCTCTCTGTCTCTCTCTCTCTCTCTCTGTCTCTCTCTTTTTCTTTTTGGGTCATACCAAGCAATGCACAGGGGTTACTCCTGGCTTATGCACTCAGGAATTATTCCTGGTGGTGCTCTGGGAACCATATGGGATGCTGGGAATCAAACCCGGCCACGTGCAAGACAAATGTTCTGCCCACTATGCTACCACTCCAGCCCTGCAAGCTCCTCTCTTCAAAGAACCCATCTTGTCTTAATGCGATATCATAAGAATCATTTTGTGAGGGTGCCAGAAAGAACAATAAAATCGCCTTCTGGGTTGGTCCACTGAGGCACACTGTATATTCTGAAAATATTAAGTAAGGATTAGACTTTTGAAGAAAGGGCAAACAGAAGGAAAAGTGTCCTTATCTTTAGACTTTAGATATTGTCCTGACTACTATTGATCTTTTTACTATTATTGTTATTGAATCACCATGAATAACATAGTTACAAAGTTATTTACAGTTGAGTTTCAATCATATATTGGTCCAACACCATTCCCTTCATCAGTGCCCACTACCCTCCACCAACGTCTCCGGTTTCCCTCACAAACCCCAAACATCTTGAGGTCAGGCACTTTTCGCCTCCCCCTTTGTCTTAGTACTCCCTTCCCTAACTCACTCCCTCACCCTAGCCCCACCACATACTGAAGACTGATCTTTGACCTGGTCTAAATCCTCAGTGTCAGTTGTTTCTTCTGCAAAGGTCCAAATTGCCTTAAAAAACTGTCAAAGAATAGTTCCACTTTATTTTTAAATTCTTTAGAGTAATCATGCATCAATGAAGCTAATTATTATGCATTTCTCAAAATTAAGTTGAAATTAAAAAGGAATAATGCTAAGGCAGGGAAGAAGGAAAAAAGGAAAGTTAGAAGGGAAAAAACAGTCACAACAACTGACAAGGCTTGTCCGTTCCCATCTCTGACACCTGCTGATTTATAGAACTGAAGAACGGGGGCACTTGGTTAAGCACCATAACCTCTTCAACAGTTGAGCTCTATTTTCTTGGCTGTTATCTATTTTATTTTATTCTAATGATAATTTTTTGAAATAGGAAGACAATAAAGGATTAAGAAAAATCAAGCCTGCACAGTTATATGTGGCAAAGAGATTCCTCACAACCAAAATATGTTAACTAGAGCAGATAAGAATCAAGTGTCCTAAAAGATGGAGTTCTCCTTTCATCAAGAAGACCCATTCTTCCTTTCCTTCCTTTATCAGGCAGCAGTGGGTTTCAACTTCAACTCCTTTCAGAGAAAGAATAATGTGTTAAGAACTTGTTCCTGTAGATACAGACATGACACCACAGTCTATTATCCCTCATGCCCATTCCTGACAGATCTGTGACCTTGGGCAAGTCACCATACCTCACTGTGTCACCACTTCTTAATCAGTAAAATGGTGCTATAATCTAATCATTAAATTGTGAAAATTCTAAGGTCTTGGTGGTGGTGATAGCAATGGTTATGATTACTATTAAGCAAGACCTGGATATCCGCATTTTCAAAGGTGACTGTGATTTTAAGACACACCACTTACACCTATGCTTCCCAGAGGTAAGAGGAAAAACAAGCAAACAAGATACAATATCCAAGGGAAACTCAGTGCAGTTATTGGGCTTTCTCTATGGTTTCATCCAGGTCACAGTACACAGGTTTCTCTGGTACCAGAAAGGGCAGTGATACCGTGAAACATTTTGCAAGCCAAAAATGGCATAAAACAAAGTTATTGCCATTAGTTTAAATTGGAAAAAAGTTCAGTGTTCCCAGACCAAAGAGAAGTGATCAAATAATAACAAAACTGACAAAAAGGCACTCCCAGAACAGCAAAGGAAAAAAAGTTCTGGTGAACACAAGCCATTTATAAAGTCATTCTGAGGAAGATGCTCAGCAAGACTCTCCCACTGCTGGGGGCTGCACTGCCTCTCCAGGGCTGCTGCAAAACCAATGCTGATGCCATTTCTATGCCGCACCTTATATCATAAAAGCAAAAGTCGGCCCAGCAAGCCCCGCGGGAGGACAGCTCGTCCAGCTCCGGGACCGGCGCCCAGCAGCCCACCGGCCCCCCCCCATCCAGGTGGGTTGGAGGAGCCCAGCGGAGCCCCGCCCCTGACCCCAGACACACAGCACTCCCACCGAGCCCCGCCGGAGGACAGCGCGGACCCCAGCCCCCAGCGCAGGTCCAGCTCTGGCGCGCCCAGCAGCCCACCGGCCCCCCCCCATTCAGGATCCTGGGAGGGAGTGGCCTCGGACTGGCTAGGGGCGTGGCCTCTAAGAAGGGGGCGTGGCCTCCTAAAGTGGGCGTGGCCTGCTTCCAGGTGGACCGCCGCTTACGCGGCTGCAGGTATATCACTCACTCCAAGTAATTTGGACCCTCATCCTTTCATCCTTTTCAACAACTTGTCACCTAATACCAACCACAAATTTCTCACCTCTTCTACTACAATTCAACAAAATCCCACACGCCTACTCCATTTCCAACAAAAGTTCTGTTTGAAAATAGCTATACAAGCTCAGTAGTAAATAGCAACTCCTCCAAAAGTTTCACTCAATGTCAGTTATAAAACAAAGAATAACGCCTGATTGAGAAGAAGGTCAGACTCAGAAAGGTAAAAGAGGGGCATCTAGCAGCAACAAAGCTGAACGGCTCCTGGCAGTCTCACCTCACTCAACCAGAACAGTAGCAGCGAGTGTGAAGGACCAAACCACACTGGTCACAATGGTAAAGCAACACAAAAGCCCACCAAACTTTTTTATTCACGAGGCTAGCCCAGAAGACACCAACAGTACTATAGCGTTAGACAACCTCTCTGACAAGGAATTCAGAATGGAGCTACTCAGGATGCTTAGGGAACTAAAAGAAACAATGGAAACCAATGCCAATAAAAGACAAGAGGATTTGAAGGCAGAAATGAGGAAAATGCAATCGGAAATGTCGGACCTGAAAAACCTGGTAGCCAAATTGAAAACCTCAGTGGAAGGCCTCAGCAGCAGAGTAACAGCGGCTGAGAACAGAATCAGTGAGCTCGAAGATCAAGCTCAGAGTCTTGTCAGAAAAGAGCAGAAAATGGAAAAGAGACTCACAGTTGGAGAACAGATGGCAAGAGAAGATCATGATGAAGCCAAGAGGGGTAACATAAGAATTATTGGAGTCCCAGAGGGACAGGAAGAAAACCTTGATGAAGAAGAAACTGTCAAAGAAATCATTGCTACAACGTTTCCAGAGCTGAAGAAAACTTGTGACCACATCCAGGAGGCCCGAAGGGTACCGGCTAGAAGAAATCCAAATAAAAAGACCCCAAGACACATCCTGATCAAAATGACCAAAACCTTAGACAGAGACAAAATTCTGAAAGCAGCAAGATCGAAGAAAGAAATCTCTTACAAAGGAGCATCTTTAAAATTCACAGCTGATTTTTCTGATGAAACCCTCAGGGCCCGAAAACAGTGGTGGGACATAGTGAAAAAACTCAATGAAATAAATGCTTCTCCAAAAATACTTTACCCAGCAAGACTCTCATTCATAATAGAAGGAACAACATACAGTTTCACAGACAAACAACAGCTCAGGAACTTCATAGACTCAAAACCATGGTTACAAGTACAACTAAATGGGCTACTTTTAAGGCAAGACAGGCCTCTCAAATACACCAAATTTCAACAGAACAATGGGACAAAATCCCATAACAATAATATCTCTCAATGTCAATGGGCTAAACGCACCAATTAAAAGACATAGAGTGGCAGGATGGATTAGAAAATTGAACCCAACATTCTGCTGCCTGCAAGAAACACATCTCAATAGTCAAAGCAAACACAGACTCAGAGTCAAAGGCTGGAAAACAATCCTACAGGCAAACAGCTCCCAGAAAAAAGCTGGGGTAGCCATCTTTATATCAGACCACATCAATTTCAGAGTGAAGAAGGTCATAAGAGACAGTGAAGGCCATTTCTTATTGATCAAAGGATCTGTACAACAGGAAGAACTTATAATAATAAATGTGTATGCACCTAATGAGAGACCAGCAAAGTACTTAAAACAATTACTCATAGATTTGGAAAAAGACATCGATAGCAATACAATACTAGTGGGAGACTTCAACACCGCTTTGTCACCTCTTGATAGATCAACCAGACTCAAGCTTAGCAAGGACATACTTCATCTGAGGGAAACAATGGAAGAAAGGGACTTAGTAGATATATACAGGACACTTCATCCACAAAAAGCTGAATACACATTCTTCTCAAGCATACATGGAATGTTCTCCAAGATAGACCACATGCTGAGCCACAAAACATGCCTCCATAAAATTAAGAAGATAGAGATTATATCAACAATCTTCTCAGACCATAATGCACTGAAATTAGAAGTAAATCACACACAAAAACAAAAAACTAAATTAAACACATGGAAATTAAACAGTGCGCTATTAAACAACGAGTGGCTTAGACAGGAAATTAAAGAGGAAATCAAAAGATTCCTAGAAACGAATGAAAATGAGGACACGAGTTACCAAAACTTATGGGACACAGCAAAAGCGGTCTTAAGAGGAAAGTTTATAGCTCTACAAGCATTCCTCAGAAAGGAGGAGCAAGCCCACATAAATAAACTAACCTCACAGCTTAAGAACTTGGAGAAGGACCAACAAAAGGAGCACAACCCTAACAGGAGGAAGGAAATAATAAAACTCAGAGCAGAGATTAACGAGATGGAAACCCAGAAAACAATCCGAAAGATCAATGAAACCAAGAGCTGGTTCTTTGAGAAAATTAACAAAATCGATAAGCCCCTAGCAAAACTCACAAAGAAAGGGAGAGAGAAAACCCTAATAAACCGAATCAGAAATGAAAAGGGGGGGGGGGGTCATTATAACAGAAACTACAGAAATTCAAAGGATCCTCAGGGAGTACTTTGAAAAGCTTTATGCCACGGAACATCAAAACCTCGAGGAAATGGATGAATTCCTAGACTCCTACAGACTCCCAAGGCTGAACCAAGAAGACCTGGAATACCTGAACAGACCTATCACCATCAAGGAAATTGAAATGGTAATAAAAAGTCTCCCCAAGCACAAAAGCCCTGGCCCGGATGGATTCACCAGTGAATTCTTTCAAATCTTTAAAGAAGACTTACTCCCAATCCTCTTTAAGCTTTTCCATGAAAATGAAATATCAAATACACTTCCGAACAGTTTCTATGAAGCAAATATCACACTGATACCAAAAGCAGACAGAGATAACACAAAGAAAGAGAACTACAGGCAGATATCCCTGATGAACACAGATGCAAAGATCCTCAACAAACTAGTAGCAAATAGAATCCAACTACTCATCAAAAAGATCATTCACCATGACCAAGTAGGATTCATCCCAGGGATGCAAGGATGGTTTAACATTTGGAAATCAATCAACATAATCCATCATATCAACAAAAGAAAAGATAAAAAGCATATGATCATATCAATAGATGCAGAGAAAGCATTTGACAAGATCCAGCACCCCTTTATGATGAAAACCCTAGCCAAAATGGGTATAGAGGGGACTTTCCTCAGCATAGTTAAAGCCATCTACCACAAGCCTACAGCAAGTATCATCCTCAATGAGGAAAAACTGAGAGCCTTCCCTCTAAGATCAGGAACGAGACAAGGATGCCCACTCTCTCCACTGCTGTTCAATATAGTACTGGAAGTACTTGCAATAGCAATTAGGCAAGAAAAAGATATTAAGGGCATTCAGGTAGGAAAGGAAGAAATCAAGCTCTCACTATTCGCAGATGATATGATACTATACTTAGAGAACCCAATAACCTCCACCAAAAAACTCCTAGAAACAATAGACTTGTACGGTAAAGTTGCAGGCTATAAAATCAATACCCAAAAGTCCATGGCTTTCCTATACGCAAACAGTGAGAGAGAGGAAAGCTATATGAAAAAAATAAATCCCGTTCACAATTGTGCCCCAGAAAATCAAGTACCTAGGAATCAGCTTAACTAAGGAAGTAAAGGACCTGTACAAAGAAAACTACAAAACGCTACTTCAGGAAAGAAAAGAGGACATGAGGAAATGGAAAGACATCCCCTGCTCATGGGTCGGGAGACTTAACATTGTCAAAATGGCAATACTACCGAAAGCACTGTATAAATTCAATGCAATTCCTATAAGGATACCCATGACATTCTTCAAAGAAATGGAGCAAACACTCCTGAAATTTATATGGAACAATAAGCCCCCACGAATAGCTAAAGCAATTCTTGGGAAAAAGAAAATGGGAGGAATGAACCTCCCTAACTTCAAACTTTACTACAAAGCGGTAATAATTAAAACAGCATGGTACTGGAACAAAGGCAGAACTGCAGACCAATGGAACAGAGTTGAATACACTGACATCTCCCCTCAATCATATGATCATCTAATCTTTGCTAAAGGTGCAAGAAATGTGAAGTGGAGTAAGGAACGCCTCTTTAACAAATTGTGCTGGCATCACAGGACAGCTACATGCAAAAAAATGGGCTCAGAACTCTGCCTAAAACCATGTACAAAGGTAAGATCAAAATGGATTAAAGACCTCAACATCAGACCAGAAACCATAGGATACATTGAAGACAAAGTTGGCAAAACCCTCCATGACATTGAGGCTAATGGTATTTTCAAAGATGACACGCCACTGGCTGAGCAATTGAAAACAGAGATAGATAAATGGGACTATCTTAAACTAAGAAGCTTCTGCACCTCCAAAGAAACAGTGACCAAAATACAAAGACAGTCTACAGAATGGGAAAGAATATTCGCCGAATACACATCTGACAAGGGGTTGATATCAAGGATATACAAAATACTGGTTGAACTCTACAAGAAGAAAACATCCGACCCCATCAAAAAATGGGGCAATGAAATGAACAGAAACTTTCTCAAAGAAGAAATCCGAATGGCAAAAAAGCACATGAGAAAATGCTCTACATCATTAATCATCAGGGAGTTGCAGATCAAAACCACAATGAGATACCATCTCACACCTCAGAGACTGGCCCACATTCAAAAGAACAAAAGCAACCGTTGCTGGTGCGGATGTGGCGAGAAAGGGACACTCCTTCACTGTTGGTGGGAATGCCGACTGGTTCAGCCCTTTTGGAAAACAGTATGGACGTTCCTCAAAAAATTAGAAATTGAGCTCCCATTTGACCCACCGATACCCCTCCTGGGAATATATCCCAGAGAGGCAAAAATGTGTAGCCGAAGTGACATCTGCACTTGTTTGTTCATTGAAGCACTCTTTACAGTAGCCAGAAACTGGAAGAGACCTGAGTGCCCAAGAACAGATGACTGGTTAAAGAAACTTTGGTACATCTACACAATGGAGTACTATGTAGCTCTTAGAAAAGATGAAGTCATGAACTTTACATACAAGTGGTACAATATGGAAAGTATCATGCTAAGCGAAATGAGTCAGAAAGAGAGGGATAGACATAGAAAGATTGCATTCATCTGGGGGATATAAAATAACAAAATATGAGATTAATACCCAAGAATAGCTGAGATCAACACCGGGAGGATTACTCCATAGCTTAGAGGCCTGCCGAGTATTCTAGGGGAAAGGACAGTTCAGATAGGAAAGGGAACACCAAATGGAGGGTGTTTGGAGGATCCTCCCAGGAGGGGAGATGCAGGTTGAAAGTAGACTGGACTGAACATGTTCGCCACTCAATGCCTCTTTTGCTGATCACAACACCCAAAGGGAGAGAGAGAACAAAAGGGAATGCCCTGCCACAGTGGCAGGGGGGGATGGGGGGATGGGGGGGATGGGGGGGAGGGATATTATCCTGGTGGTGGAAAATGGGCACTGGTGGAGGGATGGGTATTTGATCGTGGTATGGCCGAGATCCAAGCACAAAAAATTGTAAATCTACAACTGTACCTCATGGTGTTTCACTAATAATAAAAAAAAAAAAAGCAAAAGTCCTCTCTGAATTTCTTCTAGGTCTGGAGCAATAGCACAGAGGTAGGGTGTTTGCCTTACAAGCAGCCAACATGGTCGACCCGAGTTCAATTCCTCCGCCCCTCTAGGAGAGCCCGGCAAGCTACCGAGAGTATCTCGCCTGCACGGCAGAGTCTGGCAAGCTACCCGTGACGTATTCGATATGCCACACACAGTAATAAGAAGTCTCATGATCTCCATCGTTAGTGGGCCCGCTCGAGTAAATCTATGAACAATGGGAGGACCGTTATTATTATTTTTATTTAAAATAGGCAGCAGTCATTTCTTTCACCAAAGTGAAGTAACAAAACACAAACTTTCCAAAAGTGGTGCATACCTGTACTAGATTTTGCCTTTCCATGTACTGACAATAGAAAGGGTCTTCTTGAAAGGAAGTCTCTGCTGGGAATTCACACCCTTCACCCACCCACCACCAGGTTACATGCAAGCCATGCTCACCTCTATGAGGAGTCTGACCCCATTGCAACTTGATCTGTATGGTAGGCAACTTTGAAAACTACATAAGGTAGTACCCTGAATGTAGCTGCCTTTCAAAATACAGAGAAATTAAACCCTTCATCAGCTCTCCCATTACCATGTGTTAATTGATCCATAAAACAAGAGGTTCCATTGATTTGCTAAGAAAGATTCATTGCATATTATCCCCTAATCTGATTTAAATGTGTTGACCCTGTGCCAATCTTGCCTAGACATCATTCTGCTCTAAAATATTTTTAACAACATTCTTATGAATATGATTTCTCACTGAATCACCCTCTTTGAGTAAGGAAAGTCAAAACTCTCAGTGTTAGCATGGAAGATGCTTGTTGGAGAGGACTTAGGAGAAACACAGCTGCTGCTGTTGGCTCCAGATTTCTGCCTCACACTAAGGATTTGTTGGTGTTGATGTTTTTTTCCCCTGTGTGAAGAGAGGACACAAAGAATGGAGGAGAAATTTGCCCAGATTCTTTGGGAGGCCAAATTCTGAGTGGATTCTGGGTTTACTCCAAGATCTCCTCTCTACCCAGGTGATGTTCCTCTTGATTATCCTTTTGCTGCTTATTCCTTTTGTGCAATCTCTTTCCCTTCTCTTCTCATCTTCATGCTTGTGCAGAACTAAAATCCATGGATTAGTATAAATTAAAATGCTAGGTTAGGGCTCAATTGTAGAGCCTTGCATGTGTGAGGGCCTGGACTTCATTGTCAGCACTAAAAAATAAATATTAAAATGCTACAGGACTAGAAAGATATCAACTAGATAAATACTTTCACATGGGAAAAATACAGAAAGAAATCTACCCAATATTAACAATTGCTACTTCGAGATGGTGGGATTATGAGTAATTTATTTTCTACTCTCAAAGCTTAGGGTATTTTCAAAGCTTCTTCTATGACCATGTGTTACTATTTTAACCAGAAAAAATATAAATAAATCAGTAGCTACGAGTGAATACAACTGTGTTTCTGAAAACCCAAGGACAAGCACTGGATTATGGAGCAGAGCTAGAGCAAATGAATGGGGCATCTTTCACATGCCCTCTCCCCCCGAGTGGGCCTGAAAAATCAGATCCATTCAGGGGTCTTGCTCCAAGAAGGTCCACTCAGAGTTAGCTTGGGAGTTTAGCCTCCTGGTAAATGCCTTGGCTTTCGTTTCAGAAACAGAATTGAGGATGTCAGTCTGGACTTCGATCTCATTTAATTTGAAGGAGCTTATCTCATTTAATTTGGTGGAGTTTATCTGCTTGGACTCAAAAGGGATGGTCAGGAATTGTATTTATCTTGGGTACCTCTTTTCTCTGAAGAGAACAATGAGCAAAAAAAAACCAGCAGCACAAGAACGAAAAATGACGGCACACTGCAGCAACATCGAGTTTTTTCCCTCTTACCCTAAGCACCAGGAAGGTTCCTGGACACACTCTGCTTCCACATGTCCACATGCAACTGCCTTCCCATTGGTGAGGTAGAGGTGGAGGGTGGAGCTGACACTACATAGAGAATTAATAATGGGGGTGGGGATTGGAGAGATAACATAGAAGGTAGGGTGTTTGCCCTGCATGCAGTCAACCAGGGCTCAGTCCCCAGCATTCCATATGGTTCTCTGAGCAATGCCAAGAGTAATTCCTGAGTATAAAGTCAGAAGTAACCCTGACAATTGCTGGGTGTGCCTCTCCCTCACAAAAAAAGAAAATTAATAAAGGGGAATGGAGCCAGAGAGATAGTACAAGGCATTTGCCTTGTATGTGACCAACCCAGTTTTGATTCCCAGAATTCTGCATGGTTCCCTGAGCATTGCCAGGAATAATTCTTAAGTGAAAATCCAGGAGTAACCCCTGAGCACCATAGAGTATGACTCTCCCCACCCCACACCCCCCCGAAAAAAGAAGAAATTTATAAGCTGGGAAGGGATCTAGAAGGGACAGAGCCTTGGATTAGATCCCTTAAAAGATTCCCATATGACAATATCATGCCCCACATTGAGAGCTTCAAGACTCACATAGATCAAAGAGTTTACTTCCAACTGTAGGAAAAGGATTAGAAGTTACTGGCTGAGTTAGAAGTTTCTGGAGGGAGGGGGGGGGTTACCCCAGCCCATTTGCTGCCACTCTGGAAGACTTCCGACAGTAAGTTTTATAGTCATGTCCATCAAGAACATCTGCTCTACATTATATTAATTGAGACGAGTTCTGCATGCCAGGGGCTGTGCTGAGCCCTTTGACTCTTATCTCCTTGTTTGATTCCCTCAAAGACAATTACTATCCTTATTTCACTCAAGAGGACCTGGAGTAAAATCAGGTTCCATGCTCAAGTGGAAATCTTAGGGTGTTCACTTCCTGGGGCTCTCCTAACTAGCCGCAAGATTGGTATCTTCAGACAACAGAAATAACTTTTCTCACGGTTCTGGGGACTCCCCATTCAAACTGAAGCTGGCAGCAGAACAGGTCCCCCTGTGGAGGCTCCGTGCAAGATTTTTCCTCCCCCTCTTCAGGCCCCTGGTCATACCAAGCACTTCTTGGTCCATGGCAGCATAACTCCAATCCCTTCCTCTTTGCTCATTCACTGGCTTAAACAACTATCACAGCCACTATGGTGATAGTTGCTGTTGGCCACTATTCACAATTTGCCATTCACGTTTGAAATGTATATAATGGTATTCTGAAAAGTTCACAGAATCTCTGTTGACTATGGACACCCCTAGGCTGACACTGAAAATGGGCTTTGGTTTACCTGGTTACAGAGCCTTTTTTTTTATGGTACTTGTCATCCCCTCCTGGAATAAAAAGTGGATGTTCTTCTGTGGGGAGAGTAAATACCTGGTACTAGAACAAAATCTAGTTTGGTGGTTCCCTATTTAGCCCGTGCATTAAATTTCCACAGTTTTTCTCAGAGGCAGAAGCATAATTCCTCTCCCCAGAAGTACTAACCCTGTGTCTCAAAGAAGAAAGCCCAGACCTGGCCATCTTCTCCTGCATCCAGCAGTTCCTACGCTGCATAATGGCACTAGCCATACTGAACTCCGGACAACCTGATCCAGAGTGATCTTATTTCAACACTTTACACCTCCAAAGATGCTGCTTCCAAATGCTGTTCCATTCTGAGGTTCCCAATGTGCAGCAATGTTGGGAAATGCTCCAGACTCTAAGACCACTGGTACTGGACTTGACAGTCTAACTGTAGAGCTGACATTTGAACTTCTGGCTCCTTCTGGCTACTGGGGCCTCTTGCTCTGTTAGCACAAAAGTGGGCAACAGAGAAAGCACCACCTGGCTCCATAACCAATCACTGGTGATGTATCAAATACAGATATGGGGTGGGGAGGGGTAGGGCGGAAGTACCCACTGCTGAAGTATCTGCGTGGACTTCCGTATGTCACAGACACCTAGAGAAGCAAAAGATGCAGTAGAGTAGACATGAACTCAGGCAGCTGGGATGGGCTGGGAGGAAACACAGAGAAGAAGAAAGCAAGACCCACAGTGGCCTGTTGGAAAGTACGTGTGCCGGGGAGCACGGGAAGGCACCATGGAAATGTTTCAAAGACAAGCAAAAGATCTGGACCTCAGTGGGAAGGGAAGAAAACATGCAACTGAGACCAAAATGGTAAAATTCAGGCCTAAAGACTCCTCTAGCAAAGGTGGGCAGGGTGAGGGTGGGGCCTGGAAAAGCTGAGTGTCCGATGTCTTGACCAAACATGCTCTCGTGTGTGTGTGCCAGCAATCAGGGGCGCTGTGTTCACGTCTTCTCAGGACATTTTAACAACTTGAACTATTTAACAACTTAGACAATAAACCAAGTACGCAGATGCTCACCATACTTTGATCCTTGCTCTCGGCGAGCCCTCCTCATTGCAAACTCCAACACATACT
The DNA here is from genome assembly GCF_029834395.1 of Sorex fumeus. NCBI lineage: Eukaryota > Metazoa > Chordata > Mammalia > Eulipotyphla > Soricidae > Sorex > Sorex fumeus. Next base: position 75,830,704 of record NW_026606094.1, on the reverse strand, counting down.
CTCTCTCTCTCTCTCTCTCTCTCTTTCTCACACACACACACACACACACACACACACACACACACCAGTTTCCCTCCCAACACCAGCTTGCACCACAGCCAATAGTTGAGTGAAGAAAAAGGTAAGGGAATGAGACATGAAATTGCCTGTATCAACAACCAAGAAAGAAGGCATCCAGGACATAAATCACCTTTGCAGCGCTCACAACAGGCTCCCCTCTGCTTGACGGCCAGCGCACAGTCTCGGGACAGCACGGGACACTTCTCTCTCTTACACGTCACTTCCTTGTTCTAGGCAAAAAAGAAAAAGAAAGGAAGAGAGAGAGAGGGGAGAGAGAGGGAGAGAGAGAGAAAGAGGTATTTGAGATAAACTTCAAACAGAATTCTGACATGACGCAGAGTTCTTCCTAACTTCCTCCTCCTTTCATACTTGCCTCATCTTTGGCTAGAAAACCCCGTGACAGCAAATAGCAGTTTGTTCTGCCTAGAACAGAAATACTCATCGAGGAACATAACATCTTGTGAGATTAAGGGAGATAAGAGAGGAAGAAAAGTTCCTTCTTTGTAAACCAGTTTAACCCAGATAACTGAATGGTGAGAGATTTTCTCCCGTTCTGTTCTAAAGTTTCTTTTCAGCACGCAGTATAGAAACGATAATATTTGCGTAAATCATATTTTGCCGATTGGGCTACCTGGGCCAGGACTGCATCGTGAGAACAAAAATATTTGCACATGGCTGTCCAACAATTCCTAATAAGAGAGTATATTAAAATGCAGTAATCTAAAGTTCCAACTCAAATAATGACAAAGTTGAAGACTGAATCAGCTCAGTAAGAGAAAAAATAATATTCCCCATGCCAAGCTGAGACACAGTCTCAGTGTTTTATGGTCGTGGGACAGCTGCATTATATTAGCACTTATGCTAATGAAAGTGTGCTGAGCATTTGCATCCTCTGTTTTCTCCTGAAAGGTTAGCTGTTAAAATGTCTCAGAGAAGATCTGAACATGATGTATATACTTGCTGGAACCCAGACTGGACGCACATGAATAAAAGCTTCATGTCACGGAAATCACTCCAACAAGAGTTCCACTTTAACGGGGCCCTGCTATAGGCTGAGTAGGGTGGCTTTCTCTCTAATCTAACCGTGAGAGATAAGTTTAATCATGACCCCAGGGTTACAAATAAGACCCCAGCTCAGAGAAGAGCTCTCTGGAGAGAGAAGTGTCTCTCCAAACAGCAGCGCCCTGCAGTGGGAAGGTGGATTTCTAGTGGACTCAGTGACATGTGCACATTTACTCTCTGCCCTTTGATGCAGGTTGGCACTACCATATTCGTAGTCACATGTGGAGGTTAGACTGGAGAGAAGAGAAATGACTGCTCTCTCACCTAGAGATGGACCTGGAATCCTCCTGCAATACATGCAGGAGAAATTCTAATTCAACCCCGATGGTGACCTTGGAAAGATCCACAAGTGAACTTCCATGTCATAGAGCAAAATAGTTCTCACCATTAGAGGTCCATAACCAACAAGGGGTGTGTGTGTGTAAGTAGTATTGGGGGAGGGTTCTATGGGTGGTAGGGTAGCTGAATAGTCTGGAGGTACAAGTCAAACCCATACAACCAAATCCAGCCCCAAGACAAAACCCACCACCTGTGCTGCCTCAAACACTTGGGGGAGTTCTTGCAACCCCAAGATGTTCCCAGGATACAATTCTAAAATGAATCTAGAGTTGATTGTAACCTTTTTCAAATGATCAGAACCACCCAGAGTCCCTTTCCTCCCCCTCCTTAACCCCTTAACCCCTGTAAAAACAGTTCCTCTAGCCCCCTTTCTTTAAAGTCTCTTTTCCTACTTTATGTGATAAGGGGCCTCTTTGGGCTAATCTCACTGAATCCTTAACGTCTTAGGAGGCATTAGGCCTCATTGATCTACAAATCAGAACTCTGTGCAATCTGACCTTCCTTTCTTCCTATCCCCCCACCCCGCCACAAGAGGCCTGCGAGCCTAAGGGCAGGGGCTCATCTTCCCTGTAGCTCTGTTTCTACTTCAGTACCTGCAGTTCTCTAACCCCACGGCTACGCAAGGCAGGAAGGCATGGGGGCATGATGCACCTACCAGGGACAGAGCTGCCTAAGCTTTCCCATCTGATGAAACCCAGGTAGCAGCCATCTTTGTCAATGAGGAACCCTGAATCCACTGTGGCAAACACACTGATGAGGTTAACCGGGAGACCTGCCCGGCTGCCTGGAAGGGACCATGTCCCTGCCCCACCACTGGTGCTCCTCTGCTGCTGTTCCCATTTTCACTTCTTAGTTGTCAGTGTCTGAAGGCATAGCTCAAGTGAGTAACCTGTCTCCTTATTGGTGGCATTGGGACGAAGTTGGAAGATGGTGCTTAGGGCTAAGTCCTGGCTCTGGGCTCAGGAGTGACCACTGGTGGTGATCAGGGGAGCAAAACTGCGCAAGGGACAGCCACAAACAAGGCAACCCCATAAAAACAGTTTCTCCAGCCCCCTTTCTTTAAAGTCTCTTTTGGTATGTTATGTGATAAGGGGCCTCTTTGGACTAATCTCACTGAATCCTTAACATTTTGGGAGACATTAGGCCTCATTGAGCTACAAATCAGAACTCCTGTGCAATCTGTCCTTCCTTCCTTCCTTCCTTCCTTCCTTCCTTCCTTCCTTCCTTCCTTCCTTCCTTCTTTCCTTCCTTCCTTCCTTCCTTCCTCTCTTCATTTTCAGGTGTATAATTTAGTATTTCAACATCTGTGTAAACTCCGTTATCATTACCACTAAAAGACTAGCATCTATACACCACAATAAAATACATACCTTTTATCAATCTTACCCACCCATCCCCATCCTTTTTATCTTCTAGTAAGCACCATTATTTAGTTATTTCATTTTTTTCATTATAGTCAAGGGTTTGTTTTTATTTTCTTTGTTCACTGCTTTGTTTCTCAATCTTCTATATATGAGATAAGCCATCCATATTTATTCTTCCTGTCCGACTTATTTCACTTAACACAATGCTCTCAAGGCCCATCCATCCTACCACAGAGGTGAGTCTTCATCTTTTCTCTTCTCTCTCTCTCTCTCTCTCTCTCTCTCTCTCTCTCTCTCTCTCTCTTTCCCTCTAATAGCCTAATTGTATTCCACTGTATGTGGTGGGAGATCCATATATGTAGATCCACTTATTCATTGGTGGGTACTTAAGTTCTTGTTTCTAGATCTTGGATATTGTTAATAGTGCTACATGTAAATCTGGGATACATGTAACTTTTAAAATTACTATTTTCATGTTCTTTGGATAATACCCAGAAATAGAATAGTCAGTAATTCTATTAATTTTTTTGAAATCTCCATATTCTTTCCTTACAAATTCACATCCTGCCAATAGGGTGAGAGGGCTCCTTTCTTCACACCTCCACCAACACTCATCTGCTTCCTTTTTTGATTATAGAGAATCTAACAGCTGTAATGTGATATATCATTCTCACTGTGGCTTTGAGTTGCATTTCCCTAATAATAAAAGATGATTCACACTTTTTTGTGTGTCTCTCAGCCATTTTCAGGTCTTCTTTGGTGAAATGTCTGCTTAAGTCCCCTGCACACTTTTTAAATAAGATTGTTTGGTTATGATTGTCGAGTTGTATGATTTGTTTATATATTTGAGGTAAGGATCCCTTGTCAGATATATTTATTTTCAAGTATATTCCTCCATTCAGAAAACTGCCTTTCCAGTGGCTGGAGTGATAGTAAAGTGGGTAGGGCATCTGCCTTGCACGTGGCTGATCCGGGTTCCTTCCCCAGCATCCCATCTGGCCCCCTAAGCACAGAGCCAGAAGTGATTTCTAAGTGCAGTGCCAGGACGAAGCCTGAGTACCACTGGAAAAAAAAAAAAACAGAAAATTGCCATTTTTATTTTGACAATGTTTGGGTTTTATTTTGCTGCACAAAAACATTTTTATTTGATGTAATCCCACGTGTTTATATTTGATACCCCATAATCCCTACACACCCTCCCCACATCATTAGAAATGAACTAGAAAGATAGACCTCGAAGAGTTTGTTTTCTAGTTTTATTCTATGTACTTTGTTGTTTGAGATCTTAATTCCAAGTACTTAATTCATTTTGAGTTAATTCTTCTGAATGTGTAAGATAGCAATCATTTCATTCTACTGCATGTCCGTTTGTCCAACACCATTTAACAAAGAAAATTTCCTCTCAGCTCTATTGTCATCATTTAATTAAGCATATATGTGAAGGTTTATTTCTGAACTCTCAGTTCTCTGCTGTATTCCTTTGTTTGTTTGTTTGTTTTGGGGCCATACCTGGTGATGCTCAGGAGCTACTCCTGGCTTTTCACTCAGAAATTATTCCTGACAGTGCTCAGGGGACCACATAGGATGCTGGAGAATGAACCCAGTGGGCCACAAGTAACGCGAATGCCTTACCCACTGTACTATCTCTCACACCTCTGTATGCCCATTTTTATTCTAATACCATACAGTTCCCATTATTGTAGCTTCATTGTAGCACTGTGGCACTATCCTCCTGTTGTTCATCGATTTGCTTGAGCGGGCACTGGTAACGTCGCCATTGTGAGGTTTTTGTTGTTACTGTTTTTGGCATATCAGATATGCCACGGGGAGCTTGCCAGGCCCTGCCATGTGGGTGGGATACTCTTGGTATCTTGCTTATTGCTTCATTGTATAGTTTAAAATGAGAGCACTTGATATCTTTATTTCATCCTTTTAGTCAACATTGCATTGACTATTTGATGTCTTTATAGTTGCATGCAAATCTTAGAATTTTTGGTTCTATTTTTGAGAAGAGTATCTTTGATAGAAATTGTACTGAACAAAATGCTGCTTTAAGTGATCTGCACCAGACATCCAGGCTCCCAGGCGCCTCCACTCTCCCATTCCTCCCTCTCTGCTTCATAATAATGGTGGGATCAAGTCTCACTGGGAGCCATGCCCTTATATTTCTTTTCATAATTTTCTTAAGTTACAAAGGGGGAGGTCTCAAGTGACCCCAATCTCATAAAACCTCTTTCCTTTGTATCATGTGAATAATCAAGACCAAAGAAGATTTTTGTGATCTTAGCCTCACACTCAGTTGTTTTTTCCAACTTGTGTGACGTACGTTGAGACACATTCCTGGGCCTGCCATCTCTTATGCATCTCTTGTGTCCTTTACTTCATATGACCTGGGGATAGAAGTGGTACTTAAGGTTTTTTTCTTCTCATGTAGAAGATGCCCCTAGTGCCTTTGGGTGTCTATGCATGTGGCATTTGACTTTGCTCTCCTGACCCAGGTTCGATACCGCTGCCCCTCTCGGAGAGCCCGGCAAGCTACCAAAAGTATCTTGCCCACATGGCAAAGCCTGGAAAGCTCCCCATGACGTATTCAATATGCCAAAAATAGTAACAACAAGTCTCACAATTTGTTGGGAGACGTTCCTGGTGCCCGCTCAAGTAAATCAATGAACAACGGGAGGACAGTGAAGTGCAGTGCTACAAAGGTAATCCATAGTAGGGTCAAAATTCAAACTAAAGAGGTATTTTTTTAAAAAACAATAATGTCTTCATACTATAAAGTAATCAAGAATAACAGTTAGGTACAACCACTATTTTAAAAATTGTGTACTGGACCCACAAAATTGTCACATTAGAAGTACTATATAACCAGCGATTTCTGGGAATATGTAACCCCCTCCCATCAAAAAATAAATAAAAGAAATACCTGCTCCAATGTTCATAGCAACAAAATTCATGATACGCAGGAAATGGAAGTAACTAGTGACTGATCTCGGTATGAATAAAGAAGTTGTATATATAAATACACACACACACATATACCAGTGTATAAACCCATAATTTTTTAGAACAGAAAATTCTATCTTTTTTAATTGCCATGGATTGAACCCATGTTTTATGCATGCAAATTATGCACTTCACCATGGAACCACTTTCCTCATCCAATAATATTATTCTTAGGATCCTGAATGGACTTGACAGCATGTGATAAAGTCAAATAAAGAAAAATAAATACAATATAATCTCACTCTGATAATTACAAAAATTTATAAAATATAATCAATGAATCATTTTATTTATACTAAAATAAAAATCTTAGAAAAAGAGAGTGGAATTGTGGTGACCAGTGATGGACAGTGAGGGAGGGGGAAGGTGACCAAAAGGCAGTGATTAATAAATAAGTCCTAGGGATGCCAAGGACAATATGATGACTGAAATTATGATAGATAAGAAAATTAACAGCACAGCCCTGAGTGCTCTCATCATGAGAATTTTCTTTTCTTATCTATTTTTATTATTTCCTTATGAGATAATGATGTTAGCTAAATCATCATGAAATGATTTCATGGTACATGCAAATCAAGCCATTGTTCTGTGTGCCTTGAACTTTGCCGTGATGTATGCCAATTTTTTCTTTGGGGGTGGGAGGTGCAGCAACCCAGAGGTGCTCAGGGGTTACTCCTGGTGGAGCTTGGGGACACCCGGGATTCAGAATTCCAGGGATCGAGCCTGGGTTGGCCACATATACAAGGCAAGTGCCCTTACCTGCAGTACTATTGCAGTACTATCACTGTGGCCCTCAATTATCTCTTGATAAAATGTGGAAATGAATGAAGATCAAGTATAGAGTTTTTTTTTTTTTTGCCATGAAGCAGTAACTTTGCTCTGCAAAATGCAATTTCTGAAAACTGTGTTTTGATACAAACTCAACCCAGCCCAGGTCAGAGCTGTGACTGAATTCCCTTCCCTGTTCCCTTTGCTATATGCACCTAGCAAGGCTTCAGGGAAGAGTCACTGCCTGTGCATCTCCTCAGAACCTTGCTCCCAGATGCACCTTCTTTCTGAAGAGAATTCTCAAAGGAGGGAGTGCAAAGCACAGCAGGCAGTCAGAAGGTGAAGTCACAATAGGGTTTTGACATAAAGGAAGACACACAGACTTTGGCAGGGGAGGTTGGAGGGCCACACTCCAGTGCTCAGGGTGGACTCTGCACTCACACTCCTAGTGGGGCTTGGAGACCATAAGGAGTGCCAGGGTTATGAACCATCATCAGCGCATTACCTCCTGTACTATCTCTCTGACCCAAATAAGATAAACAGTCTTAGACTAAGGAATTCTTTGCTAAATTAGAGACCTGGGAGCCAGTCAAAATCCATAACATGATCCCAAGATTCATAATAAATAGCTTGTAATTATAGTCCAGCACAAAAGTCATTCCAACCAGATGGTTTGTAGATTCACATCTGGACATTTTATTTTGCACACACATCCACATACACTCAAGAGAGAGAGAAAGAGAGAGTGAGCGAGCGAAAGAGAGAGAAATACACTTTAGCTTAGATTTAAGTAGATGTTTTCCCTTCTAATAACACTTGGCTTTTTTTTATTCTACCATGATGGTATGGAACCGCCTTTCCAGTGAGTAGCTGGCCCAGATCTAGGGCATACTCTAAGAATTCCAGGCCTGGATGACAGAAAGGAAAACAACAGAGAGTGATTGTTGAGAGGATGGGCCCTTTAATTCAAGCACAGGTTGATTAAGACCTCTTGGTCCAATTTCCCTGATTCTGCCAAGAACCAAAATCATTAGTCTGGACCAGTGGTTCTAGGGACCCAAGCAGCCATGACCAGTGGCACACACAGTTATCTCCATTGGTTACCTGCCCCCCAGTGCATCCTCTACCTCTACCCCTACTCCCACTCATGGTCAAGGTCGATTCACTATTTCCTTCAGTTCTGACACAGTTACACTAATGGAACACTTTCTATGCACAAGGTTTTATTCTAAGACTTTTATATGCATTGATAGGGGGAAAAGGAGCCACAAAAAGCAATTCCACACCATCCAGGTCTGGAAAAGTTGCCCTCCCTCACAAGAAAAGCTAATCTTCAATAGAAATAGATATTAGTCACATGTCAGAGGCAGGCATGGAACAGACAAGAAAAAAAAACATCTAGTCCTCAGTCTAGGGCACAGGAGCATTTCTGAGGCCTTCAGCTGACTCACAGGAGCTCTCCTACAAGCATGCCCTCGCGAACACAGTAAGATCTAGACAACGGACAGTCTTCTGGTTAACACGGGATGCTGTACCATTTCAGAGACCGTCAGGAACCTGTGATTCACAGCTCTGAGAGCTCTGACTGGCCCTCAAACAGGGCGCCCCCAACATGCCTCCAAATCTAAACTGAAGGAAATGGTGTGCAAAGATGTTAGAGTAGGCTACGAAGCCCTCCTTCCTCAGGCTTGTGGCGCCCAGCCTCGGTCTCCTTACATCAGCACCTCCTTGGGCAGCCAAGCTGCCGTTTACCTGCTGGAGAAAGACATCAGTTTGTAATATTGCCTCCTTTCCGGAAGACCAAATATAACAAAGCCCAAAGCAGTCTGTGAATGCACATTCAATGAAGTGCCAACATGCAAAAAAAAAAAAAAGGAGGGGCATAAGGAGTAAAAGAGAGGAAAAAAATCAACAGGGCTGGCAACAAGAACGCTCTAGGGACCTAAGCCAAACCACAGCGACAGCCACGCCAAGCCCGAACAGGATCGGACAAGCAGCCCGCTGTGTCTGAGGCTGCCACTAGATGGAAGCACAGAGCTCCCTGGGCAGGCACTGCGGGCTGAGGCTACAGCACCTTCTCCTGAACCTTTCTCAGCATCTGCAGGAGAGGGACTGACTGGCTCCAGGGCTGGGGAGGGCAACAGAGTGTGGAAAGCCAGCACTGTGAGATGTTCCCCTTTGATTTCCTCCACTAGAAAAAAGTTTTTTGAGTTGATTTTGCTCTTTTTCAAACCAAGGCTTGAAGACACTTTTCCCCAATGCACCCATCCTACTATGGGATGTACGAAGTGTGCCTAATCTCATATTTACAGTTAAACAAGCAATAATAGCACAAGAGGGACATCCGAGAGCCAATAAGATGAGAGTGATCAAAGAAAAGTGTGGCTGGCAGATGCTGTACTCTGAGGTGATTAAGCACCACTCACCTCTTGCAGGAAAACAGAAATACTCTGCCCAGCCAGGGCCCTGGGGCCATGCTAGGGACATGCTGACCATACCATGTCTTCCCCCAGGAGGAGGCCTTGTCTTCCTATCAACCTTATCTCTTCCGAAAGCAAAGCCAACCCCAGAGGCAGCTGTCACTTAATGGACTCCAACATTCTAAGTGTCAGAATCTCTTTCAGAGAATTAAGAAGGCTGACCAGTACTTCTGAACAACACCATCCATGCACAAGGAGGGACAGAGGCTGAGACTCTCTCTGTCCCAAGGTAGAGCCCCTCCTTCAACACACACACACACACACACACACACACACACACATCTCTTGTCACTTCATCCCACAATCTTATTCGCCAAGGGCTTCTAGTTTTCACTGATTTCAAGAATTCCCCTCCCTCAAATATAAGAAATTCCACATACCTTCAGCTACAGGTAGGAACAAATGTCGGGCAACCCCTCTGAGAAGTAGACACTTTGAGTGGAAGTCTAGAGTAGTTGAACCAAACTTCGCCCACCAACCACTGTTCTCAGATTGTGGGTTTTCACATGTTCTCAGTGCTATTTTCATGTGTTCTCAGCACCACTGTTCTCTCATGTCCTCATGTACTCACATGTTCTCACATTAACTGCCCAATGCATCTCACTGTTCTCACATGTTCACGCATGTTCTAACATGTTCACACATGTTCTCTTTGTTCTCACATTCTCACTGTTCTCATTTGTTTGCACATGTTCATGCTGTTTTCAAATGTTCTCACATGTTTTCACTGTTATTGTGTGTACTCATATGTTATTTTTTCACATCTCACTGTTTTCACATGTTCTCAAAGTTCTTACTCTCATGTGTTCTCATATTTTCTCACAAGTTCTCTCTTTTCTCTATGGCACAGAGCTGAAAATGCTTCTGCCCTTCTCCAGAACCATTGCACATGCTCTCAGAGACAAGATGCCTGACATTATCATGCCAGACACTGTACTGTCACTTTTTGACAGCAATTGAGAATTAAGGAAGAAAATTTCACCTTCATCAAAATGCCTTCATGGTTCATGAACACAAATAGAATAGTCTGCCCTGATAAAATCCATATTGGAGAACTGATTTGAAAATGCACTCAAAGAAGTTCTTCTCTCAGGACACAAGCAACAGTACAGTGGGTAGGGCATTTGCCTTGCATGCATTCAACCTGGGTTCAATCCCCAGCACCCCATATGGTCCCCTGAGCACTGCCTGGAGTAATTTCTGAGTGCAGAGACAGGAGTAACCCCTGAGCACTGCCAGAACACCCCCCTAAAAAAGTGCTTCTCTCTTTGACAGCCTGAAAACCGCTCACCAAACAATTCATATTTTAGGAACACGGTTGTGTTGTGTCAGGTCCAAGGACCCACAAAATCCAGTGCCATCAGCACACACCTCTCCCTGGGAAATCCTAGTCCCCTGATGCATGAAGTTCAGGAGGCCAGATTTCCCTTAAAGCACCACATTGTAAACCTATTCCAGCCCCGAAGGAGCCAACGGGAACTTTATGTGACACCTGAACCCAGATCACTATTTCTCCTAGGCAAAATTATAAAACTTCCCATAAACACAACAATCAGTCCTAATGTTTTCGGGCACCTCTCATCAAAAGAACTCTGCAGACCTGATTACATTCATCTTCACAGATTTCTTCAGACATACAGGGGAAGAAACAGCACACAGCTAAGCATCCTGGATCTTTCAAAGAGCTACCAACAGTGGGTGAGGGGGCAGGTAGGGAGGTGAGTGGCTAAGCACAGCACTCAAATTTACGGGTGTATCATATTAGAATTGGGTTAGCTCCTACACAACCGTTGAGGTATCAGGACCAGATTAGTGTGTCGCAGAGGTAGCCTGAGCCCTCAGAGAGAAGACAATACAAGCTGATGCCTGCTCCAGCCTGTCTCCTTCGGACAAAATCTGCTCTTAATCTCTTAGAAAATAATCATGGGGGCAGGCGGGGAGGTGGGGGTGGAGGCCAAGATAGCTCAGTGGTTGCCAATGGCAGTCTGAATTTTGATTGATGATTTATTGTTTTAATTAAGCTTCTATTCACTCGCTCTTTGTTACCCATATTACAATCGGCTTCCCCATAACTCTTGTACAGAGTTAAGGGGAGAAAATAAAAGGCCATTTGGCGCCCTGAGCCCTTCGTGTTTAAGGTTCTGGCTCAGTCTCAGATCAGCAGGTGGCAGAGAAAGAAGTTACAGGGATCATAAAGCGATTTCTACGGGAGGATGGCATGCCAGGGCGGGGAAAGGCCTCGTATTCCCTAGTCAGGACACCGTCAGGACAGTGGGTTCCTGGGGCGGAAGCGATCGCACTTCAAGTAGGGCACTTCTCTTGCATGCAGTCAAACTGGATTCAAGTCCCAAATCCCATACGTTCCCGGGAGCACCGTCAGAAACAATTCCTGAGTGCAGAGCCAGGAGTAGAAGCTGAGTATCTCTGGCTGTGACCCCCAAACAAATACACAAAAAAGACAGTGGATTCCTAAGCCTTCCCCTTCCTGACTGAGAAAAGCAAGCATCAAGGGCACATTTTACAGGATGTGAATGCCAAGGATAATTTCCAAAACTTTCTGAACCATCAACCTCTTCCACTTCTTTTTGTGTGGGTTTGTTTTGCTTTGTATATTTTGGGCCATACCCTGTGATGCTCAGGGATTATTTCTGGTTCTGTGCTCAGGGATCATTCCTAGCAATACTTAGAGGATCAATAACAATAACAATAACGGGTCTCATTCCCCTGACCCTGAAAGAGCCTCCAATACTGCACCATTGGAAGGACGAGTAAGGAGAGGCTGCTAAAATCTCAGGGCTGGGATGAATGGAGATGTTACTGGTGGCCGCTTGAGCAAATTGATGAACAATGGGATAACAGTGATACAGTGATACTTAGAGGATCATATGGGATGCCAGGTCGAGAACCTGGATTGGCAGAGTGCAAGGCAAGTGCCCCGCCTGCTATACTGTGGTCCCAGCCCCGAGCCTCTCCCACTTCTGCAAACCCCTCCCAAAGTCCCAAAGTTGATCTTCTCTCACTGAACCATGCAGTGGCACATCCTTTCCCATGTAGGCTGTGAAGCTAGGAGGAACAAGGGCAACTGATTAGAATGTCTATTATTTCCAGATTGTGCTGGACATCGTGTGCGTGTATGTGTGTGTGTGTGTGTGTGTGTGTGTGTGTGTGTGTGTGATGTCATTTTTGGTCACCAAAAAAAACCTGATAAAGGCCCTAATCTGAGGGTGAGGATAAAGAGGCACAGCGAGGTTAAACGGCTTGCCAAGGTTTGTTGGGCTGGCCTGGGCAGGGACATAAACCCAGGGTTCTGCCCTCAGCTGCGGGTGGTTCCATCCCTGTGTCTGCAGCTGGAGTCAGAGGCTCTGCTGAGCCACTCTCCCTCGCAGCTGGGATTCTCACGTGTGCTTTGGTTAAGCACGCCCCACTTTCGGATCATTATTAACCTCAGCGGCTTATGGTTTCATTTCGAAACATCAGGGAAAATAGTGCCTTTCAGGACTGACACAATAAGTCTCTGAAGAAAGAAAGGAAGAAAGAAAGAAAGAAAGAAAGAAAGAAAGAAAGAAAGAAAGAGAGAGAAAGAAAGAAAGAGAAAGAAAGAGAGAGAAAGGAGGGAGGGAGAGAGGGAAGGAGGGAGGGAGGGAGGGAGGGAGGGATGGAAAGAGAGAAAGAAAGAAAAAGAGAGAGAAAGCAAGCAAGCAGACTCAAAATAATGGGCCAGAGATAGCTCAACAGACTAGAGCACAAGTTTTGGATGCAGGAGCTGCAGATCTGGGCTTGATCATAGGTAACACATATCCATATTCCTGAACACTGCCAGTGAGTGACCCACCTCTGACTGAGCACCAAGTTGGGAGCAAGCCCTGAGCACCACTGGATGTGGCCCCCAAACAAAACATCTCAAAACAAATCTCATTCTCTGGGCATCCAATCATTTGCAAGACATCCTAGAACCTAGCCCCAAGCTTCCGGTACTACTTCCTTGCCATGTCATGTCTCCCAGATGGTTGCTGTAGCCACGGCCTCTCTGCTGGAAACAATGCAGCACGATCTTGTAAGGACATATTCTTGGGGACTCGATATTAAAGCATCTTGCAAGAACCTCACTGCAATTTATTGTGCTACATCTGGGAGTGTTATTCTTTTTCTCTCCCGTCTAGCCTCAGAGAGCCTCTTACCCCAGAGCCCTGGACCCTGGCAAAGGCAGCGTCCCCCAGTCCAGCTAACAGCGCAAATGCCGAACAAAGCTGCCCTTGAAGCTCAGCCATTTAAAAGACTTTATGGAGCCCACTGGGGCCCCACGATTATTTTGCAACAAGTCATATCCCATGAAGAAATTCACTTCTCTGCAACACAAAACAGAGGGAGATTAAAGAAAAAGGCAAGGCGGGGTGGAGAAAAGAAGTAAGACCCCCTACTGTTCTGTCTGGCCAGAATCGTGTCTTTTAGTACTCACATCCTCTACAAAGACGATGTTCTGATGATATATGGCCCTAATACATCACCAAATGACAGTGTTCTCCTGATACTGTACCTTGAAAATATGACACGTGCTAGCAGAAGCAACAGGGGATTAATAAGGAGGCCCTTTTTATACTTAAGTCCCCGAACATTTCAGTTCTTTTTTAACAGGCTTTAGTTTTTTTGGAGAAATTGTCTGGGGTCCAATGCTGTTTAAGGATTTAGGTCTGGCATTTTTTTAAGGGGGAGGGGAGAGGTGGCACTTTGCGAGGAACTCTCAGAACAAAGAAACACAGGCCATTAGAATGTCTCAGCTTCTCCAGTACAGCTCTGATTTAAAACAGGCAGTGTCAGACAGCTCCTCATTCTGTTTAATCATATTTTGAAATAGAACCAAAACATTAGAGATGGCAGAACACAAAAGAAATAACCACCAAATAAAAATAGTAGCCCAAAGTACGTAGCACTGCCTGGTTTATATTATACTGTACATGGTAGGAGCAAGGGGTCGACTGGTAGCACCCTGTCAACGTCCCCAGAGTAGACTGGACACAAAACACCAGGTCCTGAGACAGGGACCCTCCCAGATGCACAGTACCCGGCTCTCAGAGGTAGAGTGGAAAAGCAGAATGCGATGCAGTCCGACCCCAGGTGGCCCACGCCAGCTCCCACCTTTCTTTGCACAGGTTCTCCTACATGCACATCTATCCCCCCACTGCAAAGGACTCCAATAGCTGCAGCATCAGCTGGAGTAAGGGGTGCCGGAAGTGCCTGCAGGATCCTGATGGAAGAAGCAGGGCGGGAGAACAGAGGCTGGGAAGGGACCCTACTCTCGTAGCCTCCAGCACAACCCACAGCCGTGATGATTTCTATACTGGTGGAAGGGGGATGCCTCTAGCACAGCCAACAGGGAACCAGCTCCTTCCAGCTAGCTCATTCCCACTCCCCCTGATACGCTCCTCCAAACACAAACCAGATAAGAAACGCCATGCCAGGGTTGCAGTGATAGTACAGTGGGTAGAGCACTGGCCTGGCACATGGCCAACCCAGGTTTGATCCCCAATATTCTATATGGGCCCCTGAGATGACAGGAGTGACCCCTGAGCACCATGGGGTGTGCTCTCTCCAAAACAAACAAACAAGCAAACAAAAAAAACCCTGCTGTCCTAGTCAAAGACAGCTGCAGTAACGGTATCTTGGCAATCCCGGCTCCTGTATTGGTCCCAGCCCCAGCTGGGTGGTCACTGTGGAGCCATGCACCAGGACGAGGAGGGCTCAGCTCACCTGTGCAAGGCCTCTCCTATTTGGCCCGTGTCCTGGGGTGGCAGTGAGCATGCTCAGTGTCTTCTGAAGCCATAGCACAGAGAGCATGAGAGGCCTGAGTTCCCCGCCTATCCCTATCTCGGCATCAGGTCTGAGCACTTTGCCTGGGGAGCAGTGACCATATTCTGTTCCAGAATTCCCACATGAACCCACTGCCAACTGGCTACAAGAGGAATAAACTGTGAGAATCTGTGACAATAGTCAAGCTCAGGGCCACACTGCTCATTTACACCAAACCTCCACATGGACCAGGAAAGTGTAAGGGACTTACACTCACCTTGTGTCAAATAATTACAGTTTCTCATCTTCCATTCCTCCATTCCATTTCAAATACGGCAGTGTCAAACAGCTCCTTATGGCAGGGAATGACTTAAATTAACCTTAGATTGGTCACAAAAAGGGAAAAAAGAAGCACTATGCCTTTCTGAGGAGTTACCCACCCTGCAGAGGATCGAAGGCTCTGAAGTGACTCGGGATAGCACCAGGCAGCCGTCAGCTGGGGGCCCTGGAGGAAGTGGAGCTCATGCTCACAGCAAGGCTGCCATAAGATGTCAGAAGGGGGGCTGAAGCCATAGCACAGCAGGTAGGGAATTTGCCTTGCGTGAGGCCAACCCGTGTTCGATTCTCAGCATCCCATATGGTCCCCCGAGCACCCCCAGTATTCCTGAGTGCAGAGCCAGAAGTAACCCCTGTGCATCAATGGATGTGACCCAAAAAGCAAAAAACAAACAAACAAACAAACAAAAGCTGTTGGAAAAAAAGACAGAAACTTCGTTGGCCCCTGCCCTGCCTTACCCCAGCATAGGAAGCAGGGCTCCCTGGCCAGGCAAAGGGGCCAAGAACTCCTGGTCCTTCTCGTCATGCCCTTGGATGATTATTGGCCAAAGAAGAATGTGAACATCCAAAACGGATAGTCATGGGTTCAGGTCGTGTCGTGATCAGCACCAGCCTAGCCCTTCCTGGGGCCTCTTCGTGTACCAACACCCATGTGGGAGGAATACCTAGCTCTCAGACACCCCTTGTTCCCACAGGTCTGCATCCAGCCACCAGTCAGAATCTACCCACCAGGGCAGCTTTCTGCAGTGCACCCCGAGAAAGAGCCCAGTTGGGAACTGCCGCTGATCTCTCTAGACAAGGATGTGGAGCCTAGTCAGGGGCAGCTCACAACCTGCCACCAACCTGTTGGTTTGTTTGTTCATTTGTTTGTTTGAGAGCTACACCCAGCAGTGCTCAGGGCTTACTCGTGGCTCTTACTCACAGGAGTCACTCCTTGTGGTGGACTTGGGGTGGCAGGGATTGAACCCGGGTTAGTTGCCTGCAAGGCAGGCACCTTACTTACTCTCCGTACTCTCTCCACTACCTCAGTAACTTTCTGATCACCGACTTTCTGAGGTACATTGGAAGACACGTAACCACTGACCTGGACTGCTATCACGGAAACTTGCAAAGAGACCCTGGAGAAGGCAGGCATCAGGGCCAGTCCCACCACCCTGCCTCAGGGACATCAAAGCAGGGACAAGGCAGGAGCTGGAGTCTCGCCACCCTGGGCCTGTCTCAGGAGCATCAGGACAGTGGTGGAGTGGGGCAGCAACTCTTATGTTTACAGCCCTGAAGCAGCAACTCTGACATCCCGAGGCAGATTCAGGTTGCCAGCAGCCTGTCCCATGGCTGTTAGCAGCCTGTCCTTTCTCCACACCCCAAAGCATGGCGACTCCCAAGCATCATTCAGATGTCAGAGAGACCTAGAGGAAGCAGAGGGCCTATTTCCGAGGCCCCGGATGGAATGCCAAGCCATTGGCTTCCATTTACAAACTCAGGAAACAACCCACAGATGTCCGTTCACACAGAAACCACTTCTGATGAAGGCAGCAGAGAAGGTAGTAGATGAGGCACTACAAGCACAATATTACTCACAAAACAACATGCAGCCCATCTCATGAAAGAAGCATCTGATAGTATGTGCTGTTCTTACTGTTTAGTTTAAAGTCAGTTTCACCATAAAAGAGCTGCTCATAAGCTTTACTATCTCAAACAAACAAAATAAGAATACATGGCATCTTTGGCTGTAAGTTCAGGTTTTTCTGCAGGTCAGCCTTGCAGGTCAGACCTACCTGACCCCCAAATAAAAAAAAATTCTACTTTTTAGAGTTTCTGCTATGAGTATGCCAGGTCCTGCTGGAAACATAAAATAACAATCAGATCCCTGGTCTTCCCTAGAAGAGCTTCCAGTTCAAGTGCTCAAAAGAGCAGAATGTCCCTCCAGAGAGCAAGAGTGGCCTGTGATGCTCTCTATCTCATGCAGAGATAAGAAAGGTCAGTGTCAACCAAATGACACTACTGCCCATCCCAGGGACACCTTCCAAATCATCTCACTTCTGGAGTCATATGTGGGCCACTGAATGAGCCCCAAGGAAAGTTTTATTATACAATTATCTCACCAAGATAGAATTTGACCCAGATCTGTTAGCACCCTAAGATTTGACAACACATGGAAGGAATCTTCTCTGACATGGTATTTTGAGCAGTCCCCCTGCCCCCAGACACAAACGTACACACATACACACACATACACACACAAACACACACATACACATACATGCAGAGTCAAGGGCAGTTTGGCTCAGCATTATCAGCAGAGTGGGTTTTAATGCATATTATGGGATGATGTTTTCAGTCACTTTTTCTTGCTCTATGAAACTGTAATATTAAATATACTTTTGTTACTCATTGATCTACAAAATGATCTAGTAAAATGCATAATGCCAACCTGGTATATTATATTTTTATGTTTTTGGGATTTGGGGGCCACACCCACCAGTGCTCAGGGCTTAATCCTGGTGATGCTCAGAGATCACTCCTTGTGGGGCTCAGACGACCATATGATATACATATAATTGCTACCAGGGTGGCTATGTGAAAGGCAAGGCCTTAAGCCCTGCAATGTCTCTTTGGAATCCCCACAAGACATAGTTTAGAGTAGAAGGGAAATTCTTTTATGAGCAGAACTGGATGTTCAAGCTATGGAATAAAAAAAACTAAACACACAGGGTATATACTCATTCATCCAGAAGGCTCAGCAGTGATCCGGGCCCTGGAGAACACCACCGATGTGAGACTCCAGTGCTAGCATTCACAGGAGATATACAGGGACCCACAGAAGGACTATGGGCAACATAAGGACTATGGAGGAAATGAAGTGGCACAGGGAAGAGAAAGACAAGATGCAATACTATGAGGAGTAATTTCAGGATGCCCTCACTAAGGACACATTTTCTCTCAGATCCTAAGGGAGGAATGGCAGTTTGACTGGACATGCATTCAGGGGAAAGGAAAGAGTTGATACCCTTGCAGAGAAGGCATCTTTTGCAGAGAACAGAAGGTGCCATGGCATGAGCTTGGGCCGAGGGTAGACGCTCTGGGAGATGAGAGCAGAGATCATTAGGAGCCAGGTCACAGAGAGCCAAGTAGACCAGTCATACTTATTTCAAGGAAATGAGGAGTCACTGGAGAGTTTTGTGTAAATAAGTTTTTAAAAATAGTGTCTATTTGAAATGGCCACTGGCTGATAGGATATACTTCAGAGACAAAAGTGGAAACCAGAGACAGTCTAGGGCTGAAAAGTCAGCTTGATGGGCTGTGCACACAGGTCCGTGCTTGATTCCTAGTACTGACCCCAACCACTGCCAGGGATGAGTCCCAGGCATGGAGTCAGGAGTTGCTCAGGAGTAGCACTGCCCAGTGTGTATCTCTAATTTTTCAAGTATCATAAATATTTTCAAGACTTAGCTGTTAAGCTTTGTTAAAAATTTAAACACAGGACATAATAGAAAAAGGGGTCCCATGATTAGTGTCTGGGCAAATTGAGCAGCTCCATTGTAGTTTCTAGTCTCCATAAGAAAACAAAATTCAAGGAGGGGTAGAAAGCAAGATCTTGGTTTGGACCCTTTTAAATGTGAAACGCTTCCTCTCTGTCCTCTGAGAATTTAAAGTCACCATATATATGAGTATATATGAGTCTGGAACTGAGAAATGAGATGACTGAGAACATACGTGTGGGAGGAATCAGCAGACAGCTGGTGTGGAAGGCATGGGTCAGTAACATAAACCCACTGGGGAAGAAGAGCAAGCAGAGAAAACACTCCGATTGGATCCTGGGAACTTCAATAATTTAAAAGTTGAGAAGATAAGGCAGATCCAGCAAAGTATAGACAAACCAACAGAATTCTCACAAATTCATCATGCATGCTCTGAGTAAGCCTTATCAATTTACACACACACACACACACACAGAGAGAGAGAGAGAGAGAGAGAGAGAGAGAGAGAGAGAGATCTGTGCTAAAGACTAGTTCAAATCATTACATCAAGCTAGTCACCAGATGTAACGTTAGCTTGACATCTGCCACTGTGCCGGCCCTAGAGGCCAAGACACCTCAAGATTTGACTGTTCCATGCTATTCTTTGAGGTCTCGGTCTCTGCTGGCCACTCATCCAGCTAGTGCTGGCCAGCACTGCCCTGCCAGGACCCACCTCAGAGGAGACACATGCAAGACTCGGAGTCTGTATCTGACAGGAAGGGCTGCAAATAGGGCGGCAGGGAAGTGCTAGGACCAATGTCCCTGACCACGAGAGTGGACACACGAGAACCAAGTGCCTAAACCCAGATGTGCAGATGAGAGAGCACTAAGGTCAGAGTGGCAGGAAGCAGGGAGGAGGGCGGCATCGTGCTTAGCTTTTCTGCATGGTGAAGGGCTGGGTGAATAAAGACCGTTGTTCCAGTTTCCAACCCTGTGCTTCAAAGTGAGTTGCGTGAGGTCATCCGCCAGGGTAGAAAGCCACTGGGGAAGAGCCTCCCCTCACAGGCGGATGTGGGCGAGCAGCAGCCCCCCAGAAGCCCAGCACCATCCCGAGGCACGCTCTGAAAGCAAGGGAGAGGCAAGGGCAGAGCAGAGGTTGCAACGCCAGGCTCAGTGCTCATCTCGGCCCTTTCAATATACTATTTCCTTCTCACTATTTGAAAGTTGTTAAACTTCCCCGGGGCATTCTCTCCACCACATTATTAATTTTTTTTTATTTATTTATTGAATCACTGTGGGAAAGGTTACAAAGCTTTCAGGTTTATGTCTCAGTCATGCAAATATCAAACACATTTCCCTTTACCAATACTTATTTTTTACCATGAAGAACCCCAATAAAACCCCACCCCCCACCCCTCCCCGTCCCTGTGAGGCAGATGAATTCTAGTTAACACTCTATCTGCTTTGATTAGACTCATTGTTTCAATAAAAGATTCACCACTATAATTCAGAGTTTACCCCCCCCCCAAAATCAGACATGCTGAAAAAGCATTGTGAAGTGATTTGCTTTCTACAGCTGGGTTCAAGAATTAAATGTTGGTTTTGGATTTCTGCTATTTTACCTATTGACCCTGGAAGTATTTCTACTGAAAGTCAGATAGTTAAGAAATTGGTTTCTGTGTTCTGGAGTCATGGCCGTGCTGGAGAGCCGCTCGCAGGGGGCAACCGGTGGCCGCCTCGGTAGGGCGTGAAGGGCGGAGCGAAACGCCCCCCTTCCCATGAGGCTCTAGTCACCCCCACACTCCCGGCTCATACCTGCTGTCCACAAGGCTCCCATGTGGCCGCCATCTTTCTTTCAAGAGAGGAGAGGGCGAATGGGGCAACACCCTTTCCCCTCCAGCAGACTTGATGGCCTGGATCAACGCATAGTCCGTTCACTTTTCTGCTCCAAGCTGCTGGGTTCTGCATTAAGTCCTTGTGCTTCTGGGGCCATGGCCGTGCTGGAGAGCCGCTCGCGGGGGGCGACTGGTGACCTCGGTAGGGCGTGAAGGACGGACCGGAACGCCCCCCGACCCATGAGGTTTTAGTCGCCCCCACTCCCCCGGCTCATACCTGCTGTCCACAAGGCTCCCATGTGGCCGCCATCTTTCTTTCCAGAGGGAGGAGGGCGGAAGGGAGCAACACCCTTTCCCCTCTGGGCAGAAATGATTGCCTGGATTAACGCATAGTCCTTTCACTTTTCTGCTCCAAGCTGCTGGGTTCTGCATTAAGCCCTTGTGCTTCTGGGGCTGTGGCCGTGCTAGAGAGCCGCTCGTGGGGGGCAACTGGTGGCCTCGGTAGGGCGTGAAGGACGGACCGGAACGCCCCCCTTCCCATGAGGTTTTAGTCGCCCCCACACCCCCGGCTCATACCTGCTGTCCACAAGGCTCCCATGCGGCCGCCATCCTTCTTTCCAGAGAAGAGAGGGCGAATGGGGCAACACCCTTTCCCCTCCGGCAGACTTGATGGCCTGGATTAACGCATAGTCCTTTCACTTTTCTGCTCCAAGCTGCCGGGTTCTGCATTAAGTCCTTGTGCTTCTGGGACTGTGGCCGTGCTGGGGAGCCGCTCGTGGGGGGCAACTGTTGACCTTGGCAGGGCGTGAAGGACGGACTGGAACGCCCCCCTTCTCGTGAGGTTTTAGTCGCCCCCCACACCCCCGGCTCATACCTGCTGTCCACAAGGGTCCCATGCGGCCGCCATCCTTCTTTCCAGAGAAGAGAGGGCGAATGGGGCAACACCCTTTCCCCTCCGGCAGACTTGATGGCCTGGATTAACGCATAGTCCTTTCACTTTTCTGCTCCAAGCTGCCGGGTTCTGCATTAAGTCCTTGTGCTTCTGGGACTGTGGCCGTGCTGGGGAGCCGCTCATGGGGGGCAACTGTTGACCTCGGTAGGGCGTGAAGGACGGACTGGAACGCCCCCCTTCTCGTGAGGTTTTAGTCGCCCCCCACACCCCCGGCTCATACCTGCTGTCCACAAGGCTCCCATGCGGCCGCTATCCTTCTTTCCAGAGAAGAGAGGGCGAATGGGGCAACACCCTTTCCCCTCTGGGCAGAAATGATGGCCTGGGTTAACTCATCGTCCGTTCACTTTTCTGCTCTAAGCTGCTGGGTTCTGCATTAAGTCCTTGTGTTTCTGGGGCTGTGGCCGTGCTCCAAACTTAACTCTGACTTTCAGGGAGAAAGATTGGGTGGTTTACGTCTCATTGATCACTTTGTATACAGAGAGATGTCGCGCGGCCGCATAAGCGGCCGCGCGGTTTTCAGAAAAAGTCCTCATTCCCGCATACTCGAGCTGTGTTTGTAGAGGCTTCTGGTCACCGGGGTTCCATCTGGGGGAGGCGGGATGCGGCACCTACTCCATCTGGAACTTGCGGGTGATCTCGGCTCTTTTTGGAACCTGTTTTTTCTTTTTTTTTTTTCCTCCGGGATCCCGCACCCTCCATGTGTTCCTTCTCTTATGCTGAACGCTTCCACATTATTAATTTTTATCAGCACATCATCAGGAGTGAAAACTCTTTACTAAGCCCCACCTATGCACTCGCCATCGCTTAGAGCAGCCCCTCTTGTTCTTCCCAACAACCCTTCCCTGGACCCCTTAATCATGATCACAAACGGCCCTCCTTGGGCTTCCACAACTCTCCCAACTCTGTCAAAGAGCTCCCCACTGGACACTCCATCCGACAAACGTCTGGCAAACCCAGTGTAGGAAGAACAACCACTGCTCTGTGAGTCTGTTTGTACATTTCATTACAGGGCTGAAACTGAGAATTAAAACCTGAAACCGAAAAAAAACAAGACACAAAAACACAAAACTTGACAGCAGTAGTGACATCATGGAAATGTGAGGCTAATAACAGAGAAAGTAACTTTGTACACCCAAAGCGTGGACAGGAATAAGGAAACCATATTACAAGAAAGAAAGAAAGAAAGAAAGAAAGAAAGAAAGAAAGAAAGAAAGAAAGAGAGAGAGAGAGAGAAGGAAGGAAGGAGGGACGGAGGGGGGAGGGAGGGAGAAAAGAAAAGAAAAGAAAAGAAAAGAAAAGAAAAGAAAAGAAAAGAAAGCAGGAGACCGGGGAGCTGATAAAGGTCCTCCAAGGAGGGAATGGCAGGCTAACTGTAGAAAACAGACTTTTTTGGTTTGGGGCCACACCTAATGGTGCTCAGGGCTTACTCCTGAAGGCTCATGGGACCATCCAGGATGCTGTTATGAAATCCTGGCTGACTATGTACAATGCAAATGCCCTGCCCACTGTTCTATCTCTCTGACCCTGAAAAGAGGAGACTTTTTAAAAAGAGGGCTCTCATTCAAAGTATAGCACTGCACTGTAGCACTGTCCTCCCATTGTTCATCGATTTGCACGAGTGGGCCCAGTAACGTCTCCATTTTGAGACTTGTTGTTACTGCATTTAGCATATTGAATACGCCACAAGTAACTTGCCAGGCTTTGCCATGCGGGCAAGATACTCTCCGTAGCTCTTCAAGAGAGGCAGAGAAATCGAACCCGGCTCCGCTGGGCTTGCTGCATGCAAGGCAAAAGCCCGATGGCTATGCTATCACTCCAGCCCAATAATATATGTGGTGACAGGGATTGAACCCAGTTTAGTGTGTGAAGCAAGGGACCTGCCTGCTATACCACCTCTCTGGGCAATAATACTTTTTTTTTGCTTTTTGGGTCACACCCAGCAATGCTCAGGGGTTACTCCTGGCTCTGCACTCAGGAATTACTCCTGGTGGTGCTTGGGGGACCATATGGGATGCTGGGAATCAAACCCAGGTTGGCCGCATGCAAGGCAAACACCCTATCCGCTGTGCTATTGCTCCAGTCCCTAGGAAGAGTTTTATTACAGTTTTGATCTAGTTTAGGTATCTATCAGGCAATGTTGGCTTCAGAAAATGAGTTGGAAAACTTTTGCTCCTCTTGTTGCTTCTTGGGCCATGCCTGGTGGTGCTCAGGGTTTACTGAGCATAAGAAACAATTAACCAATATGATCAGAATGAAGTGAAGGCAATGTGACTGGGAACCCCATCACCTGGGCTCTGCAACCTGCTTCCAGCAGCGGGGAAGGGAAGGACCGTAAAAGTGAAGGATGATCTTGAAGAATGGATTTTTTTTAATTGAATCACCGTGAGATAGTTAAAAGTTTTCATGTTTGGGTTACAATCACACAATGATCAAACACCCATCCTTCCACCAGTGCACATTCCCCACCACCAATAACCCTGCTATACCCCCCCTTTCCCACCCTCCCCCTGCCTCCATGCAAAGGGAAGAAGGCAGCTGGAATAGAGAAGGGATCGCTAAGAAAATGATGGCTTGAGGAAATGGTCTGAATGGGCGATGTGTGCTGAAAGTAGATAAAGAACCAAAGAACCAAACATGATAACCTCTCAGTGTCTTTATTACAAACCATAATGCCCAAAAGTAGAGAAAGAGTATGGGGAATATTGTCTGCAGCGTGGATCTTTTCGGGACAAGGGGAGGTGATGCTAGAAGGAAGTTGTCAGCAGAAGGAAGCAGCTTCCTGCTAGCTTCGGAACAGAAGGTGGGTGTGTACAGAGCAGGGGTCTTTGACAATCCTTTTCACCCAGTCCCTCTCCTTGCTGCTTTCGTTCCCCCGGATGCGGCTGGGTCGCAGCAGGTCCATTATTAAAGTCTGGCTGTCTGGTCACATTGCCACAGCTCCTTGACTCCTGTTGAAGCACATTGGCTCCTCCTGCATCTCTACCCATCACGGAGCCCACAGGAAACACGGTGTCTCCTGGAGGGGCCCAGCATCTGCTCAGGGGATCGTCCTATCTCTCCCAGGGACACCAGTCAGGACTGAACCAAACTTCAAGGCCACCATCAACCTGTGTCCTAGGGGAGCAAGGTGCTGGCCCTCCCCTGCTCACCCCTGGATGCTTTCTCAGCCTTGCAGTCAGGATTGCTCTCTGCAGGACTGCCTAGTACTGGCCCTGGAGTCCTGTGCTGTGCATCAGGGTGCATCTTTGTCCCACTTACAAGGGTTGGCTGAGAAAGTCTCACACTCCCCTCAGGATGAGATATGGGAACGTCAGTCCCTCCCAGTCTCTGGACAGCATGTTGGTACATTAAATAGTTGCTGAGAGGGGGCTGGAGCAATCGCGCAGAAAGTAAGGCATTTGCCTTGCATGTGGCTGACCCAGGTTCAATTCCCAGCATCCCCATATAGTTCCCTGAGCACTGCCAGGAGTAATTCCTGAGTGCAGAGCCAGGAGTAACCCCTGTGCATCGGCAGGTGTGACCCAAAAAGCAAAATAAATAAATAAATAAATAAATGTTTGCTGAGAAGTAAGAGACAGCACAGGGATGAGGTTGCACACAGCTGATGTCTTTTCTATTGCTGGCATCACGTATGGTCCCTGGGTACCACCAGGAGTGATTGCTGAGCGCAAAGCAGGAGGAGCACTTCTGGATGTGTCCCAAAATCCGAAGAAAAACAACAAGAAAAGAGTAAATTATTGTAGAGGGGCCAGGAAGATGACTCCAAAGGCTGCAATATGGGAGGGGGCGGGATAGACTCCGCAGAACTGTACAGATCCCCCCACTAATACTTAGCCACCAGGAGCCCCTGGGTGTCTCCAGATGTGACCTCAAATGAGACCAACAAATATGGTTATTGATCCTTAAAATGTACAAGATGCTCTTCGAGATGTTTAGAGCAATGGAGGGATTGGACATAATTCCCTTCCTGAAGAGCTAAGCCCAGTGGGGGATGCAGTTATGTGCACAGTTAATATCACTTCAAATTATGCAGAAGGAAGTTCTCTAAGATTATCTAACCAGCATAAAGTCTTCAAGAACTGGTTAATCTTGGTTGGGTGCCTCACAGAGGCCTGGCAGACAAGAAGATAAGAGGGGGAAATGAACACGTAGGAAAAAGTGGTCACTGTATTAGGTGGCCCTGTGAAAGCACAACTTCATCAGTGATGTGATTTCCTATTAAGTCTTGCAGTAACAGGAGAATTTCAACTAGGCCAAGTAAGGAAATTAGCAACAACTCTAAGCCAGTTTCCCTCACACGGGGACTATGAATGACTAATGCAAACTGGCAAGAAATACAACTTCCTGCTAGCCTCAGTGAAAGCTGTGAGGTGATGGGGAGGAAAAGGGGATGATGTGAGGAGGGAGAAGAGATGGTCCTTTTCCAGGTGGGAGGGCACTGGAGCTTTGGTTGCATGAAGATAACAGGCATACAGAGGGGTAAAACTAAACCTGAATGCCCTAACTCTGTAAGCCAATGATAAGTCAATTTAAAAAAAAAATCAGAAACACATTTATCAGGGGACCCACCCAGTAATGTTCAGGGGTTACTTCTGGCTCTGCACTCAGTAATTACTCCTAGCAGACTTGGACAATATGGATGCCAGGGATCGAGCCCAGGTTAGCTGCATGAAAAGCAAGTGCCCTACCCATTGTATTATTACTCCAGCCCCACCCCGTGAAAGAATTTTAACTGTGCCTAATAACTTTTTTTTTTGAGGATGGGTGTTTGGGTTTCACATAGCAGTGCTCAGGGATCACTCCTAGTGGTGCTCAGGAGACAATATCAAGTGCTGAGAGTTGAAGCAGTGTTGAAAATGGGCAAGTCAAGCTCCCTACCGACCCCAGTACTATCTCTCTGGCCTCTTAACCACTATCTAATCTAAGGCTTCACTTAAGTGTGAGGTGTGTGTGTGTGTGTGTGTGTGTGTGTGTGTGTGTGTGTGTGCGCGCTCATACATTCTTTCCTGTAATTTAGGAGAGTATTTAGGTATTTAGGAGAGTGTTCCAAGAATCAGCCCTTGGGGTCAGAGACATAGCACAGTGAATAAAGTTTTCACCTTGCAGGCAGCCAATCCAGGTTCAATCCCCTGTATCCCATATCTTTTCCTGAACTCCACCAGGAGTGATCCCGAAGCAAAGAGCCAGGAATAAATCCTGAGTAGCACCAGGTGTGGCCTCCAAACAAACAAAATCAAAGAACTGGTACCTGCATGGGGATATTGGAAAATTGTAATAAAATGAAGATTTCCTAGTCTGCGGGGACAGAGTGATAGCACAGTGGGTAGGGTGTTCCCTTGCATGCAGCCGACCCAGGTTCGATCCCCAGCATTCCATATAGTCACCCATCACAGCTAAGAGTAATTCCTGAGTGAAGAGCCAGGAATAACCCATGAACATCACTAGGTGTGACCCAAAAAGCAAAAAAAAAAAAAAATTCCTAGTCTGTACCAGGCATCTCCATGCCACAGTCTCTGAACCTGGATCCCAGAATGCACATTTAATGAGTTCTCTGTGGATCCTTATGCACTTTGAAAACTTGGGGCCACCAGGAACCTAACGGGAGGGCTGGAGAAAGTGGAAGCAGAAATTCTTTTAAAATAAATTTTTTAATTGAATCACAGTGAGATACACAGTTACAAAGTTGCTCATGATTGGGTTTCAGTCATATAATGTTCCAACACCCATCCCTTCACCAGTGTACATTTCCCACAACCAATGTCCCCAGTATCTCTTGTTGATCCCCCACCTGCGTTTATGGCAGGCACCTCTCTCTCTTTCTCTTTCTCTCTCCTTCTTTCTCTCCCCCACCTCTCTCACTCCTTAGTGGAAACAAAATTCTTGAAAATTCTTGACATTTATTTGCTAATGACCAAGGACTAAGTGAGGGAAGTCATGGAGGTGAGTTAGGTCTGTACCTGCTGGGAGGGTGGGGTAGGGAGGAAAGATAAAGGGGCAAAGTCACAGTGAGGTCCGTGGGATGGAGGGAGCGTTGGGGAGAGAGAGGCCTGGAATGAGGCCACACCACCAGCTCCTCATCACATTCCGAGTTCCACTCCTGGTCTCAAGTACTGCTTCAGTGGGATGCCACATTTCTAGATTATACTCAAGGACAGACTACATTCTGTAGGCCAGAGATATAGCATGGGAGTTCAGGCACTTGCTCATCCCTGTTTGTTCCTCAGCATGGCCAGGAGTGACATCCTGAGCACTGACCGCTGTGTGTGGCCCAACAGTCCAACCCCCTCAAAAAGAGAAAGTGGCTTTTAAATTAGAACAATTTAAGTTCAATAAATGTATATATTTGCATTCATATGTGTGTATATGGATGTAATAGTCCAATGGTCTCTGAACAATGCATGTTATTTGTCTTCAGTGAGAATGGTTCACTGTCACTGTCACTGTTCTCCCGTTGTTCATTGATTTGCTTGAGCAAGCCCAGCAACGTCTCCATTGTGAGACTTGTTGTTACTGTGTTTGCCATATCAAATACGTCACGGGGAGCTTGCCAGGCTCTGCCGTGCAGGCGAGATACTCTCGGTAGCTTGCTGGGCTCTCCAAGAGGGGCGGAGGAACTGAACCCGGGTCAGTCGTGTTGGCCACGTGCAAGGCAAACACCCTACTGCTGTGCTATCGCTTCAGCCCATGATCAAATATTTCAAATGAGAGTTATTCAGTCTTGTGCACATGAGTTCACCAATGTTCAAAGAACTCAGAAGTAATAAAAAATATCTAACTTCAAAACTGTCTGGAACATAATTTAATCTTTTGTTGTTCAAGGAGAAAGAGTACGTTTTCCAATCTTGCAGACCCTTGGGCTATGATTAGCATAATTATTCAATAAAAAGAGTGCTGAGCTTAATGACCATCAATCATTCCCCTAAATGAGTCCTTCAATCCAGACCCTTACTCCCTCCAGAGTCCTCAGCCCTGCAAATGGAGACTCCTGAGCTCTGGAGCTGAGGCTGGCAGTGATGGTGGGGACTCTCTCGTCACCTTTCACACAAACTTGCCAACCAAGTGTGAAGCTCCCTGATGCCAGAGCTCCCTTCCACTAAGACATGGGGACTCTGAAATCACAGCAAGTGACTGCTTTCATCAACCAACACCTTGTATCAGAACTTTCCTAGGCACCATCTCATATCCATATCCATGAACTCTAACCCAGGCATTGGCTACAACACAGAGCACTACAACATAGAGCACTGCAACGGAGCATTACAACATAGAATACTGCAACATAGGGCACTGCAACATAAAGTACTGCAACATAGAGAACTACAACATAGAGCACTGCAACATAGCATTACAACCATAGAGTACTGCAACAGAACACCAGAACATAGAGTGCTGAAACATAGGGCATTGCAACAGAGCACTGCAATATAGAGCACTATAACATAGAGCACGGCAACAGAGCATTAAAACATAGAGTATTGCAACATAGGGCACCGCAACATAGAGTACTACAACACAGAGCACTACAATATAGAGCACTGCAACATAGAGCACTGCAACATAGACCAATGCAACACAGAGTACTGCAACATAGGGCACTAGAACAGAGAGTACAACAACATAAGGCACTAGAACATAGAGTACTGCAACATAGAGTACTGCAACACAGAGCACTGCAACATAGGGCACTGCATCATACCGCACTACAACATAGACTACAGCAATATAGAACACTGCAACATTGGGCACTAGAACATAGAGTACTGCAACATAGGGCACTAGAACATAGAGTACTGCAACACAGAGCACTTCAACACTGAGTACTGCAATGTGAAGCACTACAGAATAGAGTACTACAGCATACACCACAACCATGGAGTACTACACCCATAGAGCACTTCAACATAGAGCATTACAATATGGAGCACAAAAACATACATGAGGTACTATAACTTAGAGCACTACAACATGGAGCACACAACACAGAATACTTTAAGAGAAGGCCTTTCTGCCTTTGCCCAGGGTGTGGGTCTACACAGCAGGAATTACCCACTCCTGTCACTGTTGTTCATTTTTGTAGTCACCTTGAAATTACGAAGTTTTTCACATTTGGGTCTCAGGCATACAACGTTTCAACACTGATTCATCAGCATCCACTTCCCTCCACCAGTTGCCTCTTGCTGCCCCCATCTGCTG
Organism: Sorex fumeus; assembly: GCF_029834395.1. NCBI lineage: Eukaryota > Metazoa > Chordata > Mammalia > Eulipotyphla > Soricidae > Sorex > Sorex fumeus. The sequence continues at coordinate 75,801,067 of NW_026606094.1, read as the reverse complement.
CTGTGGCTACTGCCATATTCACTCAGGCACTGGGCACACTGCTGCCTGGCCCATACTGCCTGGGACACAGGGAGAGGCTCTGGGAGCTTCGGATTCGGAACAGGGAGAGCTGCTGGCTGCATCCTGGTTCCCCTCTCAGGGTTCTGGGAGTTCCTGCTGGGCACACAGGGCCGCACTGAGCCACGTCAGAGGCGTCAGAGGTGAGCTGTGCGGGATGCGACCAGATCCAAGCCCCAGTTTCACATGTGCTTGCAAACAATCCTAACAGTTGCTTCTCACAGGACGTCACAGAGGGGGCTCTGACTCAGCACCTGTATTCATCATTCAGGAACACAGTGCCCTTGACACCAAGACAGGCTGCTCCCGCCTACCTCCAGCCTATTGCTCACACAGAACAGATGAATCCCGAGATCGGGGGGGGGGGGGGGGGGCTGCGAGGGCAGAGGCAGGCTGTGGCCAGTCATCAAGACTGCAAACTCCATGCCACTGACTTCTGAGCTAAGGCAGAAAGATAGTTTCATCTTATACAGCTCAGCAGAACATGAAGACGGAATGCAAACACAAGACCCCAGCATGCCTTAATAAGAGGCTCTGAGAACAAATAGGAAAAAGAATATGAATGTTATTCCTCAGCTCACTGCAAAGAAACAAGAGGTAAGGAGAACTTTAATGCGCTTGTTGCCGTCCACAGATTTTCCTGGAAAAGAACATGTGAATATTGGTTTATGAAAGATAGTCAGGACTGTAGACATAGAACAGTGAGTAAGGAGCTTGGCTTGCACATGGTCAAATCAAGTTCAATCACTAGCACCACAGAGGGTCCCCTGAGCACCACCAAGAATGATCCGTGAACCTAGAGCTGGGCGCGAACTCTGAGCAGTGCTTGGCATGGCCCACAGGCAAAGAAGCAAGCAAACAAACAAAAAATGCAACAACCTTCTTGAAAATTTGGTGCTCCTCTCCACGGGTCAGGCCACATCTTTCCAGGAAATGGTCTGCTGAGGTCGCCCAGAATCAAGAATGTCAAGGGCATGAGCAGGGTGCCCAGCACACAGGACAAGAAAAAGACGCTCAGCTTCTGTGACAGCCCTAGCAGCCAGGAAACTCAAGGAGACAGAAGGGGTTTCAGTGAGAATGCAGGAGCTAGTTGGCAATGTGTGTTTTTCCCAAGGTAAACGTGCCGAGTGAGAGTCCCATTATTTGTATTGTCACTGCCATTCTCTCTGAAGTTTCTCTGGGGGACTGTCTGCTGCTAAAAGTTCTCTTCCACCTTCTACCTTACAGGGAGGCCACAGAAGCAGAGCGCATGGGGGACACGCTATGGTCAGGAAAGAAGCCATTTGTCCCATCTTTTGGTTCTCTCTCAGGTCACTTCTGTGAAACCCTAAAATTATTATTCAGGGTACAGACCTTTGAACTTCTCATTTGGCAAATCTGGGTTAGTACCACCCATGACCTAACTTTTTTTAAAAAACAAGAAAGAAAACTCATTATACTACACAGCATGTATGTACAATAAGGCCTTTGTCCTTAAAAGAAAACATAATTTTCAACAGAGTCAGCTCCCAGAAGCCAAGGGAACTAACGTCCAAAACCTAATATAAACACTACGGCTTGTGTCAAGGCTTCAGAGCTAGCACCGCTGAAGGGGAGAGGAAGTGCCCCGGGAAACGCAGCTCCAGGCTGGGGACGTGGTTTTCATTGTGAGCCTTAAACACTGAAGTGAGACCATCACAGATCCTTCCAACTCTGCTCTCTGCTGTCCCTACAGCATTGCTGCCGTTAATAGCAAGAGACTCCCATAAGAGGGAGCCGTTTTTGTCACAAATAGAAGTCTTCATGTCTCTAGGAGTCTAGACTTTCAAATGTGAGTACCTTGCTTTCCAAGTCGGGGCATGTGTGTATAATTAGTAACTGGGATGTGTTTTATCGGGGAGGCTGACCTTCTGCGACAAAGTCTCTGGGAGAATCATGTTTGGGAACTTGGAGTTCCATCCTGAGGGGAGCAATCCCCAGGGTTAACAACCCAAACTATAAACAGGAAACTGCCGCCAGACTCCCACTCCTGGCCCAATACTGCAGATCGGTGTGTGTGTGTGTGTGGGGGGGGGGGGGGGGTGAAGCTATGGCGCTTCTGAGGATGATGGGGCCAGGTCTGCCACTTGAAGACCTGTCTGAAGACACAGATGCACCCTAATAGAGGACATGCCATTGAAGAGATAATGGGGACTCTTAAAAGGATTCAAGGACCACATGATAGCAAATATCCAGAGCTGTAGGAATCTGTAGGGTCCACATGTTCTCACTCTATGGGGTCGGTTGTCTGGGACTGCCTTGCAGTGTGCAGGATGCCACTTTGGGAGGCTGAGGGGATAACAGGGGCACTGGCAGGCTAAAATGGAGAGGCTCAAAATTTGCAGACTCTGCTGCTCCCCTCAGCAAATGCAATTTACATCTCTGCCTCCCATAGACCTCTCCTTGATTCAATGGCCAGAGCCATCAAAGCACAACTGTTCCTTCCAGTGGACGCAAAATTGGGATGAGCTTCTCTTATATGGATGCTGACCAGGCACATGGATCACTGAAGATGGAAAGAGAGAAGAAGCCCGTCTCCCACTCTGCCAAGCCCCAAGGACCACCAGGCTCTCTGTCTTCCTGTAGAAAGGGGTCATTCGCCCATGCAAAGTTCCACAGTCTGCTCTAGTGGAAATTGACAGTATACATATTTCATAGGTTGCTGACAGTAAGTTGTAATAAATAAAGACGAAAAAAAGCAAAAGCCCAGTCCCCTGAGTCACTTTTGGGAAGTAGCAGATAGGCAGTAATTGGACAGCATTTAGATGGTGGAAGTAGTTGTCATCTTGGAGACCCCATAGCCCAGACCTTGTTTTAAGAATTTTACAAATTTTGGTTTTTCTTTTTATTTGAGGGCTACCCTGAATAGTACTCAGGACTAGTCCTGTCTCTGTGCTCAGAGATCACTCTTGGAAGAGTTCAGGAAATCACATGGGATGCTAGGGATTGAACCCAGGTTGGCTATGTGCAAGACAGTGTCTTTTTTTACTGTACTCTCTCTGGTCCTGAATTTGACATACTTAAATGCAAGGCACTGACAAAACCCCTGTGATTTGGATAAAGTCATTGAGGTACAAAGATAGTTTGCAATTCACCCAGAGTAATAAACTATGAAGTCTCAGAGATTGAAATCATACTATCAGGGCTAGAGAGCTAGTACAGTGAGTAAGTCAATTGCCTTGCATACGGTCAACCCAGGTTTAATCTCTAGCACCCCATATGACTCTGGAGTAATGCCAGGAGTGATAGCTGAGTAGAGTCAGGAGTAATCCCTGAGCACCATACAAATTGACACAAAAATATCACCCCCCCAAACACAGAAAGAATGATCATACTATTATTTCTCAAAAAAAATCTTCTTCAACTTATGATACAGGTGTAGCACTGCATTGTCCTCCCACTGTTCATTGATTTTACTCCAGTGGGCCCAGTAACATCTCCATTGTGAGACTTGTTGTTACTGTGTTTGGCATATTGAATACGTCACGGGGAGTTTGCCAGGCTTTGCCATGCGGGAGAGATAGGTAAAGTGCGGTAGCTTGTTGGGCTCTCCAAGAGGGATGGAAGAATCGAACCTGGATCGGCCTGGCTGGCCACGTGCAAGGCAAACGCCCTACCGCTGTGCTACAGGTGTATCTTAATGAATCTAATTTAAGTTTAAAATATCATAAGCAATAGAAAGCATAAGGAAGAAGAAATGGTCAAAGTCATCATATATGGAGGTTTTTGTCCATAGAATAGAGCTTTATGCAGGGGTGGAGGGTTGGGAGGGTCCTTGGGACATGGGTGGAGGGAAGCTGGTGATGGGTGTAGTGTTGGAATGATGTATGCATAAAAAGTATAATTAGCAGTAGGGTAAATCCCAGTACAAATGGTAAAAAAATTAAGTATCACAAGTCCAAAAAATACATTTAATGTATCTAACCTACTGAACATCATTGTTTCATATTGTGTGGCTTAAATGTGCAGAGAACACTTACATTAGACCACAGTTGGGCAAAATCATTCAACACAAGGCCAGTTTATAATAAAATGTTGAATGGTCTATGCAATTTATTGAGTATTATTGAAAGAGGAAAACAGACCAGCTGCGTGGTTTCTCACCACTAATGTCCACTTGCAAAAGTGCCTTCAGTCTAAACAATGTTTGCATAAAACTCATTGCCAGATTATGGGGATGCTACAGCCACAGAATCATCAACCTCATTCCCTCCTGATAAGCTCAAGAAAAGATGATAGAACACACTAAGCCAGAGGTCAAGAAACAATTCCAAGTATCGCTCTACTGAATACTTATTGCACCATGGTAAGGTCCAGAAACTCAGTAAATCAAGCCATCTAAGCTGGGAACCGTTTGTACAGTTAAACAATGTGTCAAAAACTGGTTTATGACACAACTTTCACTTTCTTCTACTCAAGTTCATTCCATATACAATGTTTGCAAAGAGCTTTCACAAACATCAGCGTCTTTAAACCTATACATATCACCTCAGTTAATGGCTACAGATAACAGTAATGGTCTACATTATTATTCCACTCTAAGATAAAACTGAAGGTCAGATATGGCAGAAAAGTGACTTGTCCTAGACTTACAAGTACAGCTTAGGGAGGGCAAAGCACCAGCTCAGTAATATACAGCTACCAGGTGGTCTGGGGGAGAACTGAATCCATATTTCAGACACCGAGGCCACCATCTACAGCTCTACTTCAATGGCAAAATGCACATTAAAATTTTAATGAATAAAAAAACATATTTTCCCTGAAGTTTTAGCTTTTCAGGCATGAAATTATATCATAATATTTTTTAAAGTGCCATTAACAGCTTAATAAGGCAAACTTGAAAGTTTTTAATGGTAAGACTTTCTATTAGCCAGGTTCTTTTATATTGTTGCTCTTATTCATCATAAAAAATGCCTCAATGTGGCCTTGTCCACTATACACTTAACTCCAGAAACATTCCAAAGACATTTTCCAAAGTATATTACTTGTATCCATGAAATTAGTTTTGTTTTGGTACCTTTTAAAATATATGGTATTTATTCACTTTTGCTAAGATCTTTTCAAATCAAAGTTTGGAAAATTTGTGACTTTTGCACTAACTTCTCAAAATCCCTACAGCAATCTTAGTTTCAGATTTCTGTCTGATGGGGTTCCGCCAAATTCCAGCTCTGGTGAATTCAATACCATGTGAAAATGAGCAGCAGGTAGTAGGAAGATGGACGCCATTTGTATTTTCCAAAGCTCCTTCTCCGATTTTCTTCTGGGATCTTCACTCTTGCTCTTTAGTGCTCATGCCAACCGGCTGTGGTCTGTCTTTAGGCTTGCGCTCTTCTTGCTCTACCCTAAAACTATTTCTCAACACCCGTCTATGTTTCTCCCTTTCTGTACTTCTCTTAAGTACAGCTTCTCTTTTTGTGATTATTGTAGGCCCATTACTCGAAATCTCAATGCAGACCCTTCCCCCAAACAAATAATTTATTTCTGAAGTTTTGAAGCTTATTTCAAAGCAAACAGTTAATACATCACGGCTCTCTGCTCCTGATGTCTCTACTGAAATTAAAACACACACACACACACACACACACATACACACACACACACACACACACACACACACACACCCTTGGGTATGATATCTTAATGGATTGAAACACATGCTTTGCATCCAGGAGGCCTATGTTCAATTTACCACATAGCATCATTCCCCTGAGCATTGCCTGGAGCAATCCTGGAGCACTGAATCAAAACTATCCACAGTGTACTACCAGGTGTACCCCAAAACAACCAGTTCCAAAGTCCACGTTTTGAAGACATACAGGAATTTTTCTCCTTATGATCCAATGAGCACAACTCAGAGACTTAAACATATTATCATCCACCCATATTCCTGACCTCTTCTAGTACTATCTATCACATTAGCTAAGCCATTTGATTTTGATTATTATACAAAATGTGTACCACCAATGCAAACACATACTCTCACGGTAATTACTGCCAGATGGAAAAATTTGCCAAATGGATCAGGCAACGATATATAGTCAAGGCATCATTGTTTGTGTGACACAGAGAGAGAGAGAGAGAGAGAGAGAGAGAGAGAGAGAGAGAGAGAGAGAGAGAGAGAGAGAGAGGAGAGAGAGCTGGCTCCCAAAATGACATACATTTTTGAGAGTTCTGTGAAATAAGCAATTCTATTCAAGCAACGCATTTTGCTCTGATTTGCAAAGTGACTGTCCAGATAACCCCAGTAGAGCTCTCACCACACTGCACATTAATGATTGCATCTTCCTCAATATGCTTTGAAGTCTTTCAATCCAAAAACCACCTAGAACTGAGATAACGATTTAAGATATTGGGGAAAATGAGTGACATTGGCTAGTTCCTTTAGCGACTTACCATTCTCACTGCCCATTCCATACCTGACTACTTGCTCTCACCTGACATCAACATACCCCTAGCATCTCCGTTAAATGTCGCATTTCCCCACACACTCTCCTAGGGGCATTTCTGTCCAACACATCTCTCTGGATCCTGTGGCCAAGCCATTCCACATCTCTCCTCACCCCAAACCTAAGGTTCATGAGTGGTTCAGACCTCCTTGTTCTTGCACTCAAGATGCCCCTTACTGGCTCTGGGGCTTCGTCATGCTGGATTCCAGTCTGAACTTGGGGTATCCCAAATGCTGCCATTTCCACATATCCATGCACACATTCCTCCATATCCTTTCTCCTATAGTGTTCTTCCTTCCTCCCCTCACGGTCCTCTGCACGTCTATCCTCGGAATTCACTTACAACTCCCCAGAACTTGGGTTTGAATTTGATGTAGTGCATTTCTATCACTGTTGCAAGACATATTGGTCTGTGCATCTGACTGCTCAATTAGTAAGTGGGTCTGTCCTGTGGGTCTCCACTGCCCTGAGGTGCACAACTAGCACAATGCTTCAAACATGGAAAAGGCTAAAAATAACAGAATAAAATGGAAGGGGGAATGAAGTGTGGAGAGAAGGAAGAAAGAAAAATATTATTGAATTTATAACCTGCTATCCAAGCGCCTTAAGTGGTGTTCTACAGAATTAGAACTGGAAATCAAGAGTTCTTAAGATATACATCCGGCTCACTGACTGATCTTACTAAATTCAACAAGCATACTTGACCTCCTAGTTCCATGAAAGGTATGATTACTCATATTCTCTTCATGCACAAAGTATTCAATATGCTATCAATTAGACAAAAGAGGGTGTGAAACACTGATATCCTTTACCCAACAATGTCTTATTGGCCTAAGTGATAGTACAGCAGGTAGGGTGCTTGCCTTGCATTCAGCTGCTCTGGGTTCAATCCTGGGCATCCCATACGGTCCCCAGAGTCCTCCAAAACTGACTGCAGAGCCAGGAGTAAACCCTGAGCATCTCCAGGTATGGCCCAAAATAAAAATGAAAAATAAACACAAAAACAAAATGCCTTAATTGTGGGCTCTGTGTGCAAGCCTTTTGCCCAGCCTCAATTTTCCACACCCTGCTCTGAGTTCCAGTGTGGGAAAGAGCCCTCCCTCTCCAGTTCAGCACCTGACACTCACCACCATGGATTTCTGAGACAGAGAGCAGCAGTACAAAGGGAGATGGAAGCATGTCTGAGGTGGGATGAGAGTGGGGAAGGGGAGCACAGGAGTCCGAGAGGCAACAGAAAGCTACTCCTGTCTGGAACGGGGTCCACAGACTTCCACACGGTGGACCAGGAAAATCCCAAGATGCCAGACCACTAGGTGGTTTTTCCAGAACTGCAGTGCTCGAGTCCCAACCCTGTCCCTCTGCCAATAAAATTATAAGTGAAGGTGACCCCACCAACACATAGACATAAATATCACAAATACACACACACACACACACACACACACACACATACAAGGCCTCATGTCTATGGAAAGGTTTGGGTTATTTTTCTTCTTGTTCTTCTTTTAGTGTTTGATAGAGAGCAAGGGGCTGGCCCAAAAGCATTGGACCAAAAGGAAGCAGACCAGATCAGCCTAATCCAAGCACATAAATGCTACTGACTAGCCCTGCTCATTCATAATGATCGGCTGAATGTGCTATGGCTCTTTTCCATGAGCTTACCTTCCTTTCTCCTTCCCACCCTACCTTTTCACTCCTGCTAACAAATGCAATAAATAATAAATTAGGCTGGAAAGACAGTACAGTGGGTAGGGAAATTACCTTGCATGTAGCCAACCCTGGTTCAGTCCCCAGCACGGCATATGGTACCCTGAGGAGTACCAGGACTGACCCCTGAGTATGTCCCACACTCCCCCTCCCCAGAAAAAATAATAATAAGGTAAGAATTTAAGCAAGAATGCCACCAGCAATGACAGAAATAATGAATAACTCCAGAGAGTTCATGACATGCCAAGCACAGACTCGGTCTAATAGTCTACTGCACTTAGTTCCCACACCATCTCTCAGAGCTAAGTTTTAGAACCCATCTCTTTCTCTCCACATGAGAAAATTGAGGCTTAGAAACCACTAGTTTACCACCAGTATATGACAAAGACAAGATCTGAAACTAGTTGAGGCAGAAGCAATAATCCTGCATTAAGTCCCAATGAGTTGCATGCAACAGAGCTGGGTTCAATCCTTGGCACCCCGTACGATCGTGCAAGACCCACCAGGAATGAACCCTGAGCACAGAGTCAGGATTAAATCCTAATCACATCTAAGATGTAGTCTCCAAAGCTAAGCCTCCAGAAAAGAAAAAAAACTGAACCTGGGATAGTCTGACAGCAGGCGTTCTCAATAAAGTTGTCCTAGAATTGCCCAAACTCTCTCTCTGTTTGAAAGAGCTCTTCAAATCCAGAGGAGGCTTTATACTACAGACCAAATGCCTTGTCACTGCCCCAGAGAGAGCCTGTGATATCTTTTTGAAGATTGAAATAACTCTCTGAAGCCCTTGAGGATACTTTAAATACTTTAACCAGCACAAACAAATTCATTCATTCCAGTTCTGGTTCTTGGAACCTGGGTCACCTCAGGATATTTGCTCATCCCTGGCCCCAATGAACACCTTAAGGAAGAGGTAAAATACTAGTGGGGCACCCACTGACGGAGCTGTGAGGCTGAGGCACTTGCTCTATGCTCACATGCTTCTGGAGTCCTGCATTTAGACCCTAGCACTGCTTGGTCCCTGAGGCACAAGGGGTGGCCCCCACCCCCTGCACTCGCCTGGGATTGGAGTCTCCTTCCACCAGAGGTTCACTGGGTATAGCCAGACAACATATTCAGATCTGTCTCAGAGCTCATACAGGGGGATTTATCTGCACAATGGTATAAGTTAGTTTCCATCCCTTCAAAAAATTCTATTGAATACATTAGTCTATGGAGATGCCATGGACCACAGCACTACTAAACAGACAATGAATAATCAATTCAGATCATTTCCTAAGTGAGCATCGAAGTTGAGAAGTTATAAGAAACTTTTAAATTATAGCAATATTACATAAATATAGTAAGCACAGATCTCTCCAAACATATATGGGTATATTACATATAAAAATGCAATATAAAAACTATATATACCCTTGCTCTTGATGCCTCTTCTCCTTCCTAACATCCCTTCACATACACACACAGCCTCTCACATACACAGTCACACGTTCATACACATACACTCAGTCACGCACTGTTACACACACATACACACTCATTCATACCCACACTCATACTCACACCTGACTCATAGTCACACACACTGACTCACATGTAGTCACGTACATTCACATACATTCACACACACTGACGCACACATACATATGTCCACAATTACACACATACTGACTCACATATGGTCACATTCACACACCCACTCACACACACCCGCTCACACATACTCACATACTCAGACATACACCCACTTGATATAGTTATCCACTCAACAGACACCTGTTCATACACTACTACTCACATATAGTTACACATATACACACCCACTCACACATTCACTCATACACACACTCACAAACATCCACAGGCTCATACATATGCAGTCACACACCCCACAGAATATTCTCCCTCATTCTCTGGACAAGTGTTTGACATGTATCCAACACTTGTTCAGATAATAAATATCTATTCTCTAGATAGGACATGAGGATTTCATAGAGATAGTAGCCCCAGAGAAGTGACGATGTTGGTAGCTTCTGTGTTGGGTGACAGAGGTTTCTGTGATGTGAAGGTGGAGGACGGCAGACAAAGTCTCCTCTGTGCTCACCACTTGCTCAGCCCCGAATAGGTGGAGCCCTCCTTCTAACACCGAATTTCACGTTGCTTTTTATGAGCACAGGGTCCATTTCTACATTGCACCTCTGGATTTAAAAGAGGAAATTTAAACCTCAGAATAATGTTTTCTGCTGAACAAAATGTATGCCAAACTAAGCTCTGACCAACTTCTGGTTTTCTGAGCAGCGGCCTCCAAAGTTTTCTCAAGTTTCCAGGATTGGGCTGGACTCATGGGCTGTGCCTCCTAGAATAGAGGTAGACAGGGTGGGGAAGGGTCACTTCTCAGGGGTGTGTGTGTGTGTGTGTGTGTGTGTGTGTGTGTGTGGCGGGAGGGGCGGGGAGTGAGGGGCAAAGAGCCCAACAATTGCTTCCACTCCATTCTCTGGGGCTGTTGCTGGCTCCATCAGAGTCACTAGAGGCACCCGGAAGCTTTTCTCCCTTAAGTGTTAAGAGAGACAGGAAGAAGGATTTCCAGCATGATTGGGGTAGATAATGCCTGGTTCTGCTCCCTGAGAACATTCTTTAAAATGGGTGAAGCCCCACTTTGCTCTTGCCAGGCTCTTGCTTGGACACTGTGACAACACCAGCAGTGGCCCCAAACTGAAAACTAAAATAAAAATAGAGCACTGCAGGGTCAGAGAGATAGTATAGTGGGTAGGGCACTTGCCTTGCACACAGCAGACCTGGTCCATCCAGAGAACCCCATTTGGTTCTCAGAGCCCTGCCAGGAGTGAGCCCTAAATACAGAGCCAAGTGTCAGTCCTGAGAATTGCCAGGTATGGCCCCCAAACTAAAACCAAACCAACCAAGCAGTGCAAACTCAATTGCTCGCCCTCCCCAAATTTTAGCACCAAGGTCCCACTTTCCATTGCCTCTCTGGAATCAAGGAACTGAAAAACTTTTTGTCTCCCAGCAACACCCTGACCCTCACACACACACACACACACACACACACACACACACACACACACACACCTTTTAAACAAGATCCATCACCAGCTAACACACAAGTTTTTCTTGGACCACAGCTGGTTCTGGCAACACGCTCAGGTCTATGCAGATGAGGATAAATGAGGATAAAATTATTCAGGTCTGTTTGCCGTGGCCATTACGCCCACTGTCATCCTCAAAATTCCCATAGAAATGAGCTCACTGCACCTTTGAAACATTTCTGAACTCAAAGGCTTAAAAACCAGGTCAAGTTGATTTTGAGGGGTTTTAATTCTGTAATCATTTGCCGAACCCTAAGCGATGTTCTTTCCTAACTGAAACAGTTCATGTCTTTTTTAGCATATGTTGAGGTTAGCTATTTTTTTTCTTTTTTCAACATATGTTAGGAAATAAGACACCAACTTAGACTCAGCCTTTGGTACCTTTCTACCAAAAGACTGGACCGACACCATCTAAATATTTTTAGATATTTTCTTTTTGCAAAGTCCTGACTGAGGACTATTACATACCCTTTCACTGTACATACACAAAACTAGCTCACAACTAAAGCTCCCTGCAGGTCAAATGAAATAACGGGATTTTCCTTTCATATAATGTGATTAGCAAATGTTAGCTAACTCAGCTTTGTAAAGATTCAAAGGGAAGGGGAAAAAAAAAGTAACCCAAGCAGTGACAAATATTTGAATACTGGACCATCTTTCTGTTTTCTTTGCTTTTTGGTATCTCTAGACAAAAAGCCTGTTTTTGTCTAGAGTTGCAGGCATGCACTCTGGAGTCCATTCAGCTTTGCTGTTGACCAAGGGAGACACTCCCAAGATACTCAAATGTGGGACTCTCAGTCTCTCATCTGCTAATTAAAGGAGGAACCCTCCTCAGGTTTGTCCTATGTAAAGATTAACTTCCAGCAATGCTCACCAGTTCTGAGCATCGCTGGGTGTGGCCCAAAAGACAAAAAAGAAAAAAAATAGACATACAAATACACTACATTTATAAATAAAAGACTCCAAACTAAAACCCAAAACTTTTCTCAATGGCCCTTCTAATAAAAAAAAAAAAAGCATTATTTATAACAGCAACACGAAGACAAAATAGAGCACTCCACTCAGCTTTCTTTTTTGGAGCAGCAATACGGAAAACCCAATACATTTCTGGAGGGCTCCTGGGCCATCAGAAGAGGTTCTCAGGGGACCGTGCAATGTCATCCAATGGTCTTGGAGCCCCCCACATGCAAAGAACTAGCTCAGTCCTTTGAGTTATCTCCCCATCTAAAGAATTTTATGTCTGTTCCTGCAGCCGTCTTGGTCTTCAGAAGCTGATCATCATTAATGCAAACGTTCACCTTCACTCATTTATCATTTTGCAATATTTACCTCATCTCTTGTTGTGAACATCTGGGTAGCTTAAACCCAGATGGCTTGGCTTTCACCTAAACAGAGGTGACTCCTTCACCAGCTCCATGGAGGAAGCTGACTGCATAACAATCTCTCGCTCAGGTCTTTGCGGGTTACCGTTTTCCTATATTTCCATCAGGGCTTGGGTAGGCGAAGCATTGACTCAAGGGCTGACAAAGGTGACTAACACATAACACACCCTTGGGCTTAATTTTCAACCCAGAAATTCTTATTCTTTTAACTTAACCTGCCCCATATATTACTTTGGGGATCTTATTATTAATTACTGAACTAGAATAAATCAAGACACGTTATTTTTTGAAACTGAGTAGCCACCACTAGCATTAACAATGGAGCCTATGGCCCAGTTCCTTTCTAAATTCTGCTTCCAAGTCAGAAGGCTGAAGACTGCTTCTGAGAGCGGAGTTTATAACCAGCAAAGAAATTCAAGATCACTTCTTGTTATCTTGGTTAGTCCTCACCACTGGGCCTTCCCCTCTCTTTCTCTTTCCCCTTGTCCCTGATCTTTAGACCTGAATGTCATCTCACCCATTGGATTCACATAACTGTACTTGGGAGGTGTGTGCAGTTTTGTATTGACTGATGGTAATCCTTGAGGCCTGTTCATATGATCACACTTAAGGGATTCACCTTGCCTGAACCGCGATGGACCCCACAGATCAGATGGGCAACACTCACCAAGCAGACGCACATTATACAAGGGTTGTCGGTGATAAAGGGAATCTGGAGAACTTCACCTTCATTTTCACATTTTGCGACAGAACCTGAAGTCAGGAATCAAAGTTTGAATTGAAACTTAACTCACTGGCATGATCACAAAGTTTGTTTTTGCTGACCATCCTTTCAGCAGCAATGACCCAAATTTTAGAAATACTTAATGAGCTTTAAAATTTCTAACTCACCGAGTCAAACTGCCCCCCCCCCCCAGAAAAAAAAAAGAAAATTAGGTAATTGTATTCTTAGGACTCTGATGGAGATATATTTTCTGCTCTCCAATGATTTGATGAATACTCTTCTTTTAAGAAGGTGTTTTAGTTAAACACACAACCACGCGTAAAATATTGAAGTCGGTCACTCTGGCTGATCTTAGATGAGAGTCTGAATCGGAGGTTCAGGACTGTCCTGATGAACAGGCCTCTATAGGCATGAACCTCACTTAGTGGCGGGTGGAAATCACTTTTTAAACACAAGCGTCTTTGCTCTTACGGACGGACTCAATATTTCCTTTTTGCACCAGGTGTCAGTAAAGCCTGTCCTTCAAAACAGCAGCTGAGGTCTTCACCTGCCTGACAACATATCATTATGATATCTCGCCACTATTGCCCTTTTAACATATGATAATCTATTTAAATGCTAGATCTGGAGGGCAGCCGCGGGTGCATTTTTAAAAAGCACACTCCCGGCGCGAAAGGTAGAGGAAAGAGCGAGAGAAGAGCGTGCTCCCAAAAGGATGCATTTCTTCCCCGTCAATTTGCAAGGAGGAGGCAAGATTAGAGCAAGGTTGGGGGAAGACATTAAAAATAAATCAGGGGATTTGTACAATCCAACTAGGATCTCCACATTAGTGTCTGGGGTCCCCACCGCCCGCCCGGCGCTCAATCACCACCGCGCAGCCCGCAGCCAGGATACCCGGGATACCCGGGACACTACGGACCCCCGGCCCCAGGTGCTCCCTAGCTGTGCCCCCGGCCCCGCCGCGCCTCCTCCCAGGTACCGGGGCCCGGGGAGTTGCTCCAGCCCTGCCTACCTGTCAGGAAGGAAGACGCCAGGGACACCGGCACCCCGGAGAAACTGAGCAGCAGCAGGACGCAGCAGGTCGCCGCGGTCCGAGCCCCGACGCCGCACGAGCCGCGCATCGTCGCCTGGAGGCGTCCCGGGCGCCGGCAGGTCCGCGCCGCCGCTCGCAGTCCGGGTCGGGCTCCGGGCGGGCGCGGAGACGGGGCGCGGGGGCGCGGCGGGGGCGGGCGCGGGGGCGGGGTGCGGGCCCGGAGGAGGGTCCTGAGCCCGCGCCTCCAATGCGGCTTTGCTCTCTGTCGGGAGTCGCTCGCCGCCACCAGCTGCGAGCCGGAGAAGGAAGGAGGTGTCGCCACCGCCGCGTCCCCGCCCGCTCCACCGCCTGCGGCGCGGCCGGACGCACGCGAGGGGGCGCGGGGCTGGGGACGCGGCCCCCGGCAGCGGCGGAAACGGGTGTCGGCGCTTCTCCAGGTGGCCGCGCCTGGGAAAAGCGCCTCCGGCCGGGTGCGAGGGGCACCCCAACACCCCGAGGCTCTGCTCCGCTCCCGGCGCGAGGCGGGGCGGGTAGGCGCGGGGCGCGGGGTACGGAGCGGGTGGCCGGCGGGGTGAAGCTGCTGGCGCTGCCGGGCCCGGAGCTGCGCGGCCGACTCCTCCCTCCGGCCCGGGCGGGGCGCGGCCGCACTGACCGCTCGGCCCCCGCGGCTGCGAGCCCCAGCCCCGCTGCGCCCCCGCAGTGCGCGCCCCGGCTGGCCGCACCCCGCGCCCGAGCTCCGAGGATGCGCTGCGGCGGTCGGGGACGCGGGGCAGGACTGGGCGCAGGGTAGAGACGGGGCTGGAACGGGGCGCGAGGCAAGGACCCGGGGCAGAGACCCGACGCAGAGTAGGGATGGGACTGGGATGGGGCGCGGGGCTGGGACGGGGCGCAGGGTAGGGACTGGGCTGGGACGGGCTGAGACGGAGCGCTGGGCAGGGACCCGCGAGCAAAGACAAGCTCCGAGCAGGGATGGGGCGCTGTGCGCACCGTACTGACCTAGCCGGGACACTGCAAGGACCGGGCTTGGCGGGTAACAGGCGCGGAGCGCGCAGAGGAGCCAGACGCTGGCTCGCCTGTCTTGGGACTCTCCGTGGCGCCCGCTGCCCTCTTATGGAGACGGAGTCGCTCCCCTGTCCCGCCCGAGGGGCCCGGCGGACACGGCGCGGCGGGGCGCACCTCCCGGCGTCCCAGGGCCGCGCAGGCTGTGCGCAGCGCACACCCGCAGCTTTGAGAGGCGATTCGCCTGCTCGCCCGCGTCGCATCCGTCTGTGTCCCCGCGGGTAAGGGCTCTGATAGTTTGTTTTCACTTTCATCCGGTGGCTCAGATGCTGCATTTAATTCACGCGGCATCGCCAACCTCCCTGGTCGCTTCTGGAGCTGACGGGAGCGCGTTGCTCAGACATTTAAAAAAAAAAAGAGATAGGAAAGTGGTCGGTATTCAGAGATTAAGGCGCCTGCCTTGCGTGTAGTAGACCCGGGTTCAATTCCCGGCACCACTTAGGGTCCCCTGAGCACTGTCAGGAGTGACACCTCTGCATCAATGAGTGCGCCCCAAAAATAAGTAAAAAGAGAAGAAAGATGATCGCTGAGTACTTAAGTCTCTCCTGCCGACAAAGAACAGCCGTGGCCAGAAAACTTCTTCAAAATCCGGCTCTGCTGTGTGTGACCCCTAAGGAATCACGTAGTCCGGTAAAGAGAGGACGCAGATATAGTCACCATCGCAGAAGCCTGCCTCAGTTCTCAAACCTAAAAACAACGGGGAGAGACAGCACAACCTGAGTTCAATCCCCGGCAGTACAGAGGCCCCAAGCACCGAGGGAGGGTGGCCCAAAATCCAAAGGGATATAAAAGGTAGACATCCCGACTGGCCAGGTGTGTGATTTGCGTGCAGGAGGCCTGGTCTGGTGGGAGCACTGCGTCAGGATCACCCCACCCCACCCTTGAGCACAGTGCCACTATTGCACTGATGTGGGCCCCAAACCCAAGAAACAAAATACCAGCTTTTACTGCTTGTAGGTGCAAACAGTTAAAACTGCTGTGTGCTCTATGAAATAGATGCTCACTGGTTACTTAGATATATTTTAAATGCTGTCTCTTAATTACTGAAGACAGTGACAGGGAAGGGGAAGGACTTCCGTTGCCCCAGACATGACTGGACATAGAGGACAATGAACTTCCAAGTGAGCTTGAGTAACTGTGGTATGAGGTTCCTGGCACACACCCTATAGCCTGTATTTTGCAAATGGAACCACTCATGGTGGCAGTAGCATTTCTCTGGTCAGAGGCCTGGTGCTTTGCACACTGGTTCCAGGTGTAAAGCCACATGGGAGGTGTTTCTGACTGCCTGGAAGCTTGTCAGTGAGAAAGAGGGAGGGAACCCTTGACTCTAATTGCCCTTCTTCCTCTGGGTTCCAATATACTGTTTCCAGGGCTTCCCCTTGCTACACAAACAATCCCTACCTTTCAAAGAGCACTTCACTCCAGGGCACCTTAGTGCCACAGTCCCACTTTCCCCCTTCCTCCCTTCAAGGGACAAGATATCAGCTGTCCATTGGTGGTCCGTTACTGTCTACCACAGTCAAGCTATTCTGGCACAGAGAAAAAGCAATATGCACCGAAGGCACAAAGATTTGCTTTCCACTAGTTGGTCTATTTGAGGGCCACACCTGGCAGTGCTCAGGGCTTACTCCAGGTTCTGTGTTCAGAGATCATGCACAAAGGCTTGGGTACCATTTGTGATGGGGGAAATTGGACATCGGGTTAGCTGCATGCAAGTCAAGAGCCTTATCCCCTGTACTATCTCTCTGACACCACTTTCACATTTAAAATAAGTGACAGTACCACCGAAATCCCCAGAGACACTTGATTGAAACCAGAAAGAGAACAAACTCTGTTCAGCTCTGCTTCTCACATGTGTCAGTTGGCACCTCCACTGCCACCAAAGTACACCCGCCCCTCCCCTGCTGACCTCGTGTCATTTCAAGTCCACTTGCTCCTTCCCCAGCACACAATCCTCACCACTTGGTAGCCTTCATTCTGTAATCAAAGCTAAGGATTTGTTAACATTGGATACTGCCCCATTCACTGACCTCGTTTTCTTTATATTCTACACATGAGAGAGAACATCTGGTATGTGCCACCCCCCGAACATATTTTCTTTAATATAGCCATCTCTCTCTCTCTCTCTCTCTCTCTCTCTCTCTCACACACACACACACACACACACACCACGTTGTCGCCAAAGGTCAAAGTCCATCTTTCCTTATGGCTAAGTAGTACTCCACTGTGCATATATCTCACAATTTCTTTATTCACTCATCTGTTGCTGAGCACTTGAGATTGTCCAAGCCTTATTATTGTATTATCATTGCAATGATAATTATTCCTGCAATGGTCAGTGGATATTTCTCTCCATATTAATCACAGTGTTCATGGGGTAGATGCCAAGTATCGAAATCACCGAGTCACATGGTAATTCTTACTTTATTTTTTTGAGAAGTCTCTATATTATTTTCCAGAGAAGCTGAGCCAGGTAGCATTCCACCAACAATGAATGAGGGTTTCTTTTTCATTACATTTCAGCCAACCCTGGTTGTTTCCAGTGTTTCTGATCTATGCCATTCTCACTGATATGAGGTGATATCGCCTTGAAATTTCATTTGGTCATCACCAGTGCTGAATACTTTATAAAGACCATTTATTTAACACAGTCTGTTCCATTCATAGCTAGACAAAGCACTACTTATCTTCTTTAAAGTGAAATACATAACCTGTCAGACTAACAGGCAGACAGACCTGTCGTAGGAGGAATTCTCTTCATTTCCTTGAAAAACTATGATGTTGAATCTGTGCTGGAAACCCAACTAAACATACAGGAAAATGTGGATTTTTAAGTCTCCAGGTCACCTCAAGAGAAATCATATCAAACCACCTTCGTAAAAATGTAAATAAATCAAGCCCTTCCAAACTACAGCCAAGTAAAAGGACTGTGAAACTACCCATGAGGGAGGGTTGAAAGGAGTCTATAAATTTATGAAGGTTTTGCTTTATAAAACGCACCAGACTAGGCATTTTAGACTTGATAAGGATAAGGGATGGTGCTACCAAGAAGCTGAGAAGCCAGTAACTGAGATAAAGCAAGTTTATAAATGAATGTCGTGCAAGGTTGAAAGTGAATGTCAGCGGAGTAGATAAAGTAGCTTGCCCTGCAAGCTGAAAGGCAGTAGAGATTAAGCTTCAGAAGGAGGTGGCACGGCACAAGAAGGAGCCTTGAACACAGGCAAGTTTTAGGAGGAGGAAGGGCTGTCCAGGACAGCAGGGTGACAGCAGGAGGTCACATGATTCATTAACAGCAGGGAGAAGGCATTCACTTGACTCTATCTGTTGGCTGGGCAGGAGTCGTGGGGAGGGTTGGAGATAATCGGGGATGGATGGGCTGCAATGACAGGCTCCACCCTGATGATAAAGAGGAAGGCAGCCAGAGAGGACCTTCAAAGTGTCCAGTTCTGTCAAACAGCTACACCACCTTTCTTTACCCTGGGAAACATTTCTGCAGATGTAATCTGCGGTGTGCACATGAAGTCTTTATGCGCAAATGCTAGAGAATGCCACTTCCAGTTAGATCTGTTTGAAAGGGTGATGCTGTATTTTTCATCCTCTAAGTTATGGCTGAAGACCTTCTTGGGAGAAAGTGAAAATGTTTGCATTTTTTTGTTGAATTCTTTGGTTTTGTCATCACACTGGGCAGTGCTCAGAGGTCTTTCCTGGGGGGTCACCCCAATATGATCATGCAATATCAGATTGAATCCAGCCCTTAGTATGCAAAGCATGCACTAGAGCCCATTGAGCTATCCTTCTAGCCTAAAAATCCCATTTTTAAACCATTGAAAAAATAATAATGAATGAAACTGGTGATTTTAGAGTTCATACTGATGGGTGTAGCCCCAAACCCCTTCAATAATAATAAGAAGAATAGTAATAATTCTGAGGGATAAGATGTAAATGACTTGCCCATAACCATAACCCATTTAAGTATAAGTCTTGGTCTTAGTCATAGCACTCTTTGTAACAAGTATAATCTTGTAATGAAAACCTGCCTTCTTGAGTCATAAGAATTATGGGTAACTATCACCAAATGTTTTAAATATGATACAAATTAAAGTTGCAGATTTGGCAAAATAGGTACTTATATCTAATGAACTGAACTGGCACCAATGATGTAAGTAGATATGGGGCAGAGAGATCATATAGTAGGTAAGTTAGAGCATTTCCCACTGCTGGATGTGCCCCAGGGAAACAAACAGAAAGCAGGTAGGGTACTTGCCAACCCTGGCTTGATTCCTGGCATCACATACGATCCCTTGAGCACCACCAGAGGTGAGCTGTGAGCACTGTCAGTGTGGCCCCAAAACCAAAAACCAATTTTTGTAATTTAAAAGCAACTAAAACTTTGCTCACCAAATGAACAATGAAAATTTATTTGGGTATTTCTAAGCCAAAATGCCAAAGTTCTGTACTTCTGGACTGAGCTGCTTAACTTCTGGTCTTTCAGATTGGGCTAGAGACCACTGAAGATAAAGAGGAAGTCCTAGATTCTTCCCAAGGATCCTATAGTCCTTCTAAAATAGCAGCGGCTCCAAAATGACTTTGGAGAAAATGGATAAGAAAGGAGAATGTGACGAGAAAGGCATCATTTCAATGATATTTATCTATTTTGCTTAAATAAGCACTATTAAAACTGAATTAGTGAGTCATTGCTCTCATGCCTCCTAACTTATTTTCTTTATTATTTGTAACCTTAAGGCTCTTTTCCTTACTCACTAAAAAAAGTTTGCCCATTTCCAAAACAAGACATTTCAATAAAGATGGTAGAACCAGCACCTTTTTAGATATGATTGTATCAAAATAACAAAATAATTTATTCAAAATTTGAATCAATATTAGAAAATATAACCCCCCTTTCATGCATACTCTGACCAAACCCTAGTCTCCAAGGAAATGATAATGTTATGCTATGAGTTAGGGTGTGAGGTTTACCTGATGTGCAAAACACAAGTCGAAACAACAAAGCTGGGTGCCACAAATTCTCCAGTTTACAATGGAGACACGACAGTTATTTTACAAAGATTTTTTTTTAATTCCCATCATTTGGGGTCAGAGAAATAGTGCAGTAGGTAGAACATTTGTCTTACATGTGGCTGACCTGGGTTCCATCCCTGGTACCTTAAAGGGTCCCCCTGAGCCCACCAGAAGTGATCCCTGAACCAGGAGTAAGTACTAAGGTATGTCCCCAAAACAAAACACACAAACAAAAAATTCTAATCATCTAATATATATGTTTATGTGCTGATTGATTTTCGAGGTTCACTGAATAAACAATCTCTTTATGTTGGAGTTCTCAAAATCCAATACCCATTTGGCTCCAGAGCTAAATAGGCAAGTTCACATCAGTGTTTTGATACAGGTTCCTTCTAAGTTCCATAAGAAGACACTTCCCAAACCAATCCCACAACTGCCGGGCACAGGAGATGTGCAGCCTTATCTGTCTCTCCAAAATGGGAGGTAGCTGAGAGAATGTCTCAGGGGCTGAGCATCCTCCAACCAGATCCTCCATCTTCCAGTAGGCATGCGTCACACCCACCAACTTCCCCCCAGCACCGTGTAATTCCATCAACGGCCAAGACCCAGAGATTATAAAACCCAGCTCCCAGAAGTCCATGGCTGCATTTGCAGCTGTGCAACATCTTATTATCTCATTCAATGGCGACCACAAAGCAGAGACATTGGCTAAGCTAATGCCTTATTTCTGTTATTTAGAGTCTATTAACTAGAAGACTAAGCTGGTCTCCTTCAGAGTCAGATTTGACAGAGCAGAGAAAATCACCAGCCACTCAGAGCCATCACTCACTATATCTAGAGACTTTGAGTCCTGCACTGGTTGGACTCTAAGAGGAGGAATACTTCTGAAACGCAAGTGAGTGTGGTGGAGATTCTGAGAGCCCCTTGGATACTCCCCACAACTCATTCTCCTTTTCCAGATGAGCCCATGACTGACTTTTGGTCTGAGGAATAAAAGTGGAAAGTGTCTCTGAAGCTAAGGCCATGCTCGCTTTCCCAGCAACAGCCACCATATCAAATGGAAAGACTTGGGGCAGAAAATTTCAGGGACGTGGCAGAGTCAGAGAGCAAAGTAAACTTGGGGCTGACTATCTCTGATTTTTCACAATAGAAAATGAAAAGCAGTAATCTCCCCAGTTGCAGATCTCACTGGTGTCTTTGAGTTTATTCCCCCACCCCCACCTTCCCTTCCCTCTGTTGATGTTGCAGAGACCAGAAGCGTCTGACATGCTTTACTGTGTTGCCTGTGTTCTCTGTGCCTACAAGTTAGAGCCCCACTGTCTGACTGCAATCCTGCATCTCATAGGTCTGTGAGCCCTCAGCTTGAAGCTCATATCCAGCCACAGTGCTCAGATGTGCAAACACTGCAATAAAAGCCTTAGCGAACTCTGAAATGAAAATGATGTGTGAGCACCAAGCCAGGAATGCAACCCTTGCCCAAAACACATGTGGAGCTCCCGAGACAGAGAGCAGCCCCCAATAACAACAAGGCTGTGTGTGCAAGCGCCAGAATACTTGGTGAGCACCATGGCCAGCTCTCAGAGGTTCAGAGTCCTGGTCATTGCAACAATGCCACCAACAGACGGAAGGGGAAGGTGCTGGAGAAGGTGCTTAACATGTTACCAGAAAAAAAAATATATGATTCCCTGAGTATCACCAGGAATGATTCATGAGCACAGAGCCAGGAGTAAACCCTGGAAACAGTGAGTGTGCTCCCCAAACTAATAATAATAATGAAAACAATCTAAACATTTTGGGGGTATTTTTTAGTATTTTATCCATTGTGGCAGAGCCTCCTGCCCCCGCACCTGGCTGTCCTCCCTGGAGTCCCTTGGAAGGGGGGCAGGTTGAGTTTCCCTCCCCGCCCCAAGCAGAGCCCCAGCAGAGCCCCAAACCCCTCCGGAACCAGCCACAACCATGCAGAGACCATTCTCCACATGCATGAAGATACCAGCAGAGGAACAAAGGCGTGCGGGTCCTGGGGCTGAGATCTCCAAGCCTACTCGGATAGGGGCTGAGCATCCTCCAACCAGATCCTCCATCTTCCAGTAGGCATGGGTCACACCCACCAACTTCCCCCCAGCACCGTGTAATTCCATCAACGGCCAAGACCCAGAAACTATAAAACCCAGCTCCCAGAAGTGCATGGCTGCATTTGCAGCTGTGCGACATCTTATTATCTCATTCTTGCTTTGACAACCTGGCAGGCTACCAAGTGTAGCCTGCCCACGCAGCAGAGTCTGGCATACTCCCCGTGGCATACCCAATATGCCAAATACCAGTAACAGTGATGGGTCTCATTCTCCTAATCCTGAAAGAGCCTTGAATGTGGCACTTTTTATAATCTCAGGGCTAGGACGAAGGAGACGTTACTGATGCCTGCTCGAGGCAATAGATGAACAACAGGATGATCATGATTTATCCATTGTAATGGTAATTACAATGTAATGGTTGACCCCAAAATAAGAAATATAAGTAAACAGGATAAGACATTGTTGTTTCTTATCACAGTGACTGGCTTTATACTAGGTAATTTACATAGATTACTTTTTCCTTTTCTTTTCTTTTACAAATCATTTTTGAGCAACAGGTAGAACACTTTCCTTGCACTCGGATGACCTGAGTTCGTTCCCCAGAACCCCACATGGTCCCCTAAACCCTGCTAGAGTGATCCCTCAGCACAGAGTCACAAGTAAGCCCTGAACACAGAGCCAGAAGTAACCCTGAACACTGATAGAAATAAATAAATACATAATTATTTTGAGGTCATAACTTTTAATGATTTTGACTTGGTGTATTTTAGTACAGCATTATAATCCAATATCTGTATATATTACATTGTGATCACCTACACTTGAAAACACACACACACCCCTCCTTCTCCTCTTTACATTAAATATGAGTAAAATGATAAGGTATTTATATTTATTTGTCTGGCTTATTTCATTGTACACAATACCCTCATATACATCCATTTATTCATAAAGTATATATATATATATAGTCTTATTTTCTGTTTGAACAAAATGAAATGTAAAAGTTAAGTGAATTATCCAAGCTCAGGTAATAGGTACTTTAGTAGTTTAAAACCAGAATCTAGGTAAGTGGATGACTATAGTTCTTTTATTATTAAGCTTGTGAATGACTTTGCCATTACCATTCTTTGGTGGCATCATTTGTAATAACTATATAGTATTCCATTATGAAAGTGCTATATCCTTTTAAGTAATCTCCCTTCTAAGAGTTTTTTTTTCCCTTGCGGGTGGAGTGGTCACACACCTGTTTGTGCTCAGAACTTCCTCCTGGCTCTGTACTCAGGAATCACTCCTGGTGGTGCTCAGGGAACCATATGTGGTAGCAGGAATCAAACTTGTGTTGGACACGTACAAGGTTAGAACCTTAACCTCTGTACACTCTCTCTCTCTCTCCCTCCCTCCCCCCCCACCCCCCCGCTTCTGGCCCCTTCTAAATTATCTTTAAGGCCCTCCCGTTGATCATCGATTTGCTCGAGCGGGCCCAGTAATGTCTCCATTGGAGACTTTGTTGTTACTGTGTTTGGCATATCGAATACGTCACGGGGAGCTTGCCAGGCTCTGCCGTACGGGCGAGATACTCTCAGTGGCTTGCCAGGCTCTCCAAGAGGGGCGGAGGAATCGAACTCGGGTCGGCCATGTTGGCTGCGTGCAAGGCAAACGCCCTACCGCTGTGTTAAGTTATCTTTACCTCAAAAATAAAATGCTTCAGTGAACATCCGTTTACTACTCATATCTATTTATTTAAGGACAAATTAATTCATTGGCAGAGCAAAGCATGTGCATTAAGGCTTTTGATTCACATTTCTAAAACATTCCAAGATAAATTTCCCCTTTGGTCTCAAAAACATTATTCTCAACTGATACTTGCTTAGATAGAGAGAAAGTCTTTAGGAGCTGTAAGCAATTTCTCAAAGCTCATAGATGTTTGTAAATGCAGAGAATAGACAATTAGCTTAAAAACAGCTTGTTAAAAATAAAACACATCCCACTGACTTTCTAGAATGCCTGATTATGTGGTATAAATATTTATTTAAGGAAAGCTTAAAACAAACGATAGTGACTTACTAGACCACCATTAACTTCCCAGCATATTAGCAAGTGTCAATGAACTAGAAGATAATGATCAGTCCAGGGTTTCCCTTAATCTCTTCCCAAAAGTAGTGTCTTCAGTTTGAATTCCCAGTAGCTTTTTCTTGCCCAGTCATGTTTTCTAGTGTTCCCATCAGAAAGACGGGAATTATCCATTGGGCAACTTTGTCTTGTGCCCCATCTTAGAGGGAAAGTTTTTAGTTTTTCCCCCATTGAGAATGATACTTGCTGTGGGCTTGTGGTAGATGGCGATGACTATCTTGAGGAAAGTTCCTTTAATGCCCATTTTGCAGACAGTTTTCATCATGAAAGGATTCTGTCAAATGCTTTGTCAAATGCTTTCTCTCCATATATTGATATGATCATATGATTGGTGGAGGGATGGGTGTTTGATCATTGTGTGATTGTAACCCAAACATGAAAGCTTGTAACTATCTCACAGTGATTCAATAAAATTTAAAAAAAAAAGAAAAGAAAAGAAAAAAGAAAGACGGGAATTGGGGTTGGGGAGATAGCACAGTGGTTAAGCAAGCAAGAGCCTGCTGCCCGCTAAAACCCTGTATTTCCTTGCATGTGCCAACCCATGCTGGATCCCCAACAATAACAGATGACCCCCCGAGCACTGCCAAGGTGACCCCAGAGAGAGGTGAGTATAGCCCCTGAATAGAGCTGGGGGTGAACCCAACATTTACCCCTCAAAAAGATAGGAGTTATGTTAATGAATAATCACAGCAACTCTCAAAGCCAGCAGAAGACAAAAATGAAAGTGCCCAGTACCCTAGCATGCTGCTGACCTAGGTTTGATTTTTGTCACTTTAAATGGTTTTGTGAGTCCTGTCAGAGTAAGCCCTGAGAACAGTGGGTGGCAAGTTCATTGAAACTATCTATCCCTTGTAGCCTAACATTTCTGTAGCCTGTTAGCAATGAAATTAGTTCACGGTCATGATGGCGTGAACAAAACTAATTTCATTAATGCAGTAGGGTATGCTTTGAAACAGTCAATGACATCTACCTCTTGGCATTCTATAGATGTGAGATGAGCTTTGGAAGTTTCCATTTCCTCCATTTAGAAAGGAAATAATATCACCTCTGCCTATTTGTCAGCATTGGATATGGAAACCTTTCATAATGTAACTACATTTTATTTATTTATATTTTGGTTTGGGTCCCTCCCAGCTCAAGGCTTACTCCTGGCTCTGTGTTCAGGGATCACTCCTGGTGTTGCTCAGGGGACTAAATGGAATATAGGGAATCAATCCCGGGTCTGCCACTTGGAAAGCAAGCACCCTGCTCACTGCACTGTCAATCTGGCCCAAAATACTACATTTATTCAAAGGTAAAAAAAGGTCCTCCCGTTGATCATCGATTTGCTCGAGCGGGCCCAGTAGCATCTCCATTGGAGACTTTGTTGTTACTGTGTTTGGCATATCGAATACATCACGGGGAGCTCTGCCGTGCGGGTGAGATACTCTCAGTAGCTTGCCGGACTCTCCGAGGGGGGCGGAGGAATCGAACTCGGGTTGGCCATGTTGGCTGCATGCAAGGCAAACGCCCTACCGCTGTGCTATCACTCCAGTAAAGGCCCTCCCGTTGATCATCGATTTGCTTGAGCGGGCCCAGTAACGTCTCCATTGGAGACTTTGTTGTTACTGTGTTTGGCATATCGAATACATCACAGGGAGCTTGCCAGACTCTGCCATGCGGGCTGGATTGATAGCACAGCAGTAGGGCATTTGCCTTGCATGCAGCCAACATGGCCGACCTGAGTTCGATTCCTCTGTCCCCCTCGAAGAGCCCGGCAAGCTACCGAGAGTATCTCGCCTGCACGGCAGAGCCTGGCAAGCTCCCCGTGACATATTCGATATGCCAAACACAGTAACAACAAAGTCTCCAATGGAGACGTTACTGGGCCTGCTCAAGCAACAGAAGATTAGAGAATTTCAAAAGCATCTAGTTTGACTTTGCTACCAACATTTCTTCTGAGATGCTGGTTTTTTTTTCCCCCAGAAAATCCAGCACCTTCTTTTGGAAATATTTCGCAAGCTATGTGCTTTTATTAATTTCTGTCAATCAAAATCCCATAATCCCCCCACCCACCACTTAAAGCAAACAGGGAGACCATGTGGCCCAAACAGGACCTGTTATAATTTCCCATAGCCTCTCACAACATTGATCCTGACTTCACTGAATTTTTCTCTTAGCTTGAAGCATGTCATATAAATGCCCAAAATACTTGCCAGCTAACAGAGATACTAATGACAGGAATAATATGCAAAATTGATCAAGCAACATCTTAATCATACAGCATCTGCTCAACCTAGAGGACTAAAGCTACAGGTACAGATGTTTTAAGTTTAAAAGAGTGATGACAAAGAAGGAGAGACCGGTTTTGCAGGAACCCTGAGATATCACAGCACAAAGATATCCACAGTAGATGTCACAGATACTGTCGGTCCCCCACCCCCCCACCCCCACTCTGGAGCCTCTCCTTATCTTCACGATCCTTGTCAGTCTTTGCTCAGCAAACCCCAAGGCCATTCAAAGTAGTAAATCCACAGTTATTGAAAAACATATCAGGCACTTTGTTCCCCCTGCAGTCACCATACTTAATTTCATTTTCTTCCCAAGAACGTTGTCATAAATTTCCATGACACTAATTCAAAACACTGTATTATCTGAGACTTATAAGGCAGTCATTTAAACGTATGTATTTTGTGTGTGCAAATAAGGAAGAACCCAACACCTTGACTAAACGTTTTCACTGCCGTGGAGGGGGGAAAATCAATTCTAAGTGGAGGAGAATCTAATCTTTGCATTTCTCTTCTCCAGTGAGGTTTGTGATGAAAATAACTCTGGGTGTTGGCTGTTGTCGTTTTGATAGAGGCTTTTAAGTGGACCCCAGACAAAACAAACAAGTAAATGGCCTTCTATTTGTGGGTGACTTTTTTCTTAACTGCTATAAATAGCTTCTCCTTTGGGCATTGTAATAGGTGTGTGCTCAATAGCACATGTCAATGTTTTAATTTTTGCCCTTTTCACATCTGTAGAAGGTGATAAGGGGGAGGTTAAATGAACTCTTAGGTCACGGTGAAAGAAGAAGCTGCTTGGTTTTCAGGGGGCCACAGATTCTAATGTTCCCTTCCCGGCAGTCAGTTCCCGGCTGGCAAACGTGTTAGCTTAAAAAAACTGGCAAAGTGGAAAGCTGAATTTTGACAAGGATTCCTTTATTAGTATATTTTATTACTTTTCCTTAAGGTTTGGAAAATAATTCTTACTGTACCTGAATTTGTTTTTTTCTATAGATGAAATGCCTTTAAGTTACCTTTCTAAGGATAAACATTGTATGATCCAGTCAGGGTGAAGAAATACTAAGTGCTTTAGATAAAATATATGTTTCCTCCAAACATTAGGAAACCAAAGGATATAGTTAATATGTAAGCAGTTAAGTTGCTATTTTGATCATTCGAAGGAAGTTCATGATGCTCAAGATCCCTGAAACTCAAAGTATGGTTGGTCCACCTGTATTATCTGATCTCCTTGAAGCTTGTTAGTGATGCAGAGTCCATCCCAGAATTCCTGAGTCAGAATCTACATTTTAACAAGGTCTCTGAGACCAAGAATATGTGCTGAGGTTTGAATAAGTACAAATAAGTTCACTGGGTCCAAGAAATAGTATAGCTAGTAAGGTGCTTGCCTTGAACTCAGCTGACTAGGTACCATCCAAGGCATCACATTTGGTCCCCTGAGTACCAATACAACTGATCCTTGAGTACAGAGCCAGGAGTAAGTCCTGAGCACCTCTGGGTGTTGGGAGAGAGAGACAGACAAAGAAGACAGGAAGAGAGAGAGTGAGAGATAGAGAGAGAATACCTTATTTACAAAGATCACAATAGAAAAAAGGCTCACTGAAATAAGTGAAATTTCTGCTATCGCATCTTCATTTGAGGACCCAGGTTTTCAAAATCCTAACTCAAGATAAGTAGCATTTGACATATGTAAACAAAAGCCCTCTATGACTGTTGATTATGTGTGTTTTCATACATGGTGAAGGAGAGAAATAATTTGTGGGATGCTGTGTTATGGCTTACATTAATTTTGGACGAAGCAACCGGATTACTTAATTTACTTTATAATGGAGATAATGACCCTGATGCTTCCTGCATGTGGGTTAAAGGCATTAACACCCTCAGCTTCTAACTCAACCCCTGGTGTGTATCTCCGCATTAGTGTGACGCTTGCATACTGCTGTATGGAGCTCTGTCTTGCTTTATTTCCCACTGTCAGAAATCACACTTAGTTCATACTGCAGAACTGTTATGCTTAGGAGCATCAGAAGCCTGCAGGGAAGTGGGGAGAAGCAGACCGGCACGGTCGGCGCGCTATGCCCCGCATAACCTGTAGGTGGCAGCACTGGGGCCGCGCTCAGCAATCTAGGCGCTGAACAAGGATAACTGCTTGCACCCAAATATTCCCAACTACCTGCCTCTGCTGAACTTTTCTCCACGTATCTATATTTGTGCAGCTCCTCTGACAGAGTGAGACTGAACTTAAACTCAGAAAACTAACCTTGAGTGAATTCCCTGACCCCACATATCCTGCTCTCCAGTCTGGAAAGTGTGGGTAGGCGCACACACACACACACACACACACACACACACACACACACACACACACACGCACGCACGCACACGACACACACGCCACACAAACTCACGTGTTGAAAATATGCACACTCGCACATGCATCCACACAAACACATACACAATTACCTCCTGCTAGGAGCAGATAACAGTGCTTCTAAACCCCTATGTGGAAAATGTTTTGCACAACTCTAAGAATTCAGAGCACCGTTACTCCTCAAATCTCCAGAAATAGACTCTTGTAAATAGTGTTGTCAGCAGCTTACCCAGAATCAGATTAGGGTTCAAATCCAGGCAGCCTGGTATTGTATTGTTTTTAATACCACATTGAGCTGCCACTCCAGCGAAGGCTGTACAAGACATTTTAATCTGCAAACTAAAGTTGGCACAGGAAGGCAATGGGCCTCAACCTTCTGGAAGCCTCCTTAGCTGAAGATACTAACTCTGCTCATGACTAAGCCATGGATGCGTTTTGCAGTGACTGAGTTTGCGCTTCTGCCGTCCACTAGGAAGGGAGAGAAGTGAGGGTCTGGGAGACGAGGGAGCTCATTCAAAAATGCATGGGGAGGGCTGTAGACAGAGAAAGGAAAGGCTCTTACAAGCACTGGACCGTATCCCCAGCATCACATATACATATGCCCCCGCTGCCCTCCACCCCACTAGCGTTGCCAGAAGTGGTCTCTGAGCATGGAGGGGAAGACAGAAGACAGGCACCCCCTCTAAGCAATGCCAACACCTAGCCAATGCTGATGTCTGTGTGTTCTGTGTCCTATTGCATGGACAGGAAGTCTGTCTGCCCTCCTCTAAATGGCGTCAGAGTGGGCAAAAATGCTTTCTCTTAGGCACTTTGCTTCAATGTTTTGCTGTTGTTGTCTGCGTTTTGTTCAATGCTTGAGATTTGGACTCAGGGATTCATACAGGGAAGACAAGTGCTCAAACCACTGATATACCTCCCCACCTCCCCTCTTTCAATGGGCTTTGGAATTCAGTAGACCTGGACACGTAACTTCAACAATGATAAAAGTACCTCCTTGCCTCTCTGTAGACTTACTGTGGACTCTCTTCTGTTGTGGGCTGCTGCAGGAGCGGCTGTGTGTGCAGATACTGATGGGGAAGCGTTTGCTGGCGATGCAGTAGCTCTCCCTATTCTTTCCACTTCCAGTCTTCCAGCTGGCCCACACAGAAAGATGCCACTTCCTGCCTCAGTGAAAGTATTTCTTAGCTCTACAGCAGAGCTTTGCTCACAGGTTTCACTGGATCCCGGTGACTGGTGTAGCACAGAGCTCTGCTCTGCTCACTCTTCGTACAGGCTGTGCCTGATTTCTGGTTTTCCTCGCCACACATTTGCTGCTTCTACTATCAAGGTCTGAACTGCACAATCCTTAACCACTAACCACATGTGACCATTGAAATTAAAGCTTAATCCCAAATCCTCTACTCTGCAATCTAGCCATAAGCTTGTGTTAGACTGAGATGACAGGCAGCTCTCCTCAGCACAGGAACTGTTGAATGTGAATGTTCTTTTCTGCAGGGCATGCACAAACCCTACCCATCCTCAAGGACCAACCCAAATGTCTCAGATGAGAGACTTTCGTCAACCCCCCCCACCCCCCCAGCTGCAGTTTAATGTTCTCTAAGCAGCAGAGACCCTGCTGGCCATCAACTACAGTGGGCCTCTTTGTCCCCAGCCACATACCACTCGTATAAAGCAGCTTTTTGGCCTCAGAGTCAAGTGTGGTAGCTGTGAGCCTGAAAGCTGGATCCCAGGATGGTATGATCAGTCTGTGGGATTCACATCTGCTGAGAACCTGCTGTGTGACAGGCACCCTGTGGAGATTTGACATCATCTTATGTGCCCTCTTGCTATGCACAAAGTGGATATTATTTATTATTGTCCTTATTATCACTTGGTTTGAGGTCCACACCCAGCAGTACTCAGCGCTTAACTTGTGGCTGTGCACTCAGGGGTCACTCTTAGTAGACTTGAGGGACTACTCTATGGGGTGCTGGGGAGCAAACCCAGGTTGACTACATGCCAGGTAAGCACCCTACCTGCTGTACTACTTCTCCAGTCCCAGGATAGTATTGCTATTATTAATTTTTTGGTTGGCTGCACCAATTTTTGGTGGTGCTCAGGGACCAATCTTGGCTCAGTATTCAGAGGTCACTCCTGACAGAAGGTCATTCTTGATAGTGCTCTCAGGTGCCTGGAGATGATGTTGGCTCTGTCTTAAGTATAAAAAAATGCTGAATACAGTATAGTTATGTAACTTGCCCAGGATCACCAAGTGACATTCAAATCAAATTCAGAATCCAGGAGAAAAACATTGTGCATAGTGTGTGTGAGGTCTTGTACACGCGGGGAACAGGAAAAAAAGGAACATGAAACAGTGAAAAAGCAAAAAGTCTGAGGCTGGAGAGATAGTGCAAAAGGTAAAGCTGCAGCAATTAGATTTGATCTCTGGTACCATGTCAGGTCCTCTGAGCCCCACCAAGAGTAATCCCTGAGCACAAAGCCAGGAATAAACCCTGAGCACCATCAGATGTGGGCCCCAAACCAAACCAACTAACAACCAACCAAACAACTTATTTTATTATCTTTTCAGTGGTGTCTTAAAATGTTTTGAGAGTTAAGGCAGAACAATAGGACATGATATTATTCGTAATAAAAATGATCACATACTGGCAGTTTCCTATGACTGCCTATTATTTTCACTGAAAATTCAACATTTTATTAATGTTATCCATTAATTTTATCCATTATGTTGTCAATGTTTATTCAGTAGAAACAATGGGTATTTAACATCTGTCCCAAATTTGGCAAAATTCAAGTCTCAGAGCTTTAAATGCTTCCCACCTACCCTGCCAAACATATCTGGGGTCCAAAGGTGACATTCTGAGGCTGGAGTGACAGTACAGTGTAAAGGGCATTTGCCTTGCACAAGACCCACCCTGGCACCCCATATGATCCTTCAAGCCCCACCAGGAGTCATCTCTGAGTGCAGAGCCAGGATTGAGTCTTAGCACAACAGACTGTAGCCCCAAATCAAAAACCAAAAGAAAACAAAACAGTCACATTTTGCCTGTGACTTCACCTGAACTTGGAAACAGGGTTCCAGGGAACTTGCTGGTCAGAAACTAGGAGAATTCAGAAAGATATGAGTTGAGATATAAAATTTCCTCGAGGACTTTGAGAGGCTGCCCCAGGTACCTCTTTTAAAGGGCATTAATATTTCGAAGGAGAGTCCTAGGGGATAGGGCAGGCTGGGTAGTTTAGAAGGGAGGAAGCTGAAAATGAGAGTCAGGACAGCCAGGGGGCTGCTGACAGCTGAGTCAGTCAGTCAACTGGGCTTCTTAGTCACTTGGCTTTTATTCTAGACTTTTCTGCAGGGGAGGGATTCTATAGGCGTGCTCTGCCAGCCACCATGTTCAACATGGCCCTTTTGTTAAGGTTTCACAGAGATAAAATGATTCTTACCTAAGGATTCTGCTTCTGGACCATGTCATCCTTTGCTAGACACCATCTAAGTCTGAATGTGCCATAAGCTAGAGACCCTGATACAGAAGCAGTGAGGTGTTCAGTGACCAGTGTGTTTTGTAAAGGGAGAGAATCCTGTTATGCTGGTGTGTTTATATGAATTCTTATGTCTAAGCCAGAGTCTAGTACCTCACACATTTCCCTCTGTGTTATACAGAGTCCATAGTGTAATGGATACCTTTAAACAATTTCTATATGCCTTGAAATGTTAATAGGCCCTATCACAGACAAAAATGAAAGTGAAGGAAAGTTTACCTTTATAAACATGAATGGTCTACGTGTGCTTCTGTATAAACAAGTTTCGTTTCACCCACAAAACTGACACACTTTAAGATTTCAGTGTACACAGAAATTTTAAATTAATGTCTGATATTTATTTTAGTTATCTTTACCAAAGGACTTTGAAGTCTTGTAAGAAAGAGCTCCATAGGTTCAAATCAGTTTGTTTAGAGACAAATTACCCTTGAAATGTTGAAATAATGTTTCTGGTCATTACATTTAATATTTTTAAAACCTTTGTGGCCACATTATCTCATCTTTGGAATTTTCTAAAAATCTAGAGATAACAATAGTATTTAAAGTATTTCTATTACATTTTTTTCTCGTATTCAATAGGAATATTTGTCCTTGGGTTTTTAAAATGATCACAAGCGATCCCAGAGCAGCCTTGTTCAGTCAAGCCAGACCTGTAGCCAAAGAACAGGTCATGTTGGCCTTTACATGCTGGGATGGGTCTGTAATGAAAATATCAAAGAACTCACTTCTTTAGAAAATGTGGATAAAAAGATGGCCTCACAATATAGGGAGGAGAAGGAAAGAGGTAGAATGAAGGGGAAGGGAAGAAGAGATAAATGAAAAGCAATAGGGGGCAGGAGTCAGGGGGATTCAGGCACATGGGTGGTGTTAGGACTGATAGAGCTTAATGTCTGAACTACAGAGTCAACAACACTGAAATCCCAAGACCCAAACTTTAATAACCAAAGTTAAACAGTGCCTGTCAAGATGGCAGACAGGGCCTGGGGTGGGGGGAGGAGAGGGACCCTAGACACGAATGGAGGGAGATTGATACTTGAGGTAGGAGCACAAATGGAACATTCTATGATGAAACCCCAATGATAAATAACTCTGTAACTCATGTTTAAATAAAGCAAAATTTGGGAAAAAATAAAACAAAAGTTTTAAAGAAAGAAAATGTAAATAAAGAAGACAGTAGTGTGTGTGTGTGTGTGTGTGTGTGTGTGTGTGTGTGTGTGTGTGTGATTTCTGACTCCAAATATCTTAAAATGCAAGAGAATGCTTAAAATATAGTAAATAGTTAAAAATAATATTGATGGGGGCTGGGATAAGAGAGACAAAAAAAATAACCTCTGAATTTCAGAGAGATGAAAGAAATGAATTCCAGGAGGCAGGATTTGGCTGTACAGCCTTGGCTTGACTGCCACGGCTTAAGCCTCCTGACTCCTGGGCCTGCCCCCACCCAGGGCCCTTGGGCCCTCACTTTTCTTTCAGGCTCTGACTAAGGTTGGGCCATGTTTGAAACCATTGAGCAACAAGAGATTGCTGGGAAGGTCAGGCCACAAATAAGAGTGACATGGGCCAGAAATCTTGGTGAAGCAGCCACCTCTGATACCTCCTCACATGCTTCCAATATGAGAACTTACTCCTGTGGCCAGAAGAAGATGGGGAGCCGGGAAATGAGTTTGGGGAAACGATAAAACTTAAGAAGAAATTGCCCAGCCCTGAAATAGCATGAAGACATGACAATCACTCCCCATTTGGAATGCAAATCCTAACGTCTTGGAGATGGAGAAACTGAGGCAAACCAGCCAGAGAAGGATGCACTCCCTCAGAAAAGAAGCAGCTAGGGGAGACCCAAGAAGTCATGATAAGACTATGAAAGGCAATAATAAATAATTCTGTAATTTTACAGTACTAAATTAAAGCAAATAAAATAATAATTTTAAATATGCCAATAAACATACAAACATTATTTTTTTAAAAAAAAGATTATGAGAGGACTATCAAGAGTTAACTTTAGTGTTTGCAAACTTTAGTGTTTGCAGAAACTCCAGGCTAGGAAAATTGGGAGATTGTGGGATACATCTCTCTCTCTCTCTCTCTCTCTCTCTCTCTCTCTCTCTCTCGCTCACTCTCTCACTCTCTCACTCACTCACTCACTCACTCTACTCTCTGGCTCTCACTCTTGCTTTCTCGCCCTCACATTACTCTAATTGACTTTCTTTAAATAAAACTCCTATACTTCACTGTTTGCTTCCTGAATTTTTTTCTGACTGAGCCGAGAACTGACTTTCTTTTACTACAGAACAACTCCTCACTCCAGCCTGAGTCCATGACTCCTGAGAACTGTCCTAAATGGTCATGGGAACCCCTTCCTGCACTATGCAGGTCAAATGAACTTCAAGTGCAGCTTCACAGCTACCTCATGGAGCTGGAGGGATGGATGGAAGGGCCAGTGCCCTGTAGATGCTTGGGTCAAACTGCTGCCAGCTTAGGCCCCTGGCAGGCCTTACTCCCAGGGTAGGTGGCCTTTGCAGAGGTGAAAGCACTGTTTTCTCAAGCCTACTTCCTTCGCTTCCCCACTGCTCTTCTCTTCTGCTGCAGAGGAGACTGATACCTGTTAAAGGGGGAGGGACAATCCTTTAGGAATCATTTCATCTTTCTGCTCTAAAGCTGCGGATAGAGTCTAGTGTAAAAAAGAAGGTAGCAGGGCTAGAGAGTATGAGGTTACCTTGCACGACACTTCTGCAGAAGACAGTGGTTTGTATACTGACACCCCTTGGTACTCCAGCAGTACCAGGTGTGGCTCCTGAGCACCACCTGGAATGCCCTGATTCCAGTCCAAAGGTTGACTGAATCACTTTGGGGTTACAGGGGCCAACTTCTAAGTGCCTTCTTTCTATTTGCTGCAACTGCATTCACTGTGACTATTGTGTGTATGGAATTTAGATGCAGAACCAGCAGATACAAACCTCCAGGGACTGGAGCCCAGCAGATGAATCCTTCCTGGATGCTCAAGGATAACCATGAGATGGTTAAAAGTGATGAGTGATCCCAGTATCCCTCCCAACCCCTATCCCCCCCATCCCACCCTGCCTCTGTGACAGGGCATTCCCCTTTGTGCTTTCTCTCCTTTTGGGTGTTGTGGTTTGCAAAAGAGGCATTGAGTGGCAATCATGTTTGGTCTATAGTCTACTTTCAGCATGCTTCTCCCATCCTGGGAGGATCCTCCCAACACCCTTTATTTGGTGCTCCCTTCTCTATCTGAGCTGCCTTGGGAAATGGGCACTGGTGGAGGGATGGATATTTGATCATTGTATAATTGAAACCCAAGCACAAAATTTGTAAGTCTACAACAGTACCTCATGGTGTCTCACTAATAAAAATTTAAAAAAAAACTGATGAGTGAGTTTTTGTTTGTGTCTTTGTTTGGGCGGCCACTGTCAGCTGAGCTCAGGGACTATATTTGTCTATGTGCTTTGGGATTGCTTACGGGATTGAACCTGGGCCTCCTACATGCAAAGCCTGTGCTTAGTTGAGCTTTCTGTCTGGTGCCTGTGCTTAGGTTGGGTCGGGGTGTGAGTGGAGTGGAGGGTGGGGGTATACTCAGTAGATTCAAGGGCCCCACAGCAATTCTTGGTCAACTGGGCTATTTGTTAAGAACCAAGACCTGAGGATGTGATAGCACTTGGGACTTTGTAGTGCCAGGAATACCTGGACCTCCAAAACTATGCCCAGTGACTTCAGGGTTGCACCTGGTGAAAGTGGGGGTCGAGAGGGCATGTGGTACAGGAAATTGAACCTATGACTGCAGATGCCAGGCATGTGCCCTAACCTCTCTACTGGCTCTTGGCCCCATTCTTTGAGAACTGAATGGGGACAATATCCTCAACTCTCAAGTCAGTTTTTAAAAATTAATTTTTATTGAAGCACCGTGATTTACAAAGTTGTGCATAGTAGAGTTGTTTTAGGCATATGATATTCCAACACCACCACTGTTTTTGAGCTTGCACACCAGGAGAATTTTATACGATATCAGTGTGGACAAAGTTCACAAATGAACAAACCTCCCAAGTTTTGCCTTTATTAAAGGTAAGAAGATCTATCTGCAAATGCAGATAATGACAGGGCGGGTGCCACTGGCCAGCTGTGATGTCACACAGCCCCTTCTGTCACTTAGGGAACCCCTCATGACCCTGAACACAAGTCACTGTACATATCGATCATGATCACAATCATCCTGTCGTTCGTCGATTGCCTCGAGCAGGTACCAGTAATGTCTCCTTCTTCCTAGACCTGAGATTTTAAAAGAGCCATATTCAATGCTTTTTCAGGGCTAGGAGAATGAGACCTATCATTGTTACTGATATTTAGCATATTGAGTACGACACGACACGGGGAAGTTTGCCAGACTCTGCCATGCGGGCAGGATACTTTTGCTAGCCTGCCGGGTTCTCCAAAGTAAAAACGAGATAATATAAGATGTCTTCCGGGAGCAGGGTTTTATAGTCTCCGGGTCTTGGTCGTTGATGGGACCACCTGGCGCTGGCGGCAGCTGGTGGGTATGACACCTACCTACTGGAAGATGGGGGATCTGGGTGGAGAAGGCCCAGTCCCAATCCGAACAGGCTTGGAGATCTCAGCCCCGGGACCCACATGCCTGGGTTCCTCTGCTGGTTCCTTCATGCATGAGGCTTGTCTGGACATGTGGAGAGTGGTCTCAGCATGGCTGTGGCTGGTTCTGGAGGTCTTTGGCTGATGGGGCTCTGCTCGGGGCAGGGAGGGAAACTCATATCACCTGTATATATCACCTTTAGTTATGCTCTAAATTCTGAATATTCTAGGGCTTATTTTGGAAATGAGAGTGTGTACTTGGTTCTTGGGGTCTTCCTGTGACTTTCTCCTTTTTTAAAATTTATTTTTGGATCACACCTGGCGATGCACAGGGGTCACCCCTGGCTCGTGCACTCAGGCATTAATCCTGGCGGTGCTCGGGGGACCATATAGGATGCCAGGAATCAAACCTGGGTTGGCTGCATGCAAGGCAAATGCCCTACCCACTGTGCTATCACTCCAGCCCCATGACTTTCTCCTTTAAATTTAACTAGATTATAACTCAAGACCTTAACCATTGGCATAGTCTTAATCAAGAAAAGGGTAATGCTGTGACAATGCTTTTAAAATAAAATAAGGGCAAAGAGATGGTATATGTGTAGGGAACTTACCTTGCATGGGGTCAACCTGGGTTTTATCCCTGGCACTGTGTATGGTATCCATGAGCCCCACTATGAGTGATCCCTGAGCACCGAGCCAGGAGTAAACCATTGATGGGAATGGGGATAGTACAATAGGTATTGTTTGACTCAGGCACCACAGACCATCCCTGGGATCAGCTCTCGAGAGCCCAAGTACTTTGAAGGTGACCTTCCTGGTACCACAGGGCTCAAGCAACACCATGTCCTCCTGAGTGCCCCTTGCATTAACAGGGGTAATGTCCTGTTGACTGGAAATCACAGTAAGACCCCATCCTCCCAAGAACCTCTTGGGAGAATTCCCTGCCCTCCACACAACACACACACACACACACACACACACACACACACACACAAACTATTTAATGATGCAATAAAAGCACACAGTCATCTTCATTTCATGGCATAAACCATTATAAAACATGCAAATTGTTTCTGTGTTCTGTGGTCGATCTTACACTGAGACTTTCATATGTACCAGTACATATTTGGTGCTGGAGGTAAAAAATAAGCCAAAAGAGAGAATATTTCAGCTCTTAGAGGACTTATATTGTAATTGGGAGAAATATAAATAGACACAAAGAAGTAAATTATATATATATTAAAGTGATCTACTACAAAAAATAAGGCAGATGTAAAAATAAAAAGAAGAAAAGGAGTATTTTAAGCAGGATGATGGTGAAGGAAAAGCAAGAAGAATGTACTCCAGTCAAGCTCTGAAGGAGAAAGACAGAAGTCAGCTGAAGACACACAAAGGTCAGGGCAGGAAAGGCTTGTTTGGGGAATAGCAGTAAGGGAAGAGGGAGAAAAGTGAGAAAGAAACCAAAAATATAGAAGCAGTTAAAGTTCAGGAGGAAAAGAAAAAGACAGAGATAGTAGGAATTCAGTTATGCATGAAGAGGTAGACCCCTGTCCAAACTGAGTAAGAAGGAAAGTGCCTGGGTCCGGAGAGATAGTATAGCAGGTACGGTACTTGCTTTGCATACTGCTGACCCAGTTTCAAACCCTGGACCTTATATGGTTCCCTAAGAACTGCCAGGAATGATCCCTGAATGCAGAGCCAGGAGTAAGCCCTGAGCACAGCTAGGGGTAGCCCAAAAACAGAAACAAAAAGGAAGAAAAGTGGCCCCCAAATTTGGAAACTGAACAGGATTGTTCTGGGTGCTCGAGTGAAGGCACAAAGCTTCTGGAATGAAACTGGAGACCAGAAGAAGAGTCCCAGTTCTGCAAATAGAGGTGAGCATCTCCTTGACCCATGGCTGGTAGTGGAGGTGGTGAAAAATGGCTGGAGAATAGGTTTACATGAAGAGCAGAGCTAACAAAATTTGCTTCAGGGCAACTATAAACAACAACAGGAACTCAAAAGAAATGACAGTGTCTCAACTCCTCCTATCTTTCCACTAACTCAAATGCTGTCTGTCTCCCTCACAGCTTGGGTAGAAATAATCCCCGCTGGGAGACTGGGACTGGCATTCTATAATTTGCCACTAGTAAGTGCAGGAGACATTAGTCTATGAGTGCTGAAACTTTATCAGCCTACCAGGCTGGGTAGAGTTCAGGAATAAATCCTGTTTGATTTCAGGTATTACTAAATAATAAACAACTAAAGCAAAATCTCTTAGTCTCTTGTCTTTAGTCTCTGCTTATGGGCTTAAAAGGGTTGTTAACTAAGAAAGAATGCGTTAGCACCAGGTCATCCTAATGAATTTTGTGCTGAGAAAATGAGAGATCTCCTACCAGGCACTAATATAGGAGACATTAGCTCATCTAATTCTTTGAAGAATTTTAACAACCCCTGAAATCCCAGCCAAAGTGGTTCATCTCAGCCACTTTCACAAAAAGCCCGTGGCTGCTCCTGGGGTGTGGTGAATGCAGCATGAACTGCAGAAAGGGCTCTGAAGTTGATGGGAAGTTTGGGCCCAGCGGGCAGAATAGAGTGACTAGTATCTGCCCCCAAATGGGAGTGCACCCGGGAGGCAGGAGGAGCTGTCAGCTGTAAGTGAAGGATGGAGAAGGGGCTGGCAATGGGGGATGGGGTGGCGAGAATCTAGTCAGGGTAGGTAGCCAGCAAGACTAAAATCTCTGTCATAGCCACTTCAGCCCTCAGTGTCCTGGGAATACAGCAGAGACGGCAGCCACACAGCCTGGCATGAGTGCTCAGAAGAGGACTTAGATTGTCCCCACCAGCTGATATTCCCTTCACTACAGAACAATGTACAACTTAGTGGCATAACATGACTTTATGATGCTCACAGAGCCCATGTGTCAGGAATTGTGACAGTTTAGTAGGAATCACTTGTCTTTGTTGCAAGGTGACTGGGGCTTCAGCCGAGAAGACAGAGACAAGGAGTAGGAGAGTGACTCGAAAGCTGTGGGTAGGCGTCACCGGAAAACTCTCATACACAATGAGTGCAGGTGAATCTGTTGGTTGGGACCTGATTTAGAGCTCTGTAAGAATCAGATTTTTGTGTTTTGGGGGGCCACACCTGGTGATATATAAGGGGGGGACTCCTGGCCCAGTGCTTGGAAGTGTCCAGTGCTTGGAAGTGACTCCTAGTGGTGCTGAGGGGTCCAATCTTGGGCTGCTGTGTAGATATCATGTGTTCCAGACTACTGAGCTATCTCTTAGTTGGACATCTTTTTTCCTCTTGGTTTGGGGATCATGTTGTGGGGCTATTCCCAGTGGTGCTTGGGGGAGAACATGCAGCGCCAAGGATGGGAGTCCAGGCTTCAGCACACAGTGCTCACTGTCCCTTGGAGCTATTTACGGCACTCGGGTGGAAATGGGTTCCTTACTAAGAGGACTCTGAAGGGGATCAGTTCAGCAAGCAGGCTGACAGGCGGACAGGTGGACAGGCAGACAGGTGGACAGGCAGACAGCTGGATGCTCCATCAATTTCTCCATCAGTTTTCTCACCCAGTCTTAACATTTGTGTTGGCACACTGAGGCATTGTATTGTTTATAAGCAAGTTGCAAGGTGACAACAAATGATTACTGGGTCCCATAGGATAAGTATCAAGGACTCCAAGTCTGTGTCTTTGTTTTAAACCACCCCCAACCCCGTTTTTCCAAATCCCCCTCCCTCCCCCCACAGGTATTTAAATTATCTTTCCCCTTGCTTGTCTTTGAGAGCATCTGATTTTGCTGTTGGTCCTTCCTCTTGCACCGGGCTCATTCCCCTTCCTGCTGGAGCCTTATACAGAGGGTCTTCCTCCCACCATGCCACAATGAGAATTCCAGATGACACACATTCTCAGCCACCTGACTTTGTGGCATAGCCTCTCTGTATGTCTGTTTCAGTTTCTGCATTTTTCTGTTATGAGAGGGATGTTCTCTGGCAGAGAGAAGCCCCTGAGGAAGTGTAAACTGACCTCAGTTTAACCTGTTCAGTACAAACGATTTTATTCTCTATGTGCCTTATTGTCCTGACTCCTGGTCTCATCTCAGACAAACCATAAGCTCCTTTGTGGCATTGGCAGTCCCTTCATCTCCCTCGGTTTTGTCACTTGACCGTAGCACCTATTACTGTATATATGTGACAGGAGTTTCTATCTTGCACCAGCAGACCAGGTTCTTGCGAGCGTCCATTCCCATCTCTGTCCAGTTTTTGCCTGGACTGCACTTCTCGCATTTCTTTTCTGCTCCTACTGTGGCTCACTGAAGTGAACAAACAAATTTCACTCTACTTGGAGACCCAGAACTTTCTCTCTTTAACTCCCTCTCATAGGTATCGCCCGTCATGAACTCTTCCCCAATTCTCCACTCTGAAAATTCAAAGGGCAGACCTTTTGGTGGGGCTTGTGGAGAGCTCACAGATTTTCCAAAGGTAGATGGTGAGAAGCTGTCAGCAGGAGAGCCCAGGCTAGGGGAGGGCGGGCGGCCCCAACATCCCAGCAGGGGCATTGCCTGCAGGTCTGGGTAAATACCTTCCCCAGGCCTGACTCCAGCCCCCTGGTGGGGAGGCTGACACCCGCAGGCCAGCGGGGAAAACCCCTCAGACTGCAACTGTTACTCAATTTCCAGCCTTTGTAGTGGAGGGAGCAGAGGGCTGGGGTTTGCCAAAGCCCCAAATTTTCTCACTCAGGGCCAAACTGAGCATAGCGTGACAGTAGCTGTCGGGTGTGACTTCCTCCCAAGGGTAGGGAAGTCCTCAAAAACTCTCCCCCTGGTGGGGGTTAGCCTTAAGTGATCCCAGCCGTCCCCATGGTGTCTCTGCCCAAATACCCATCTCAGCCACAAACATGCTCTTTGGCAGCCCAGCAAAAATCGTTCACCCGAGCAACTCTTAGTCACAATCCCCCCCTTACCCGTGTTTTTTTTTCAGTGGAGAGAGAAATTGCTTATTGGTGAAGAGAATCATAACTATAGTTTTGGTGTTTATGTTCTTGACCAAGAAAGACAATAACCCCTGGTAAAGACTGTTTAGAGAATAGAACGGGCTTCCTTTACTGTTCCCCTCTGCCTCCTTTCAGGACCACCATGGGCTCCAAGGGTTCTTGGTCTTTTTGTTTTGCATTTGTGATCTGTTTGGGGGACATACCCGGTGGTGCCAAATGCTGGCTTGCAGCCGTGTGCTCTGAGAATACTCCTGGAGTACTTGAGGTCAGCCACGTGCAAGGCAAGCATTTTAACCTGTGGATCATTTCTCCGGTTCCTCATGATCTTTTTCCTCACCTGACCCCTCAAGTCTGAACTAACGTAGCACTGTAGCACTGTCCTCCCCTTGTTCATCGATTTGCTTGAATGGGCACCAGTGACGTCTCCATTGTGAGACTTGTTGTTATTGTTTTGGCATATCGAATATACCACGAGGAGCTTGCCAGGCTCTGCCGTGCAGGCGGGATACTCTTGGTAGCTTGCTGGGCTCTCCGAGAGGGATGGAGGAATCAGGAACCAGGGTTGGCTGCATGGAAGGCAAACTCCCTACCTGCTGTGCTATCGCTCCAATCTGCTCATCTACCTATGCCTTCAAAAAGCACTTAATAAAGCATCTATTTTGTACTTATGTATACACACACACACATATATATATATATATATGCAGGCCTGAAAACATGAAGATAAAGCAGGAGCCTCAGGTCAGGATTTTCTTCTGTGTGTGCTTTGGTGGGAGGAGGGTGAGATGCCCAAATGTCATCATGTGTTCAAATGCTGTTGGAGTGCCAGAGTGTACAGCCACACAGAAGAACCAACAACTTCTGCTGATGCATT
This sequence comes from Sorex fumeus, assembly GCF_029834395.1. Taxonomy (NCBI): domain Eukaryota; kingdom Metazoa; phylum Chordata; class Mammalia; order Eulipotyphla; family Soricidae; genus Sorex; species Sorex fumeus. The sequence goes on along the minus strand of NW_026606094.1, from coordinate 75,757,698 downwards.
AGCAAAGGGCGAATGGATGTGTTCCCTGAGGGAGAGGCAGCAAGGAGCAAAGTACAAACAAGTATGATGCAACACAACCTTCTGAAGGGCCATGGATCACTGGGTGCAAGGAAGGTTCAGCTGGAAATGTAGCTCCCTCTTCCTCTAAGGCTGGAATCCAATGTGCTAAGGAATTTGGGCTTTTCTCCAATCTTCAGAAGAGCCGCTCTTCCAAATTAGAGCAGGTGGCAGTCAACTTTTTGACAGGCAGATTTGGAAGCCTGGTCTGGGATTTCCTCAGTTTCCCCTATCTACGAGATGTGAAAATGATGACTTCTCCAAGGCCTTGCGTGGCCTGGATGAACTACATACAAAGTGTAATGTGGCTTCCACCTTCCATCTGCTTTATTGGTTCAAGAGTGAAAATGTTCATTTCTTTTTATGAGACACATGGGCTTGGTGATTTTTTATTATTAAAAAATGAAATTCTTGAGGAAAATTCAAAACTTTGGTTTCACAGCTTACTACAATATTAAGTTTGGACTCTGTCTTTCAGGCGAAGCCAGAAACTGATCCTCGCTGAATGACAGGGAACTACGTGGGATTCTTTGGAAACAAAAAGGAATGAGAGCAACACTTCCCCTACTGTTCCCTAGCAAGTTCCATGAAAACACTTTGCTTCACTTGACTGTTTTTTAAGGAGTTGACAACCAAGGAATGAGCTGGCCAAATTGGTAATGTAGGACTTAGAGTGTTTGTTTCAACCTAGTATAACGGTTTGATAAATGAGAAAATGAGAAGAGAGAACATTCCTGATTTTCCGCCTCCTTCTTCTCCTGATCTTACTTTTTATCCTCAGATGCCAAAGAACTGGGCCCAACCTTAGGGTTTTGCCCACGCTGACTTGTTCTGAATTGGCCTTTGTGCTGGAAGCAAGGGGTAAGAGTAAGATTATGTATGGATGTGGTAGCAGGATCTATCCAAAGTGGAAGAAAGATGGGGCCTTGGAATGAAATGAACTCAATTGAGGGGTTGATTATGTTAGTCTTAAATTGGACTCGAAACAGCTCTTACTTCAGGAACATCTGTACTACTTGCTTACAATGGGTTATCTGAGGCTCCACCTCAGACTTACTGAGTAGAATCTTTGCCAGTATAATAAAAAATTATTTTGTTTGTTGTTTGATTCCTGGACCACATCTGGTGGTGTTCAGGAATCACCCTGGACAGTGCTCTAGGGACCATAAGTGGTAAAGAGGATCCAAGTGAGGGCTGACATATGCAAGACATGTGTATAAACCATTGTGCTATCTCTTTGGCCCATCACTCTGCATTCTTGACAAGGGCCTTTGGTAAAATGAGATCATTACGATGAGAGGACTAAGTCCCAACTCTGAGCTCAGACAACAAAAATTTCCCACTCAGGCCTTGCAACTCACTACTACAGTCTCTCTGGAATGCCTTAATTGTCTTCAGCTTGATGAGGGACTCTCAACACCTGTCTGTATCAGTAAGACATAGTTTGCTGCACTGGACAAAATTCTCTGTAATTTCTGTTATAGATGCACATCATACTCTCCCATAACCAGAATTCTGGAAAGGGCAACCCTAAGGGCAGACGGCGTATAGCACTGCATCTTTGCATTGCTCTTTACCTTTTCTCTGAGCTTGCAAATAGCAACAAAACCCAATCCACCAAATTTTCATGCTGAAGTCTCAAGAAGAAAGGAGAGGCCAGAGAAATAGTATAGAGGGCAAGTAAGGCGATGATCTTGCACACAACCAAGGTGACTTTGATTCCCGGTACCACATATGGTCTTTCAAGCCCTGCCAGGAGTGATCCCTGACCACAGGTGGGGATTCTCCCCCCACAAAAGAGAGGATGCTGGAGGTCAGGCACTTTCCCTGCATATGGCCAACCTAGGTGTGATCCCTGGTACTCTTTATCACCCCACTCCACCCCAGCTCCTTCAAGAGTAATCCCTCAGCAATGAACCACAGATAAGCCTTGAGCACTGCCAGGTGAGGGTGGGGCGGGCGGGGGGCCAAGAAACAAAATGATAAAGAAAAAAGAAGGACTTATGGTAGACTCCCCAAAGAAGACATTCTGATATTCTATACTAACTAGGGAATTCACGACCATAATAGACTTCCTTTGGGTCATTGTCACAGATCTGAATATCTTTACTACCTGAATAAACTCGGTTCAGTGATCAGAACTTGGAGGCATGACTGTGGACCAGGTATATTCTTTCTCCTGGACAAAAAAAAATCCATGTCTTTCTGTGTTATTTTGTTGTGTTCATGAAAAAGTCGTTATTTGTACTAGTCTAACACTTCTACTCCATCTATATTGCATTGCGTGTACATCATTGTTGCCATTGCTATAAGATGATTCAGACTTTCTTGAGCACAGGTAAACAGGTAACAAAGAATGAGAGGCCTGGACACTTGGATCTTCACTGAGCATGCACTCTCTGCTTGACTGGGCTAGCAGTGGGCGTGGCTTGTCTTTGTGGGAAGTGTTTTTGTCTGGGGGATAACAAGAATGAAAGTCCAAACAGTCCGGATCCAGGGAATCATTCCTCCTCATCTCTACCCGGGAAAGATGGAGCACAGACGAGAAGATCAAGGGAGTGGTTTAGTGGATAAACTGGAGAAAGAACGTTCTTGGCAGCTTTCTTGGGGAGTTAGCGAGATGCTATATAAACTGTTCGCCAACAGCTCAGAGAGAAGCCCCCAGCAAGCACAGTCCTGCCAAATGACCCAGACCTTTGCCTGGGCTTCCCAGTCATGCCACCCTGGACTTGTCAGGAAATTTGTGATAATTCTTTTTATTGACTCTCTCTATTGATTTTGTCTATGGCAAAAATATACTGCAGACACATTAAGTAGCTATTATAGGCAAATTGTCTTTTAATGAATTGTACCAACAGACTGGATTTTATATTTAACCCTGACTGGGACTGTGTGTGTGTGTGATGTTTTTTGTGTGTGTGTGTGTGTGTGTGTGTGTGTATGTTCAGTCATTGAAAGATCATAGAGGGACAGGATTATGGTAGTGAAGCCAAGCTGACATTTGGCCATGGAAATTTTCCTGGGTACTGCTGAAGTAGCCAAAGATCTACCCACACAGAAGTGGCCAATGAGTACTCATCAGAAGATGAAACAGAACATCATAAACATCACACAAATATCAGTCCTGTGACTCAAAGATGTGCAAGTTTAGCGGTTTCTCCAAACTTTCAATCATTGCCAATTAGTCTTCATATTTCAAAACACCAGCAAAAAATTGAGAATCATGTTGGATGAACTTGCTGCCTCACCCCACGCCATCAATCGAGGTTATTGTTTCTTAGACACTGGAGGAATGTAAGAAGTCATGCCTTGTTAGAGAGTGTTTCTTCCTCATTCATGTGACTATCTGGTTTTGTTTACTGAGGAAAAAAAAGTCAACTATGTGTGTGTACGCACATATGTGTACAAGTCTGTGTACAGTGCTGCATTCTGGCAAAACTCTATCCAAAAAAATTCTTTGGAAATTAAATCTAATATGCCAATTATCCACCAGCAGGAAAGTTTTCTGCTGTTGTCATATCCCTAAGGAGGGCCTGAATTGAAGGTGTCACTTTGTGGTAGGTTAGCAGATATTTAAAAGATACTCTGTTACCAGAAGAAAGACTTTGTTATTATTTTATAGTGTCATGGACAAAAGTCATAATAAAAAAATGCTAATGTTATTTTTGTTGGGAATTTTTTTGCCAGATCCTTGAAAACTGTAGTATTAACAATTTGGCAGAAAATGGCTATGTTTTTTACATTAATTAATTATGACTGCAGACAATGAATAGAAATTAATGTCCCAATTGTTCTTGAGTTTGGGTTTTAAAGCTGGTCACATGATAAACCAACTCTTTCCTTGCACAATATATGGGAAACTGACTGGTCCTTCCCATTTTCACTGCCCCACATTCCTAACTCCTTCCGGTGAAAATTCAAGTGAGGTCTCCTCAGAGGTTGCTGCTTCAACCTCATGCATCAACACAGTTAATTGTACCTTAGACTTAGAGCATTGGTTTATCTCGTTCTTCCCTTCAGACTATATGAAGTCTCTCCCTAAAACTTTAGCCTTTAGCACCAGTTTTGCAGCAACTATTATGCACAGACTCCCTGTTTTCCATCCAGTAGGGGAAGGAAAGAAGAACAGAAAATAATACTCTCCTCTTCGCATGAAAATCATTCCTGTCTGTATGTCTGAGTCAGCAGTTTTGTTCTTGCTGCATAACACTTGCAAGGAAGCATCATGGACTCATCAGTGATGTGTCTTACTAGATTCTTCTCTGTAAGTGGAGAGGATGAGAACAAGTGAACTGACAGAAGTGAGAAAGTCTACATCTGGTGAACAATCAATACTATCTGATATAATAAAAAGTGTCTGACACAGAATCTTACTCAGTGCTTGCTACAATCCTGTGAAATAAGTATAACGCTTGTTTAAAGAGAAATGCAGGCTAAGATATATTTAAAAAAAGTACCCAAGTTTATGCAGTGACTCATAGTGGAGTCTGGGTTGGAATTAAAGCATGATCAATGAAGGAAACTCAGGGCCTTCACCTTATCCCCCTATTGCCTTCTGTAGTCTAAATATTAAGGGACTGTGCTTCTAATATTTTTTCATAAACATTGATATCATTGTTGTCAGAGGAAGTAACACTATATACTAGAAATATGGCTACAATATAGGGTAAATGGTATGACTGCGACTATAAGAAATAAAGGTAAATAAGATGATAGTGATAAATTCAGTTTTTTTTTACTGCTTTCACTTATCTATTGCTGCACCTCAAGAGTTAATGGTTTTAAATAACTATTGCAATATATGTAAAGAAGTGTTTGTTATATTTATAATTAAATCCACAGCTATCTACCATATAATTCACAAAATTGTATTGACATTTCTTGCTATATGGCCAACCCACACAGTAAATAATAAATTTTTACATTCATACCTTTTACTATTGTATTTAAATTTATACTTGGAGACTGAGATTTAATAAATGATGGGTTGACCAAACCTAATGGCTAAGGTCCTATCAAACAGATAGGACTAAATGAGCAAGGACAAGGTAGCAAGAATGTAAAGGTAAGGTAAAGGCCCTCCCGTTGATCGTCGATTTGCTCGAGCGGGCCCAGTAACGTCTCCATTGGAGACTTTGTTGTTACTGTGTCTGGCATATCGAATACTCTCGGTAGCTTGCCGGGCTCTCCGAGAGGGGCGGAGGAATCGAACTCGGGTCGGCCATGTTGGTCGCTTGTAAGGCGAACGCCCTACCCGCTGTGCTATCGCTCCAGCCCTTAAGGTAAAGGCCCTCCCATCGATCGTCGATTTGCTCGAGCGGGCCCAGTAACGTCTCCATTGGAGACTTTATTGTTACTGTGTTTGGCATATCAAATACTCTCGGTAGCTTGCCGGGCTCTCCGAGAGGGGCGGAGGAATCGAACTCGGGTCGGCCATGTTGGCCGCTTGTAAGGCGAACGCCCTACCTGCTGTGCTATCGCTCCAGTGGGAGCAAGAATGTATAATAAAGAATACTTAAAATTTTTCTAAAACTTTTCCAATTTGGTGTCTGATTAAAGGATAGAAAGCAAAAGTTTGTATTCAAGACTAAGAAGTTGAATTTAGTTCTTGGGCAATATGACATAATAAAAGTCTTTGAGTAAAGGAAAGTGATTGGTAATAACCATAGTTATTTAATGTTGCTTAAACAAATTGGTGGCTTGACTAAGGAATCAGTTTAATCAATGATTTATTACAACAAATATAAATACTGGGAACACGCAGAAACCATTTTTTCTTTGTAAGGAGCTCATACATTCATTTGCTGTAAAACTTCCTAATTACAGAGTGAACTAAGTTAACTTGATTTTAAACCACTATATCATTCTATGAAAAATTTGGGGGCTCACCCAACAGTGCTCAGAGTTTGCTTTGTGCTTTGTGCTCAGGTATCACTCCTAGTAGTGCTTGGGGATATGGGATGCTAGGGTTCGAATCTGGATTGGCCACGTGAAAGGCAATCACCCTACCTTCTGTATAACCACTTCAACCCCACTATATAATTCTTTTTGATTATTTTTTCAGACTCTCTAAGACCAAAAAAGCATATAGCAGACTCTTCATCCTTGGAATCACACCATTCCCTGAATGCCACTAGAAGTAATTCCCAGCACAGAGCCATGATTAGCCTCAGAGCAATCATGAGTGCAATCCCAAACAAACAAAACAAAAGAATAAAGGAAAATATCAAGAGATATATAGTTCACATAATTCTCAGCAACAACATAACAAGTATATGACCAAATTATGCTTCATCAAGGAGCAACTATTAACAGCATACAAAAATATGTTTTAGAATCTACTCCTATAAGCCAAGGGAAGTATCAAATACAATCTTCAGACTCCTTGTCATATTGCTTTCTTTAAGGTTCCATTTGAGACAGCATAGCAATAGCTCTATCAAAGCCAGCAAGAAGGGAGAGATTGGAATAGGAAGAGAGAGAGGGAGGGAGAAAGAGAGAGAGAAAGAGAGAGAGAGAGAGAGAGAGAGGAGAGAGAGCACAAGGGAAATAAAAGTCATGTTCTTTTATTAGCTAGTCTTAGAAGTGACATCTCATACCTCATCCCACACACTCAACAGGAGGGAATTGAAAGGGTTGCTGGGAAGAGGCCTAACAACGCCTTGTATCAATTTTTGTGGGGATATCGATGAGAGCCTTTCAAATGTCACCAGCTGACAGCTCTTTTGTTTGAAACATGGGATAGACCCAGCTCCCATAGCTGCTGCCATGTTGACTCACCCACTGGCCCTGCTCTTTAGACTCATGAACTAAATCTCTGAGGAGATGCAAGCCAACCAGCTGAAGTTCATGGATACACTGAGCCCCCAGCTGAAAACTTCAGGGTGCCCTTGGGACAGGACAGGCCGAGTCCCCGCCCTGCTGAAGCCCCAGCAGCTGCACCCACACCCCACTGCTGCTGCTGCCACGCCAAGGGCCTACTCTACGGCTTCACTAAGAATCTCTGAAGATTCATCCCAGTTCTACAGATCCTGAAGTTTCTGGAGTGCATTGTACCACCAAATTCCACAGTACTGAAATTCCAGCAGAAGCACACCACATTAGATGCTAAAATAACATCGAAGCCAGCTAAACTCAACAAACAAAACCAGTAATAGAGAAAGCTCAGCTAGCTTTAAATAGCTTAGTTCATCTTCAGAGAAAGACTGAAGGGTCCAGTGGTGAGATATAACAATTTTCACAAATTTTCTTTACTGAAGTATGTTTGATATTTCCCTTAGTCATTTGATTGTAAAAAGCAGTCTACAACAAATTATTGTGTGGCTGAAAAGGGGGCAGGCTTGGGGGAGTTTGGGAAAACCGGGACAACACTGAAGGGAAGGTCAGACTGGTGATGGGATTGGTGCTGAAACATCAAAAGCCCATAACAACTGTACTATGAGCAACATTGTAAACCATGGAGTAGAAATAAATTTTTAAAAAAGGTAAAAGAAACTAACCCAAGTTGGGATTTGGAAGAAAATGAACACACTTATCCCCTTAAATCCCCATAGAAAAGTTATAAAGTTGGTTACATTCTTTTTTTTTTTTTTCCTTCTAAGTGATCAGGAAGTGCTGAGCCCTACTGGTAATTCTTGGCCAACCAGATAGCAATTTAATAATTTAATGCAAGATCCTCGGACATGATTCTGCTCAGGCTCTGTAGTACTGATGCCAGCCGGGATGCACTCAGGGGACCCTGTAGGAGTGGGAAATCAAACTCATGCCCAAACCAACCACTGCCTCTGTTGCAGACATTTTAACAGTCACTGCTGCCCTCTTTATCCAAGACCCCATACCATCTTAAAAACAGATTTTAATTGAAAGTATTTTATTTTTTAGTAAAATTTTCCTATGATCATTGAACTTTTGTTCAATTTATCCATTTTAGACACCTAAGACAGGACTTAGGAATCAACAAGCCCAACCCTTGAAAAGTTGGACATTTTTATGACTACGCAAGGGTTAAACCCTTTACAAGATGCACACAAATGTACCACACAAAGGTACCACATATTTGTCAAGGTGACCTAAGCTGCATCTGGGGAAAGAAAATTAATATTGAGGTGATTTTTTGTAAAAACTCAATGAAAATGTTTTAGTCTACCTTGTGTAGAGCAGGACAGAAAACAGCAGGGTTATTTCAGCTGAAACACACAACTTTCTATTTGGTATCAAAAAATATAAAATATAAATAGAATTTAATAAAAAGAAAAATACACTTATTTGGGATGCAGATTTTAAAATTTACCATAAAATTGATTCCTTCTCTTGTGTGGCTTGGTTAATGTAGTGATCACGTTTACATAGATGAGCTTTCACAGAAATCTCCTAGCAGCCTGTGTTAGAAAGGGTGGAAGCAGAGAGGATAATGGGCTCCTATCCCCACGCCAGATTAACTTTCTTGGAAACACAGGACATGTTGTTATCCATTGCTTTTATTCAAATATGAGTTGGATTGAAAATCGTTCTTGGGGTACACAAACCACAGAAGGCTTTTGGATGGAACACAATTTCCAAAAATTAAATGATTCCAATCTTGCAATGTTTAAATTGGATTCAGGTTCTGATAAAAGCCATTTTTCTTTAGTTTGGTAATTGCAAGTTCAAATCCAAAGTGGGCAGGGTGCAAACTCTTTCATGTAGCCACAAAGAGCCAAAGCTGAAAAATATCTTATGAATAAGACAATGTCCACTCAATTTTATTGGTAAACATATATAATGAATTTATTTGTTTATTTTTTTTGGGGGGGGTTACACCCAGAGGTGCTGAGGGCTTACTCCTGGCTCTGTGCTCAGGGATCACTCCTGCCTTGTCTCAGGCTATCACAAGCTGTGTGGGGGATTGAATTCCAGGTAAGCTGTGTGCTAGGCCAGCATGCGCTTTACCCGATGTATAAGCCCTCCATGCCCCGCCTCTGTCATTTAATTTGAACAATAACAATAACCTTGTAAAATGAAGCACAAAGAAGTTTATTCCAGTCATGTTTAGAAAAAATATCAATGTCACATAACTAGCAATTTATTGCACATTTTTATTTGTTTTGATATGATTGACAATGTTTTGGTAAATGTCAGATCAACTGTTGACTAAAAACCATGTTGGTTTTTCACATAAATAATTTTTTTTTCATTTTCTACTGATAACCTTATGAGGTCAAGGCATTCCCTGGGCTTAAAGTTTGTTCCAATGAGAAACAATGAGGCTTGTATGGAGCTATTCATTGTGAGGTATAAATAACCAGAATTCCAGATAAGAAAATTATATCTACAACTTAATTTTATTATTTTTAAATTGTCGGGTTTTTTTCCCTTTAACAAGTCAGCTAACGGTGGATTGCTGGAAATCCCTGCACATTTTATCATGCCTGGGTCAGCAAGATATTCTTGGCTTCAGAGACATCGATGTTGAAAATTGAACATCTGGCCTCTCTTCCCATTTCCTTCCCCACGTCCCACCACCAACTCCCCGCTAAGTAAAGAGCATTTTCTCCATTGCTTTTTTGGCTTGAATAATGTTCAAAACTTGAATTTTCTGTATATTGAATTATGTTATATTATGTCATGTCATATTACATTTGTTTGTAGTGCTGATTTAATAGTCTTTCCATTTCTTAAAAGTTCTAGCACTTCCATTTTGGGTTGTTCTTTTTTTGTTGGGGATCGTGTGTTAGGGTGACATACCCAGCAGTGCTCAGGAGATGCTCTAGCTCTCTGCTCAAGGTTTGCCCCCAGGACCACGCAGTGCCCTGATATGTTGAACCTAGGCTACCTACATGCAAAGAATGTGCTCAGTCCTTAGGTCTGTCTCTTTAGGCTCTGATGTTTTGGCTTTGTAAAACTCCTGAAACAAGGACAATAGTCATTTTGATGAATTGGATTAAATAATGGTGAAAATAGTTATGTTGTGACCCAACACTAGCAACCAATTTATTTTCTTTGGCTGGTCGTGGGTGTTCTTTAAGTCGACCCAATGGAAACATTGCTTTTCTGATGCTCTGGACCTTAAGTTAGGGAAGTTCTAGAACTGGATGCAACTGCAGGGTATATGTGAAATACATATTTTCCTTTCTTGCTTTTATTTCCTTTTATGCACTTTTTAGTAAAGTAAAATTATTTTTGTTAAAATAAATTTGCTTAGAAAATTGTGAGAGAAGAGAAAGGTATATATGTTCAAGAGAGAATACAGTCTTCTTTCTTATTGAAAGGAATTTAGAGAGTTGTTAGGAGAGAGCAAAAGAAAGTGAAGAAATAGATACATGTTCACATGTTTAAGAGAGAACACAGGCTTCTCCGGAGAAGACTTTTTATTGTCTTAAATCAATTTCTTAAATTATCTATAAAACTAATATTTTTAGAATTTATCTGTTAATATTTCAAGAACTATTTAAGTCCTGCAGTGCCCAGGGCTTGCTCCTTGTTTTACCGTATGTGGTGCTGGGTATCAAACCAGGTCAGCTACATGCAAGGCAAGCTCCTTACATACTGTACTATCTTTCTGGCCCAAGAACTCAGTTTCTAAACCAAGCATATAGGTGACTTCAAACAAGGACCCCAGTTCCCTTATTGCCAATTTTTATGTCACAAGACTGATGTTGCTGGGTAAAGCTGAGGAAATAAACTGGAAAACACCTCCAAAATGTGCGTGCAGATATTGTTTGACTTATATATGGTGATCCTAATTTTGTTCATTGGAAAAAAGTCTTTGTTTTCTTCATTATATTGAAAGATCATTGACAATTCTTCCCTCAAATGAAGATACCTCTGTGTTTTGTGTAATCCTCAGAGACTACTCCTGGCTCTGTATGGAGGGTCACATTCAGCAGTGACTGGGGAGGAATGTGGTGCTGAAAATTGAACCTGAATCTCCTGCATGCGAAAATGTGCTTCATCTTGTCCATTTTCTCTATTTTTTTTTATTTCCAGTGTGCCAGTCACCACCTGTTCAGCTATCTCTCTGGCCAGGAAGAAACCTTTGAAAAGCAAAACTTGAATTGTACATTGTGTCCTCATTCTCTAGCAATATACTTGTGGCAGCTGGAAAATTCCACACTGGATCTGGGGTTTTTGTGGTGAATAGTAACTGAATAGTTGATCAAGAAGCAAACTTCCTTCAGACTGTTGCAGGGTTGTAAGACATAAACAGACCCTTAGTAGAATTCATTTGTGCTGTTTCATTTTACAATAGGGATGAGAATAGAAATTATGCCTTATAAAAAGGAACTGGCCTTAAACTATAAGAAATGCTGTAGAATTTTTAAGGAACAAGGACATGTATCATGGGGCTAAGAATTCCCATGTGGTTACCAGCTTCTAAAATTTGTCTCATGATTTCTAAGTGTTTGGCATAAATTTAAGGGATTTTCTTCCATTCAATGTGTTAATGGTTAGATTGAGGTCACACTTACACACCTTCTTCATATTTATGAGCAATTAAATGATGCGCTAACAAGAAACGTGACTTTATTTACAGCACCAATAAAAAATTGGCAATATTTTAACTTTTACTATAATTTTTTTATGTTTACTAAACTAGCTTTTAAAACAAACTGTCTTTGTAGTCAAGTCAAGGTCTCTGGAACTTCTTGGTGAGTATATATTAAATATTTTACTTTTCTTTTCCTCTGATACAGCAAGAAGTTCATCCAAATAGGACCACACTTCCACTACATAAATCATTCAGAAGATCTGGTAACTTTCCATGTGATTCAGTTAAATCCTTTAAATCCCATAGGAGAATTTACTTGCTTTTGGCATATTTCACCATATTAGGAGGAAAATCAGTCTCCAGAGATATGGTGGTTAATGAGAATAGGCTAAAAGCAAATGTCCTAAAATCAGTTTTGTGAGCTTAGGCATTTTCAGATGGTGTTAAGCTTGGTAAGAGGTTCTGAGACAGTTTCCTGTCTGAGTTCTCAATACCACCTTTCTAGGCACCCCACAATGCCTTTTTGAGGACCTTTCCTTCCATGATTAAGAAGATAAGACAAATGCAGCTCCAAGGTAACACATTGAACTAAATTCATTGACACCAAGCTGAAAAACACATTTCATCTATTGGCAGTATTCATGGGTGACAAGGTGGGGGGGGGGGGTGCTGTGCAGGGAGGGAGAGAGAGAGACAGAGACAGAGAGAGCAGCGAGGAGAGACAAAGTAGAGTGTTTGGAGGGAAGAAGAAAGCAGGAATTTTCTGGGTACTGCAAAAGTTGTGGAGACAGACCGAGTGTTCCCATGTCTCGAGCACATCCCCAGTTCTCATATGCTCTCAGTGCTTACTCTGAGTGGAAGTGGAATTTCACTGTATCAAGAAGTTGGTGGTTGATATTTTAGGAGTAATGCATGCCCATCCACTGAATTTTGAGCAAAAGCCTTTTATATCTTCTGCTTCTTTAAGTTTCATTTTGAAAGCATGAGCTCCCAATACCTAGGAGTCCTGGGCCCCCAATAGGACTTCAGTATATATGCAGAGATGTTAAGTTCATCAGACACATTTTGTTTAAAGCTCTGTTTCTTGCAGTAAATGGAATGAAAAGAGAGAGGAGACAAAGTTAGAAACTGAACATCATCTGTTATAAATTCTACTCCTGCCACAATGAAAACAAGTATTTCCTCTAAAAAACATCACCAGTTCAAATCAATAAGTGATACATGATACAACTATTTCTAAATTCAATGAATTTGAGGGTAAATCAAAGAGATGGTCTTAGGATTCTCTGCTGACAGTCTAACCTCTCTACCATCTCCCTCCCCCAGCATCAGACTGCTCATTAGTCATCCCCACCACAGGATGGTTTTCAACATCTGTCTTTGTCAACTGGAGAACAGAGGATGGAAGGAAGGAAGGAAGGAAACAAAAGGGGGAATTTTCATATTGTTGCCTCTTATTCTGTCCCCACTAGTACTCTCAGTACTTTCTGACCACCTTCCCTTTATTTGTGCCAATTCCCATCATAGAAAATGTACCAGGAAAGAGCTACTGAATTAAAAATAAAATTCTACACATGTGCTTGAAATTCAATAAACCTGTCAGAGAGAAGAAAAGCACGATACTCAGTATAACCTGAAAGAAATGTGGGCTTTTAAACGCTTCCACCTAGATTAGACCTGTTCTCCCCTTCCCCAGACTTCCAATGAATTTATTTTTTTCATTAAATTTTAAAAAGATTGTCTCAAAGTCTGTATTTTAAATGTTTACTTAGATGAGAAGTGAGGTTTCTTGAGGAAGAGAGGAGTATAGAGACCAAAGAATATGATTGGACCTTCAGCTTCCATGGAAAGGATATATAGTAAAACGTAGCACAGCTCCATCTCAAATCTGATTCCAGGACTCCAAACTTAGCCAGAGTGACTCTTTCTGAAGTCAGCACTCATGTCAGCCACACCCTACACTCCAACTTCAGTGCTCACGGAACCAGGGTTAATCTTCCTCCCAGCCTCCCACTTAACATCTTTGTTGAAATTATGGTACTCAAGCAAAGATTCCCCAGCAGATCATCTCGCCCTTCATTAACTGGAAAAAATAAAGAGCCCTATAGTGAAAGAGGGGGAACTTTGCACAGAAATGTTGCAGATGCTAGGGCTAGTTTGAGATCACACGTTCCTGTACATTTTCCTTCCAGAGTCAATGGGTCACAATATACAGGGAAACCCAGAGTGCCACAGCCAGAGGTGACTCCTATGAAGTCTGTGGATGGGTACTAAAATTTGTCCCAACTGGAACATAAGAGAAACAAAGCAAGGGGTGGCAAGGCACTGGGAAGCAACAACTGGTACATTTAACACTGCCTGGAAGACAGAGCTCAGTGTGGTCATGCTGATGGTGCCACTGCCATATTCCAGTTGCTGCTTCTCTTCTCAAGGTAGTAACCAATGATGACATCTGGGCTGTCACTGCCTTTCCTATGAAACGTTAGTGTCAGTCTGCCCCCTACTTTTCTACTACCTTCTTCTTCTTGCTGCCATAGGCCGCAGGAGGAGGAGTTTACTGACATTTCCTTTCTTTTCACTTGGTTACCATGGCAACACGGGAAGCTGGCATGTGTCTTGTACTCATTTTTGGTGACTCATTTTCATGATTTTAATCATGAAGACCTAGCTTGAAGACCTAGTCACCTGTTACTTCCACCCCCGCTTAGGACTGTTCCCTCCAGGAAGGCAAAGACCAGAAAGGCAAAGGTGTGGGTTCAAAGCACTTACAGGCTGGGAAACAACCTTGGTGGGACTCAGCTCCTGACTTCTGCCACATAGGTGGGAAATCTTCTTCAGTCAGATGTACCAGAAGGAGATATTGAGCTGAAGATACAAGTTGAACTGATGTAGCACTCAAACTCCCAGGAATAAATGCAAAAATTTGTGAAGCAACCTAGAAAAGAAGCATTTAACAATCTAGGACCTAATTTCAGCAGAAGAACAGCTACATCTTTATTTCTGGGGACATGAAATTGTAAATGGCGTGCCTGAGCTTATCCAGAGGCATAAAGGCAAATAGACTATTTGTACTTAATCTCAGTTATCACTAGCTAGTGGGTCAGGAGAAAACTCTTGGCTTTCAGGCACAGACAGGCAGCTATAGTAGCCCATGGATAGCCTCTGTGTAAAAATTAATTGCACTGACAGAATTGGTGGAAAACTCTGCAACTCTAATGGGGGGACTTCAAGACTATTGTGCAACTGATAGTGAAATTAAAAATAATAAATAATAATCTCTAGCAATTAAAGACAATTGCATTTATAAACAATTGACAGCAGGACACACCAAACAGGGAGGATATGTAAGAAAAAGTAAGCAGAGAAGATGGAAGTGTCAGTTGCCATTTTATTTTTAATTTCTACAAAAATTAAAAATTTTTGTAGAAATTTTGTCTCTTCCTTCTCTGTCAGATGAAGATTCTAGTGCTTGCAGCAGAGAATGGGGTGGGTGGGGAGGGGATAAAAAAGAGCCATTGCCTGCATGGTACACAGAGTTGACCCAGAGTTAGTCTATTCAATATGCCCCATGTAGGTTTCTCTTGGCTCTATCAACCCTGGTCAACTCCACAGAACCTGAGTGTGATTATTTCTCCATTTCTAAAAACTACAAAGACCTTTATACTTGTAGGAGATACTCAGCAAATATTTGTACACTGTGAAAGTAGGAACAGCACCTCAGGGGAAGTACAACACTCCACAAAAGTCAGAATCAACATTCAATCAAGATTGGACAGAGAACTCACCGTAGCATGTCAAAAACCTAGATTTGATAATAACAGGGGCATGAGTTTTGATGTGGGGTAAAGTAATCCTTGGTATATAGTAAAAATATTGGCTAAATTACCTTTCCCAAGTTTAGGGATAGACCCCAGAAAGGATCTTCTGACTGGCATTCAGAGCATTGTACATCAAAATCTCAAACCAGTAGTCTGACTTAAGACCAGTGAAAATGAAAATGAAAATGTACAATAGGTCTAAAGCACTTTGTTGCCAGCACATCTTTACATTCTTAAATATGACTGTGGTTCTGAGAAGATAGCACAGGGACTAATTCTTGCGTGAAATGCTGACTGGTTCCTGTCATACAACCCCTGGCCCAGTTTGCCAAGACTCATGGGCATGGCACCAAGCTCCCTGAGCACCATTAGGGATACCCCTCCAAAATGAAAATTTCAATGAAAATAATTACATTTAGTCTTTAAGGAGCTTCAGTTTATGTGAGAGCTAGCTGGTAATATTAAAGACTGAGACAGAACATTCAAAAATATTCATTACTTGACTTAAACTATATATTCACAATAAGTTTTGGAAAAAGTTACACATTTTTAATAATTATTATATTTTTCTATAATAAAATAATGAGAATCTGGCATTATTTTTTACAATTGCATATTTCTTTAATGTATGCCTAATAAAATAACTGACTTCTTTCGACTTCTGCTTTCATTGCATAGTACTGTTATCTAGGTTAAGAAATGTAAAGAGGGGGGCTGGAGTGGTAGCACAGAGGGTAGGGCATTTGCCTTGTACGCGGGTTCAATTCCCAGCATCCCATATGGTTCCCTAAGCACCACCAGGAGTAATTCCTGAGTACAAAGCCAGGATATAACCCCAGTGCATTGCTGGGTGTGACTCACCCCCCCCCCCCCCGCAAAAAAAATGTAGAGTGTCTGTAGTGAGCTATAACACAGCAGGTAGGGTGTTTGCCTTGCATGCGGCTGACCTGGGTTCGATTCCCAGCATCCTATATGGTCCCCCAAGCACTGCCAGGAGTAATTCCTGAGTGCATGAGACAAGAGTAACCCCTGTGCATCACTGTGTGTAACCCAAAAAGAAAAAAATGTAAAGGAAATACAGCCTCACACAATTATGTAACAGGAAAAACAGGAAACATTTTTATAACAGTTACAGAAAATTTTAGATATTTTTATTTTCTGGCAACCAAAATTCTACAAGTGTTAGTTTTTCCTTTTGGGGGGTGGGGTGGAGTGAGGTTTGGGTCCTCACCATGTACTATTCAGGGGCTATTACTGACTATATTTACAGGAGTCACCAATGACAGTGCTAAAGGGACCATATGTGATACCCAGGATCCAATAGGAGTTGGCAGGATGCAAGGCAAATGCCTTACTTCCTGCATCTCTCCAGCCCAAGTGGTAGTTTCTCAAAGGTTTGCTTCAGTGTAGGATCTGATGTCATGTAACTGAACATTTTCTACTCTATTACATTGAATTAATGGACTAACTTGCATTTAGACCATTTCTTTTATTTGCCAATGATAGAAGTATTTTGTTGACACAGAAATTTAAATTTTGACACTTCTGATTTTTTTTTTGTTTTGGTGCCATGCTCAGTACTGCTCAGGACTAACTCCTAGATCTGTGTTCGATGGAACACTTCTGGTGGGCTTCAGGCTTACCTAAACCAGGGATAGAATCTGAGTCAATGTATGCAAGGCAAATGCCCTTACCTACCACCCTCTATACTATGGCTCCAGCCCTGTACAATATTTTTAAATTGCACTTATTTATAAACCGAATCTGATCAGAAAAATGTTGAAAAGCTCTAAAATTGAGAAAAAAATTAAAGTTTCCTGTAACTTAATTTTCAGTGGAGAGTTCAAATTTGTCTAGCTCCTCCAGTTCTTGTTCTAGTTTCACAGTCAATAACACTAGAGTGGTGTGTCCCTGACATTCCCAGGCTGGGCCAAGGACCCTCCTGCTACAGCCTTCTTTTCTGGTCCCTCAAATATACTTTCCAGGTTCTCTTTCCTTCCTTGTGTCTAATGACCCTTTGGGTACTTCAGAACAGAATTATCTTCTGTCTCTTTGTGTACAGTGCATGAAATATACACAATGCTCAATGAAGGAGAGACTGAGCAAGCTCCTAGGAGTGCTGAATGCAATGACTATGAAGTCTATCTCTCATCCTAGACAGGAGATTCAGGAGATTTTGTTTTAAGGTAAACAGAAATTCCATGTATGATTAAAAAGGTAAACAAATTAAAAGAGAATGGCTTTCATTTACACAATGGAGTACTACGTAGCTGTTAGAAAAGATGTTGTTATTGTTACCGTGTCTGGCATATTGAATACGTCATGGGGAGCTTGCCAGGCTCTGCCGTGCGGGCGAGATACTCTCAGTAGCTTGCCGGGCTCTCCGAGAGGGGCGGAGGAATCGAACTCGGGTCGGCCATGTCGGTTGCGTGCAAGGCAAACGCCCTACCGCTGTGCTATCGCTCCAGAAAAGATGAAGTCATAAAATTTACATACAAGTGGTACTACATGTAAAGTATCATGTTAAGCGAAATGAGTCAGAAAGAGAGGGATATAGAACAAATGATTGCCACCCATTGCCTCTTTTGCAAATCACAACACCCAAAAGGAGAGAGAGAGCAAAAGGGAATGCCCTGCCACAGAGGCAGGGTGGGATGGGATGGGGGGGGGATCGGGGGTGGGAGGGATACTGGGATCCGTGGTGGTGGGAAATGGGCACTGGTGGAAGGATAAGTATTTGATCATTGTATAATAGAAACCCAAGCACAAAAATTTGTAAGTCTACAACTGTACTCATGGTGTCTCACTACTAAAAATTTAAAAAAATGAAAAAATTAAAAGTAAAAAAAAGAAAGAGAGGGATAGACATAGAAAGATTGCATTCATCTGGAGAACATAAAGTAACAAAATAGGAGATTAACACCCAAAGTAGCCAAGATTAGTACCAGGAGGTTTGCTCCATGGCTTGGAGTAGCCACACATGCTAGGGGAAAAGGGAGCTCAGATAGAGAAGGGAGCACCAAATAAAGGGTGTTGGGAGGATCCTCCCAGGATGGGAGATGCATGCTGAAAGTAGTCTATAGACCAAACATGATTGCCACTCAATGCCTCTTTTGCAAACCACAACACCCAAAAGGAGTGAGAGAACAAAAGGGAATGATGAGCACATGCTTTGTTTAATACTCAGCATCACATGGTTCACCAAGTTTGCAGAGCACAGAACTAGGAGCAACCCTTGAGCGTCACATGTATGGTCCTCAAACCAAAAGAAAACGCACAGAATTCATTGGAGAAACTGCTAAAGACCCTGGGGAAAAACAAAAATTTCATTAGTTTTTTTGGTTTTGTTTTGGGGCCACACCTTGGCTTAGTGCTCTGGGGTCACTCCTGGGATGCCAGTGGGGACTATGGAGGGCTCCTGCAGGCTAAGAATGAGCTCAACCCACTGAGCTCTCTGGCCCTATTTTTAATTTCTTTACAAACATAAGCAATCGAGCAGAAATGCAGAGTTGCTGCTCTAAGAAACAGATAGTGACTAAGCTTCTTAATATTCTTTTAGAATTCCATATTTAGCACTATTTGATCACCTTTATCTTTTATGAACAATTTTAAACACTTACATAGATGCCTGTTTTATATTAGTTTATATATTTACGTGACATATTTGAAAGTATAAGTACTGAACCATATTGTGAATTTTATTCCGTAATATTTTTCATCAAACTAAATTTTCCTGAGTTCAATTATTCAGATCTAAATTGTAAAAGAAGTTATTTTTACATTGATTTATTTTAATAAAAACCAACAAGGAGCATTTTAATCTCTGGAATACTTCTAAGAAGCTCCGTATTGAGTATGGGGAAAAGTGTCAGCCACAGAGGCAGAGGGAGGGGTGTGATATCAGGGTGATACTAAAGACATTGGTGGTAGAAAATGTGCACTTGTGGTGGGATGGTTGTTTGATCATTGTATGACTAAAACTTATACATGAAAGATTTGTAATTGTATCTCACAGTGATTCAATTAATGAAAAAGAAGCACTCTTTTAAAAAAAATTTTATTAGTGAAACACCAGGAGGTACAGTTGTAGACTTACACATTTTTGTGCTTGGGTTTCGATTATACAATGATCAAATACCCATACCTCCACCAGTGCCCATTTTCCACCACCATGGATCCCAGTATCCCTCCCACCCCCAACACCCCCATCCCACCCTGCCTCTGTGGCAGGGCATTCCCATTTGTTTTCTCTCTCATTTTGAGTGTTGTGGTCTGCAAAAAGAGGCATTGAGTGGCAATCATGTTCGGTCTATAGTCTACTTTCAACATGCTTCTTTCATCCTGGGAGGATCCTCCCAACACCCTTTATTTGGTGCTCCCTTCTCTATCTGAGCTGCCCTTTCCCCTAGAATGCCCGAGCTGGCCTCTAAGCCATGGAATAATCCTCCTGGTATTGATCTCAGCTATTCTTGGGTATTAATCTCCTATTTTGTTACTTTATGTCCCTCAGATGAATGCTATCTTTTTATGTCTATTCCTCTCTATCTGACTCATTTCACTTAGAATGATACTGTCCATGTAGTACCACTTGTTTGTAAATTTCATGACTTCATCTTTTCTAACAGCTACATAGTACTCCATTGTGTAGATGTACCAAAGTTTCTTTAACCAGTTATCTGTTCTTGGGCACTCAGGCTTTTTCCAGATTCTGGCTATTGTAAAGAGTGGTGCAATGACAAACAAAAAGAAGCACTCTATTTATGGTGAATTTTTTAAATGATATTTGATACTATGACCAAGAGCTGGCTTCTCAATCAATTATATAACACTGATTTTACCTATTATCTACTGCAATGGATTATATGAGTTATAAAACAGCTTTATAGCTTGCAATATTTAGCCAAACTACAACAAAATTACTCTTAGATACTACAAGCTTATCCTACTTTGGATCAGAAAGGCCTAATACAAGATGTTAGAGTGTAGTAAAGCTTTGAAGGATAATCAAGATTTGCTATTGGGAGAAGGAATAGAGATGGCTTTTGTAGCTGCTTTGCTCTATAGTTTTGCTTTGAGGCCATTATATTAGTGCCCAGAAATTACCCCAGACTCTGCACTCAGGAATCACTCCTGAAAAGCTTAGGGTACCGTATGGGATGTCGGAGATGAGTCTGGGTTGGCTGTATGTAAGGAAAGGGACTTACCTGCTGTGCTATCTCTCTGACCCTAGTTTTGGGTTTTGTTTATATTGGGGTGGCAGAGCCTGTGGTTTTCAGACTATTCCTGATCTGTTCTTAGGAATCACCCCTGGCTAATACTTGCTGGACCTTATGTGGTGCCAGGAACAAATAAGGGTCACATTGTTAGGCAAATTCTTTTATCACCTGTATTATTTCTCTGGTCCCTGATCTGAAGTTTGACACAACCATTTAGGAAACTTGTGTGATCTTACCTTCTAGCATAGCCTAGATTTAGCCTAGTTTCATTCTAGTTTGTGATTTTTCAAAAAAATTCTTTATTTTATTTATTTATTTATTTTTTATTAGTGAAACACCATGAGGTACAGTTGTAGACTTACAGATTTTTGTGCTTGGGTTTCTGTTGTACAATGATTGAGTACCCATCTCTCCACCAGTGCCCATTTTCCACCACCACTGATCCCAGTACCCCTCCCACCCCCCTTATCCACCCATCCCACCCTGCCTCTGTGGCATGGCACTCCCTTTTGTTCTCTCTCTCCTTTTGAGTCCTGTGGCCTGCAAAATAGGCATCGAGTGGCAACATGTTCAGTCTAGAGTCCAGTCTCAGCATGCTTCTCCCATCCTAGAGGGATCCTTCCAATACCCCCCATTTGGTGCTCCCTTCTACATCTGGGCTGCCTTTACCCAGAGTGTGAAGCTGGCCTTCAAGCCATGGAGTAAACCTCCTGGTATTTTTCTCAGCTATTCTTGGGTGTTAGTCTCCTATTTTGTTACTTTATGTTCCCCAGATGAATGCAATCTTTCTATGTCTATCCCTTTCTTTCTGACTCATTTCGCTTAGCATGTTTCAAAAAAATTCTAAATATTAAAAATTTGTTTTTGGTTTGGGGGCCACACCCGGTGATGCTCAGGGGTTACTCCTGGCTCTGTACTCGGGAATTACTCCCAGTGGGACTCTGGATGCTATATGGGATGTTGGGGACGGAAACCCGGTCAGCTGTGTGCAATGCAAACGCCCTGCCCTCTGTACCAGCCACCATCTTTGTCAATATTTTAATCTGGATTTCTCTAATACAGAGAATTTTTCTCAGCTGAAAAGCAGTCTTTGAATCAAATGTCATTAAAACATTGTACTTTCATCTAATTTTGTATCACAAATTTCAAATTTTTCAATTTCAATTTAATCCTTTAGAAATATTTTTAAACCAGAGTGACTTCTTTTAAAATTAAGATTTTATGTGCCTGAGCCAGAGAGAGTAGAGTAGGTAAGGTCCTTGCTTCCAGATGGCTGACCTTGGCTCAACCCCCAGACACTGTATATGGTCCTCTGAGCACTGCCAGTGCTCATTCCCGAGCACAGAGCCAGCAATACTTTCAGTGTACTGCTGGGTGTGACCCTAACTTACCCTGACCAAAAAAATTTATAAGATTTCATGGGACATATTTTTCTTCATTTCTTTTTGAGTCCTATTCAGCAGTCTTTGGTGGCTACTCCTACTTTTCAAAAATTTATTATATTAAAGCACCATTATTTACAAACTTATTCATAATTGAATAGCAATGTTCCGGCACCCATTCAACCACCAGTCCCAACTTCCTTCATCAGATTCCCTCCCATACCCTTCTCCACAACGCCCAGGCGGCTGCACCTAGACAGGCACATATTTTAATTTGTCTGTTCTAGTTTGGATCTCACGATTTTTGTGTTGTTGATTCTGTGGTTTGGATATTTAGTTCTATCATTCCTTTGTAGCATATGCCTGAATCTCCGTGACTCCTGCCACACCCCTCATCTGCCCTTGCTCCTCTGTCTCTTCTTTCCCCAAGCCCCACTTGATTTCTTTCCTACTCTCTCATATATTCAAGGGCCAAGGGCGATCTATGATTCCCCTTAAAAACCATTTAAGCTATAATTTTTCTCTCTGCACTCAGGAATTACCCCTGGCAGTGCTCAGGGGACCATATGGGATCCTGGGAATCGAACCCAGGTCAGCTGCGTGCAATGCAAACACCCTACCAGCTGTGCTATTGCTCCAGCCCCTGTTTTACACATTTCAAATTTGAATTTCTGTGGTTTATACTACTCCTAATAATTATTTTGAATGCATATATTTCCCAACACCATTTCCATCACCAATGTACCCACCTCCCTCCCCTCAGGACTCCAATTCTCCTCTTTCTCATATCCCTACTCCACCAATTTAATTTTGTAGCTCCCCCATTGTGTTGTCTTTGGACCTTTGTTTCTAATTTGCTGTGTATCTCTTAAATTCCACGTATGTAATCATTCTCTATCCTCTTCCTTCTGACTTACTTCACTCAGCATGATATCCTCTATTTCCATCCATGTTTCTGCAAATTGCATGACTTTATTCTCTTAGAGCTGCATAATATTCCATTGTGTGTACATATGCATACATATATGCGTATATATCTATTTCATGACCCATAAATACCACTTCTGTCATCTACCCTCTACACACATAAAAAAGAATTTGAATGGGGCTGGAGCTATAGTATGGCTGGTAGGGAGTTTGCCTTGCATGCAACTGACCCAGGTTCGATTCCCAGCATCCCATATGGTTCCTCGAGCACCGCCAGGAGTAATTCCTGAATGCAAAGCCAGGAGTAACCCTGTGCATCACCGGGTGTGACCCAAAAAGAAAAAATAATTTGGCTGGAGCGATAGCACAGCGGGTAGGGCGTTCGCCTTACAAGCGGCCAACATGGCCGACCCGAGTTCGATTCCTCCGCCCCTCTCGGAGAGCCCGGCAAGCTACCGAGAGTATTCGATATGCCAGACACAGTAACAACAAAGTCTCCAATGGAGACGTTACTGGGCCCGCTCAAGCAAATCGACGATCAACGGGAGGGTCTTTATATATATGTATATATATGTATATATATAGATATATAGATATATGGATACACACACACACACCTATGCCCATCACTGCACTTAGTGCAATAGCCAAGATATGGAAAAAAGAGGTTTGCTATGTAGACCCCCTTTTATTGCAGTTGTAATGACTGGTGGTCTTATATGCTTGGCTGTAGTGTGCTGAAATGAGCACACTTTGTTGTGGTACCAGAGTCCCAAATGCTATCGCCATAGGACTACAGTCAGCATGTGTGAATTGATACAAGGATCAAACTATAAGCCTCATGTGGGCGAGGCAGGTGCTTTTTCCAGTGAGCTGTCCTTGAGCGCCTATGCCACTCATCTGTAACTGAATAGTTCCCATTATATGTTGAATACTGTCTAAGTGCTGGGAAAACACAATAAATGAGACAGTTACACATTCCTGCATCCAGGGAATTTAATATTGAATCATTAGTCAGGGTTTTGTTTTGTTATTGTCTAGAAAACACTTTTGAGTCATCATCTCTGCCTTTGTGGGCTTTATTTTTGAAACCACATTTTCTAACTGGTCCAATGTTTCTGTGTTCAGTTTTTCAGATTTATTTTTTTTAAAAGAAGACTTGCTTCTTCTGTTAGGCTTTATTTGTCTATTTATTTAATCTGTAACTTGTCATGTGCAATTTTAACTATTGACAGTTTTATTCCATGTTGAGTTTTCTGACCACGTCTAATTATTTTCTTTCACTAATTCAGGCAACATTGCTGTGGCAAGCATGGTGTGTGTGACTAGAGGCAGGTTTTCATTTACCACGTGCACCTCTAGCCATTGTCAGTGTTATTTTGCGTTGAATTTTTCTGCCTAGCCCAAAGTTTTCCAGCAACTGTGTTAAAATGCCCTTTGGGTCAAATTTGTGGGTTTAAAATTACAGAGCAGAAAATATTATTGCTGATTGAAATGATGTGGTAACAATTGCAATTCAAGACTTTATATGTTGAAAGAAACGGCATGAGAAGATATGAAAACTCTTTGTTCTTTAAACTAGAGCTTCCTACACTTGCAAGATTCTGTGAATTAATGGGGATGAGTGGAGTGGGGGATGCAGATTCACACTCAATGGGCCTAAAACCCTGCTTTTCCAAAATGTTCCCATGTGAGTATCTTATTCTTGATCCACAGGCTGAATGGCAAAAACTTTGCTTATACTTTGCTGGTCTAGTAGTCCGGGTTTGGACCTCTTGCTGTCTTCTAATCTTGCGATCACTTAATGTCTGAAACTTCTTTTAATTTGTAAATTGGGAAGCTGAGATGCTTTCTTATCTAACAGGTTTGTTGACATGATAAAGTGAAAGGAAGCAGTAAAATGTTTAGCTCGGTCCTAGATCCTGCTCTGCGTATGTTGAAGTATATGATTAGTTGATTGTAAAGCACACAGCAGGTTCCAGAAATAAGTGGGAAGTGGTCAGTATGGCAGAGACTCAGAGTATGGTGGTCCTTGGGTTGGGAATATTTGGGAGCTTCTGAAAATGTGCTATCTTTGAGTTGCTGAGTAAAGATCAGCATTTCAACAAGATCCTGGAGAACTGGGTGCATTACAATAGCACCAGCAACTCTGCTGTTTGAAGAACTTAAAGAAAGGAGGCAAGGTGCAAGTCTGGAAAGGTCTCCCGGTGATAATAAAGGGCCCCCTCACCCATGGGGCACCTCAGACCTTCATCGAAAAACTGTGTGTAGAATAATGAGTAGAATAAATTATTAATTAATAGGGGTGGACCCCTATTCTTAGCCCCAATATGCATATGCATGCTCATACACATATGCATGCATGCGTGTACACACACACACACATGCATGCACCCACACATGCACACCCACATACATGCACACACACAAATACATGCACATCAGATGCAGTGAACCAATGAGATGCCCTTTAATAGAGCCCTGGTTCATTTAGAAATTCTGTCTGCATGTTTCTTTTGGCAAGGCTTTAACAGCAGATTCAAGATCTCAGAATCGACTATTTGCTACGATGGCAAGAGATCATGCAGAGTCATTGAAGAACTTTAAAGGAAATACACAACATTGAAAGGACTCAAGAGTGCCTGGCCCCAGGTAAGCAATCAATAATTAGAAAACAGTCATTTCTACCAAGCCTAGAAGTCTCTGCCATCACTGTCTTTATGCAGTGGGTAGAGGAGAAAACTTTGGAAAAAACTCAGAAAATTATTCACACTTGCGGGTGTTATAGTGTCCTTTGTGGTATAGTCATGGTCTGTACACTGTTGCTCCTGAGCTGATTTAGTGAGGGAGGAGAAAGAGCTTCTCAGGCAAGAGTCAACAGGTTAAAAGAAATGGACAAATAATACCCTTTTGAAAGCAAACACAAGACCTTAAAGCAACTCTATGTTTGCTTTCAAGAGTACATTATTTGTTTTGCTTTTAAGGCCACCCCTGCCTGTGCTCAGGGACTACTCCTGGTTTTGTGCTCAGTGATCACTCCTGGTGGGGCTCAAAGAACCATACATAGTGCTGGGGATTGAACCTAGGTCTACCATGTTCAAGGAAAGTACCTTAGCATTATACTATCTCTGTCCCCAAGAAGTTTTTTTTTTTTAATATAGACACGTGCTTTTAGAAGAGGCGGTTTTAGGACTTGTGGACCCCAGAATTAATGAATACCTGTGGTAATATTATCACTTGGGATGATAATATCATAATGTTAATGCTGTGAGCTGGAGCACCATCTTCTCTGAAAAACCTAAACAAAGTGAAGATTAGGCTTTTGGGGAAGGCCAAGAGGAAGTTTCGCTTTTAGAGTTTGGAGGCAGGATATGGGAGGAGAACTCTTGTCTTTAACTTTGCTAAAGGAGCTTTCCTAGAGAATTGCTGCTTCCAATTTCTTTGGTTGGGTTTCAAAATAATGGGTAGAATAAATACTTTAAAAAATGTCTTAGGGAATATGGTGCAGCCAGAAGGTCAACCTATACCTGTGGGGTGAGTGCATCAGCAGCCTGATGGTGCCTTCAGGCTTCCTGATACCCCCAAACTGCCACTGTAACTTTGGCCAGGCCCCAACAACTTGGGGCCAAATATACCAAGAAATTAAATGGCCAAAAATTAGGTATGTGGGAGCCATGCCTACAAACCACCTCTGACTCAGCTATACAAGCTTATTTATTGACCTTATTTAAGAGATCCATAGATAAATCTCAAAAGAGATCAAAAGCTGCAGTTAATCTCGAACCCGCACATGGCTGAAGAGACCAGGGTAAATCGGAGGGGTGGGTTGACCTGGTGGCCTGTCCAAGCAGAGCCCCTGGCAGCCACTTGCTACCTCAATCCAAAATCGGTTCCATACCTTGGGCCTGACTCCACTGTCTCAAGACGGGCCTCACCAAGATAGAATCTGCTGAAATTTTGGATATTCAGGTTTTGTGACTGAAATCTCCAGTCTTTATCAGGGTCAGTATGGACTACCTTCTCCACCTCCCTGTACTTCTGGAAGCCTTGGCAGTCACATCCACACCCCAAAGCTGCCAACAAATTGAAAAACTACTCCAGCCTTACCTAGCACAGCCGGTAGGGCGTTTGCCTTACAAGCGGCCAACATGGCCGACCTGAGTTCGATTCCTCCGCCCCTCTCGGAGAGCCTGGCAAGCTACTGAGAGTATTCGATATGCCAGACACAGTAACAACAAAGTCTCCAATGGAGACGTTACTGGGTCCGCTCGAGCAAATCGACGATCAACAGGAGGGCCTTTACCTTTACCTTTTTCTGAACAAACACCATGACCTGTTAGCACCTGTATTGCAAACCATAATGCACAAAAGGAAAAGGAGGGAGAGATCAAGAAGGAAAGTACCTCCCACAGAGGAGGGTTGGGGTGGGGGTGGGGGGTTGGGGGATCACGGTGGAGAAATGGGGGACATTGTTGGTAGGAGATATACACTGGTGTAGGGATGGGTGCTGGACCACTGTATGACTGAAACCCATTTATAAACAGCTTTGTAATGGTCTATCTCACAGATATGCAATCAAAAAAAATTTAAAGTAATGTGAAGTTCATGCCCACTTCAATCAGCTTAATCAATGTCTGAATAAAAAGCAGTACTCCTACATTCCCGCACAGCAGAGCCTGGCAAGCTCCCCATGATGTATTCGATATGCCAAACACAGTAACAACAAAGTCTCCAATGGAGACGTTACTGGGCCCGCTTGAGCAAATCGATGAACAACGGGAGGACAGTGACAGTGACTCCTACATTATTATTATTTTTTTTCTTTGCTGGTAATATAGTAGAGGACGGAAGACACTTGCCTTCCCTTGCAGGTGGGTGGGACAGCTGCAAACATGGTGTGAATCCCCAGCACCACATACGGTCCTCCCAAGCACTCTCCAGCCCATGCTACCTTGCTAGGGGAGCAGAGTTCAGTGAGGGAGGCCTATGTGTCTTGGGGTTCTGTGTTTGCTCCCCAGGATCACAGATCATCATAAGCCCAGAGCAGAGAAGCTTTTGAAAGCTGAGAAGCAATTTTTGTCTTTATCTGGGTCTTGGCCTGGGCCCTTTTCTTAACCAAAGAAAAACCACTGTTCTCCCTTCTTATGACATAGAATAATACTCTGACTTTTCCTTCTGTTTTATCTGTTTCATTTATTTATTCTTCAGGGGTTTGGTAACTATATGCAGCACTGCTGGTGCTCAGTGGCTATATATCCGTGTCCTGAGCTCAGGGATAACTCCTGGTGGCACTCAGGGTGACCATGTCTTGCTGGAGTTAGCTAAATGCAAGGCAAGCACCTTCACTCCTGGATTCTCTCTTCAGTCCATCCTTTTTCTTGCTCTGAACTACTTTTTAAATGAACACTTTTCCTTCTCTTTGTGCTTATTGTCATGGGTTTACAGCATGGAAGTCTCAGATGGCAGAGCTGCCAGGTGGTCAGCACTGGAGTCCTGGACTCACAACTACACAAATTCCAGGCAACCCATCTACACCTCAGCTGCCTAAACTCTGGGCGACTGCCCCTATGAGATCACATGACTGAATGTGAGGGCTGCAAACATTCTGCTTTAAAACATATTTCTAATTTATTATCTTAAATCTTTATTTGGGGTGGATTGGAAGTGCTTGGGTGACTCCTGGCTCTGTGTTCCCCCTCCCTAACCTCCCCTCCCCTCTACTTCCCTGTATTCCCTTCCCCTCCCCTCCCCTCCGCTTCTGTTTCTTTCTCTCCCCTTCTCTTTCCTTTTCTTTATTTTTCAGGGTCCTTTAAAGTGGTGTTCAGGAGGTCTGGAGATCTGACTGATGATTCTCAGCTATCTGGGATGGTGGTTCAGTGAGGGACCATTGATGTTCCTACCCCTGGTGCTGAGGATGCCTGGGCGACCCATGCGATGCTTCTGGCCTCCAGGATGACACTTGGCCTTGAGGCCCCAAGTGTGATACTCAGGGGATCATGTGGTGCTGGGGATAGGATTGGGTTAGGCACAGGCTTTAATGTAGGATAATACAACTAGACAGGCACTCTAAGTGCTTCAGTTGCTCCTGGTCCCTCATTTTATGTTCTGATATCAAGTGAAAATTTCTCAGGTGAAAGAGCTTCAGAAAAATAAAAAGCTTTAAGCAGCCTTAAAGTCAAAGTTTTGCTTCATTCCTCTGGACCCAATTCAGAAAAATTTTGTTTGGGAATAAGGTACAGGTGAGAATTCATCGATGAACTCTCTACCTGAGAAACTCATCTTTTCTCTCTCTGGGACAGTGAAAATGAGGCCACCCTTCTTGTTCCATGTCTTCCCCCTTGGGGTCCCAGGTCTCCACATCAGATAAGAGTTATCTTGTGTGAACTCTTGGTCTTTTTCAGGTCTCACTTGCTTGACTCGGGAACTCACAACCTTGTAAATTCTCCAGCTATAATATTGTTTTTGGTTTGGGGGCCACAATCAGCAGTGCCCATGGCTTACAACTGGCTCTGTGCCATGAAATCACTACTGGCAGTGCTTGGAGGAACATATGCGGTGCCCGGGGTCAGGGCAAATCTCTTACCTACTGTTCTATTGCTTCGCCTCATCAAGCCAGAGATGACAGCACCTATGGGTATATGTTGTCCATGGTGAGGGCAGGGGTAGTGTAAAGCCAAAGGGAGGAGACAACCCCAGCAGAACCCATCAGACACACTCCACTGAGAGCTGAGATACTAGCAACATCCCTGGGATAGAGGCTCAACTTGGAGAGGATTAGTAGGAAGCCCGAAGGCCTGGCGCTGAAGATGATTGCTTTGCACTGGATGACCTGAGTGAACTTTTGCAATAGGAGTGCCAGACTTTTGCACATGAGGGAACTGTTGCTACATTTTCCTGGTCTTTAGCTCCAGAGCCAGGCCTGGCTCTGAAGTGTGTGTACTCCTGCTTCCAAGTGCCCAGCTCCTAAATGTAGCCCCTAGTGCTCACTGGGTGATTCAGAAACCAAACCGTTCAATCACTGCCAAGAACCTAAGTGTGTTGAGGTTTAACACTCCTCCTTAGTAAAAAGCATTTGGAATGCATTAATTTTTATTTTTATAAATACACAGAAATCTATACACTGTATCAAGCTATCCACTTCATGTACTCTCTGGTGTGATATATATAGTTGAACTGTCATCTGATTCTAGAAATATTAATGTGAAAATATTCAATATGCCATATATTGAAATACAATCAAATGTTGGTGTCTTCTTGACAGAGCAACTAGAGAGAGAAGAGGGAGTGTAGGGAACAGAGCTCTGGACTACAACATGTGACTTTGAGACAGGCAGCCATTTCACCACACTGTATGATGTATTTGCAACAGGAGACTCTTCCTTACTGTTCCTTGAACACCCATTGTAACAAAGCTCATCATTAATTTACTTTCAAAATGTGCTACCAACAGACTTTGCAGGAAAATATCGTTCAAATAATGAAGACTGAATAATGGTCATTGAAAGTTACCTTGGCTTAGGAATGGTTACTTTGGGACACAGATGTGTTTCCCAGGGTGGTAGAAAGGACTCTGGGGTGAATGGAAGGATCATGTGGGGTTCAGATGGGTCTGTAGGGAGCAACTCCCCGTGATGCCTCAGTCCTCCAGTAAGCATTTACAGAGCTCTGGGAGTGGCTTTGAGGGTCTCTGGCACAAATAGACCCCCTCTCTTGGCATGGACAACTCAATGACAGTGGGAGGAGGTGCCTGGGGACTAAGAGCACCTCACACCCCAAGGCAGTTAACACAACTGACAGTAACACGCTCTTCCCTACGCCAAGGGGGACCAAGTCTTTAGCAAGTACCGCCATCCCTGACTTAGTGCTTAGCCTTAAATGCACATCCCTCTGGCTCTGGGAGCCCTCCAGCATCTGGTCACTGGCTGTTGCTGGTTTTGGGCTGCTTTAAAACAGCGGCCCTTAAAACCATGACTGAAAATCTCCATTCAATTTTATTGTGAATGAAAATGGTTTTGTACTTGGGCATATGTAAGTCCTTCTATACAGAAAGATTTCAAATTCCTTTCCAAATGAGGGAGGCTGGACATAACCACTTCTCTCCAAGGAGAAGGTACATGAGGACTCTTATATGGCCTTGAAGCACTGGGTGCAAGCTGTCTCTGTGTTGGTGAGTTGGACATTGAAATGATATATCCTTGAAAAGCATGAGTGGGGCTGAAAGGATAGCACAGAGGGTAGGGCATTTGCCTTGCACGCAGCTGACTCTGGTTCGATTCCCAGTATCCCATATGGTCCCCCAAGCACCTCCAGGAGTAATTGCTGAGTGAAGAGCCTGAAGTAACCCCTAGGCATTGCCAGGTGTGACCCAAAAAGAAAAAAAAAGCATGAGTAACCGTATTGTAACTCATCGCATCTGAATAAAATGTGGTTTTAAAAACATTAATTATTTTAACCTTGTGTGAAAACCTTAAAATGGACAAGGGAAACAGTCATACTGACTCCTGGCAGACCTATTTTGGCCACCTTGTTGATTTTTCAGTTCAAGGGACTTTCAGACTTGGAGCCTTGCTATCTGTGAGGGATTATCCCTCTGAGGATTAGCTGATCACTAGATAGAAACAACTTGCTGTAAGCAGACTTTTCAATGCCAAACAGTCAATTCGGAATCTGTCAATACTCTCACTTATCAGGGTTCCACACTTGGACCACCCAAGGCCAGGCATCAAGCAGAGAGACACTCACACATTCCCTAAACAGATCAAACCAACTGATCTTTCTTTTCCATCCCCCATTTTGGGTCACACCTGGTTCAGAGGTTACTCCTGCTCTGCACTCAGAAATTACTGCTGGGGATGCACAGGGGACCATAGGGGATTCCAGAGATAGAATCTGGGTCAGTTGTTTGCCAGGCAAGCACCTTATCCACCATACCTGGCATACTAGTGCTCTGCCCCTCAGATCAACTGATCTTAAGTCTTGACCATGCTGTGTCCACTTGTTATGTAGAAACCTCAGTGGAAGCTCCTGCCCACAGATCTGCCCTGTCCACCTGCCTCCAAGTCAACCCTGGTGCTTCTCTACGTTACACCTCAACACCCTTTGGAGGGACATGAGCCCTCCTCTTGGGAACCCTGAGTAACAGTTTTTCAATGACAATTATCTCTCAGTCCATATCTAAAATTATTTTTAAAAAAATTTTAATTGAATCACTGTGAGCTACAGTTACAAAAATTTTTGAGTTTCAGTCATACGATGATCAAACAACCATCCCTCCACCAGTGCACATTTTCCACTACCAATCTCCCCAGTATCCCTCCCTCCCCTGTCCCACCCCTCCCCCTACCTCTGTGACAGACAATTTTCCTCCTGCTCTCTCTACGTATGAGTATTGTGGTTTGAAATACAGATAATGAGAGGCCATCCTGTTTGGTCCTTTATATACTTTATGTTCTTTCAGCACACATCTCCCATCCTGAGGAATCCCTTCAACCATCATTGACTCCTCTCTATTACAGCTGCCTTCTCCCACACGTCATAAGGTAGGCTTCCAACTAGGGAGCAAACTTCCTGGTCCTTTTCTCTACCATCCTTGGGTGTTAGTCTCATATTATAATATTTTATATTCCAAAATGAATGCAGTCATACAATGTCTGTCCCTCTTTTTTCTGACTAATTTCACTTAGCATGTCTATCTAAAATTCTTACTAAATAGGCTTTTAAAATATTTTAATACACTTATTTGCTTAGACTGGACAGTTCTGGATGCCTTCTCCAGTCTATTTTCAGTTATTTATTCTTTCATTCCTCCAGTGGCCCCATTATCTTGTTCCCCAGTTTTTGACCTCAGTGCCTTTGCCTCCCTCCACCCCACCCCATTACTCTGTCTCAGAGTTGCTGTATCTCTGTAGTTCTTGGGTCAGCCTTCTACACCTCTCAAGGGTTCCTTGGTCCTTCATTCCCTTCCTCTTTCTTCCTTCCTATCTCCTCCTTCCCTCCCTCCCTCTCTCTCTCTCTTTCTCTCTTTCTTTCTTTCTTTCTTTCTTTCTCTTTCTCTCTCTCTTTCTTTCTTTCTCTCTCTCTTTCTTTCTCTCTCCTTCCTTCTTTCTTTCTCTTTCTTTCTTTCTTTCTTTCTTTCTTTCTTTCTTTCTTTCGTTCTTTCCTTCTTCCCATATATGGTGGCACTCAGGGATTACTTACTCCTGACTCTGCACTGAGGAATCACTCCTGGAGTGCTGGGGACCATACAGGGTGCTAGTAATCAAGCCTAGTTCGACTGTGTACAAGGCAAGCACCTTACTCATTGTACGATCTTCAGTCCCCTGAAAATACCCCATTCAAGAATGCTGGTTTTACATGAATTGATAAACAAAATATTTCTCTCCTTCCTTCCCCAAACAGTCCCTTTCAGGTGGTCTCATTTCCTTGATAAAATTATCTCTGTGCCATGCAAACAAGCAAAGAGATCCTTGCCTGCTCCAGTTCAGGCTCCTTTTTTCAGGAGGATAAGCTAGGAGTTTCACACACATTTACAACTTTGTTTCAGGGCTGAGGAGTTGGCATAAAGGATGAGCATGTGCCTTGTCCAAGTAAAGCTTTGAGTTCAGATTCTGGCACTGTATGACTCCACTGGCACTATGTTGTATAACCCCAGTGACCATATCACCATTGCTCCAGAGCACTCAATTGTCACTTGTGTACTGCTGGCTTAACAGAACTGGGTAAGGCCCCAAGGCCCTGAGACAGCTGAAGAGAAACCCCCCATAAGGCCCGGGTTTCAGATTCAGTTTTATAAAAGCCAAATGTATATAGGGATCAGAAGGTTTTCTCCCAGGAAACTTGAAGTCCATAGGAAGGTGTTGATTTTTAAAATACATGCTGCTTCCTGTGTTAACACCCTCGAGAGATTATTTTCTCATTTCCTAATGCCAAGTTGTATGAGAAGACTGGTGAAAAGCTGTGGTGACATCCACACACAAAGTTCTTCTCCTCTATGTTTTTATAGCTCATGACCCACCCTCCCCCCAACATCGCTGCCATTTTCTCTATGAAACTGTATCTGAGGTAGAGGTACTGTTCAAATCATAGTACACAACCGAATCATGTACAAGAGAAAGAGAAGAAAAGAAAGAACTGGGCCAGAAAGCTAGTATAGCAGATAAGGTGCTTGTTTTGCAGGTGGTCAAGATCAATTTTATGCCTGGTACCACATATGGTTCCCTGAGCACTACCAGGAGTGATACTTGAGTACAAAGCCAGGGTTAATCCCTAAGCACAGTCAGGTATGGCCTAAAACCTAAAATAAAAATGAAATTGATAATAAAATAACATAATAGTAGACTAATACCTAAGGACAGTAGAGATAAGGGCCAGGAGGAGCATCCCATGACTTGGAAGCTGATCTTATGTGCTAGGGGAAAAGACAGCTGGGGTAGAGAAGGGACCACTAAGTAAATGATGGTTGGAGGGCTTGCTCAGGATGGTAGATGTGTGCTGATTGGAGACTACGGATCAAACACGATGGCTGCTTGGCAACTGTATTGCAAACCATAACACCAAGAAGGAGAGAAAGAGTAAGAGGGAATGTGTCTGCCACAGATGTGGCAGGGGGGAGGGGGAGGTTGGGAGGGATACTGGAAACATTGGTGATGGAGAATGGGCACAGGTGGAGGGATGGGTATTCAAACATTTTATGACCAAAAAATAATCATGCAAGTTTGTAAGTCTGTAACTTTATCTCACAGTGATTCATTAAAATAAGAGAAAGAAAGAAAGAAAGAAAGAAAGAAAGAAAGAAAGAAAGAGAAAAAGAAATAAAGATTTAAAATTCATATAGAAAACAGGAGTTAACTTCATCACTTGTTCTATCTTCTGTTGGTGAAAATTGGATATAGAGTGGAAGATTCCAGGCCCAGCTGGCATGTGTCTAATGTTTAGATTTGACATTTCTGGAAAATAATTGTGCCACTATTTCTTTGTTTCACCTTCAGTCTTAGAACCTTAGAAACCCAATACTTCAAATCATCTGCATACTCTTGTGTTCCCTCTTTCCTCAGTGCCCAGGCTCAGATTACAATCTCCCAGGGAATCGTCCATGTCTTTACTAAAAGGTGTTGCTAATGTGGTAAACCAAAAAGAAAATAGAATCAATGTCACTCATAAAGAACCCTCCAGTAGAATTGAACAAGCACTGATGCATGAGTATCACATGAATATCACAGCTTCTTTCTTGCTGAAGTAGAAAACATTCAGTCCAAGGCTGTGCTCTATGTAGGCTCCCAAGGGTCTAGGCCAGCACTAATCTTGACTGATCAAGTGGGAACTCACTTGATAATGCTTCCAGGATGCCTTCCCTTCCTTCCTTCCCTTCCTGGTTTCCTCACTCCTCTACCAGTGCTCCTTGGGATCATCCCTGGGGGATCCTTGTCTTAGACTCTCTCACAAGAGCCCAGAATAATTGTTAAGAGAGAAATTCTTTCTCTACATGCTTTTCCTTTTGGAATAAGATGTGAAGATGGATGGAGTCATTCACAAATGGAGAAGTTATGATGCATTTCCCAATAGGCCAAATATTCTGCCTATGAAACAACGCCCAGCTCATTTCTGAGTTATTCTACAACTATAGAACAGTGCAAATAATGGGAAAAACCCAAGCTCTAGAGACAGGGTGTGCCCCAGTCCTAACACCTGTAGAGGGTGCCTTTCAAAATTATTTATCATGCAAGTCTGTAAGTCTGTAACTTTATATCATGGTGATTCATTAAAAATAAAATAAAAATGTCATTTGTACTATACTTTCTAATGTTCATTGCAGCACTGTTTACAATAGCCAGAATCTAGAAAAAAATCTGAGTGTCCGAGAATAGATGACTGATTAAAGAAACTTTGGTACATCTACACAATGGAATACTATGCAGTTGTTAGAAAAAATGAAGTGTTAAAATTTGCATATAGGTGTATTAACATGGAAAGTATCATGCTAAGTGAAATGAGTCAGAGAGGGACAGACATAGAAAGATTGCACTCATCTGTTAAAAATAAAGTAACAAAATGGGAGACTGTCTCCTAAGAATAGTAGAGATAAGGACCAGGATGATTGCCTTACAGCTTAGAAGCTGGCATCACATTCTGGGGGAAGAGGCAGCTCAGATAGAGAAGGGACCACCAAGTAAAGGGTGCAAGGAGGGCCTGCTCAGGATAGGAGATGCGTGCTGAAAGCAGATTATAGACCGAACATGATGGCCACTCAATACCTCTGTTTCAAGCCACAACACCAAAAGGAGAGATAGAGCAAAAGGGAATGTCTTGCCACAGAGGCGGGGTGGGGGGGGGGGGGACGAGTTGGAGGTGGTGAGAGGGATACTGGGATCATTGGTGGTGGAGAATAGGCACTGGGGTAGGGATGGGTACTTGATCATTGTATTACTGAAATACAAGTACGAAAGTTTGTAAGTTGGTAACTGTATCTCATGGTGATTCATTAATAAAAAATCATAAATAAATAAAAGAAAAATAAATTGATAAAATTTAAATTAATAAATTTAAAATTTTGAAGATAACGTTTGTGCCTACCTTAAAGGGCTCAATGATATCATTTATGCAAAGAATTCAATACTCTGATGCAAAGCAATAAATCTCAACCCCTCTCATTGACCTTTTAGTTTCAGATTAAATAATGCTATAATAGTAAAACCTCACCTGACCTGAGATTGAGTCTCTCTTATACATTCTCACAAACCCCTGTCCCTTGCCCATCTTAACCCTGGTCACTATGTATATCAGTGACATGCAGAATGCATGTCCTCCCTGGTGAAGTGTCTATAAGCACCTCCTTGTCTGCTGTTGCATTGACACTTTACATATGTGTGTATATGAGTTTGTGTTTGTGTACATTTATATATCTACATTAGTTTCCAACAGCTACAAATCAGATCACTGAAGCATCAAAATACTTTTTCCTTACCAGTCAGAATCCAAATCAAAGTTTCAGCAGGGCCAGCAAAGGAGACTGTCCTTCCTGGTGAAGGTGGACACAGTCATGTGGGAGTAGAATCTCACAGACCAGTATGACAGTTGAATCCTCACACCACTCCTCAATGCCAACCTCCGGTCACCCTAGGAAGGAGCATTGCTATGGTGAAAGTGTTGTCCTGGGCAGGAGAGAGAGGGAGCAGACTCAAGAGGGATGTCCCTGGGATGATGGGGTGTAGAGCTTGGCCTGCTGTCACATTTCTTTCTCTTTGTTTCAGACAGAATTAAAGGACACGATGAGTACGTACCTGAGGCATGGGTGCAGACACTTTCAAGGGGGCAAGTCTCACAATGAATTTAAGGAAAGCTTTCTTCATTTTTTAAAGAAATGAACTAAGGTGACAAATATATATATACATATATATGTACACACATATATAATAGGACACAGGATCATGAGTGTGGCAGTGACAAATCATGCATTTAAGGCTACATGCTTGCACATCCATGGCATGTATCATTAGCACCTAAGTACACTGCCAAGACTTAACATTATTTTGGACTTAATGAGGAGGAAAGTGCAATTAGGCCAGGATTCCGTTTCCTGAGTATATTCCACCAACTGTCTGGAACTGGTTTTCCAAAGTCTTCTCTTCATCAGGGAGTTGGTAACCACAGGTCCATGAGTTGAGACACACAAGAACCTTTAGCTTTTCATTCGAAGTGAGATAGGCCTATTTGTTGCTTCCAGTCATTTTCTCACACTGCCTGACTTGCAACAGAAAGGCTTCTGCCCTCCTGCTTCACTCACTTCAGTCTCCCAGCAGTTGTACATGGGGACACTGCTAAAGGTGTGTGAACTGTGTGAACACTAGGACCCTACCGAGTGTAGGCACTAGTCAAACTACACCCGAGATCCGCTTGACCTGTTCAGCATGGAACTGTCCCCTCAACACCCATGTTTAGGAGAGCCATGGCCTCAGACAGGGTTGAGGGTTTTCTCTTTACAGGAAAAACAAAGTGAGTCCTGACCTTTGCCCAGGTTTCCAAGTTTGCCATCTATTTATGCAAAACGGAAGATCTGGGGAAGACAATGAGTGAAACCAAAAGTTTTATTTAAGGATGGGGTTGGAGGATTCTAAAGTAGAATACACAGCAACACAGTTTGTTTTTCAAAGCTGTTATTGTTTGTTTTCTATTCTATTCCATTCCATTCCATTCCATTCTATTCTATTCTATTCTATTCTATTCTATTCTATTCTATTCTATCCTATCCTATCCTATCCTATTCTATTCTTTGTTTTTCTATTCATAAGGGGTCTCATGCATACACCAATCTTATCCCGCTGTCTTCACCAGAGCGTCTGTTTCCTTTATCACTGTCCCAGAGTTCCTTCATCCCCTCCATCCCATGTTCTTAGTAAGCTCAGTTCTGTAGACCCATTCTCAGATTCTGTTTTCTTCGACCATTTGTCACTCTCTTACTGTGTCTCCTTATGTCCCACAGGTGTGCAAGGTCTGTCTGTATCTCAGAAGTTTTATGTATAGACTCCCCCTGGCATAAGGGTCTGCCAGGGCATTGTCCAGGTGAAAGGATTCTGAGCACTCTTGACCTTCTGCATCCAGAGTCTTATCAGGCTTCAGTTTCCCACTTGTCTCCTGAGCTGGTGCAATCACTGGCTGTGGGTTGAGTCCTTAGTCTTCCAGGTTGGCCCCTCAGGCTGGTTTAAGTCTCAGTTGGGTAGTGGAAATTCAAGAGCCTGGAACAGTGGCAGGACCAGGCAGTATTTCAGCTCATATCTTGATTTTATTTCTTCCTCAAACTCCTAGTCATGTCCCCTGAATATCTGCCTACCTCATCTACTTCCTTCTGGTACAAATCCTTCCAGAAATATCTCTGTCAGGTTCCTGCCAGCCCCCAAAATTCCCCCAGAGAGACAATGGCCCTTTTCACTTTTGAGCGAGCACAGTCTCTTTCAGAATATCAGAGCACTGAGAAGAAGTTTTCCACCATGACTTTTCTCTAAAGAAATCCTAGCTTTTGACTTGCCCCACCTTTTGTTATGAAACAGGAGGAGGTTTGGGAGTCAGATCCCTCCAGTTTCCCTTTCCTCTCTATATAATATTTATTGCAAGCTCTTTGGCCAAAAAAACGGCACTCAAGAAGATCTAAGAGTAGAATTCAACTTATTATTGCCAAAATTACCCTGGGTCACACCACCCTTGATGTCTTCACACTGTCTAGGACATAAACTGAAACTCAGCTTTGATTTCCTTACCAGCTGCTGTAGGCAGCTCCTCCAGAGATGAGGTGCAGCTTTTAAGGGATGCACCACGACTCAGAAATGTCCCTTTGACATTGCGCACTGTTTGAGTGGGGCCAGTCATCTGAAGGTCATGGAGG
This sequence comes from Sorex fumeus, assembly GCF_029834395.1. Taxonomy (NCBI): domain Eukaryota; kingdom Metazoa; phylum Chordata; class Mammalia; order Eulipotyphla; family Soricidae; genus Sorex; species Sorex fumeus. The sequence continues at coordinate 75,718,459 of NW_026606094.1, read as the reverse complement.
GGTGTGGTTCTTCCCCATCTCAGAAAAGAGGAAAGGCAAGACCAGAAAAAGCAAGGTCTGTGCCCTGGCTGCAGCCCACCTCCAAGCACACCGCCCATCACCGCCCAGCTCCAGATGGTAACTATTTTCATGTCTTCCCAGCTTGGTTTGGCACAGAACAGTGTCAGCACCCTCCCCGCCCCCAACCACTATAATTAGATTGTTTAGGGTCAGTTCCTGTCATTGGCTTCTTGTTCTGGTTCTCCAGAGGCCCGACTTTGGTGCCCTGATTTCCTGGGCTGAGAGCACACAGACTGTGCCTGCATTTTCATTGTGAAGATTTGTCTTCCTGATCACAACCATGGAGCTGGAAACATGTCCCCTACTGCATAAAAGTAAAGTAAAATCCTTCCTTATCCTACCATGCAGACAGAAATAGTTACCATTCGAGGTGACTCTCCCAGGCTTTTAAGCAACCTATTTTGAAGATATTTCCCTTTGTTCTCTCTTGATCCTTGCAATCTTAAGATAGTATGAACAATAGGTCTTGGTGACACTCCAAAAGAACTGTCGCCAGTTTGTTAAGTGGGGTTTTCTCCAGAGCCACAGTGTAATGCTTGACAAGAAAGCACCATGCTCAGCATGAGCTGGCCTCGTATGATCAGGAAGAGCATGAAGAGGTATACTTTCACAAACAGGTATGTCCACTTGCTTGGCATACCCACTCCATTGCGGTGACCTTGGGCAAGTTACAAAACTCCTTCAGCCCATAGTAGAGCACAGAATCTTTAGCCAAGAACTAAGCAAACAGTTCAAAATATGAATACTGGGGCTGGAGAGATAATACAAAGTTTTGGGCACTTGTCTTGCATGTGACCAACCCAGGTTCAGTTCGCAAACACTCCTTATGGTCTCCTGAACACCACCAGAAGTAACCCCTGAGCATCACTGGGTGTGGCATCCCCCAAATACCCAAATACCTTTAATATCTTTCTCCTCGTAATGGTGCTGGAGTGCACCTTATGACTTAAATCACATCTTCTGGTGCAGGTTTTATCACAGGGAATAAAAGTGAAATCACATGGTAATTACTGGTTATATTAGTCTACTTAGGCTATAACCACAAAAAAAACACACTGGGTGGCTTAAGTCATAGACATTGATTTCTCATAGTTTTGAAGTCTGGAGGTCTAAGATCAAGATTTTGACTGATTCCATGTCTGGTGAGAGTCTTTTCCTGGTATGTAGAGTATTTTCATTATGTCCTTCCATGACAGGAGAGGATAGAGGGAGAGCACCAGCTTGCTGCTCTTTCTTCTTTATAATTTTTTTTTTAAGTTTGGCGTGGCTCCTCCCCAGCTAGCTTGAGAGCTCTGGGGTTTGTCCGGTGACCCTGGCTGAGAAGTGTAGGCTGTCTCTTATAAGGACATAAATCACTATCAGATCCCAATCTCACCCTCATGGCATGATCAAACACCAAGAGCTGCCATGAGCACTGTCTATACATATAGTCACAAAGGGGTCTGTCTTCGACAATGGCATGGTAGTGGGGAGACAGCTCAATACAGGTACAAGCACTAACGAATGCTAGCAAAAAAAGGATGCTGAAGCCAAACCTTGCTTCTGTGGAGAAAAGTAAGATGGTAAGATGGTGTGAGGTTGGACAGAGCTGAGAAGAAAGAGTCCAGGGTGCTTGTCTCCATTGTAAGGAGGGAGGCACAGTGAGGCAGCTTCTCCAGGAACCCAAGGTCATCTCCTAGGTCCAAACTAGTGCCTTTCTGTGGCCCTGTTCAAGGCTGGAAGGGAAGGCACCCTATCTGGAGAATCCTCCTTGGACTTCTGGAATCCCCTAGTTGAGAAGCACTGTTTAGAGCAGTGTCCCACAATGGGTGATACCACCCCTGTTGGGGGACATTGGAATGAGCCTGGTGAGGGTAGTAAGGGGGGGGGGCTTCTGGGACAATGCAAGACGCCCATGGTGCTTGTTTGTTTGAATAAATCACTTAATTACTTAATCACTTAACTTCCCGTTAGTCATCGATTTGCTCGAGCGGGCGCCAGTAATGTCTCCATTTGTCCCTGTCGCGTGCTAGTGTAGCCCAATGGCATCTGTTCACTCCAGGAACATGAAGGGCCTCAAACCGATCGTTCATGATCTTGACGAAGAAGTCTGACCATCTGGTAGGTGGGCGGCCACGCGGTCTCTTGACATCCCGTGGAATCCAATCAGTAACAGCTCTAGTCCAACAGTCATCTTTAAATCTCATTACGTGACCAGCCCATCTGATTTTCGACACCTTGGCAAATGAGACAGCGTCCCTGATCCTTGATCGTCGACGGCTGTCAGAACTCCGGATTCGTTCTCTAAGAAAGATTTACAGGGAAGCAGTGAGTTTTTTTTCCTTTCCTGAAGAAGGGGAAGTAGGATAAACATTTGGGAAGTTGTACAAAGTTCAGAGGCAGAACTGATATCAACTACTTAATTTTTAAATTTTTGAAATATCCTGGCAAGGTCCCTGTGACATATTCGATATACCAAACACAGACAACAAGACTCATAATGGGGACGTTACTGGGCCCGCTCGAGCAAATCGATGAAAAATGGGAGGACATTGCTACAGTGCTACAGAAATATTTAAATATTTATTGATTGTGGTTCTGTGATTTGCAAGTTTGTTAATGATACTTTCCCTTGCCCTGCTATGAACTGTGTTCACTTTACTTGATCACTTGATATCCGTTACTCATCAATTTGCTCAAGCGGGCACCAGTAACATCTCCATTCATCCCTGTTGCATGCTAGCATAGCCCAATGGCATCTGCTCGTTCTAGGAACACAAAGAGCCTCAAACCGATTGCTCAGGATCTTGATGAAGAAGTCTGACCATCTCGTAGTTGGGCAGCCACGTGAGCTTTTGACGACCTGTGGAATCCAGTCGGTAATGGCTCTAGTCCAGTGGTCATCTCTAAATCTCATTACATGTCCAGCCTATCTGATTTTCAATGCCTTGGCAAACGAGACAGTGGCCCTGATTCTTGAGCATTGATGGAGGTCGGAACTCCCAATTCTTTATCTCATTTGAGTGAAACATGATACTCAAAGCATATCTCTTTTGATACCTCTTTGAGAGACCTGAATAGCTTTCTCATCCTGTTGTTGTAGGGCCCAGGTCTCAGAGGCATCTGTTAATGCAGGAAGAACAGTGGAATCGAAGAGATGTGCTCAGAGCTGGAGGTTCTTTATTCTCTTAGTTATTTCTTCAACGCTCTTGAAGAAGTTCCAAGCTACTCTCTTCCTCCTGTGCAACTCAGGTGCCTGGTCATTTGTCATGTTGACTTCTCGACCTAGGTACACAATAACTGTTGCATTCAGAGATGGTCATTCTGTTGAGAGCGACTGGAATGTCAGGAACAAGACTGTTTCTCATGAACATTGTCTTTGTGAGATTCAGCTGTAATCTGACCTTTACACATTCACAGTCAAAGTCGGTCAGCATTTGTGCCACTTGGCTGATGTTTGGTGTTATTAGAATGATGTCATCAGCAAAGCGGATGCCGACCATCTATCTTCACTCCCATTTCTTCCCATTCTAGTCTCGTATGATGTTCTCGAGGGTGGCACTGAAGAGTTTCGGTGAAATAGTATTACCCTGTCGAACCCTTCTCTTGACATCAATGATCATTTATTTGTAGAATGGTGAGATCCTGGTAGTGAATTCATAATATAGCTCACGGAGGATCCTGGTGTATTGAGTTTGAGTGCCCTGATTGGCTAGTGCTTCTTCAATGACCGCTTCTGTCTCAACACAATCAAGGGCTTCTTGAAATCAATGAACGTTAGACAGAGCAAAATCTTGAACTCCCAAGAAACCTCAATAAGCTTGGTTATAGTGTGGATATGGTCGATGGTGCTGAATCCTTTTTGGAACCTGGTTTGCTCACATGGTTGTCCTTCATTTAGTGTTCTGCCAATCCTATTCAGGATGACTCGAGTGAACAGCTTGTAGATGACAGACAATAGATAGGTTGGGCGATAGTTGTCAATGTCGTGGATGTCTCTCTTCTTGTATAGTAGTACAGTCCTGCTGGTTTTCCACTGGGATGGAACCTTGCATTCAGACAGGTAGTGTGTGAAGAGCCAAGCCAGTGATGGTACGTTCTTCAGGTGTTCAGATCTGACCTTGTCTGGGCCAGGTGCTTTTGGTTTCTTTACTGACAAGATGGCATGTCGGATTTCGGAAGGGAGAACATTGGGAACAAGATGAACTGTGTTAAAAAGTCAAAACACACCTCCCCTGCATCCATCTATGATATCTGAATCGATTCCTTCATCCTCATTGAGGAAGACAGGGATTCATTCTAATTTCATGGGCAAGCATAATACACCCGGAGTCATCCATTCTCTGCCCCTTACTTTTCCTTTCAAGAGGTCCAGATACATCACATCTTCCAGGGCTCATCTGCTGTTCCTTCTTCATACTGTGTTCAGGAGAGTTTAATTTCCTGAGAACTTCCCCAATGTGAAAAGAGCAGAAGTACTTGTCTCGTGGTACCTCATGCCTCGCTTAATCAGTGGTGCCTAGCTTCCAGATTCTGCAGACAAAGATGATGTCCTAAGAAACTTCTTGTTAATTTTGACCCTGCTGTCTCAGAAGTGGGGACATTGTAAGTGACAAATATAAATAGTATTATCTATTTCTCTGCTAGCATTGGAAGTCCTTTCCATGCAGAAATTTGGCAATGTTAGAATGGGGTGTAGTGAAATGTTATACTGTACTTAATCCTGGCAAGTTACCAAGAGTATCCCACCCACATGACAGAGTCTGGCAAGCTCCCCATGATGATATGCCAAAAACAGTAACAACAAGTCTCATAATGGAGATATTACTAGTGCCTGCTTGAGCAAATCGATGAACAATGGGAGGACAGTACTACAGTGCTACTTAATTTTACTTCACCTATAGGTTATAGAATGTCAGCTGGAGCCCCCATTTTTGGATTAGACTTTTGGAATCTTTGTGCTCTTCTTTTTACCCATGTCCACATTGGCTCTATTCTGCATTGTAGCTTATTTTATCACTTTACTTCCTCTTGTCTTCTTGTATCTTTTAGTGACACATTCATTGGCAACCTCTAAGAGATGAATGGGTGATAGCCAAGGAACTGTGGTCAGAGTCGGAAGACATGGTGGGATGCAGGAAGAGCGCTAGTCCGGTTTCTATGTAAACGCACCTCAAACCTTGCTTCACCTCTGGCCTGAAATAATGTATGTTGAATCAATTAACTTTACCGCATTTGTAAGTGAGAGGAGAATATGGGCTCCTTCAGGAGAGGAACAGTTCATCTTTCACCTTTATCTCCTTTGGGCCTGGCACAATGTCTGCCCCAGACATGGGCTTTGATAATTTCCTCTTGGATTTGTTAATATTGACTGCTGATATAGTTAATCACCTTGAATAAAATATCTTTTCCTTCTGATCTCAGAACTAGTTCAGGAGAAGAATGTCCAAACAATTGTGATTGGGACATGTCCCACCACCATCCCAGTTGCACATTTCTCTGTTATATTCTCAGAAATAACAAGATCCAAGGATGACAGGGCTTAGAGCAGGAGGCAGCCAAGTACCATTAAAAGAGCAAAGGTTGACCGACGCTTCCCCCCCTAATTGAGACTTCTTCCTCCTACTCTCTCTCCTGCAAGTGGACTGATTCACACAACATAAATGCATGTTCATAATAATCTCCATCTGTGGACTGACTTGTATCACAAAGTAGTGGTCATTTGGTAAACTTCTTATCTTGGCACTCTATACTATTTTAAAGTGTATACTTAAATTCAGCAAAGGAAAATAAGATAGTTTGATATTGTCAATGCAAAGAGTCACAGTAATTTCCTGAAAACCTTAGGAAATCTCAGGAAATTTGGAGGTGGAGAACTTAAAAAAAAGATAAAATATGAGATTCTGGATTCCAGAGGTATCTCTAACCAACATTCCCACTGACTCATATCCTGAAACTGGATCAACTCTTAACCTTCTTCAACCAAATCATTGAGTTGATAAAATCCAGGAGAGTTTGAGAGCTTTTGTTTTTTGAAAAGAGATATGAAAGAACAAAGATTAACCTTGCCACCTGATTTTTTTCTTACCTTCAATGCCTAACCTAAACAGTAACACCAGCTCTTACTAACTTAAAAAGAAATAAGTCGAAAGATATGTTTTGAAGAAAATTGGGAGTATTCATAAAATAAGAGGGCTGCAGAAGAACTGGGTTTGGACAATGGGAGAAGCCAAAAGTTCTCCAAAGTTCAGAATAATTTAAAACCCCAGATATGGTTAGGTGCCAGATCTGAAGAGCACATGCTTGGCCTTTAGGAGATCTACTTGACTCTTGAACGTGGTAGTGAGAAGCATAGAAGAAAAATCTGAACTTTTAATTCCATAATGTGAGGCAAAGTCTTGGAATTATTCTTATGCTAACCCCCACACAAAGGAGAATTCCCCAAAGATGGGAAGACTGGAATGCCTGTAGGAAAATCAGGAGGTTTGATCATTAGAAGCCAAAAAAAAGAAATACCGACTTGAACATCCTGTGGAATGGCAGCACTCCTCTTTTCTCTGGATCCAACGTGGTGCATGCTGTCAACTTAGTTTAAAATATGCATATTTAATTTTTTTCTGAACTTGGACAATATTTTTCAAAACCCTCTTCCTGATGAAGGACTTTGATTTAGTTTCTTAGAGACAGGCCTTTTCTTCCTTTCCAACTTGATTTTCCTTTTCACCAAATCAAGCTTTCACATTATTTTTATTATTGCTATCAAAATTAGAATTGATATCAAAAGTATGTCATAGGTAGACAATGCAGTGCAATTGGTAGGGTGATTCCTTTGCATGTGGCAGACACAAGTTCGATCCCAGGCACTTCATATGGTCCCCTGAGCAGGCCCAGAGTAATTCCCAAGCCTGGAAACAGCTTTGAGCACTATCAGATGTGGCCCAAACTACCCCCACACACACCCCAAGAAGAAATTATGTCCCTCTTAATGGCTCTTTTAATCTTTCTCATCCCCTTCTGTCATCACACATGTGAGAAAAAAATGTGTCATAGAACAACATTCCAAAAGAAAAGAGACTGGCCATTAAGGCAGCAAGAAATTTCCAGGAAAGGGTAGAAGAAGAATTACTCAAAAAGATAACAAAGAAAATAGTGTAAAATAAAAATAGGCAGTCAGACCCATTGTCCTTCTCTTTAGGAAGAGAGTATAAAATGACGCACCATAGCCATGCTGCTGAATCCCATGCCAGGTTGTTTCATTGGGGGCACCCTGGAGGGGGGAGGGGGAGGCCCTCCACGACCCAAGGGACCCAGCCCTGGCAGCTGAAAACCTCCAGAACTCAACTACTGCCATGCTCACAGCCGCTATCCACACACTCGAGGCCGAGTCTCACCCACAAGTGAACTTTGTCCTGGACCATGTGGCCGCAAACATGTTATACCTCACACCACTAATATTCCAAGAGAAGCACTCCATATTTGGTGGGGTTTTCTAGTAGAAGGCAACCAATCTTAGAGGAAAATACATTTTTACAGATCACTTGATCACTTGACTTCCCATTAATCATCGATTTGCTCGAGCGGACGCCAGTAACGTCTCCATTTCTCCCTGTCGCGTGCTAGTGTAGCCCAATGGCGTCTGTTCATTCTAGGAACACGAAGAGCCTCAAACTGATTGTTCATGGTCTTGAAGAAGTCTGACCATCTGGTAGGTGGGTGGCCACGCGGTCTTTTGACATCCCGTGGAATCCAGTCGGTAACGGCTCTAGTCCAGCGGTCATCTTTAAATCTCATTACGTGACCAGCCCATCTGATTTTTTGATGCCTTGGCAAATGAGACAGCGTCCCTGATTCTTGATTATCAACAAAGGTCAGAACTCCGGATTCTTTCTCTCATTTGAGTGAAACATGATATTCCAAGCACAGCTCTTTCAATTCCTCTTTGGGAGACCGGAATAGCGTTCTCATCGTGTTTGCATAGGGCCCAGGTCTCTGAGGCATATGTTAATGCAGGAAGAACAGTGGAATCAAAGAGCTGTGCCGGGAGCTGGAGGTTCTTTGTCTTCTTAGCTATTTCTTCGACGCTCTTGAAGGCGTTCCAAGCCTTATAAGGGTGATTAGAGGCCGCCCCAAAAGCCTGTATCCCTCTCGGAGAGCCTGGCAAGCTACCGAGAGTATTTCGCCTGCCTCGCAAGCTATCCGTTGTGTATTCGATATGCCAAAACCAGTAATTTTTACAGATATATATATGTATACTGTATACTGTATACTGTTCTCCCGTTGTTCATCGATTTGCTCGAGCTGGCCCAGTAAAGTCTCCATTGTGACAATTGTTTGGCATATCGAATATATCACAGGTAGCTTGCCAGGCTTTGCCGTGCGGGCAAAATACTTTCGGTAGCTTGCTGGGATCTCCAAGAGGGGTGGAGGAATTGAACCCAGCTCGGCCGGGTTGGCTGCATGCAAGGCAAACGCACTACTGCTGTGCAATAGCTCCAGCCCCATATATATATATATATATATATATATATATATATATAAACCCACAAGGCTTAACCTTCAACAACATGTTAGTAACCTCTTACAGAATGGCTTTTGGGTGAAATACAACAATCTTCACATGCTCCCCTAAGAAACTTTCTTGGATCACTTTCAGTGGTTTATTCATAACAAACAATACAAAATGAAATATTTTGATTCTGTTTTGGGACAGGGGTTTGGGTTTGGGATGGAAACATTCAAAATATCATGGTGGGAGGATGTAATGGTTGTGATATTGGTGTTCAAATATTAAATGTAATCAAATATTATGAACTACTTTATAAAAATAAAATAAAATAAAATGAATAGGAAGTCAGGGCTCAGAGAGTTAGAATAAGGGTAAGGCTTTTGCCTTGAATGTTGCTAACACCAGCTCAATTCCTGGAACTGTATACAAACCCTCAACATTTCCAGGAGTGATCCCAAATCACAGAGGCCGGAATAGCCCCTGAGCACTGCCAGATAAGTCCCAGACCCTGCCAAAAAAGAGATTATAGAATAGCTATATATGAATGGTAGTCTACTATATGCCAGGGATATGATGTACTTATGAAACTGTTAACACCAGATCATTAATAATACCAAACACAACCATGTTTATAGATTGAGGTGACTGAATACATGAGTGGAATGAATGAGAATGATGTTAAGCAGATTCAGAGGACAGTAATCAGATGTTTTCAGGGCCCACATGCCTGGCTGAATCTGTTGACCATGTCCCCAAACAAATTTGAAGAATATTTCACGACTTTCCTGCTCTTGTCTCTGATGCCTCCCAGAACTTGCATTGCTTTTATAAATCTTAGATAAGTTGGTTCTGTGTTTTGTGTGTGTGTGTGTGTGTGTGTGTGTGTGCGCGCGGGGGGGGGGGGGGGGGGCTGGAGTGATAGCACAGCGGATAGGGCGTTTTTGCCTTCCATGCAGTCGACCCAGTTTTGATTCCTCCAGTCTCACAATGGAGATATTACTGGTGCCTGCTTGAGAAAATCGATGAACAACAGTAGGACAGTGCTACAGTGCTATGTTTTGGGGATATGCTTTTACCCTGGAATCCAGCTAATTATTTTTTCTTTTGTTTTTTAAAAATTTTATTGAATCACCGTGAGATTCAGCTAATTATTTAAAATCACACTCTACCAGGCCATATGTGTCTCATTTGTCTCCTGAGACAGGTGCCACACCAGATAAGATTTTTCCCTTTTCCATTCCAGACGTCCAGCTGAAATATAACTTGCTTCTGTATTCACCTTGATTCCTGTGATCAACCTTATAGTATCACTAACCACAATATGCTATAGTAACTTTCCCCCCACAAAGTCATGAGCTTAGAGTTCAGAAACCAGATCACTGGCATATATGTAGTAGCAGCAAACAAATGGTCATAGACTAAAAATGAAAATGAAGCTGCAATGATGTTCTCTGGACTTTGGGTTTGGATTGTCTTCATATTGCATAAGGGCAAGTTCACAATGGAACTCTTCTGTTCTGCCTTCCTCCAGTTTTTTCAGCATTTTGTGTTTGTGGGATGCATCAAATACAATCCTATCAAGGGACAGTACAATAGGACCATGTCTTGTCTACAGCCAGAAATTTTTATAAATGTTGCTCTGAACAGGGATCTAAAAGATGCATAAGTAGCCTTAACAGTTTCTTCTTCCTAGGGCAAGGAGCTCAAGTTTCTTTGTGTGGTTAAAACACAGGTCTTTTTGTATTTCCTTCAACTTAAACAGTAATTCAGTTAACTAGAACACCTCATTCTCTGAGTATTCTGATTTATCAAGGTTTTATTGTCCCGTTCTTGGACAGAATTTCCCCTCTGACATCTGCTGCAATTTTATGATCTTCATAAAGCAGTGCACAGCTTTTATGGAGGAAACCTAATTATAATAACTTACTTTTGTATATGGTTAAAGAGGATCTTCTGACAATAATCTACAATAAGGCAATGAAGGTGCTAATATCCGTATTTTATCTATGATTAAACGAAGTCTTACATGTCTACATATGCCTAGGTTCACAAGTTTGGTATAAGATTCCCAACCATTCATTCAGCAAATATATGTCAAGCACCTCCTGAGTGCCAAGAGCAGTGCTGGATTTGGGGATGCAATTATGAACCAGATGGACACTCTCCTCCCTTTCCCAGAATGTGTCTGACTCTGTGTTTTGTGATTTTCCACATTGCTTTTTGGAACCCCACCTCACCCACACCCCTGTATCCAAAGAGACTATCTGTGCCTCTTAATCCATGTGGAGGTGGTGTGTAAGAGTCAAAAGCGAGTCTTTTGGCTTGCTGGAAACACTGCACTTATCCCCCAGATCTTGAATTGACCTTCAAGAAATCTGAAATCTGAACATCCAAAATTCAATGTGCTGAGTTTAAAAAGTTGGATATAAGATGACTCACATGCCAACCAAATCAACTATCAACATTGATTTTTAAACTAGATCTTCAAAATAGTTTCTGAAAATTTCTAAAGGAATAGCTTCTGATTTAAAATTTGGATGCTGCCAACGAATGATTCTTTGAAAAGTGTCATTCAGATCCCCAACTGACAAATTCACTTATTGGTTCAGTTCTGTAACATAATTATTTTTTCTTTAAAGTGTGAAAAATTCTAAAGAACTTTGATTTTTTAATGTCACCTAATTTTGTTTGAAGAATGTCTTAATAAATGACTTAAGCTCCAAGTAGTTACTTTTATACAGAAAGAACAGGCATGACTGCAGAGACGATACTCGTATCACAGCCCCTAGAACTATTGGGTCAGAAATTAAGAAGCAACCAAGGAATTCAAATCTTAAAAAGAGAAAGGAAGGAAGAAATTTAAAAGGTTTAGATTAAATTAGCAGTCTACCTATATGCCAGAGTCAGCCTCCCGAAAATAGAATGGGGAGTGATTTCTCTTGTTCCATCTCAAATGGCTCTATAAATTGGATTTCAAGCCTTTTGGGGGAGTGGAGAGAATGTGAATAGAGCATAGAAGATGGGAAAGAATGGGAAAAGACTTAATAGAAGAGGAAAGATTTTTTAGATAAGCCTTCAAAGAAAGTTGACTTTCAGATGGACGGAACTAGCACTGCCAGACTAAGATATCAACTTGACAAAGGACAGAAGCATAACCAGAGTTTCTACGGAGAAAGCCCACAGCTTCTGCACTTATTAAAGTTGGCTTTCTCATCTTTTGTGATCTTCTTTTCCGCAAGTGAGGCCTCAGTTCTTGGCACTGCTTCCCTTCAAATCATCTGTCTTGGTCTGTCCTCTTCAGTTCACAACCCGAGTTTCAATGGCCCTTTTAAAACCTCAGGTACCCAGAGTGCGCAGACACTCTCAGCAGCGGTCACTCTAAGCCTGGCTATGCAACCTCACCAAGTAATGGCACCATAACTCAGTGCATGTAGCTTCATCTCCTGCTGACTTAATGTGCTGACTCCATTAGAACAGCCTGTTCTCTGGGTTTCCTCATGTGTAACTATGCTGGGAAGGAGGGGGAATTATTGGCTTAGCTCCCTTTGAAATTTCTTTTCCTTCTCTCATGATATCATTTTAAGCACAGTAATTGTCCTCCTCCTGGCTGCAAGCCTTTTGTCCCCTTTCCTCCTAGTCAGAACATTCTCTTAATATCTTGCAAAACCTAACAGAATTCAAGGAACAGGAGGTTCTGACCTGCCTTCCAGGGACAACTTCACGGCCAGGACTTTTGGTTCCCTTCATCCAAAATCCATCAAGAAATGATGGTCTTAGTCCCAATGGCCGATGAGAAAATGACACCTCCATGATAGTCTTGATGACAGATGAGAGACTCAAGAAGACCAACCTAAGCTAGAGCTGGAGCTTTGAGTCACAGAAAGTGTCTGATCCTGTTTGTCATTATAGGACTGGAGCGATAGCACAGCAGGCAGGGCGCTTGCCTTGCACATGGCAGACCAGGGTTCTATTCCTTCCTCCCTTTCAAAGAGCTCAGCAAGCTACCAAGAGTATCCCGCCTGCATGGCAGAGCCTGGTAAGCTCCCCATGGCATATTCAATATGCCAAAAACAGTAACAACATGTCTCACAATGGAGACATTACTGGTGCCTTCTTGAGCAAATCGATGAACAATGGGAGGACAATGCTACAGTGTGGACCATATGCTGGTCTCTCTGCTTCTGTTAAAATGCCTCCCAGGGCTTGAAAAGATAGCACAGCACTTAGGGTACTTGTCTTGCACATAACTAATCTCAGTTCAGTTCCAAGAACCCCATATGATTTCCTGAGCTCTGCCAAAGTGATTCCTGAGATCAGAGTCAGGAGTGAGCACTGAATATCTGCTGAGTATGGCCACAAAACAAACAAGCAAAAAAACAAAAAGCCTCTGTATGGCTCAAGGCCACTTTCCACAGGCTTGGACAAGCCTCACTCATGAGGGAACCTGCAGAAAAACCCAGGTATGTGGAACTCATGAATGAAATTCCCAATCTTTCTCAGAGAGGGACTGGGCCTCCTCCCCCATCTCCCAAGTTTACCTGTAACTTGGCAGTCACACTCACAAACTGCCTCAGGCTCCATATAAACTCATCAATGACCAAGATCCAGAGACTCAGAAAAAAAAGCTCCCGGAAGAGAGTGACGTAGGCCTCACCCATGAGTGAATCTGCTGTATAATCGTATTCTAAATTTCAGAATTCCTGAAGTGACCACTCATAATCTACTCCACTGATGTACCAAGAGTAGCACATATTTATTTGGGTTTTATATACATGTTTGTAATCTCTTATACAAGGGCTTAATGGCTCAAGGATGAAATATTTGCTCTTGGCGTGGTGGGAAGTTGCATGGTTGTGTTATTGATGTTTGAATATTAAATGCTATGAATTATTGTGAACAACTTTATAAAAATAAAAAAGCCTCTCTATGAACAAAAGGGAATGCCATGCCACAGAGGCAGGGAGGGGTGGGGGATGGGGGTGGGAGGTATACTGGGACCCGTGGTGGTGGAAAATGGGCACTGGTGGAGGGATGGGTATTTGATCATTGTATAATTGAAATCAAATCACAACAACTTGTAAGTGTACAACTGTACCTCATGGTGTTTCACTAATAAAATTTTTTTAAAAAGCCCCTCTACAAATTCTCAACTTTTATTGGAAACAAAAATATTTAAGTGCATACATACAAGTTAGCCACCAATTGCATAAGCAAAGTCATTGACTCTCCTTTCTTTCAGGTTGTATAAATTTGATGAGATTTCTTGGGAAATAAGACTGCCATGTGTCTGAAGTCTCAGGATTGAAAACACAGGCAAGCGGGCAATACACTGTACACATGAGTGTGCTGCCCCATTTGTCAGATACTTCTTGTAAATAATGTCTTTAGGAGTTCGGGAAGTGTGCACTAGCTCTGTGATTTGGACAGACAAAAAGTTTCCCCCAGAATGTCGATTTTAGAATGAGTTCCAGTGACAAGTTCACTACTTTAACTAGGCTCTTCCAGAATAGTCAGTCAATGATCATGAGTCTTTAATACAGCTGCCACTCTGAAGGAGGACGACAAAGGAGAACAAATCTGAGCTTGTCACTTGGAAAGTAATTCACTTTAGTAGGTGGTCTTGAAATCTTTGAAATGCTGACTTTACAATGACCCACAGAAACGAAATGTCAATAGAATTAAGTTGCAAGAGATAGAAAGCTGTCCCCACAGCCCATAGCGTGATCAGATCAGGATTCATTTGGGAATCCAGAGCACATGCTATTCTTGGCCAAGAGGTGAGAGGTACTGAACAGGGGTTGACCTTCCTGCTAGATCTTGCTGCCTTTCTTTCCTTGGAAAGATCTCACATTGCCTCAGAAATCCAGCATTCGTACAATACACCAAACTTTAATTTTTACTTAAGGGGGCCATAGGTCAGATTTTCTGCTTAGAAACTCAAGAAGGAAGGAAAATGTTCTTACATGAACCTCAAAAGAACTCTAAAGAACCTGTTTCCCCACTAGATAGAGCATATTCACACACAGAACCCCAGACTACTGACATATACCTGCACTTCAGGTAATTATTCTCTCAGACTCCTGAGCTTCTCACCCCTTTGACTGTAAGTGTGTATGCATGAGCACATCCACAGTGAGTGTGAAAACTTCTTTCTGCATGTTCATGTACACATCAACAACTTAAGGCTTAATTTTCCAGAAACCCAATCCATGTTTCACTTGAAATTTTTTTTCTGCATGATTGTAAAAGGAGTGCATGTAACTTCACAGATAGATGCCGCACTATCCATTGGTTTGTGCATGAGAGCATGAAAAAATGATGAAAATTCCCAGGACTCAATGCCCACCTTTGATATCCAGAAGTGTTTTGTATGTGGCAGAGGGTGATTACCACACTGATGGTAAATGGGCTTATTTGAAAACTTTATGGGAAACATTTTGATTTTCCTTTTCAAGACAGAGATTTGGAAATTTAATAGCCTCCTACCTAGTAGGGAAAAAATAGCACATGTTGGCACAATTTAGTTTTAGAGAAAGGTCAAAAAAAGTCAGTAAAGGAACATATTAGCCATATATTTTTGTATCCCCAGCTTGTTCCTGAGAGAATTTATCATGGAAGAGAAGCAAAGCCACTAGGATCGCAGGAACTTTCACCTCAATCCCCTGAAGCCCAAAGAGAAAAGCCAAACTCCCACTGGGACCCACGTTTCTCCAACTTTGTCTGCACCATTCCCTAAGACTGAGCAAAAGTTCAAGGAAACCAGAAAGAAAACAAGCCCGTCAAGATTTTCTGTGTTGGAGTTAACTTTGTGTGTAGACTTGGGGACCGCCAGGCATGGAGGAACGTTTCCTAGCCCCCAAGGTCCCCTCTCTAAGGAGGCAAGTGCCAGTCTCCGCGGAGCGAGTGAGCCTTGCCCCGTGCAGAGCTTTCCACAGCACGAACCTTTGCGTCTGGCAGGAACTTCTTACAGCAGCAAAAGGGCTGAGGCTCCAAGAACTGGGTATGAGCAGAAAAGGCCGGAACCTGGGGCTACCCCAGCCAGAAGGAGTTACTCTAGTCATTAATCCGGGGCGCTCCTGGGTCCTCTGTTGCCAAGAAACACACAGGGAAACTCCAAACTAAACTCAGACCTGCCCAATTCTGCAGGGTTCCTCTGAGAGGGCCATTGCGGGCTGGCTGGCCATGCCAGGCCACTTGGCTTCATCCTTCTGAGAGCCTCTTGGCTTTGCCATCAGCGGGACTTCATGCAGTCTCAGCAATTAATTAGCAATTAATCAATTCGAGTTTGCCGCTGTCCCAGACTGAGACACTCTGTGCAGCTGGGTTCACGGGCTTTGGCCTTACCACCAGGGTTAAATTCCTCTCCAACGTGCTATTCCTGCCTTTTTTGGTTTTACTTTTCTCCCAGGGAACTTTATCCTCTACTCACGACAGGATCTTGCCCGTCTCCCTACCTGAAGCATGTGTTTTAGGAACTCAAAGAAAAGGGGAGGGAACAGAACCTTCCGTGGGATCTGTGCAAAATTCTTTTGGAAATGAGTCCGTGGAGCTGAAAGATGCTTGTTTTGATTCGCTACTTCTCTTCCAGTTATTTATGCCCTATTCTAGTTCAAAATCTTTTCGACCACCAGAGGGGCTGTAACCCATTACTGCTAAGAAAACTGGACAATTCGCAAGCAGATTTCTGTATTTTTTTAGTTAGGCATGCAAATATAACTTACTCCCTCTCTTTCTTCCCTTTCCCCCTCTCCTTATCTTGTTTCTTGGGTTTGAAGCCTTAGATTGAAGGTGCCCTCGGATATTTTTAATCAATTATTTTCTAAAATAGGGGGTCATGGTTTAAATTAGTGTTAACATTATTGTTTTAGATTATAATGCTACTATATCATCCCTAGCCCAGAGTAGGGGTAATACCCTACACCATTAGCCCAAGGACTTTTCCTTCTCTCAGTAACCAGTTCTCTTGGCAATTTTCAGAAAATATTTACTCCTGAGGACATCAACCTTTTTCTGTGAAGTTGTACTTTATAATTGGGAAGTAATAAAGTCTTTTGCTACCAGTCAACTGATGTTGGAACAGAAAAATATAGCATATGCAGTGTGAAAAAAATGCATGTGAGTGTATTTTAGTAGAATTTCATTTATAAAAATTAGGTGCAGCTAGACCTGCCCTAGGAGAAGTCCTTAAATCTAATGTTTTCCTTTACTTCTCCTTTACTCCTTCCTTCCTTTTTCCTTCCTTCCTTCCTTCCTTCCTTCCTTCCTTCCTTCCTTCCTTCCCTCCCTCCCTCCCTCCCTCCCTCCCTCCCTTCCTCTTTCTTTCTTCCTTCCTTTCTTTCTTTCTTTCTTTCTTTCTTTCTTTCTTTCTTTCTTTCTTTCTTTCTTCCTCAGTAAAGCAAAAACATCTCGTAAAAGTCACATACAAGAACATGTGGCTAAAAAATGAGGGAAATGGCAGTAAAAATTGATTTTAGACTCCCTATATAAAGCTTTTATTCTGAGAACTATATTCTATAGTGAGAATTACCTAAGATTCTAGTCTTCTGTGATTGGCTAACAACCACCAAATACCCACTGGAAAAGCATTTTTATTATTTTTGACATAAAATAGTGCTATAAATACTGGCTTCTTCAACCTTGACTGGGATTTGGTGCATTTGCTGACTTCAAGGTAGGCAGAAGCAGGTCTAGTTATAGTTTCTATGTGGATCTGTTAGTTTTAGTCTGTAGCCCCATGTTACAGACTCAAATTTGATGATAAACTTGTCATCTATTTCCCAAAATTTACTTTTGGCCATAAGAGAAGGTCAGAGGCAACTGGTAGAAACATGCACAAACCAAGCTCTACCATTGGAAAAATAACTCCATTCAAGTCATGTTGAAAAAAGTTAATTTACCCTGCTTGAGAATAGGTGAAACACTATTTGGAAGATATCACAGTGAAGCAGAAACTATCTCTCCTGTTGGATCCTTGTTGTGTTCACTAGAATAAAATTGTGTTGGACAGCACATATTTACGTAGTCCAGAAACTCGATTTTCAAACCTGGGAAACATTGAGAGTTACCCTGAGAGCCTTTGCTCAAGTTAAACACTGAGAGACCATGCAAATTTATTGTCTGTATTGGCATACTTCTACAAGTAAAATTGAGTTCTATTATTAATTTAATTAGTGCATCCTGTCCAAAAGTCTGAAAATAGCCAGACTGATGGGGTTGTGGTGAAAAAGAAGCCCTCATCCACTGTTGGTGGGAATATTCTCTGGTTCAGTCTCTATGAATATATCTCAAAAAAAAAAACAGGAAGACCATGGGTCTGGAGCTATAATACAATGGGTAAGGCACTTGCCTTGCTTGTAACTGACCTTAGTTTGATCCCAGCATCTCAAATGGTGCCCTATGTACCACCAGGAGCAATTCCTGAGTGCAGAGTCAGGAGTAAACTCTGAGAACTGTTACATATGGCCCACCAACCAAACAATAGGTATATCAGCAATACTGATTCTTGACATTTATGCCTCCCAAAACAAAAAACATTAATTTGAAAGGATATATGTACACCTATGTCTATGATCACACATTGTTCTGGATAGAAGATGTGTGCTGAAAGTAGATAAATGACCAAACATGATGGCCTCTCAGTATCTGCATTGCAAACCATAATGCCAAAACATAGAGAGAGAGAAAGAAAGAGAGAGAGAGAGAGAGAGAGAGAGAGAGAAATTGTCTGCCATCGAGGCAGGGGAGGGGAGGGGTCGGGTGGGGCGATACTGGGACATTGGTGATGGAAAATGTACACTGTTGGAGGATGAGTATTTGATCATTGTATAAGTAAAATTCAAACATGAAAGGGGTGTTTCAAGGTAATTCAATTTAAAAAATGAAATGATAGACAAGATAAAGAAAGAGGTTTTACAGAAAAGGAACTCTTATTTAACTACTTGGATTTAGAGTAAGAGCTAATATTTGGGACTCCTTTCCATGTGCCTGCCAAATGGCCAAGCACCTTACATATTCAACCCTCCCAGAAACTGGAACTGGAATTAATAGTATCCCAAATTTAATATGAGGAAGATGAAATGATGGACATAACCAAAATATGGATCAAGAAGCTGGGTATATACGAATAATAGAATACTATGCAGCACTAAGAAAGAATGAAATCACACAACTTGAATGTAACTATAGGATATATGCTAAATGAAGTCAAAAAGAAAGGGATAGACCCAGAATGACATTGGGGTTAGAGTGATAATACAATGAATAGGGAATTTGTCTTGCACATGGCCAAGAAAGTAAGAGTAATTTTGTCTTGCACATAGCCAAGAGAGTAAGCCCTGAGCACCTCCAAGTGTGGACACACACACTCACACACACACTCATACACATGCACACACAAACACACACACACACATTGATTATTCTCATATGTGGGGCTCATGGAAGGTAGCAAAAAAGCCCTCTTCCCCAAACCCAAACCTGTCAACGAGAGAATTGATCCACATAATTGAGTTTGGGAGTGTTAAGAGAGAAGGATATTGGGCATCCTCCAGAGAGGGAAGTGGCTACACTGGTGATGGGTGTGGTTAGAATTATGTGCATAATACTGTAAATACTATTAATAGTACTGTAGACCACAATATCTCAATAAATAATTTTAAATTATAGTTTTGGGGCATAATAGGAAAAGTCTGGGATGGGGTCTTAGGCCACTCAAGTTGTACAATATGATTACTGGCCCATAGATACCTAATAATTTTGTTTTCCCTTTCTTACTTTTCCCTTAAGATCATTATTTTTTAATTTTTTAATAAGATCAATATTGTTTCCCTTAAGTTCAGTATTTTTTCTGCATGTAACTATTTCCAATCACTCACTGGTCAGTGAAATCCCTTTGTCAGCTCTATATTACTTCCCCTCATGTTCCTCTCTGAATCTTGTAGAAAACCAGCACTGTGTGAAGAAAACCAAGTTCACCCTTGCCATAATCTCTTTGCCTTGCCAGCTTCCCAATGACACCACTGAGAAGGGCAGAGGGTAGCAGGGGTGCGGGCCCCAAAGGAGATGGCATTTACCATTCTTCCAGGAGCACAGGTGGTAATTCGAAACAACAGCATTTCCATTCGGTAATGGGAAATATTGTGCTGTGAATGCGACATTTATGAAAGCAGGAGAACTGAATGCCTTGGATGGGGTGGAGTGTTGGGTGGGGGTTTCTGATCAGTTCACCCTTGTACACTACATGAACTCACTTAGAAATAATAAAGCCTCTATGCTCTCTCAGGCTTGTATTTGCCTTAAATTCAGGCCCACCAAATTGTGCCAAATTATGTGTTGTTCAACTTGGACTGCTCCGAGAACACTAAACTCATTTTGCAAGTTAACTGTGCTATATTTATAAGATTTTAGTGTTACAACTGGGAGTTATCAACAGAGAAAGGGAAATAAACAGATAATGTTTTAAAAGTCAAAACTACAGTCATTTTTAACTCAAGCTTGAATCAAATTTCATTTTGAGTTCCTGTGTGACATTGACACACATGTACACATATGTGACTCACATATACTATATTAGAATATGTAAATAAACAGGACTAAAATGGAAATCATACATTGTATTTCTAAATTTTGCATCTACTTTTACTTTCAACCCATATAATCATTCTTTTTTTTAAAAAAAAAGCAATGTAATGTTTTATTTAGGTGATTTTATCTTTCTGACCATCAAAATGCTTTTTCATATATCATTCATCTCTCACTAGATATCCCTTAATGAAATCTAGCACGTAATTACATAAATTAATTTTCTTGATTCCATATAGAACCCTTTTCTGGGTTTTTGTGGGGGGGGTTACACCTGGTGATGCACAGGGGTTACTCCTGGTTCTGCACTCAGGAATTATCCCTGGCGGTGCTCAGGGGACCATATGGGATGCTGGGAATCAAACAAAAATATGGAATGCTTCACGAATTTGCGTGTCATCCTTGCGCAGGAGCCATGCTAATCTTCTCTGTATCGTTCCAATTTTAGTATATGTGCTGCCAAAGCGAGCACCATATAATCATTCTTATACATGAAAATGTAATTAAGTATTTCTATTTCGTATCAGCTATTTTATCTGGATGAATGAAAATACTAATAAAATTCTTCTAATGTGATATCTTTTCAATTAAAAAATAATTTTTTTAAAAAACCTCTTTATCCCTCTGATCTCCTCAACAATAGGCAAGAAGGCACACACACTAATTGAGGTGGTTAGGAGGAGTCTGGAGTGTAGATATAAATCCAACTCTTCCATTTCCTGCAATGTGATATTGGTGTAGTTCCTTGACCCCTTTAAGTTTCATCTTCCTCATATTAAATTTGGGATACTATTAATTCCAGCTCCAGTTTCTGGGAGGGTTGAATATGTAAGGTGCTTGGCCATTTGGCAGGCACATGGAAAGGAGTCCCAAATATTAGCTCTTACTCTAAATCCAAGTAGTTAAATAAGAGTTCCTTTTCTGTAAAACCTCTTTCTTTATCTTTTTGTGAAATAAAAAGAATAAAAATAAATAAAAATATTTATTGTCATGATTATTTATTTCCTTCCTGCATGCCTTTATTTTTACCATATATATTAATTTTTCCTCCCTTACAAATAAAAAATGTTAATTATAATTTATTACACAAAGTATAATATTTTATATCCACATATACAAAGAATAAATGTCTCCTTCTCTGTCTTCAAGAATTCTTTCCTGCAGCAAACCCATCCCTGCTACTGTGCCTTACTTGGCACTTATGAACAACCTTACTTAGCTTCACAGTCAATGTGGCAGTAATACCTTTACCAGCTACAGTGAAGACTTCTGCAAACATCTGAAATTGCACATTCTTTTAGTTTTTGACAACGAATCTTTATTATATGCTTAATAAAAACTTGACAGAATAAATCAATATAAGAAATGACATGTAGATTTTAGGAAGTCAGCATTTTGTACTCTAAAAACAAATCTCACCTTGAGGACCTTGTGATGCCTCAGTGGTAGAGCACGGCTTTGAGTCTGATTCACAGGGCCATCCTAGATGCTCCTTGTACCACTCCATATGCCAAACTTGGCAGCAGCACTGCTGTTTCGGATCTTTCAAAACCACAACTTTATATTATTACTCTTAATGGAGGGGTGGGCCACAGTCTGCAGTGTTCAGGACTTACTTCTTGACTCAACACTCAGGGATTACTCCTGGTGGGGCTTGGAGGACCATATGGGGTGCCGGGGATCAAATCTACGTAGGGCATGTGCAAGACAAATGCCCTGTCTGCTGTATTATTGTCTATCCCCGAAGTTGCAACTTAAAAATAAACAAAATTTCCATGAAGAACCACTTGTATGCAAATTTCATGACTTCATCTACATGGAAAGTATCATGCTAGGTGAAATGAGTCAGAAAGAGAGGGACAGACATAGAAAGATCACACTCATCTGGAAAATATAAAGTAAAAGAATGGGAGATGAACACCCAAGTATAGTTGAGATAAGTACCAGGAGGCCTGCTCCATGGCTTGGAAGTCAGCAGCGCATGCTGCGGGAAAAGGCAGCTCAGATCGAGCAGGGAACAAAGGTGTTTGGAGGATTTGCTAGGGATGCGAGATGCGTGCTGAAAGTAGACTATAGACCGAACATGATGGCCACTCAATACCTCTATTGCAAACTCTAAAGGAAAGAGAGAGCAAAATGGAGTGCCCTGCCACAGAGGTGGAGCAGGGTGGGTGGAGGATGGGGTGGGAGGGTGGGAGGGCTACTGAGTTCATTGGTGGTGGAGAATGGGCACTGGTGGAGGGAAGGGTACTTGATCATTGAAACCCAAGCACAAAAGTTTGTAAGTCTACAACTGTACCTCATGGTGTCTCACTAATTAAAATAAATAAATAAATAAAGTCAAAGCTATACTTTAAAAAACAAAACAAAAAACTGTCAAGCATGTCACAATCAGGTATGCAAAAAAATGTAAATACCTTAGCCTGCTGTGTACCCACCAGCAAGTCCCCATCTAAGTGAAACCTCCAGCGACCCCAATGATACATTTAAACAAGGAAAGGTAAGGGGAAATATGGGGGTATGGTGCTCCCAACAGGTCATTCTGTACCTGTGAGGCGAGTGCATCAGCAGCCTGATGGCAACGTCAGACTTTCAGATACCCCAAAATTGCTGCTGTGCCTTTGGCCAGACCCAAAAAACTTGGGGCAAAGGTATCAAGAAAGTAAATGGCCAAAAGTTAGGTATGTGGGAGACACACCCACAAACCACCTCTGGCTCAGCTATATAATTGGAGGCACGGCCTCTCTGGTTCCTGATCGAACTGCTTAATGGCCATGATCCCAGAGACTCAGAAACGAATCTCGGAACCCAAAGGCTTTTGGCAGAAATGCATCCTGTTACTGCAATAGGTTACTGGTGTTGGGCCACTCCAGGTGGGAATAGGTTTCGTGCCTTGGCCTGTTCCCCTTGACAGCCCGGTGACCACCATCCTCCAGAGGCCACTGGACAGTCAGGTTTGGGCCTGCAGTGACGAGACATGCGGGGCCTCACCAGATGGGAATGGAACCGGTCCTTTTCTCCCCATCCCAGCGAGACCCTGAGTTGCCACCTACAAATGGCTTCTCTGCTCCTGATCAAGCTGATTAACGGCCATGATCCCAGACACTCAGAAACAAATCTCGAAACTCAGAGGCTTTTGGCAGCAATGCATCTGGACTGCATACAAGGTGGCTGCCGCCTCAAAGCTTATTGGAAAGCCAGGTATGAGCCAGTGGTGACAGGGCAACTGCAGTTTCATGGGAAGGGGGGCAGTACCGGCTTGTCCTTCATGCCCTATCAAGGTCACAAGTTGCCTCCAACAAGTGGCTCTCCGGCACGGCCATGGCTCCAGAGGCAGAAGGACTTAATCCAGAGTTCAGCAGCTTTCGGCAGAGAAGTGAACGTACCATGCGTTAAACTACAGCACCATGCCTCCCTGGGAGGGATAGGGTGTTGCTCCCTTCTGCCTTCCCCACCCCCCACCCCAGCAGCAAGGTGGCCACAGCCTCAGAGCTTATAGGAAAGCCAGGTATGAGCTGGCGGTGACAGGGCAGTCTCATGGGAAGTGGGGTTGCACCAGTTCATCCTTCACGCCCTATCGAGGTCACAATTTGCCCCCCATGAGCGGCTCTCTGGCAGAGCCATAACACCAGACACACAGAAACCAATCTCGTAATTATCTGGCTCTTTGCAGAAATCCAAAATTGCGAGGCCGCTGTTGCAGCCATGTGAGATTATATGATTCTCATAACCAGCTATAGAAAACAAAGTATTTCACAATGCCTTTTCAGCAGTTCTGACTGTTGGAGGTGACCGGGAAATGCTATACAATAATGGTGCATCTTTTGTTGAAATAATGAATGTAGAAAAGAGTTAAGTGAAAATTATCTGCCTCACAGGCATTGGGAAGGGTGGGAGGGGGATTTATTGGGGTTCTTGGTGGTGAAAAATGAGTACTGGTGAAGGGAGAGGTGTTTGATCATTGTATGCCAAGACTTAAACCTGAAAGCTTTGTAACTTTTCCCACAGTGATACAATAAATAAATATAAGAAATAAAAAGGTAAGGGAAAATAAAATTTAAAAAAATAAAATAAAAATTACACACTGAATGTCAAGCACCGTCAATCACCCAATTTCACGTGCCATGCAAACAGAAGCAAAAATAAATGAAAGCTTCAAGTTAAGAAGCTCTGTACTGCAAAAGAAATGATGGCTAAATAAGAATACAAACGGAGAGAAAATATTTTCCACCACTCATCTGATGAAGGTTTAATGTCTAGCATATATAAAGCACTTATAAATCTTAGCAACAAAAGAACAAACAACCTATTAAAAAAGAAGAGTTAGACAGACTTTTTTTTTAAAAAAAAAAAGACACACAGCTAATAGATACATCAAAAAAATGCATCTTCACCTTCATCAAGTGCATTCTTATTATCAGGACATACAAATGAAGATAACAATGAGATAATCACCTCACACCAATGTGACTGGCACATAGAGGAAAAAAGAGAGCAAAACCAACCAATGTTAGCATGGATGTGGGGAAAAATGAACCCTCATTTACTATTGGTGGAAACATAAATGGGTTCAACCTTTTTTGGAAAATAATGTGGTCATTCTCAAAAAAACCCTAAGAATTGATCTTCCATACAACCAAGGAATTCCTCTTCTTGGTATCTACCCCAAGAACACAAAAATACTATTTTGAAAAGACTTTTGTGTTCCTATGTTCATTGCAACATTATTCACAATAGCCAAGATCTAGAAACAATCCAAGTACACAAGAATGGATGAGTGGGTAAAGAAACTGTGGTTATATCCACAATGAAATAATGCTAAACTTGAGATAAAAGAAGAGGAGATTAAACAATGTAATTTGTCGATGTATAAAATGCGCTGGAGGACGTCATGCTGAAAGAAGTCAGACAGAATGAGAGTGACAGATACAGAATGATCTTTCTCATATATGGGATATAAGGAAGCATGGTAATGCAACAACAAATCGCAAAAGGCAACAGAAATTGAGAATTGGTCTATGGACTGAGCTTAACTGAGGGAAAAGAGAGGGTGGGTAGGTCTGGACAGGTGCTTGGGACATTGGTAGAGAGAAGGGCAGTCTAGTGGTGGGTGTGGTGTTGGAACAGTATATATATAAAATTCTATTATTAACTGTGTCACAAACCACAATACCCCAATAAAAAAGGGAGGGAAATCATAATAAACACCAAAGGCCTTAATTTATAGTGACTTAGAGCCGGATTTTCTTTCCATTTTTGGTTTTGGGGCTCACATCTGGTAATACTCAGGAATAACTCCTTGCGGGTGGGAGGGGCATATGAGATGCAAGAAACTGAACTCAGGTCTACACATGCAGGGCGAACACCCTATCTGCTATAATATGGCTTTGGCCCCCTATAGTAGGCTTTCTTATCCTTAAAATATACAAAATGCTATTAGTCATAAAAACGATGTTGAGGGTTGGTATTAATATTTCTTTTGGCCCACTTCTTATTGAAGAATTGCTAGAGAATTTTGTTAAATCAGAAATCAATTTTTATAAAATGTTATATTTAGTTATCAGAGTAAATCAATCTCAAAGGCAGAAGACTTTGAGTTTAATCTTTCCTTTGCTAAATTTCCAAAGGATGAAGTCCATCAAACGATTTAATAGCATATACTAACCCATGAAATAAAATGTGTTAGAGATTCAAATGGATCTCCATTTTATAAATATGTATATTAAGTCATATCCTTTAAAACAGAATTTGTCACTAAGGCCAAATAATTTGCTGTGTTCATAGAGGAACTTGATAATGTCTCAGCATTGCCTGAATGTCTGAGACATATGCTACCCATCAGACCCCCCAAAATGTACAAATGCATCTGTTTTTACTCAGAACCCCTTTACATCTTTAAGGGGTGAGCATAACTGAAAAGTCACAAGGAATAAAATGATGGCTGTAATGTACACAGTGCTAATCACTTAATCCACTCTCGAGTGCCTGCACTGTCAGGGCCAAGGATGATAATGCTGACAATAACACACACTGTCTGTGGGAGCTGTCACTGCCGCCCGCATCCCTGAGTGCTATTTGTCAATACCAGAGGGATTACAGAGAGACAAATCACACAACTGAGTAACATTTGTGTCCAACATGGATCCAGTTTCCTTGTTTGTCAGTGAGTGCTGATGGATCCAGGAAGATGGTGATGACATGCATTGGGCTCTCCCCAGGCAGATGTAATGGAATTTCTATTCCAGCACAAAGTAATAGGCACACGAGGCCAGTGAGGACAGTTCAGCAGACCTGGTCTCCAGCACAGCGGGCTCACTTAACTCAAACTTTACCAGAAAAGTCCCACCATGGGTGAAATCCAGCAGTAGAAGCTTCTAAACCATGCTAATAAACCAAAAACTAAAAGCTACTGCAGTGCTATTTGGGCTACCATTCCAGGGCCTTCCTCTACTCGGCCTGACAAGCAGTTTGAGAAACACACAGGGATGGGGTGAGATTAAGGGAAGTTGTAGAGTGCTCGTTATTCCTGCAGCTTCCAGTCATCACTGGCAGGAGAGGTCGAAGCCCCGCAACTGGTTAAAGTGTTGCCGAGCTTTGGCTGCAGATATCCAGTTAGGTGTGGTGGCAAGGTTGGCTCATGTTTACTTCAAAGTTCATCATCGCAAGCACAAGTTATGCTTTCACACACCTTCACCAAAATCTCCATCCCAATTCAGTTGACATTTGAAAAGAAAATGATGGGGTTAGTTGGTCAATCTTCATTCTTCAGTGGGGGATGTATAATCATGTCTAGAATGACTGGGAGACAGTTAAAGATGATCTGGTTCATACAACCTTGGTGATTTTCTTTTCTTTTTCATTTTTGTTTTGTTTTTGGACCATACCCAGCAATGCTACAGGCTTACTTCTGGCTTTGCCCTCAGCAGTCATGCTGGCAGGCTCAGGAGCCCATACAAGATGTCAGGGGTTGAACCTGGGTTGACCGCATGCAAGGCAAACACACTACTTACTGTACCATACTTCCGATCCCATGGTGATACTATTTTTAACTTTCATATTTTCTGTTTACCTAATACTTATTCATTTATTTTAATCACAATAATTCACAATATTGTCAATGATAGTGTTTTGTGCATGCACCAGAGTGCCTGTTTCCCTGCAACATTGTCTCAGGACCCCTACTAAAGTGCTGTCCCCCCTACCAGCCTCTTTCTCTGCCATAGTAATTTCAGTTCTGTAGACCAGTTTTTAATATTCTGTTGCTTTAGGTCAGTTACAATATGTGTTTGTTTATATCCCTCACATGAGAGAGATCATTCTGCATCTGTCTCTTTCCTTCTGACAACGCTCAGCATGATACCCCCCAGTTCCATCGATTTAGACAAATTGCATGATTTTGTATTTTCTTATAGCCAATTAGTATTCTGCTGTGTATATATACCTTAGTTTCTTTATCCAGCCAACTGTTCTTGGACACTTGAGTTGTTTCCAGATTTTGGCTATTGTGAACAATGCTGCAATGAACATAGGAGCACAAATGTTGTTGCAGAATAGAGGTTTGGGCCTTGGGGCCAAGAAGTAGAATTGCTGAAGTGCATAGAAACTCAATTCTTAGCTTTCTGAGAAGTGTTTATATTGTTTTCCAAAAGGGTTGAATCAGGTGTAATTCCCGCCAGTGGTGAATGACGGTGCCTTTCCCTCACATCCGTGCCAACACTGGCTGCTTTCACTCTTTTTGATGTGTGCCAATCTCACTGGTTTGAGGTGCAATCTCATTGCTGTTTTGATCTTCATTTCCCTGATGATCAGTAGTGCAGAGCATTTTTTTTTCACACAGCTACTGGCTAATCTCACTTCCTCGAAGCTAGCATTGATGTACACATTTTCATTTCTGGTGTGATAGACAATTCCCTACCAAGCAGCACGTTTCATACTAAACACATTTCATGTGTCCCGACCTCTAAAAAACCCCCTAGCAGGTCCTACCATTTAAGTACTGGGAACAAACAGCAAGGTGGATATTCAGCCCCCTGTGCCTGAAGTCCACAGCTCGCCTCCTGCTCTCTGAAGACTGTGTTCTCCTTGCTCCAAAGTGACTGCAGAGCAGTGCCATGTGGAGAAGGATTTTAAGAAGCCAGGACCTAGAGGACATACAGAGTCCCATGTGGCCTTTTATCTTGCTGGAGTCCCTGAGAACCTTCTTGCAGACTCTGAGGGAGTGGGGAGGGGCTGGTGTGGGACAGAAGCCCTACTGGCCTCAGGTATTGTATGGGAAATGCATGCATGTTTCAACCCCAGGGCCTTTGCACATATTGTTTATGTTTCGTGGAATACCAAAATTTCTCCAGCCTTAGAATTTCTTGTTTATTCAAATCTCTGTTCATACTTAGGTTCCCTGAGAGACCCTTCCTGCACAACTTATCTCAATACCCTTCCTGAACACAGTATCTCAGTACCTTCAGAGAGCATCACTTTTAATCCTCAATTTACCCACTGTTTTCCTTCCACTGTGATTTTATAATTTCATTGTGTTTTACTTATTGTGTATTTCTCTGTCTAGCTTTAAGTTCTATGAAAGTAGAGGTCTTGTTGTGTTTATTGCTTTAGTGCTAGTTGCTACATTTATGCTTGGTACTTAGAGTTATTCCATAAATATCTGCTGAACAAATAATAGCATTCCTCCTAACATATTGTGCTGGAACTACAAGGGGCCTTTTAAACTATTAGCTCATCCTTTCATTTTTATACTTGAGATTGAGCTTTTGGAATAAGAAATAACTTACCCAAGAATACTTGACTAGAAAATAGTCAAGTGACTGGCTTGGGGAAAAAAAAACCAGGTCAAATGTGAAGTGAAATAATAGTTCTGAGAAAACAGAAAGGAAGTAAAAGAAATAAAGAGAGAGAAAGAGAGAGGAAAAGAGAGAAGGAAAGAAGGAAGTAGGAAGGGAAGGAAGGAATGAAGGAGGGGGGGTAGGATGGAGGGTAGGAAGGAAGGAAGGAAGGAAAAAAGGAAGGAAAAAAGAAGGGAAGATTTCATCCTTGGAACCCCTTTTGGTTCCCCAAACTCTGGCAGGAGTGATCCCTGAGCACTGTGGAGTGTGGCCTAAATATCAAAACAAAAAGAATGATCAGAATCCCCGAGGAACAAAACAAAAAGTATGAGAAAGAGTCATTTGTCATTAAAATCATTGAATCATTACTGAGAAGTTCTCAGAGCTAAAGAGTGCAAGCACCCAAATTCGAGTCCCAAATAGGACCAGTCAAAAGAGATCTGAGATCCAAATAACAAATGTTTTTGTGTGTGTGCCATAGCTAGAAGTACCCAGGGGCTACTCTTGCCTCTGTACTGGAGGGGAGTGGATATCATTTCTTTGGGACCTCACTACATGAGGTCTATGCAGTGCTAGGAATTGAACCTGCTCTCCAATGTTCAAAAACTATGCTCAACCGATTGAACTGTTCCTCTCATCTTCAAATCTAACTTTTTTCCATATAACAAAATGAGGTAGTAATGAGATATGATTATTTTCAATCTTTGTCATAATTTCTTATTTATCCTCATAACAACCATTGAAGTAGATACTATTGTGGGAGTTGAAAGCACTTTTAGAGTTTGTTGAAGAAAAAAACCAAGGCTTAGCCACAGAATGGGAAGTTTTAGGACAAGAGGCAGCTGAACAAACAATGATTGATTCAGATTTTTCTATTTATTCCAACAATTGCCAACACCTTCTATATGTTACCTAAGAGAGGGAATGATGTTAGACTAAGTTTTTCTGCTCCTACTCCACCACTCTGCATTCACTTTGCACACACACAGGTGAGGTGGGAACTGCTTTCTGTTGACCAATGGGTGACAAATCAGTGTCAGGATATCCGACTTTCTGCTCTAGAGTTATCGAAGGGGCATTCTGGTGCTGAGCAGGTAGCGGATTTGGAGTAGACTTTCAGCCCCATGAGCATATCACCTTGACAGTCCAAAAACAAAGCTCTGTTTTCTCCCTGGCAATGTAGGAATTGTGCTAGCTACCACAGAGAATTATTACAAGGCTCATTGAAATTGCATATGTGAAAGCATCTCCTCCCACCCAATCCTGCCACCCGGTTCTGAGCTGGCATGTAGTGAGAAACCTAAAATAAATAAAAGGTATTAGCTGTTACTACAGAGAAGCTAATCCTCAACCGACAAGGTTCACACTGTCCCTGGCAGGGACTGCAGATTTTATCGCAAACCTCTGGCAGCCGTGCCTAATATAACTCTGGCCACTCGTGTGCATTTGTTAAAGGATACTACCCAGGCCCAAAGCAGAGGCCCCACATTAAAACAGTTATTATAGTGGGTCACTGGGGTTCTTTTTTCCCTTGGCAACAATGAAACTACATTAACAAGCATTCACCAAGGCAAAGCATAGGCAAGGAACTTTAGAACTTTGCAAAAATAATAAATTCTTAAAGAGATATACTGCCTCACAGGCCCACCTTTGGGGATTCTGGCCTTTTCGCACATGCTGGGCAGCTGGAGCGTGCTGAGCAACCCTATACACATCCATCCTTGCGGTGCTGGAGGAATCGCAGATGCCTGAAGACTCTGTTAGCTAAAGATGCCTTGACTATCAATCCTCACTTCCTGCTCACTTCCTCCCTGTGTCCTCTAACTCCCTAAACTGCCTGAATCTGATATTCTGTGACCTTCTCCAGCCACACAAACTTGAAAGCCAAGCTGATAAATCAATGAACAGAGCTGACAATAAGTTCAACCCTATTCTTTGGATCACAGGATCAAACCACTCAGACAGAGAGACCATCAAGAAGAACCAAGAGGGTTATTAGCCCCAAACTCAAGCTGGAAGCAAGCAATCCTTCTAAAACACACCATGAGTTGGAGAAGCAAAGACCACAGGAATAACGATGGTGAACTGGTGGCTAATCAGTTTTACCAAGGGTATACCTTCAATATGTGATGCATTCAGAGCACATATTCTCAAAGGTCGTCCGGCCAACCCTTTCAAGTAGAAGAGTCAATCATAAAGTAATTTCATTGACTGAGTAATGAACCCTCCCAAATCAGACCACACCCTCTTTGGAATAACTGTAATACAGATAACCTTCAGAAGAAGTGGTGATTATCGGAAGGATAAACAACAACTGACCCTTGGAGGAGTATAAGTACCATGGACAAGTTCATAGCAGAAGAGATGTATTTCAGGAACCAAAAAAAGCTAACATGACTCTAATAAAGGGCAAGTGTGTAGAAGCTAGTAGATCATGCAGAGGACTTTGTTTTGATTCTCAGACAGGGGAGGGGGGCTTTTTAAGAGGGTATTGTGTGTGTGTGTGTGTGTGTGTGTGTGTGTGTATTGAACCTAATATATACATGTTCTCAGGTCTCAGCGTCTATCTATGTCCACAGGACACCCACACAATCAAACATTTGCTCCAGTCCTACTGCCTACATATAAGGCTCCACCATGAACTTAGATGTCTAACTATAACCCTGCCATTTTCCCTGATTCCATTTACCACTTATAGAATCAAGTGAAATACCATATCTCTAAAAATGGACTCTGACTTCCACAGAAAGTATATCCATACATGAAAGACAAGAGGGAAACAACAAATCAATTCTTTTTCCCCACTTGACTTGGTTACATTTGGACCCTGTGTTTCCATATGACTTTTCTGGAGATACCAGTTGATGAAGCTATGATTATTTTCTCTTTGCAAAGCTGTATTTAATCTCAAAATCACATCATCACCTCATATTTCCCCCTTCCTTTCATGGCTCACTTCTCTTCTATCTGGTTTATTGCCCCTACCTCCAGCTAAGCAGTAGAGCTTGGGTTTGGCCTCTGCTTTGTGTTCATCAGAAACTGCATGTGGAATCTGTGTTTCTGTATATCTTCTGTGGCTATGTGTGTGTACTTGGTGGACAGTGGACGTCTTTTGTGAGGGAAGGAGAGGTTGGAATCATGACAAAGTCACATTTGTGCTTTGAAAAACCTGGCTGCATGTGAGTGGAAAGGGAGCCAGAGGCTCTGGTAGCAGTTTAAACAAAGGTGATGGTTAGTTGGTGTCCTGATCATCTCTTCATTGTTAGTTGTCTTAAGACATAGAAACCACCGTTAGAGATTTACTCCTTCAGGTTAGATACTTGAACCCTGTAACTGTACAAGTGCTACAGATTTTCCTAGCATCATGTTTGCTTTCATTTGGAAAATTTAGCTTGCAAGTAGTCATCTTAAACCATGTTGCTTGTGGTAAAATGTATTAATATAGGTAAATATAGCTATCTTTAATGAGGAAAGTGAGTTTCTAGTTCTCTTCTTCCAGGCAGTTTATGTACACTAGTATAAATATAACTGAATAACCTTTACTTCTTGATTAAGCTCAAGCTCATTGAGCTGTATTACTAATTCTGTATCCAAGAAACCCCTTGCTAACTCTATTTGCATGCTAGTTGCTATTAATTTTTTTGCTTTGCTTAGCATGTTGAATCATGCTTTTGTCCTGACTGAATTACGGACAAATTGCCTTTGATTATTCCATGCTTAAGGAGCATGTTAATAGTGGGGTTCAGAAAGCAGATGGTTATGGCTCAAATCCTGGCTGATTAGGTATATGATTTAAGATTGGGTCACTCCCTTACTGTCTGTCTTTAAGTGCTACATGTGAGATATATTAAGTCTGTATCTGTTCCTCTGCTTATGATTGACAACTCAGAATGATACCCTCTAGTTCCATCCATGTCAAGGGGATTTTCAGGGTTTGTCCCTTTTCATTGCTGCATAGTATTACGTTATGTGTATGCACCAGAACTTCTTGATTCATTCACATTTAGTTTGTCATTGTGTTGTTTCCACGTCTTGGTTGACATATTAAGAACTGAAATGAAAACTTATTGCATATGTCCTTTTAAATTAATCTTTTTATGTTTGGGGAATGGATACTAAGAAGTGGTATTGCTAGACTACATAGTAATTCCAGTCCTATTTTTAAGAAATATTCATATTGATTTCCATATAGGTTTAGCCAGAAGACATTTCCCCAACAGTGAGTGAGAGTTCCTTTCTCACTACAATCTGTCAATACTGGTTTTTTCCTGACTTTTTTTTTATGATTTTTTTTCCCTTTATTTTATTTTATTTTTTTAAAGTTGTAGATTTACAATTTTTTGTGCTTTGGTTTCAATTATACAATGATCAGATACCCATCCCTCCACCAGTGCCCAATTTCCACCACCATGGATAATATCCCTCCCACCCCCATCCCCCCATCCCCCCTGTCTCTGTGGCAGGGCAATCCCCTGTGTTCTCTTACTCTCCTTTTGGGTGTTGTGGTCTGCAAAAGAGGCATTGAGTGGCAAACATGTTCAGTCCATAGTCTACTTTCGACATGCATCTCCCCTCCTGGGAGGATCCTCCAAACATACTTTATTTGGTGCTCCCTTCTCTATCTGAACTGCCCTTTCCTCTAGGATACCCGGCTGGCCTCTAAGTTATGGAGTAATCCTCCTGGTGCTGATCTCAGCTATTCTTGGGTATTAATCTCATACTTTGTTACTTTATATCCCCCAGATGAATGCAATCTTTCTATGTCTATCCCTCTCTTTCTGACTCATTTCGCTTAGCATGATACTTTCCATATTGTACCACTTGTATGTAAAGTTCATGACTTCATCTTTTCTAAGAGCTACATAGTACTCCATTGTGTAGATGTACCAAAGTTTCTTTAACCAGTCATCTGTTCTTGGGCATTCAGGTTTCTTCCAGTTTCTGGCTATTGTAAAGAGTGCTGCAATGAACAAACAAGTGCAGATGTCACTTCGACTACACATTTTTGCCTCTCTGGGATATATTCCCAGGAGTGGTATTGCTGGGTCAAATGGGAGCTCAATTTCTAATTTTTTGAGCATCGTCCATACTGTTTTCCAGAAGGGCTGAACTAGTGGACATTCCCACCAACAGTGAAGGAGTGTCCCTTTCTCGCCACATCCACGCCAGCATCGGTTGCTTTTGTTCTTTTGAATGTGGGCCAGTCTCTGAGGTGTGAGATGGTATCTCATTGTGGTTTTAATCTGCATCTCCCTGATGATTAATGATGTAGAGCATTTTCTCATGTGCTTTTTTGCCATTCGGATTTCTTCTTTGAGAAAGTTTCTGTTCATTTCATTGGCCCATTTTTGGATGGGGTTGGATGTTTTCTTCTTGTGGAGTTTAACCAGTATTTTGTATATCCTGGATATCAACCCCTTGTCAGATGTGTATTCGGTGAATATCCTTTCCCATTCTGTATACTGTCTTTGTATTTTGATCACTGTTTCTTTGGAGGTGCAGAAGCTTCTTAGTTTAAGATAGTCCCATTTATCTATCTCTGTTTTCACTTGCTCGGCCAGTGGCGTGGCATCTTTGAAGATACCATTAGCTTCAATGTCATGGAGGGTTTTGCCAACTTTATCTTCAATGTACCTTATGGTTTCTGGTCTGATGTTGAGGTCTTTAATCCATTTTGATCTTACTTTTGTACATGGTGTTAGGCAGAGTTCTGAGCCTATTTTTTTGCATGTAGCCGTCCAGTGATGCCAACACAATTTATTAAAGAGGCTTTCCTTACTCCACTTCACATTACTTGCACCTTTATCAAAGATTAGATGAGCATATGATTGAGGAGAGATGTCAGTGTATTCAACCCTGTTCCATTGGTCTGCAGTTCTGCCTTTGTTCCAGTACCATGCTGTTTTAATTATTACTGCTTTGTAGTACAGTTTGAAGTTCGGGAGGTTGATTCCTCCCATTTTCTTTTTCCCAAGAATTGCTTTAGCTATTCGTGGGGGCTTATTGTTCCATATAAATTTCAAGAGTGTTTGCTCCATTTCTTTGAAGAATGTCATGGGTATCCTTATAGGGATTGCATTGAATTTATACAATG
Organism: Sorex fumeus; assembly: GCF_029834395.1. Classification (NCBI taxonomy): domain Eukaryota; kingdom Metazoa; phylum Chordata; class Mammalia; order Eulipotyphla; family Soricidae; genus Sorex; species Sorex fumeus. Next base: position 75,683,406 of record NW_026606094.1, on the reverse strand, counting down.
CTTTCGGTAGTATTGCCATTTTGACAATGTTAAGTCTCCCGACCCATGAGCAGGGGATATCTTTCCATTTCCTCATGTCCTCTTTTATTTCCTGAAGTAGCGTTTTGTAGTTTTCTTTGTACAGGTCCTTTACTTCCTTAGTTAAGCTGATTCCTAGGTACTTGATTTTCTGGGGCACAATTGTGAACGGGATTGTTTTTTTCATGTTGCTTTCTTCTCTCTCACTGTTTGCGTATAGGAAAGCCATGGACTTTTGGGTATTGATTTTATAACCTGCAACTTTACTATACGAGTCTATTGTTTCTAGGAGTTTTTTGGTGGAGGTTATTGGGTTCTCTAAGTAGAGTATCATATCATCTGCGAATAGTGAGAGCTTGATTTCTTCCTTTCCTACCTGAATGCCCTTAATATCTTTTTCTTGCCTAATCGCTATTGCAAGTACTTCCAGTACTATATTGAACAGCAGTGGAGAGAGTGGGCATCCCTGTCTCGTCCCTGATTTTAGAGGGAAGGCTCTCAGTTTTTCCCCATTGAGGATGATACTTGCTGTAGGCTTGAGGTAGATGGCTTTAATTATGTTGAGGAAGGTCCCCTCTATACCCATTTTGGCTAGGGTTTTCATCATAAAGGGGTGCTGGATCTTATCAAATGCTTTCTCTGCATCTATTGATATGATCATATGCTTTTTATCTTTTCTTTTGTTGATATGGTGGATTATGTTGATTGATTTCCGAATGTTAAACCATCCTTGCATCCCTGGGATGAATCCTACTTGGTCATGGTGTATGATCTTTTTGATGAGTAGTTGGATTCTATTTGCTAGTAGTTTGTTGAGGATCTTTGCATCTGTGTTCATCAGGGATATTGGCCTGTAATTCTCTTTCTTTGTGGTATCTCTGTCTGCTTTTGGTATCAGTGTGATATTTGCTTCGTAGAAACTGTTCGGAAGTGTTTTTGATATTTCAATTTCGTGGAAAAGCTTAAAGAGCATCGGGAGTAAGTCCTCTTTAAAGATTTGGAAGAATTCATTAGTGAATCCATCCGGGCCAGGACTTTTGTGCTTGGGGAGACTTTTTATTACCATTTCAATTTCCTTGATGGTGATAGGTCTGTTCAGGTATTCCAGGTCTTCTTGATTCAGCCTTGGGAGTCTGTAGGAGTCTAGGAATTTATCCATTTCCTCGAGGTTTTGATGTTCCGTGGCATAAAGCTTCTCAAAGTACTCCCTGAGGATCCTCTGAATTTCTGTGGTTTCTGTTGTAATGACCCCCTTTTCATTTCTGATTCGGTTTATTAGGGTTTTCTCTCTCCCTTTCTTTGTGAGTTTTGCTAGAGGCTTATCGATCTTGTTAATTTTCTCAAAGAACCAGCTTTTGGTTTCATTGATCTTTCGGATTGTTTTTTGGGTTTCCATCTCGTTAATCTCTGCTCTGAGTTTTATTATTTCCTTTCTCCTGTTCGGGTTGTGCTCCTTTTTTTGGTCCTTCTCCAAGCTCTTAAGCTGTGAGGTTAGGTTACTTATGTGTGCTCGCTCCACCTTCCTGAGGAATGCTTGTAGAGCTATAAACTTTCCTCTTAACACAGCCTTTGCTGTGTCCCATAAGTTTTGGTAACTCGTGTTCTCATTTTCATTCGTTTATAGGAATCTTTTGATTTCCTCTTTGATTTCCTGTCTAATCCACTCGTTGTTCAATAGTGCACTGTTTAATTTCCAGGTGTTTGATTTAGTTTTCTGTTTTTGTGTGTGATTTACTTCTAATTTCAGCGCATTATGGTCTGAGAAGATTGTTGATACAATCTCTACCTTCTTAATTTTATGGAGGCATGTTTTGTGGCTCAGCATGTGGTCTATCTTGGAGAATGTTCCATGTACGCTTGAGAAGAATGTGCATTCAGCTTTTCGTGGATGAAGTGTCCTGTATATATCTACTAAGTCCCTTTCTTCCATTGTTTCCCTCAAATGAAGTATGTCCTTGCTAAGCTTGAGTCTGGTTGATCTATCAAGAGGTGACAAAGCAGTGTTGAAGTCTCCCACTAGTATTGTGTTGCTATTGATGTCTTTTTCCAAATCTATGAGTAGTTGTTTTAAGTACTTTGCTGGTCTCTCATTAGGTGCATATCCATTTATTTTTGTAAGTTCTTCCTGTTGTACAGATCCTCTGATCAATAAGAAATGGCCTTCACTGTCTCTTATGACCTTCCTCACTCTGAAATCGATGTGGTCTGATATTAGGATGGCTACCCCAGCTTTTTTATGGGAGCTGTTTGCCTGTAGGATTGTTTTCCAGCCTTTGACTCTGAGTCTGTGTTTGCTTTGACTATTGAGATGCGTTTCTTGCAGGCAGCAGAATGTTGGGTTCAATTTTCTAATCCATCCTGCCACTCTATGTCTTTTAATTGGTGCGTTTAGCCCATTGACATTGAGAGAGATTATTGTTATGGGATTTTGTCCCATTGTTCTGTTAAAGTTTGGTGTATTTGAGGGGCCTTTCTTGCCTTAAAGTAGCCCATTTAGTTGTTCTTGTAACCATGGTTTTGAGTCTATGAAGTTCCTGAGCTGTTGTTTGTCTGTGAAACTGTGTGTTGTTCCTTCTATTGTGAATGAGAGTCTTGCTGGGAAAAGTATTTTTGGGGAGGCATTTATTTCATTGATTTTTTTTACTATGTCCCACCACTGTTTTCGGGCCATGAGGGTTTCATCAGAAAAATCAGCTGTGAATTTTAAGGATGCTCCTTTGTAAGAGATTTCTTTCTTCGATCTTGCTGCTTTCAGAATTTTGTCTCTGTCTAAGGTTTTGGTCATTTTGATCAGAATGTGTCTTGGGGTATTTTTATTCGGATTTCTTCTAGCTGGTACCCTTCGGGCCTCCTGAATGTGGTCACAAGTTTTCTTCAACTCTGGAAATGTTGTAGCAATGATTTCTTTGACAGTTTCTTCTTCATCGAGGTTTTCTTCCTTTCCCTCTGGGACTCCAATAATTCTTATGTTACCCCTCTTGGCTTCATCACGACCTTCTCTTGCCATCTGTTCCCGAATTGTGAGTCTCTTTTCCATTTTCTGCTCTTTTCTGGATAGTCTCTGAACTTCATCTTCGAGCTCACTGATTCTGTTCTCAGCCGCTCTTACTCTGCTGCTGAGGCCTTCCACTGAGCTTTTCAATTCGCCTACGAGATTTTTCAGGTCTGACATTTCTGATTGCATTTTCCTCATTTCTGCCTTCAGATCCTCTTGTCTTTTATTGGCATTGTTTTCCATTGTTTCTTTTAATTCCCTAAGCATCCTAAGTAGCTCCCTTCTGAATTCCTTGTCAGAGAGGTTGTCTAACACTACAGTACTGTTGGTGTCATCTGGGCTAGACTCTTCAATATGAAAGTTTGGTGGGCTTTTGCGTTGCTTTACCATTGTGAGAGGTGTGGTTTAGTCCTTCACGTTCACTGTTACTATTCTGCTTGATATGCAGTGTGAGTTAAGATAGGCTTATGAGTTATTGGGTACTGTGTTTCTAGTGGCTGAGCTAAAATAGAGAAGTTTCCATCTAAGAAGTTAGCTTATGGTTCCTATGGCATATGTAGTGGGAAAATATTTTGCGGCCGCATCAGCGGCCGCGGCTCCGGAAAGAGTCCCGCGCACTGGGCGAGGAGTTGGGAAGGTCTCCTGTTTGGAATTGGAGCCGTTCAGCTTTGTTGCCCAGAGCTGGGCCTCTGTGCCCGTCCCACGCAGATCAGGGGTTGAAAACCGGCTGTCTAGGGGCTGTTTCTAGCTGCGCGTGCCCAGAAACGGACCCAGGCCCTTGGGGGTGGGCTGTACCTGTTGGAATTGGAGCCGTTCAGCTTTGTTGCCCAGAGCTGGGCCTCTGTGCCCGTCCCACGCAGATCAGGGGTTGAAAACCGGCTGTCTAGGGGCTGTTTCTAGCTGCGCGTGCCCAGAAAGGGACCCAGGCCCTTGGGGGCGGGCTGTACCTGTTGGAATTGGAGCCGTTCAGCTTTGTTGCCCAGAGCTGGGCCTCTGTGCCCGTCCCACGCAGATCAGGGGTTGAAAACCGGCTGTCTTTTTTTTTTTTATATATAATTTATCAGGGGTTGAAAACCGGCTGGGTTTTTTTTTTATATAATTTATTTCTTTATTGAATCACTGTGGGAAAAGTTACAGAGCTTTTCGTTTAGGTCTCAGTCATGTAAATATCAAACACATTTCCCTTTACCAATACTTATTTTTAACCGCGAACCCCAATAGAACCCCACCTCCCACCCCTCCCAATTCCTGTGAGGCAGATGAGTTCTAGTTAATACTCTATCTACTCTGACTAGATACATTGTTTCAATAGAAGATGCACAATTATTGTTTAGAGTTTACAACCCCCCTCCCCCCAATCAGACATGCTGAAACAGCATTGTGAAATGATTTGCTTTCTACAGCTTGGTTTAAGAATAAAATGATGTCGCGCGGCCGCAATAGCGGCCGCGCGGTTTTGAATTTCTGCTATTTTACTTATTAACCCTGGATAAAAGGTAAAGGCCCTCCCGTTGATCGTCGATTTGGTCGAGCGGGCCCAGTAACATCTCCATTGGAGACTTTGTTGTTACTGTGTCTGGCATATCGAATACTCTCGGTAGCTTGCCAGGCTCTCCGAGAGGGGCGGAGGAATTGAACTCGGGTCGGCCATGTTGGCTGCGTGCAAGGCAAACGCCCTACCCACTGTGCTATCGCTCCAGCCCATTAACCCTGGAAGAATTTATATTAAAAGTTAGATAGTTAAGAGATTGGTTTCTGTGCTCTGGAGTCGTGGTCGTGCAGGAGAGCCGCTCGTGGGGGGCAGCTGGCAACCTCGGTCGGGCGTGAAGGACAGCCCATTACGCCCCCCTTCCCATGAGGTCCCTGCCGCCCCCACCCCCGGCTCAAACCTGCTGTCCACAAGGCTCCCGTGTGGCCGCCATCTTTCTTTCCAGAGAGGATTGGGCGAATGGAGCAACACCCTTTCCCCTCCAGGCAGGCATGCTGGTGCGGTTTAACACATAGTCCATTTGCTTTTCTGCTCCAAGCAGGTGGCTCTCTGTGCTAAGTACTTGTGCCTCCGGGGCCGTGGCCGTGCCGGAGAGCCGCTCGTGGGGGGCAGCTGGCGACCTCGGTCAGGCATGAAGGATGGCGCATTACGCCCCCCTTCCCATGAGGTCCCTGCTGCCCCCACCCCCGGCTCAAACCTGCTGTCCACAAGGCTCCCGTTTGATGTGTGCCATTCTCACTGTTGTGACGATGATAGTTCATTGTTATTTTTGTTTGCATTTCCCCAATCATAATTGATGATGGGTGTTTTATCATATGACTAGTGACCATCTATATGTGCTCTTTGGGAAAGTGTGCTCATTTCTTCTCCCCATGTTTGGGTGAAGTTGGATTATTTTTGTTGTTGTTGTTGAGCTTTGTGAGTGCTTTATAGATCTTGGATATCATTCCTTCTTCTGAGGTATTCTGTGTAAATATTTTCTACCATTCATAACTGACCCATTTATTACTCACTGCAGTGAGAAATGGCAAGTAAGCAATGGTAAAGAAAAACACTGAGGCTCAGAGAGACATCTCCTACAAGGTAACTTTGCCTTCCTTAGGGCATCTCACATTGACTACCAGTTCTTGTAGGGGGAGGGTTGGCCCGGGGAAGAAAGATGAAAATTTTTAAAACTTGAATAATATTTCTAGGGAATCTTACCATTAATACACAAAAATAACACCACTTCCATTTTTACTCCCCAAAACACTCCCATATGACCTTTTTCCCATCTAGAAAAGAAAGACTGACTCAAAGAAGATAGAAATAGTTATTTGTATCCTGAACTACAATGAGCCTTCTCTTATTTTTGAGATGTCACCTGAATAACATCTACTCAGGATGATTCAAAGAAATGTTTAGGAAGGGAAAGCCCTTTTTCAATACAAGATGTCATTCATATATATAAATAAAAGTACTACAGAAGCATATGAAAAGATGCTTCTCATTAGTCACCTGGGAAATATAAATTAAGACTACAGTAGCATTCTATAAACTACCTAGCAGATGGACTAAACAAAAAAGATAGACAACGAATCAAAGTGAGGATTTAAAACAATTGGAATTCCCAAATCCATCTCTCTGAGTGCAGATTTACACAACCACTTCAGAAAACTGGCAGCAGCTCCAAATCTGATTATACGCACACTCTCAGGTCCAACAATTTTACTCCTAAGTACACACTGAACAAAAATGCTTACATATGTGTACCAAATAACAAGTGCGGGAATTTTCAAAATAGAATTATTCATAATAACTCCAAACTGGAAGCAACCCAAATGCCCATCAACAGTAGAATGGAGAAATAAAGCATATGGTGCATGATGAGATGTACTAAGTATCAGTGAAAAAAATCACTGCTACACGCAATAGCATGGCTGGATTCCCTAAGGACAAAATGGAGCAGAGGAAGCCAGATGTCAAAGACTGCACAGTTCTATTTATAACAGGTCCACCAATGATTAAAACTAGCCTTGTTTTGTTAAGAGGGATAATGATCCTCTTTTGAGATGAAAGAAAAGTGAAAACTGGTGTGGGCAAGAAGATGTTCTAGTTTTTTACCTGTGTGTGAACTAAATCACTATCGTGGACTAAATGTTGTCCCAGGAAAGAGATTCACTCAAACCTAAGAATATAATCTCATTGGGAAAAAAGAGACTGTGAAGATGTAATTCATGGAAGGGCCTAGGATTAGGTCACCCAGGATTAGATGTGTCAGAGTTCTTACAAGAGGTGGAAAAGTAGACACAGTGTGTGTCTGTAGTGATATCTTAACAGCCTGGAGCATATGCCTTGTGTGCAGGAGGCCTGGGTTTGAGTCCCAAAACATTTGGTTCCCTGAGCACCACCATTAAGCTCCAAGCTTGGAGTAGCCCCTGAGCACCAACAGTATCTTCTTGGATCTGTGGTGGTGGGAAATGTGCATTGGTGGAGGGATGGGTGTTTGATCATTGTATAATCGAAACCCAAGCACAAAAATGTGTAAGTCTACAACTGTACCTCATGGTGCCTCACTATTGAAAAATAAATAAATATAATAAAAAAATAAAGGCACAGAATGGAGGTGATTTATCTTGTTTTCAGGTTCTGGCTATCGTGATTAGCGCTTCAATAAACGTAGGAGTGCACATGCCTTTTCTGAATAGAGTTTTTGGGCCCTTGCAGAAGATGCCAGAAAGTGGAATTACTGGATCATTTGGGAGCTCAATTCCTGTTCTCTTGAAAGTGTCTGTATTCTTTTCCAAATAGACTGGAACAGTCGAAATTCCCACCAACAGTGAAATGGGGTCTCCCTTTCCCCCACATCACCACTGTTTTTGTTTCTGATGTATACAGTCTCAGCGGTGTGAGGGGATATATCATTACTGTTTCAATTTGCATTTCTCTGATGATAAGTGATATAGAGAACTTTTAAATAAACATTTTGTCCTTCTATATATCTTTTTTGAGGAAGCTTTGTCCATCTCACCCTCATCCACATGCACCTCCCACCCCCACCCCACACACATCTTTTAACAAGATGGTTGGATTTATTCTTGTAAAGTTTCATCAGTACTTTATATATCTTGGATATTAATCTTTTATCGGATGAGTAGTGAGAAATTCTTTCCCAGTCCATAGGGTATCTCTTGATTCTGATCATTGTTTCTTATACAGTGCAGTAACTTCTTAGATTAGTATAGTCCGATTTGTTTATCTTTGCTTCTGTTTTCTTGACTAATGGCATTAAATCATTGGAGATACCTCTGTACTCTATGTCGTAAAAATAAACAAAACCTTAAAGTGAACATTCAATGTACTTCTCTGGAGGAACGTGCTTTCAGAAGTGAAAAGTGATTCTTGTGATAAAGCAAAAAAGAAAATCTTGACTGAACTGAGTTCTACTGTTGGGTGAGAGATAGAATTTGTAAGCAAGCTGGATTTTTTTTGCTGAGATTTCCAAGAAGAGTTGTGAAAGATCCAACACAGTCTCAACTTCATTCCTAAAGTAAAATATGTGAAGAAAGAAGTAAATTGAGAGAGACAGCAGAGTGTTGTTGATTTTCAAGGTCCTTGGCCTAGTCTTATAGCAACAGAAGCTAGCATCAGAGAGCTAATGTAGTATGTGATGTGTGCTCATTTAATTATTATAGTGAAACTGGCACTTACAAGTCCTATGTTGTATATAAAACACCACTTTACAAGCATACTTACAAGTAGATGTTGTATGTCAAAGCTTTTAGGAGCAATTGAAACAGTTTGCAATGGAAAAATTAGAGAAGAGATAAGCAAAAATAAAATGCAAAGTTATTCATATTTGGGGATCAGGGTATAGGCTTTGCATATGTGGGGCCCTGCTTAGATTCCAGGCACAAAGTGGTCCCTGAATACTTCCCACTAACCTGATGCTTCCCAATTGCCAAGGTTGTGGCCTTGGTAGTTCCCAGCCAGCACTCAGTTCTCAAGGAGCAACACGTTCTCAGGCCTCACACTGAACTTCTGGCCAGCTGAAGAAAATCTCTGCCTTGTACAATGGATAGGATGCTCGACTTGCATGTAGTCGACCTATGTTTAATTCCCCAGCATCCCATAAAGCCCTCTGAGCACTGTCAGGAGTAATTTCTGAGTGCAGAGCCAGAAGTAACCCCTGAGTATCACCAGGTGTAGCCCAAAAACCAAAACAACAAAAAGGAAAAAAACTCCTCTTCCTGTGATTTAATTTATATGGAAATAGATTTCTATCATGTACTTTCACCAAATGCTATCTGTCACATATCCTTATCTATTGGTTTGGTTTGTTTACCTTGACACTGCTCTCATTGGCAGAAATATTTCCAATAAATATGTTTCCAAGATTGTTTTCAAGGGCTAAAAAGATGGTAATGGTAACTGACTTACTGGTTGACTCAAATAAACAGTACTATCATTATTTTTAGATGATTCTTAAAGTTCTTTATAAAGATTTTTTATTTGATCTTGTGATCATTCTAAGGGTGGGTAATGCCACAAACGACCAATAAAATAGTTCTAATTTGGTTCAAATTTGCACAGTTTAGGGAAGTGATTTCAGTTTTAAATAGTCAAAAGAGAGAAAATGTGCCAGTTTTAATAGAGCTGTCCAGGAAAGGAAGGACTAGTCGGCGCCTGTGGCAGTGCTCCCAGGCATCTGTGGTGAGACCATGGTTTATCTCCATGGCAGCCTGTGTGTGCCCAATTCCCAACACAGATCAAATGAGCGAGTCAGGAATATTCTAGGGTTATTGGCATTCAATGTGATTTTCACCTTTGTCAATGATTTCCACATCTGAATCATTCTGTGACACATGATTTTATTCCAATGTGGTGCTTTCACATCTTTCCCATGCCGTTTTGAGTTGCTATGAGCCTATCATCTGAGCTAACCCAGAGAGCTCTCAAGGTGGAAATCTTACTCTGATAACAGAGATGAGAGGGTGTTCAGGACTTGTGCTCTGGCCGTAGCCCATCACTATTAAGGGGAGACTAACACAGCAGCTGGTAGGAAGATGCTGAAGTCAGTCTTTCTCTGTTAACTTTTTAATTTCACTCTTTTCTAGTGTGTGATCTTGGCAGTGATACTTGGTCACTTGGAACTTTATTGGTCCTATCCACAAAATGATAACACCCTTTTAAAAAGATTTGTACCACAGTTTGTTGTTCAGGGGTCTCTCCAGCCATTGCTTCAGGGCGCTACAGTGTGAACCTGGGATTCTGCATGCAAAGCACGTGTTACAATCCTTTGAGCTATCACCCTGCCAGGACTGATTGTTTTTAAACTAATTATTAAATTAGACTGAGATGTGTGCTAAACTCAGAGCACATGGAGTTGGAGGGATGCTACAGCATAGGAGAGATTGTGCGGTATAGGAGAAAGTGTTTCCGTGCCCTGCATGTGCCCTACTCAGGTTGAATCCTGCGAGCCCCATTTGGTCCCCCAGATTTGTAACTGTAGCTCATGGTGATTAAATTAAAATAAATAAATAAATAAAAGAAAGAAAATTAGAAAAATGCTAAATTCATTTCAATTTATTTTTTCATCTTGGTGAGATTTTTATGGTGAGATGTATGTTAGATATATTTTGCACAAAAATATATGTATGGTGTATGATTGATGCATCACTGACATTGTCACTAATGATGGCTCTGAAACCTCTACAAATAGTGAAGAGCAACTATAAACAAGGCTATCTATCTGGTTTATCTGGAAGAATCTTTGCACCACAGCCTCTATGTATCAGGAGAAAACCCACTTGTGGGTCAGCTGTGATGTGCTCCATTATGCCAGGTCTTTCAACGATCTCACCCCCAAATAAGTCATATCATTCCTATTGCTTCTATTCCTGTGGCTGAAATAGAAACAATGGGATTTAAGGAGGTCCTGTAATTTTTCTAAGGTCAAATCAAATGGGCAAATATCTAAATCAAGGTCTGAAGCCAAAACTCTTTAACCATGCCGCAAATGAAGCTCAAGGGGGTAAAAGAAGAAATAAGATGGCTGGGATTTATAGAAAATAAATGAACCACTATAAAAACAACTACTATGACCTTTAAAGGGAGGGGAATGAGCCAGCTGAGTTAGTTAGGAGAACACTTTTACAATGAACACATTTATCCTCTTGTTTTTCAGGTTGTCGTCAAACAAGAGAACAAAGGGTCAGTCCAAGTCCATGGCAGGTATATTTAGAAGAAAAAAAAAGAATAAAGAAAACATTTCTTGCTAGCCAGCATGGAGTCATTCTAAGGAATTCCATAGCATGAAATGTTGCAGAGTCAAATATCAGAGCGATAGTTTGTAAAGGCGTTTTGGTTGATTTAATGACCAACAACAATACTGGCTCTTGACTGAGCTGAGCTTAGAATAACTAAATTGCTTGCTTCAAGCTTTAGCCAATTTCTGCAAAGGTCAAAGAGACAGTTTTATTCCTTTTCCTACTCTTGCCATCTGTCACAAAACCCCAGGATTGGGGACACTCTTGTTTTCTGGAACTCCCAAGTTCTTCACATGGCTTGTATGTCAACTGACAACTTGTCTCACAAAGCAGAAAATCTCTGCTTGCAGAAGTAGCTGATCCAGACATTGAAGGGTTACCCGGTTCAAATCCCCAGCCACAAAGTGAAAACAGAGCAGGGGCTTTGTTTATTGATTTGCCTAGGACCCTCTGACTGGCAAAGGAAGAAAAAAATAGCCCCACACAAAATAAATGTTCGATTTCTTTTATGTAAACAAGATTGAGACCTACTTGGCTGTATAAAGCAATTCTTTGCATGTAAAGCAAAAAAGAGCTTCCCTGAGAAGGAAGGAACCCAAGTTCTGCTCAACTCCCCCTCTACATCCCCTTCCCGCAGTCATTTACAGAAACCACTGCTTCTCTGACAGTGAATGTCTTATTCAGGGTCCTTGTGCAGGGTCACCACTGGCAATGAATTCACTCCTACCCAACTGCCCCATCCAGAATGTTTTCTGACCAAGATAAAGACTAGTGTCTACACTGAAAGTCAGTTACACTGCAAATTATCTCCATAGAAAAGGAAAAACGTCTATCCCCAAATCTCAGTCTCTTATTTATTTCTGTGGGGCTCATCCCAGAAACTCTTTCTTGTGAGTTTAGAAGTGGACTAAAGGGAACAAAAAGAAAACATTCTTTTTTGTCTAATACTCAGATGGTGGATGGCATTTTGAATGTGTACCACTGAACAAGGGCTTCCAACATTTAGAACACCATTAGGGACGAAGGACATTAACCTTAAGTCCTTTTCCATCTTTATTCATGTCAAACTCCTAGTGGCTTAAGCCAAACATTGACCAACGTGGGTCATATGATGCAACCTTCATTTGCCAATGTATCTATACATAGGAATATTTGAAAGAAAACAGAAATTCAACTGGAATTTTACCCAAATTCAAGGCAAAACAGAAAGGAAGACACTCCAATTTCAGAAGACTTGATTTCCTAGAGAAAAGCAAGGCTGCTCTGATTTTTATACAGGTCCTGTTTAAGGCTGCATTCAGCATAAAGTCTGGAGAAAGGGCTCTGGAATGCTTTGTCCCCATAATGGTCTAGTGATGCAAGGGGGCTGGCACCAGGTATTTGGGGCTAGAATATTTGCCCTGTGTCTAAAACTTCAAATGTTTGAACATTTTTCATAAGCTCATGAAATCCCCACATTTACTGAATTGCGCAGTGAAGGCAAGGAAACATTGTTTTTTTTTTAAAAAAGAATTCTTATACCTAACTCACTGACATATCTCCCACTGAGAACCCAAATCCCATGAGGAAGGTGCTGAGAGCATACTAGTTTCTACTGATTGATGGTGCAGACCTGGGAATGCTTTTCCTGCATTTATTTATCCAGCTTAACACAAATCCTCCCTGAGAACACCTGGAGTGTGTGTGAGAGTCAAACTGAGACCTGTTGGTTTCAGAGCCATCATTCCCTCCTGCTCACTCATGGTACTATCCCTTTTTAGAAACATCCCAGCAGTGAGAAGATCTGTTGTTATAGGGGTGGGAGAGAGGTACACATTCTCTCATTCTTATCTTGTCCTTCCCAGCATTCTTGGTGTTACAGGGAGAGCTCTCTGAGGTGGAAAGAGGTGCTAGAAAGAATGATGAGCAATATTTAAAGTCATATGTGGATTCCTGGCACCCCAAATATAAGGGTTCTAGGTCTTTAGCAAACTTGTGACCACTCAACTTCCCTATACTTCCCTGACTCACACTGTGATTATCCTAATAAAATAAACAGTTCAAGTTAATCATCAGAAATGTTCATTGCTTTCTTGCTCACAGAGCGATATTTCTTATAGCCAGCCTCATTCCACAAAGGATTTGAGGTGGAATGACTTCATACTCAGAGGCCCAGAAGACACTCCTTATTATGGTTATTATCTTGACTAAATAGAGAATCTAAAAACACATGGGACCAATGCAAGGAAGGGATCACCACTAGCATGTCAACAGGCCCCACCTACTTGGTAGAAAATGCCCTGGTGGTTAGAATGTTCTGTTTTGACATTTTTGTCCCAGTACACACTGTATCTACCACAGATGGGTACTTCCTTTCATTCACTGTCATGTCTATGTTAACCACAGGTGGCATTTATCTGCAAGACCACAGTTATTCAAGGATACCAGAGGTTAAGCATGAGGGAGCATGGACATGACAGGAGAAAGGACCACTACCAAAAGACATTTTGTATCCTCCTATTTCTTTCTTTCTTAATATATTTTTTTTAAAAGTCTCTATTGAGGTACCATCATTTACAATGCTGCTAATGAAAGTTTCCTCATACATCATTCCAACACCACATTTACCACCAGAGTGCCTCCTAGAATCTACCTATTTCTTATCAAAAATCACTAATCTCTGGGCCGAAATAAATGAAAGTGAATTAGAGTTTTAGACTCTTTAAAATAGATTTTATTTGTCAGAACATTTAAGAGATTCACAGTAAAACTGAGCACTAAGTTTCTGAGTACAGGTTTCCCCTGCACCCCCAAAGGCAGTTTTCCTCCATCAACATCCTTCTAGAGTGAAGCCTTTGCTGAACCAGTGAATGTGTGGTGACCACCAAAATCCTCCAGAGACCAGAGTTTATATTAGGGTTCATGCATGGTGTTGTACATTCCCTGTATTTTGACAAATGTATAATGATATATATTTACCATTACAGCTTCATATGGGATAATTTCACACTTTAAAAATTCCAGTTGGGGCCATGGATATAGTATAGGATTTAGGGTGTATGCCTTGCATGCAACCAACCGCAATTTGATCCCCAGCACCACATGGTCCACAAACATTTTCAGGTGCAACCCTGAAGGTCCCTGAGCTTATCAGTGTGGCCTATCCTGGCACCTCTGAGCAGCACCACAGTCTCAATCCCTGGTATTAAACCACCAGACAGGTTGGACTAAAAATCTCCAGGTCGTCCCCCTGAGTACAGCTTGTGAGCTCCTGTCCACCAGAAGCAAAAACCCAACTGCAAGCTACCTTCTTCCTCTTCCTCTCCACTAACTCCTGACAGTCTCGATCATTTTCTTGTCTCTAAAATTTTGTTTTTTTCTCAAATGTGAGATTTTAAATCACACAGGATACAGATTTTTCAGATCTGCTCCTTTCATTTAGTAAAATGCATTCATACTCCTTCATGTGTTTTCTTAACTTGATGGCGCATTTCTTTTTGGCATTGAAAAATATTCTTGTTTAGAGATGTACCTCAGTTTCTTTATCCATTCACCTACTGATGAATATATTAACTGTTTCCAAATTCTGGTATTTGCTAATACACATTTGTGTCAAGTTTTGTGAATGTGTGTGCATATGTGTGAATACATAAATGTCCAGTTTACCTGAGTAAATGCCCAGGCACGATTCCTGAATTTTTTGGTTAAGGGTGTATTTAACTTTGTGAAAAATTGCTAACCTGTCTTCCATAGTGATTGTCCCATTTTGTATTCCTGCCAGCCATGGATGAGAATTTTGGACACTTCATATGCTCACCAGAATTTAATATTTTGGGCTTTGGGTCATTCTGATGGCAAATAATGCCATTTTATTGTGATTTTAGCCTGCATCATATTACTTTTTTCCACTTCAAAGTCATCCAATGATGCAAAATCAATTAACCAAAATACATTCATAATTAATGATCAAATACATCCTCTCACCCAAGGACCATATTAATGCCATGTTAGAATAAGAAATGTCTATTCCTTATTCAGTTTCACAGCACTGTAGCCCTGCATTCATCGATTTGCTCGAGCAGGCACCAGTAATATCTCCATTGTGAGACTTGTTGTTACTGTTTTTGGCAAAACAAATATGCCACAGGGAGCTTGCCAGCTCTGCCATGCGGGTAGGATACTCTCGGTAGCTTGCTGGACTCTCTGAGAGGAAGGGAGGAATAGAACCTGGGTCGGCCATGTGCAAGCAAGTGCCCTACCCACTGTGCTATTGCTCCAGCCCCAGTTTCACAGGCCAAAACCAAAATAAAACAAATCTGAAAGTTCATCAATGTTGGTTTCTTCACTCATAGGTTCAGAGGTAAGGCCCAGGTGCCTGGTATGGAGCTGAGGAGTAAAGGATCTGCTCTGTAGGTATGAGGTTATAAATTGGATCCCCAGCAATACCCACACCACCAAGTACAATCCCAGAAGCACAACCACTGCTTCCTAGGCCCTGCTTCCTAGGCCCTTCAGAATTGTGCAATCTCCTATGCACTGGAGCTAGTGTAGGAGTATCTCAACTAAGTGTGTAACCACTGAGTTTCAAGACAATAACAGAAGCGATGGGAAGGGAAGGGAGTGGTTGTGGGAGGCAAGGCCTGAATTTGTGGTAATGCCTATCTTTCCCAAGAGCCCTACTCTGCCCACTGCCATCCCAGTGCAGAGGGAACTTGAACTCAGACTGATGGAGGGCCCACTTGGTGCTGACTAGGCCTTAGACAGTCACAGCTTTAAGTATTTCTCTCATTTAATTCTTATCCCAAAATGACACTAAAAATTATATTTCAGACCCAAAATGTGATAGAAGATAGTGAAGTTAGAAAAATGTGGTTATTCCTGTCCTTTGACATTTTGGTTGCTGGATCATGAGGAAACATCAGGAATAGCTGCTCTATGGAATGGGAAGGGTTGTTGAGAGAATGAATGTGAGCCATTGCAGGGAGCACTCTGGAAGGCACGGATTTAGAAGGTCCGAGTCTAGAAGGATTGAAGTATGTCGGCCTGTACAATCATATCAGTCAGCACCAACTGTGAGAGCCCTTGATAGTGTTTTCTGACTAATTCATGAAGTGGTGGACCAAGAAGTAAAGAATAATTTGTGTCACAGATATTGACTTGGATAGTTGGGTGGTGATGTAATTTAACAGGAAAGATTGCAAGAAAAGTGATTTGAAGGAGGACCTCAGAATTCTAGGGCCCTTCAGTTAGTACATGGTAGAATATCACTTGTCCTGCGATTTCAGAAACAGCTTGTGAGCATAAAATTGCAAAGAATTTTAAGACTTTATCCCTGGCCTCCAACCTCAATGCAGTCAAGTTATGTAGAGAATGAGAAAAAACTGAGAAGCAGAATTTGAAGGTTTTTCTAAATATCTTCATTTTCTATAGCTTTATTGACCAATTAAACAATCACAGAAATCAATACTACATTACAAATTGTGAAGCTAAAAGATCCCAATGGCAAGTATAGCCTTAGATGAAGTTAAGCTAGAATGGATAAAAATAACACATTAATTGTCCCAAAGAGGAGCGGAGGAACACGACCTTATAGTCTGCAACATCTGGTTACCCTGGTATGGTCAAAAATTAGAGGCAAGACCTTTTCTCTTGGCATCTGCTTCCCCAGCTTTTCTTAGTTTCTGTGGTAGGAAGGGAGGGAACCTGGTCTAGTGCTGTGTGTCCTAGGATTGTGGCTGTGCAGCAAACCTGAGGAGTGGCCTTGGAAAAAAATGGAACTTTATTAAATAGTGAGTCACCAGTGGTCTGTCCTTATACAGTGGTCTGTGTATGCGAGGAGGGACATATACTACAGCACAAGATTTCAACTGAAAATATAGACAAGATTAAAACAAGGGAAGTATCCTCTCTTTCAGGAGAGGACTTTAATCTCCCCAGAGTGTCTTCTGAAGAACCAGCCTGGCATTGTATAAAATGCATCATGCACATGGGCCTTAAGTGAACCCAGGAAGTTCCATCTATGTGTACAGACATAGGGTGGTAGGGAAAAGTGTTGACTATTAGAAGTGAGGTAGGAAAGGTTTTTTCTACAGAGAGAAGAGAATATTGGCTTAATTAGGGGCAAGGAATAACCTTAGAGATACTTAGAAGGAAGTACATTCGAGAGAACACTTTACGTATCTGTAATATATAGAATAGTGGATGAGGAAATGTATTGTAGTAAACGGGGGATTCCCAGATCACCTTTGACCCCAGTGTTTAGAGCAGAGAAGGACAGAGAAGAAAATAAATCAAGGGACAGAAAAAAGAGACAGAAAGTAAAGCATGGACCGGCAGCAGGGCTTCAGTTATATTGGTGATGTGGGAGAGTTGTATAGCCATATATCCAAAACACAAACTGACCAACACTGAAAATATGGAATCTAAGCTGCAACCACTAAAATTTTGTTTTTTTAAATTTTTTTTTATTTTATAAAGGTGTTCACAATGTTTGATTACATTTAATATTCAAACACCAATCCCACCACCATTACACCTTCCCAACATAATTTGGATGTTTCCATTCTGAACCCCAACCCCTGCCCCAAAGCAGAACTGAAATGATATATTTTGCTTTGTTTGTCTTATCCGCACAGCAAAGTCTGGCAAGCTACCCATGATGTATTTGATATGCCAAACACAGTAACACATCTCACAATGTTACTGGGCCCGCTCGAGCAAATTGATGAACAAGGGGAGGACAGTGTTATGAAAAAACACTGAAAATGCTCTAAAAAAGTTTCCTTAGAGCAAAGAGTGTGAAGATTGTTGTATTTCAACGAGGGGCCATTAAGTCCTTCTCCAGAAGATCACTAACAAGTTGTTAAAGGTTGAGCTTTGCATGCTTACATATATATATATATATATATATATATATATATATATATATATAAAGGTAAAAAGGCCCTCCCGTTGATCATCGATTTGCTCGAGCGGGCCCAGTAACATCTCCATTGGAGACTTTGTTGTTACTGTGTCTGGCATATCAAATACTCTCAGTAGCTTGCCAGGTTCTCCGAGAGGGGCGGAGGAATCGAATTCGGGTCGGCCATGTTGGCTGCGTGCAAGGCAAACGCCCTACCCGCTGTGCTATCGCTCCAGCCCATATATATATATATATATATATATATATATATATATATGTAAAAATAAATTTTCCTCTAAGATTGGTTGCCTCCTACTTTGAATCCCATCAAATGTGGTGTGGTACTTGGAGTATGGGTAGGGTGTGTGGTATGAAGTGTCCATGCAGTCCAGGAATAGGTTCACTCTGTGCGATGCTTAGCCCGAGCAAGTGGAGAGTGGCCGTCAGCATGGCAGTGGTTGAGTTCTGGAGGTTTTTAGCTGCTGGGGTTGTGTCCCTTGGGGCAGGGAGGGGTCTCACCAGCCCCCCTCGGTGTGCCCCAAATGAAACAGCCTGGCCCAGGGTCTGGTGGCATTGTTATGATGAGTGTAATGTTACTCTCCCAACCGTTAAAATTTTGTAATGTGCCTGTCAAGTTGACAGGGAGGGATTGCGGGGAGGGAGGGGGGGGAATCTGGGAACACTGTGGAGAGAAGCTAACACTGGTGGTGAGACTGGTGTTGAAATATTATATGCCTAAAACTCAACTATCAATCACTTAGTAAAGCATAGTTCTTTAATTAAGTTTAAAAATTATAAAAATATAATTAAAAATTTATCTTTAAGGGGGAGAGTGATAGTACAGTGGTTAGATTGTTTGCCTCACACACAGCTAGCCTGGTTTCGATCCCTGACACTCCATATGGTTCCCTGAGCTCCACCGGAAGTAATCCTTGAGCAAAGAACCTGACCAAATAAGCCTTGAGCACTGCCAAACGTGACCTAAAAACAAACAAAACAAAAAGTATCACCTTCAATGTTTTAATACTATTGCCTTACTTGCTAAATCACCTAAATGAAATAGATGCAGAATAGTCTCTCTCCATATCAGATGCTAATAAAACCACACTCTAGCCACTAGAGCTCACCTAGAGATCACTCACTCAGAAAAGCACAGACTCAGTCACATCCAGGCCTTCAATACATTCCTAAACCCATACATTAATTTGGAAGAAAGCTCTGTGCTCATCTTGTGCAAAGAAGGGTTCCTGGGCTGAGTTCTGGAGGCCAGACCAGACACAGGCAGAAGCACCTGACAGACATGCTAGCCTCCCCTGAGAGCATGCAAAGGAGGAGCACAAAGGTTGCCCTCCTAAGGGCTCAAAGCACCATGTAGCCCAGCAGGTCTTGGTACCAGTGTCCCAAGTGGCAGGTCAGGGATAGGGAATATTCTCCTGGCCCCACTCTGCAGCCAGTGTAACATCGCAACCACCTCTCCACATTCAAAATGAGTGGGGCTGGGCAGGAAACACAAAGGTGACACTCTTCTTAAAGTCACTGATCCCCCTCAGCGCTGTCCTTTGGGGTGACTGTGGGATGAGAACGCGGGTAGGTATCAGCCCTGGGAGCCCATTCTCCCGCAGGAATGGTGAGGACTTTTCAATGCTGGCTCTTGTGATTCTGGTGTTTGACCAGCACAGATAAAGACACCAACCACCCAGCTTCCTGTCAGGGACAAGAAGTCCCCCACAAAACAGGGACAGGGAGATGCAGTTCAGATTTGTCAGCACTCATGCAGGAAGGAATCATTAAAGTGTGGGTGCCAGGTCGTCTGGTTCCAATTTCAGGCTGGTTCCCACTGTACCCTGCTCCAGTGGCAGCAATACAGTCTGCAGACCCTTCTTTAAGGAGAAAATTTCCTGGCGCACCCCCTCCCCAGGCATGGGCTGTGAAGGGAAAGCTGATTTAGGTGACTCTAGGGTCCTGTGAACTCTAGCACCCCTGACACTTAAATGTGCCTTGTGAAGCAGAGAGAGCATAAAGCAGCTTTAGAGGAGAAAGCAGCTTGGATTGCCCACGTTTGGTTTATCTCTGAGTGAGCTGCCTTGGCTTTCCCATTTCCAGCAGTGGATCAGACTTACCATTTGCTGCTCTCCACGCCCCTGGGAGAATCATTTTATAACTCACTAAATATATGTGTATAAAAACAACAAAGCTTGATGATAATGCCCTGAGAAAAAGCAGAGAATCAAGTCTTTTTTGCCAAATGACCAAGGTTATCGCTTCTCTCTGAAAGTATTGCTGTGAAGTGGCTGGTCACTCACTGTAGGCTAAGCTGAAAAATTCAACCCAAGATCGGGGAGAGGCAGGGTACAGACTCCGGCAATCACCAGCACCGGGAGGCAGGATGGTGCCAGGAGGTAAAGATTCAAATTCAGTGTGGAGGCCCCTTTTAATTCATTGCAGGCAGCATGTTAGAATTTAGGAAGAAAGACCGCTAAGATATAATCCTTGACCTTAGAGCTCCTGGCTTTGTCTGGAAATCTTTGACTTTTTATCATAACACACATGACTAATGGCTTTCATATCCCTGCACACCACAGCGAGTGACCTGAGTTACATTCTGCAACACTCTTGCTCACTCTCTCCTGGTCTCTCACTTAATGTTCAAGTATGAAAAGCAGAGCCAGCCCTGAGGAGAACCTTGGCTTTCTTTAATTCATAATAAAGACAAAAATGTTAGAAAATGTTTGTACTTGGTGATTAGAAATGAGTGGCTTGCAGCCACCACCAACCAATCCACTGAGTGGCAGCACCTTGTCCGTTGCAGGATCCCAAGAGACAGGGTCTTCAGGAACTCGGCTTCAAATTCCAGATGCTACATGTCCTGCCCTATCAGCCAGGACCTGCACACTACACAGGGTGCTGTCCACCTAGTTCGCTGTGAACTTGAGGCCCCCTGCAGTTGTGTGATTCACGAGCCTGCCCACACTGTACTTTGAAACCAGCCTGGAAGCCACTAGAAACCCTCTTTGACTAGGCTAAGTTGTCTACCCACAACCTTCCCCCTAGCTAAGAGACAATGTTCTCTACACTTTGTGGCGGAAGAGATGAGAAAAGCAGGAAGGCTTTTTCATGTTTTTCCTTCCAATAGAAATTAACTAGCTCTACTCCCAAGTCTTCAGAGCCCAGGTTTTATCAAGGGGGAAATGACCAAAGAATGCAAAAATGCTCCAGTTTTAGTATATGTGCTGCCAAAAAGCAAGGGGCCGGGGCTGGAGGGATAGCACAGAAGGTAGGGCGTTTGCCCTGCATGTGGCCGACCCGGATTCAATTCCCAGCATCCCATATGGTCCCCTGAGCACCGCCAGGAGTAATTCCTGAGTGCACGAGCCAGGAGTAACCCCTGTGCATCACTGGGTGTGACCCAAAAAAGCAAAAAAAAAAAAAATCCGGGGACAGGAAGGGGCAGACAGGCAGAAGAAAAATAAGGGGACAATAGTGGTGAGAAATATGCACTGGTGAAGGGATGGATGTTTGAACATTGAATGACTGAAACTCAATCCTGAACAACTTTATAACTGTGAATCTCATAGTGATTCAATTTAAAAAGTCTTTAAAAATGCAAAGTGCTTGTAGGTGTTGGAGATCTGACGCAGGGGCAGTGCCAATGGCAATACTAGAGACACCCCAGCTCCCACTCACAGGTCTGTGCTCTTGGGACTGCAGGTCCAGTGGCAGCAGGAAGTCAAGAAGCTGAAAGGGAGGCCAATGGCTCAGCTTTGTTTGGTGGGGGTAAGCCTCTCCTTTGCCCTGCTCTAAGTCAGCATGTGAAGATCTGCATGGGCACATTGGGTCCTGGTGTGCAAATGCCTCTACATTGGTCCAGATGCTCTGGCACCTCCTTACAATCTCCTCATCAACGTTTCCAAAGGAAAAGAGTTATGAGAAATGTTCCTGCTTCCCTGAGTACACACTTCCAGCAGGCCAGATATCACGGCTGCTTCTCTTCCTCCTGCCGAGCTACTCTGGAGTTATTTCAAGATGGAAGCAAAGGAAAGATGGATTCGTTCTGTCAACAGGGAGTCCTAAAGCCCTGCCAGTCACTGAGCAAAGAAACGGTGTGCCTGCCTTGGGTGGCTGATAAGGGAAGCGCACACAGGGTAAACTTCAGCCCTGCCAGCTGATAAAGCTCCAGTGCAGTCATTGCTGCTTTCTGGAGGCAAATACTGTAGGCTTTGTTCCTTTACCAGGCGGTTACCTTCAGGCCCAGGGCTACAATTCTGAGTTGCTGCTGATGCTAGGCTCCAATGCTGAGACCAAAGGACAGCCAAAAATGTCTTCTGGGACAATTTTCTTGTTGAGTGTGAGCACTAGTTGCCACCCAAATTCAACTTTTAATGTCCCAAATGGTCTCCCATCTCCTGGCTCTCTCCCCCTGGTTACCACCTCATAAACTTCTCTTTGTTTTTCAGCCACACCCAATGGTATTCAGGGTTTACTTCTGGTTCTGTACTCAGGAATAGCTGCTGGTGGTAGAGATGCTTGGGGTACCATATTGACTGCTGGTGCTAGAATCTGGGTTGGCCATATGCAGGGCAAGTGCCTTACCCACTATACTATATCTCCAGATAACCCACTATACTATCTCTCCAGATATTAACTCTCTCATTTTGATTCTTTTTATTGTTGTTGTTTGTTTGGACTGGGTTTTTTTTGGGGGGGGGAGAGGGGAGTGCACAACAGCAGTGTTCAGGGCATACTCCTGGCACTGTGCTCAGGAATCCTGACAGGGCTCCAAGGACTATATGGGATACTGGGGGTTGAAACCAGGTCTGATGCCTACAAAGTAAGCACCTTACCCACTGCAATATCTCTCAAGCCCTTATTTTGATTCATTTTAAGGTACAGAATGTGATTAGTAAATATTGAACTCTTACTGCAGATTTCACATAAGCGGCAATACTCAAGTGTGTACTCATTTTCACATGCATCGTCTCTTTGAATCTTCACAACATTTTGGAATGACATGCATAAAATTTCATATAGGAAGAAATCGAGAGACTATGGGGTAAAGTACCCTTTTGTAGGTCACAGGTAATAGGTGGGGGCCCTGGGCTTTGTACCTAGGCCACTGGGTCTGATTTTAAAGCAGATCGTTCTGCATGCTCGTCTCCCTTCTCCCTTCATGGGCTATGGAAAGAGGCCATACTGAGAGAAGTTCATGATTTACAAAACCTTTGGAAGCTATGCTTGGATTTTAGGTCTGGAGAAGTGTAAGCTGTGTATGACAACACAATGAAATAATAATCACAACACTAATAATAATGACTCCTTTGGGAAGTTCCTTTTATCTCTGCTCATCCCCCTTCGAAACATTGTCCACTTTTCTCATTCCTCTCTTATCTTAGTTAATTGAGCCCTAGTTTACTTTTTCTGGCTCCCAGAAAGACCCCCTCAGCTAAAAAGGCCTCCCAGAGGTCTTTCTCTTCGCCATTAGCCAGTCACTGTTTCTCACTGTTGAGTTTCTGCCTGGAAGGTGAAGGAAGCAACTCCAAATGCAAGTGATTAGTTTGCGAGGAGCTTCAACCCAGTGTCTTGGTCACTTATAAAGGCAAACAGATGGCTGCTTCATGGGCAGCTCTCTGTCATTTTCCATCACTGAAAAAGTGAAAGTCTCAATAACTAGTTGCTTCTAAAGAGTGAGATGTTAACTTCTGTGGGGATATTTTGACAGATATATGAGGCCAGTTACTGAATGCCGAGAGCAGCCCAGCCAGTCTAGGAACAGTCTAACCGTGGCAACACACACACTGCTCAGTGCTGTCTTCAGAAAAATACTGACAAATCATTTAACCATGTGATGATTTACAAATGAGATGTGCCATGCCCGTGCCATTTCTTTAAGAAGCATTCCCTCTTGTTGCGAAGTAAAAGTCCAGAGGCAAAATGCGGTGCTGCACCAAACACTTTGTGAGAGCTGGTGTCAAAGACAGCAATTTTGAGTTTGATTTAATTACATTTCTCCAGTGGCCATTATTTTTAACAGGCACAAAACATTGCATTTGTATTAGTGACTGTTGATCTCCTTAGAATTTAAAAGGGCTGGAGCGATAGCACAGCGGTAGGGCGTTTGCCTTGCACGCAGCCAACATGGCCGACCCGAGTTCGATTCCTTCGCCCCTCTCGGAGAGCCCAGCAAGCTACCGAGAGTATCTCGCCCGCACGGCAGAGCCTGGCAAGCTCCCCGTGACGTATTCGATATGCCAAACACAGTAACAACAAAGTCTCCAATGGAGATGTTACTGGGCCCGCTCGAGCAAATCCACGAACAATGGGAGGGCCTTTACTTACTTACTTACTTACTTATTTATGAGTATATTCATTCAATGAACAGTTCACTGAACATCTATTGCATGCTTGCAAGACACAAAGGATTGACAAGATAATCAGAGTTTGCTGCCCCTTGGGAGTGACACACATTGTATCAGAGAGGAATGGCTAGGTTATGCACCTTTCACACACAACCCCCAGTGAGTTCAGGCCCTTGTTCATGTTACCTACTCCTTGTGGAATGGCAGGAGCCACAATGTGGTATCACAAATGTGACAAACGTCACAAATATGACTTTCAACACTGCCAGTCACCATAAAGGTAAAAGGTAAAGGCCCTCCCGTTGATCGTCGATTTGCTCGAGCGGGCCCAGTAACGTCTCCATTGGAGACTTTGTTGTTACTGTGTTTGGCATATCGAATACTCTTGGTAGCTTGCTGGGCTCTCCGATAGCTGGGGCTCTCTGATGGGCTGGTGCGATAGCACAGCGGTAGGGCGTTCGCCTTACAAGCGGCCAACATGGCTGACCCGAGTTCGATTCCTTCGCCCCTCTCGGAGAGCGGAGCGCCCCTCTCGGAGAGCCCGGCAAGCTACCGAGAGTATTCGATATGCCAAACACAGTAACAACAAAGTCTCCAATGGAGACGTTACTGGGCCTGCTCGAGCAAATCGACCATCAACGGGAGGGCCAGTCACCATATTTGAAAAAAAAAACAAGATATCTTGAGATTCTTGCACACAAAATTAAATGCTCCATACTAGAATAACACCTCTTCCTCTTTTCCTCTCTCAATTCATGTCCAGAAACAATTATTGGTCCCATTCACACATAAGGTGCATTTCCTTCAAACATAAGGAAACCAGGATGGGCAATTTTCTCTTATACTAGACAGAGAAATATCCCCCAAACATTTGGAGAATAGTTCAAATGAAGAATACCACACACATTAGTAGAAAATTGTCCTATTATGCCAATAATTATACTTGTGAGAAGTTAAGCATATAATATTAAGCAATAATTATAGAAGAGATAATGGTGGGGGGTGGGCTAGGGAATGGAGAGCCAAGAGCTCTATGCTAGAGAAAGGCATAGAGGTGGAAAGAGGGAACAACCTGCTAACAAAGCTCCTGGAGTAATTACAAAGGATTATTTTAGAGGGAGCATTGCATTTAGAAGAAGGGAGTGGTATTTTTCTAGGAAGCAAGAACAGACTCATTCTAAGACAGCTTTGCAATGGCAGAGTCCATGCAAACACCTTTCACTGGATAGGAGTTGAGGGAAAGTCCTTGTGACCAAAACCCTGAATCTGGAAAGGAGAGGTGCCTTTCTTGGAGACTCCCCTATAGATAACAGGAAGAGTAAAAGGGGTTACACTCTAGGGAAGCATTATGCAGAGGAGCGTCCAGAGTCTGTTACAAAGATGGCAGAGGGGAAACGAGGCTGGGAAACTGTAGCGGAGAGGGATCCTGTTAGGGATCTGTGGCCGTAACAGCCAAAAGAGTATCATGGCCAGACACTACCTAAGTAGAGACTTAAGTGGCCTTTCTGTGGAAGAATCATTAATTATAATTAAAAATATCAGTATTTCTAATTAAATGGGAGGTGGGAGGCTGATGATGGCAAGAAAATGTTTCAAGACCTCTTAAAAGCTGCGCGCTTATGAAACGTGGCAAATGCTGACACAAGTCTCTGAGACTGGGACAACAGCAGGAAGCAGAGGTTCTGATGAGCTCAGATTTAGTGAGTTGAATTGGGGTGCCTGTTTAGAATGAACAAGAAGACATCCTGGGAAATATGGGCCCAGGAATATAACTCTATTGCATGACACAAATTTAGGGCCCATGCCATCGATGTAGTTGATAGCTAAATCCTGTAAACACCGAATCTCATAGAGAACACTGAAAGAAAATGAAAGTAAAGAGAAACATTCTGAAGTAATCATTTTTGCCACACATAAGTGTATGTGTGTGTGTGTGTGTGTGTGTCTGTGTCTGTGTGTGTGTGTGTGTTCTGTAATAAAATTTTAGGGGCAAAAAAATTTGGAAATGTCTCCTCCATCCACATACCCTAAAACAAAGAAATATCTAATATTTTGGTTAGCATTTTACCTCCATGGAAGCAAAAAATACTTGCTTATGGAAATGTTAATAATTTAGAAACAAATGTATATTTTTCAGTCAGCACTGATTTGATGTTTAACCTGAGGAAAGAATTTTGAAGCTGAATTTTTAATGACAATTATAAGTAATCAATGCTATTTTTCAAGTGGTTAATCAAGTTTCTGAAAATTTGGGTGGCCAGCCACATGAATTTTCATTAAAGTGTTTTTTTTAAATTTTTAATTTAATTGGCCTAAGTCAGCAATCAAGGTTTCCATGTTAATATGTAATGTATAGGGCAGCGAGTACACTAGCTCTCACCAGCTCCAAAAAAGATCGTCCAGAAGGCTAGAGGGAGAAATCTGAACTCTCATTGTCAATGTTCCAAGAGATAAACAGAGCATGATAAGTCATTCTGAGGCAACGGGCTAGGGGTTTTAAATAAATCATATTAATATGTGAATAAGACAAGCATTATTCTCTTCTATGAAAATTTCATAGAGCTTTTGTTTTTGCCAAGTAGAAAGGTGACTGCTAGGCTGTGTGCCTGGGGAAAACATCCTCAACTTTCTGGTCTGCTCTCACCCATGTGCTGGGGCACATCTATTTTCTAAGCTGCTAATCCTGACTCAATGAGTTCATTTCTGATGGTTTCTGGTGGCAAGTTATTTCCTATGGTCTGGAAAAAAATTTTTCTGACATGCAGGCTATCCAAGAACTGCTAACAATCCACACGTTTACAGGAAATGAGTTAAGAAAAGACAGGTTTCTGAGAAAGTGTTTCTTTCCCTCACTCTCTTCCTTCCCTTCCTTCCTTCCTTCCTTCCTTCCTTCCTTCCTTCCTTCCTTCCTCCCTCCCTCCCTCCCTCACTCACTCCCTCCCTCTTTTCATCCCTCCCTCCCTTTCCTCCCTCAATCCCTCCCTCCCTTCCATCCCTCCCTCTTTGCCTCCCTCCCTCCTGCCTACATTCCTTCCTCCCTCCCTCCCTCTTTCTTTCTTTCTTTCTTTCTTTCTTTCTTTCTTTCTTTCTTTCTTTTCTTCTTTCTTTCCTTCTTTCCTCTTTTGGATGAGTATATTTGGGTCACATCTATTGGTGCTCAAAAACTTTTCCTGACTTCATGTTCAGGAGTCCGTATGTGGTTCCAAGGATCAAACTCAGGTCAGCCACATGCAAGGCAATGGGCTTACCTCTATAATATCTGTTCATCCATGAAACAGCTGTTTTTAAGTTTAATTTTTTGTCTAAGTCCTAAGATTGCAGAAGGATTCAAGCTAATGTTCTATTCTGCTACATGTACCTCTATTCAATGAAGTGTGTCTATCTTTGAAAAGTATGCACACACTTCTCTCTTTTTATAATTAGTGTTCTGAAAAGTAGTCATTTCAAAATTTCTGAATTTGATTCTCATTAAAAAATACATACAAAAGTTGAATAGATAGTTCAGCAGGAGGTAAGACACTTGTTTTGCACTCAACTGATCCAGGTTCAATCCCTAGCACTGCATATCATCCCTTGAGCACTTCCATGAATGACCCCTAAGTACCACTGGGGTACTTAGTGGGTAAGTGCCCCCTTCCAAAAAGAAAATATGTTCAGGGATTGGAGAGATAGTACAGCGGGTAGTGTTCTTGCCTTGCACACAGATAACCCAAATTCAGTCCCTGGCATCCCATATGATCCCCCCAAACTGACAGGATGATCTGTGAGCACAGAGCCAGAAGTAAGCCCTGACCACTGCTGGTGTGCCCCCAAACAGAAAATAAAATAAGTTTAGATATTCAAACTTTTTTCATAAAATCATATTTCCCTTACAGTTTGTTATACAAATTGCTTTATCAGTTCTACTTCGTTTAAATAAATCTTCCTGTATCTTTTTAAATAATGCATGACCCACTAACTAATTTGACCCAGTTTGACAAATACTGCTAGAGAATATCTTTCCCCAAAATATACACTAAAATATACATTAATAAAATCAAATATTGTTAATGATGCTTGATGGTCTCCATAGAAACTATTGAACCTCAAAATAGTCTGTTCATGTATATATCTCCCATTTCACATAATTGAACAGACTCTATGGAGTCCCAATTCCTTGGGAACTTCGTTGCTTTTGACTTACCTTTCATCACCAACAGGTTTATCCTTCTTGGGTTTTATCATCACAGAAAAATTTGTTTCCTTTTTTTTGACTTAATTGGAATAAGAGGTACTTGACTTGGATGACCCTAGACTAAAGCTGCCCCAAAGAACTTTTGTGTGAACGGAAAAACTCAATTTTTGATTCTCTACTGGAGGTCAGCGATCCCAAGGGCTTGTGAGTGTTTGAGATGTGTCTACTGTAGCTGAGGAACTGAATTAAAAAAAAAATAGGAGCTTTAGACAATGCTGACCTATTAGCTCAAAATTCCAAAGGTCAAAAGTTCAAAATTGGTCACACAGGGCTAAAAGTGAGGTGTCAGGGAGCTGGCTTGCCTCAGAGGCTTCAGGAGAGAATCTATTTCCTCTTTTCCAGATTCTAAAAGCTTTGACTAAAAGGCCCCTGTCCCTCACTTTATGGACCCTGGTCAGAGTTCACACCACCGCTTCTCTGGGCCTCCCTTTCTCTGTCACTTACAAGAATATTTGTGATTCCATGGATGACCACTGGGGTTATCCCAGATTATCTCCCCACTGCAAAGTCCTCAGCTCAAACATATCTGCTAAACCCCTTGACATGTCACTTATTCACACCTGCAGGGGCAGCACATAGACATGCCTGAGGCTATACGTCTGCTACCACAGCAGTCTTGCTCCTGAGCACTCAGCAGGCACAACTCCAAGTCCCCAGGCAGATGTCTTGGGACTTAAAACCTGATCTCCAGGCTTCAGGAAAGTGAAGCTCCCTTTCCATATACTCATCAACAGCAACATTACCTTTGCCTTCTTTTACTCCATGGCTTGGAGGCCAGCCACACATGCTAGGGGAAAAGGGAGCTCAGATAGAAAAGGAAACACCAAATAAAGGGTGTTGGGAGGATCCTCCCAGGATGGGAGAAGCATGCTGAAAGTAGACTATAGACCAAACATGATTGTCACCGACTGTCTCTTTTGCAAACCACAACACCCAATAAGAGAGAGAGAGAACAAAAGGGAATGCCTTGCCACAGAGGCGGGGTGGGATGGGGGAAATGGGGAGTGGGAGGGATACTGGGATTCGTGATGGTGGGAAATGGGCACTGTGGAGGGATGGGCATTTGATCATTGTATAATTGAAACCCAAGCACAAAAATTTGTAAGTCTACAACTGTACCTCATGATGTCTCCTAACAAAAATTTTAAAAAAATAATTTAAATATTCAAAAATAAACTTTCCAAAAACATTAATAAAAAACACTCACCACACTTCCTTGAATCTCTTCCATCTTTCATCCTGCCTCCCACCTAGTTTCCTTAAGCAACCTTAGTTCTGTTGTCAAAGTTCACTAGTTTATTTTTATTTTGTTTTGTTTACTCATAAATTGTATTTCTTCACATTTCACACAAGAGGAAAACACCAATACTTGTTTTTTACCCTCTGATTTCTTTTATTCACATGATACCTTCATAACTCTCTTCATTTTTCTACAAATGGAGATAATTTTTTAAAAATTCCTCTTATTAGGGGGTATGGTGCAGCCAGCAGGTCAATCTGTACCTGTGAGGCAAGTGCATCAGCAGCCTGATGGTGCCTTCAGACTTTCAGATACCCCAAAATTGCTGCTGTGCCTTTGGCCAGACCCCAAAAACTTGGGGCAAAGTTTACCAATAAAGTAAACTGCCAAAAGTTAGCTATGTGGGAAACACACCCACAAACCACCTCTGGCTCAGCTATATAATTGGAGGCATGGCCTCTATGGTCCCTGATTGAACTGCTTAATGGCCATGGTCCCAGAGACTCAAAAACAAATCTCGAAATGCAGCAGCTTTTGGCAGAAATGCATCCAGTCCCTGCAGTAGGTTACCGGTGCTGGGCCAACCCAGGTGGGAATAGGTTTTGTCCTCTCCTCCCCACCCCAAGGAGACCCCCAAGTCATCACCCACAAATGGCCTCTCTGTCTCGTGATCAAGCTGCTTAACGGCCATGATCCCAGAGACTCAGAAACAAATCTCGAAACCCAGTGGCTTTTGGCAGAAATGTGTCTGGACCACGCAGTAGGTTACTGTCACCAGGTCACCCCAGGGGGGAAAGGGTGTTGTCCCTCTCTGCCTGCTCCCCTTGGTGGCTTGGTGGCCGCCATCCTCCAGAGTCCATTGGACAATCAGGCTTGGTCCCGTAGTGATGAAACATGTTGGGCCTCACTGGATGGGGGTGGAGCCGGTCCTTTCCTCCCCACCCCAACGAGACCCCAAGTCATCACCCACGAACGGCCTTTCTGGCTCCTGATCAAGCTGCTTAACAGCCATGATCCCAGAGACTATTAGCAAATCTCGGAACCCAGCAGGTTTTGGCAGAAATCCCTCCAGATTTAAGTGTTAAAATTTCAGAATTTCAAAATTGCACAACCACTACTGCAGCCACGTGACATCAGATGTTATTCATAACCATCAATAGAAAACAAATTGTCTACTGTTGCCTTTTCAGCAGATCTGAGTGTTGGGGTAAATTCTCAAATAATGGTGGGTCTGGTGTCAAAATATTGAATGTGATCAAAGTAGAGAGAGTAATGTGGAAATCATCTGCCCCACAGCTAGGAGGAGGGTGTGGGATGGGATTATACTGGAGTTGTTGGGAGTGGAGAATGGGCACTGGTGAAGGTATAGGTGTTTCATTGTATGACCGAGACTTAGACCCAAAGGCTTTGTAACTGCTCTCATGGTGATTCAATAAATAAAATCATAAAAAATGAAAAAAAAAGTAAGGTGGAGTTGATGCACAATTCAATCAGCTAATTAGTGGCTGAATAAATAGCAGTACTCCTTCATAAAAGCAATTCCTCTTATTAGGTAATTGAGTAACCATTATGCACAGTAGGACTGAGTGATACATTATGTCTTTACACTGCATTTTCTTTACTCAGTTATTTATTGATAGATAGTTGGGTTGTGTTCACAACTGTAAAGTAAAAGGCACTCCCGTTGATCATTGATTTGCTCGAGCGGGCCCAGTAATGTCTCCATTAGAGACTTTGTTGTTACTGTGTGTGGCATATTGAATACGTCACGGGGAGCTTGCCAGGCTCTGCCGTGCAGGCGAGATACTCTCGGTAGCTTGCCGGGCTCTCCGAGAGGGGCGGAGGAATCAAACTCGGGTTGGCCATGTTGGCTGCGTGCAAGGCAAACGCCCTACCACTATCTATCGCTCCAGCCCAACATAAATTAATAATACCTCAGTAAACATTGAGATGCATATAATTTAAACTTTTTTAAGTTCATTTTTTTTGTTATTTTGGGACCATATTCAGAAATGCCCAGGATCCGCACATGGCTCTGTGTTGGGGGCCTACACCTGGTAGGCTCAGAGGACCAAACGCTGCTTCAGGAAACAAAAGAGGACACTAGGAAATGGAAAAATATCCCCTGTTCATGGATCAGGAGAATTAACATTGTCAAAATGGCAATACTTCCCAAAGCACTGTACAAATTCAATGTGATCCCTATTATGATACCCATGTCATTCTTCAAAGAAATGGAGTAAACACTCCTGAAATTTATATGGAATAATAAGCCCCCACAAATAGCTAAAGCAATTCTTGGGAAAAAGAAAATGGGAGGAATCAACCTCCCTAACTTCAAACTCTACTACAAAGCAGTAATAATTAAAACAGCATGGTACTAGAACAAAGGCAGAGCTGCAGATCTATGGAACAGGGTTGAATATACTGACATCTCCTCTCAAACGTATGATCATCTAATCTTTGATAAAGGAGCAAGAAATGTGAAGTGGAGCAAGGAAAGCCTTTTTAACAAATGGTGCTGGCAAAACTGGACAGCTACATGCAAAAAAACTGGGCTCAGATCTCTGCCTAACGTCATGTTCAAAAGTAAGATCAAAATGGATTAAAAACTTCAACATCAGACAGGAATCCATAAGGTTCATTGAAGACAAAGTTGTCAAAACCCTCCATGACATTGAAGCTAATGGTATCTTCAAAGATGTCACACCGCTGGCCAAGGAAGTGAAAACAGAGATAGACAAATGGGACTATCTTAAACTAAGAAGCTTTTGCACCTCAAAAGAAACAGTGACCAAAATACAAAGATAGTCTACAGAATGGGAAAAGATATTCTTCAAATACACATGGACAAGGGGTTGATATCAAGGATATACAAAATACTGGTTGAACTCCATAAGAAAAAAACACCCAACCCCATAAAAAATGGGGCGACAAATGAACAGAAACTTTCTCAAAGAAGAAATCAGAATAGCTAAAAGGCACATGAGAAAATGCTCTACATCATTGATCATCAGGGAGATGCAGATTAAAACAACAATGAGATATCATTTTACACCACAGAGATTGGCCCACATCCAAAAGAACAAAAGCAAACTGTGTTGGCGCAGATGTGGCGAGAAAGGGACCTTCCTTCACTGCAAGTGGTAATTCCGACTGGTTCAGCCCTTTTGGAAAACAGTAAACAGTATGGACAATTCTCCAAAAATTAGAAATTGAGCTCCCATTTGACCCAGCAATACCACTCCTGGGAATATACCCCGGAGAGGCAAAATAGTATAGTCAAAGCGACATCTACACTTGTTTGTTTATTGCAGCACTGTTTACAATAGCTAGAATCTGGAAAAAACCAGAGTGTCCGAGAACAGATGACTTGTTAAAGGAACTTTGGTACATCTACACAATGGAGTACTATGTAGCTGTTAGAAAAAAAAGAAGTCATGAAATTTACATACAAGTGGTACTACATGGAAAGTATCATGCTAAACGAAATGAGTCAGAAAGAGAGGGACAGACATAGAAAGATTGCATTTATCTGGGGAATATAAAGTAACAAAATAAGAGACTAACACCCAAGAATAACTGTGATAAATACCAGGAGGTTCACTCCATGGCTTGGAGGCCAGCCGCACACTCTATGGGTAAAGGCAGCTCAGATAGAGAAGGGAGCACCAAATAAAGGGTGCTAGGAAGATCAGCCCAGGATAGGAAATGCATGCTGAAAGTAGACTATAGACCGAACATGATTGCCACCCAACGTCTCTTCTGCAAACCACAGCACCCAACAGGAGAGAGAGAACAACAGGGAGTGCCCTGCCACAGAGACAGGGTGGGATGGGGTGATGAGGGGGGAGGGACACTGGGATTGATAGGGGTGGAGAATGGGCACTGGTGGTGAGTTGGGTACTTGATCATTGTATAACTGAAACCCAAGCACAAAAATTTGTAAGTCTACAACTGTACCTCATGGTGTTTCACTAATTAAAAAAAATAGAAATGAAAAAAAAAGTGCCGAGATTCATACCAGGATCATGGCAACAGCTGCACTCTAGGTAAGAGCTATCCTTGTTTTATCTCATAGCCTTTGTATTCTCTGTTCAGCCCCTGCAGATGATTTTTTGAATTAGTGTTTTCATAATCTTCAAAAATATACCAAGAATTTTGATAGCTGGATTAGGGAGTTAGAGTTTTGCTTCTTTTTTTTTTCTTTTTGGGTCACACCTGTTAATGCACAGGGGTTACTCCTGGCTCTGCACTCAGGAATTACTCCTGGCAGTGCTCAGGAAACCATATGGGATGCTGGGAATCGAACCTGGGTTGACTGCATGTAAGGCAAACACCCTACCCACTGTGCTATCACTCCAGCCCCAATTTTTTGTTTCTTAAGGAGGCTCCATATCAATTTATATTCTTACCAACGATCTACAGGGGATTCTTTTCTTAACATCTATGTCAATATTTGTTAGTATTCATTCAGTATAAGCCATTCTCAGCAGTGTGAGGTGCTCACACATTGTGGCCTTGATATGTATCTCCATCATAGTAAAGATTACCTTTTCATCTGTTTGCTGATCATCTAAATGTCCTCTCTGGAAAGGTGTTATTCAGGTCTATTTGCTTTGCATTTGAATATTTTTGTTCTTGTATTTTTCTTCAGTTGTGTAATGGTTTGGTATGTATGTCTTTCTTTTTTAATCTTCTTTCTTTTTGTGTGTTTTTTGCTTTTGTTTTGGGGTCACACTCAGATGTGATTAGAATTTACTCCTGACTAAGCCCTCAGGGATCACTTTTGGCAGTCCTTAGGGGACAATATAGTGTCATGGCTCAAACCCAGTTCAGATGCATGCAAAGCAAGAGCCCTATCCACTGTACTATCTCTCCAGCCCCTATTAAGTTTTTGTTATTGAAATAACTGTTGTTTCCATGACTGCATATTATAAGTGTACAATTCTATACCTCTTCAGAGTATGTTACCATAAGACAATCACCACAAGAGTAGCAATACTTTTCACCATAGCCCTCCCAGCTTCCACTCCCTTTCTCTTCCCATTGCCCCCCTTCTGGAAACCACAGCTCTGCAATAGTTCACAGATTTGTTTCCACGGTTTTTGTCTGTGCTGCACTTTGTATCCTACATTCTACTTTTGAGTGCGGTCATCCAGTGTTGGTCTTTTTCCTTCTTAGTTATTTCATTTATCATGACATCCTTCAGCTCCAACTGTGTTGCTGCAAAAGACAAGATTTCACTCTTTTTAATGATTGAGACATTTTTATCATATTTGGACATATATCCAGTATGAATGAATTTTTACTCAATTTTGCATTTTTTATTCTTCTGCTCTTGGGCACATGAGTTGTCTCCAGATCTTCACAACTATAAACATCACTACCAATAACATGCTTGTGCATATCTCTTTTTGAATGAATGTTTTGGTGTCTTAGAATAGACTTCTGAGAGTGAAATTGCTGGATGGCACAGTAGATATATTTTATATATTTTGAGTATTCTCCATAATATTTGCTTTAGAGACTGGACCAATCTATATTCCACCAACAATTTTATCTCTCCCATTGCTTGTTTTTGGTCTTTGACATAGGCAGTTCTCACAAATGTGAGTCTGTATTCATTTTCATTTCATTATCCTGACAATAAGTTGTTTTGTTTTGTTTTTCATGTGCTGTGGGCTGGAAGGTGGGTGGGGACTTGGAGAAGGATAATTTGTAAATCTTTCCTATAGTGTCTGCTCAGCTCTTTTGCTCCCCATTTTAAAAAATGAGGTTATGGTTTTCTTATTGCTGCCTTTGATTCATATATGTCTTGAGATTCATATAGTCTTGGTGTAAGCTCCCCCTATTTTTACTGTGAAAAATATGTGAATATTTTTATCCTATGCAGTAAGATGCTTTTTTTTGTTTTAATGGTAGTTTTTTATTGTAAGAAGCTTTTTAGATGTGCAAGTGAAAAAACAATTAAAATTAATAAAACAATAAAGTCATGGAGATAGAGTAAATATACAAAACTCTTTCATTTCTATATGTAAACCATGAAGTAGAGATAAATAAACAAAATTTCACTTACAATCACATTTATAAAAATCAAGTAGATATGGAAAAGTTTAACAAAGAGGTTAAAGATTGTATATTAAAAATTATGTCAGTGTATTAATTTTTTAAAAGATTTGGAAAGATACTTAATATTCACACATCAAAAATTATGTCATTGTATTGAAATAAAAAAGATGTGGGAAGATATTTCATGTTTGTTTATTTAAAGGATTAACATCACAATAATAACTGTCCTACCCAAAGCATTGAATAGATTCAGTGCAATTCCTACTAAATTCCAAATAATGTTTTTCAAGGAAATAGAACAAAATTACTGAACTTTGTCATGAGCTGTGGAAGATCACAAAAAAACAAAGTAACGTGGATAATAAATAATGGGAAGCACCGTGATACCCAGCTTCAAAATATACTACAAATATTGCAATCAAAATATTCTACAAATATTGAAACAATATTGCACTGGAATAAAAATATGGCATAGTATTTTATTGAAATAAAAATATATAGACCACAGGGATGGAGTGATAGTACAGAGAGTAGGGCACTTGCCTTGCCTTACTCTCTGTACCATGAGGTCAACCCAGGTTTGATCCCCAACATCCCATATATTCCTCCAAGCATTACTAGGAGTAATTTCCTTAGTGTATAGCCAGGAGTAACCCTGAGCATTGTTGCTGTGTGTCATATATATATATATATATATATATAATCAAATGAATGAAATTGGATTGAAAGTACAGAATTAAATCATCACATAAAGAAAGAGTTAAATTGTGATAAATCAACAGCACAAAATGGAGAAAAGAAAATTAAGTGGTGCTGGAAAACTAACCACATGCAAAAGAAAGAAACTGGATCACAATCTTACAATTTATACAGGAGTTAACTCAAAATGGATTAAGATTTGTATACTAAATCTAGAACTGTTAATATATTCTGGAAGCCTCTAAACAGAACACTCTAATATACTGACTTCTATGATTCATTCAGTGGGTTGATTTCAATGCTGTAGAAAACAAAGCAAAAACAAAACGAACCCAATTAAAAAAAAACACACGGTTATGTAAGGTTTTTAATAACTTGGATATTAATCACTTAGTGTATTTATATATATGATATGCAAATATTTTATTTTTCTCTAGCACAGAAACAAAGAGGAAAGTAACTAGCAGATAGAAAAAAAGAAACAGTGGAGCATGCAACAGAAAGGTAGAAGGATACCATAGCGTTATACAACTAATAGAAAGCAGAAAACATCAGAAAGAGAAGAGAGCTAAGAGTTCCCTCTCGATAAGATAGAATGAGAAGGTTTTGAAGGATAAACTGACTTAATCTATCAGACCACCATTGTTTGTATTTGGGGACAGAATCTAAGGAATTAAGAGGAAAGAGATGGTGACAGCAATCTAAGATTTATCCTTTGAAAATTCAGCTCTTGAGGAAAAGTGATGGCAAATTGGAAACTAGAGAGGAAGCAGGTGTAAGGAAAGGCTTCTCGAAGAGAGAACTTTAAGTAAGCTGATTTTACACATGAGTCAATAGGCTCCGGCATAAAGACATTTTCGAGATTTTGAATTGTTTATAAATTTCTGAGATGATTTTGTTGCCTCCTTTGGAACATCCACCACTACAAGGGATTAAAGGGCTGATGATTCTGGAATCTATGCACAAGTTAAATGACACATTCCTTCTAACAGCCAAAATAGTTTTCTCGACAGGGCTTTCCATAGATCTTCATACAAAAAGCGTCATATCCTTTGAATTCGAGTGTGAAAATAGTCACGACAAAGTCATTACAGTACTACTGAAGTCATTATCTGGAGTGCCTGTCTCCTCCCCACCCCCACACAGAATCTCCCTTTCTCCTAAACTGAGAAAGTTTACTCCCACACTCACCTTTCTGGGACCCAGGGTTCCAACCTACAGGAATGTGCTTCTTTTACTAGCCTTTGAACCATGAATTCATCATTTGATTACAGATGGCTTTACCTTAGAGACAAGGGAGTAGAAGTTAAAAACTTCCAGGCTTATACTATAAATCATGGATTTATGCCACTGGTTCTTAATTGGGGTATATCTATAGTGCCCCTCAAGGGACCACTTTCAGTTGTCACATTAGAGGGGGAATGTCACTGTGTCTGGTGTGTAAGGGTCAGCGACACTGATAAACTTCCTCTCATGTACCAGACAGCCTATAAGAAAGGATTGTCCAGCACCAAGTGTTAATATTCTATCCTATGTGCTCAGAGCACCTGCTGTGTTAGACAAGGTTGAATATATTAATTTGTACTAAGAACAAAACAGATATTCATTCTTGCTGATGTAAGTGATGGTCTTTCCAGTTGCAGGTATTTTGTTCTCCTGTCCCAAATCCATCCCCCTCTGCCTGTTTCCTAACTAACCCTACATGTAGTCCAGAAAACCATTTATTATAGTTCACAAAGGGTGATTAAAGTGTGGGTTTGGTGGGCATGTAAACTAGATTGTCCCTATAAAGCTAAAGGACTGAAACGTGGTACTAACAAATGTTCAACCATTATATTTTGAAGAAAAAATTATATGCATGCATATGCATGCATAATTATAGTCATATATGTGTGTACGTTTATTTGAATTTTTATTATATGGCAGATGATATATTACAATAGACAAATAAGTATAGAATATATATATTTTTGCTTTTTTATGATCACACCCAGCAATACACAGGGCTTACTCCTGGCTCATGCCCTTAGAAATTACTCCTAGCGATGCTCTGGGGATTGTAGGGGATGCTAAGAATCAAACCTGGGTTGGCTGCGTGCAAGGCAAACTCTCTACCTGCTGTGCTATCTCTCCAGCCCCACCCAGCATATAATATTTTTTAAATTTAATGGCTCACCGTGAGATGCAGTTACAGACTTACAAACTTTCATGACTGTGTTCCAGTCAAACAATGTTCAAGTACCCATCCCTCCACCAGTGCCCATTATTCACCACCAATGTTCCACTATCTCTCCCCCAACCCCCACCCCTTCACACCCCCTGCCTCTGTGGCAGACACATTCCCTCTTACTCTCTCTGTCCTTTTGGGTGTTAAGGTTTGCAATACTGGTATCAAGCGGCCATCATGTTTGGGCCACAGTCTATTTTTAGCACGCATCTACTAACCCGAGAGATTGGTCCAACCAACATTTACTTAATGCTCCTCTCTCCATCCTAACTAATTTTCTCCAGCACATGAGATTAACTTCCAAGCCGTGAGGTAACCCTCCTGACCCTTCTTTCTACTGTCCTTAGGTGTTAGTCTCCTATTATGTTACTTTATATTTCACAAATAAATGCAGTCATTCTATGTCTGACCCTCTATTTCTAACTCATTTCATTAGCAAGATACTTTCCATGTTGATCTACTTATATTAAAATTTCATTATTTTATTTTTTCTAACAGCTGCATAGTATTCCACTGTGTAGACATACCAAAGTTTCTTTAACCAGTCATCTGCTCTTGGGCACTCGAGTTATTTTCAGATTCTGATTATTGTAAATAGTGCTGCCATACATATACAAGTGTAGATGTCATTTCTACTGTACTTTTTTGCATCTCCAGAATATATTCCCAGAAGTGGCATTGCTGGGTCAAATGGGAGCTTGATTTCTATTTTTTTGAGAAACGTCCATATTGTTTTCCAAAAGAGCTGGACCAGTCGGCATTCCCACCCACATCCACTCCAGCACTGGTTATTTTTGTTCTTTTTGATGTGTACCAGTCTCTATGGTATGAGGTGATATCTCATAGTTGTTTTGATCTGAATCTCCCTGATGTTTAGTGATGTTGAGCATTTTTTTCATGTGACTTTTGGCCATTCGGATTTCTTCTTTGAGAAAGCTTCTGTTCATTTTATCACCCTATTTTCTGATGGGATTGAATGTTTTCTTCTTGTAGAGTTCAACCAGTGCCTTGTATATCCTTGATATTAACCCCTTATTGGAGGGGTATTGGGTGAATATCTTTTTCCCATTCAGCATAGAATATTTTTGATGGGAGTTCCACAGAGCTGATTGATTTTCATCAAAAACTCTTACTGGTTTTTGCTGTATTTTAATTTTATTTTATTTTGGCAGACATTCTAAGACCAGTCCAGCATTACTTGGCCCATGGGTAATTCAATATTCATGCCTGGATGAGATGCTGCTCCTCTCCTCTGGTGCTGAAAGCCATTATAGTCAAACCTAGTAATGCTGGCTAAAAGTGGGGGCAGTCAGTGCCAGACATCAAACCTGAGGTCTCTTGCACTTGACACAAGTACACTAGCTCTCTGAACTGTCTCCCTGGCTCTTGTCATTCTTCTGCTGTAGTGAGTCTATGGTTACAATTGACATTGGAGTGTAAGTTTGACTTCAATTTTGGTATCTATGTGTTTATGCTAATAAATTAATAAAGGCATACAATCAGAACTTGAGCTATTTGTCAATGATGTGAGTAACTGATCTGTTGAATAGGATATTACTGAAAGACTGTAAGTCACCAGTTTCAGAACAATGCTTCCTGAAGTTTAATCTGTTTTGCTGTGTTTTTTTTTTCACTTTCACATTACTCTCTCAAGTTTAGATTATCAAAGAACACTTGATCACATCACAACCTGATTCAAGGGTGGATTCATTCCCATAGTCCAAATAGTCATTTCCTGTCTAATTTCAAGCCATCCATGTGGGACTAGGCAGAAAAGTGAAGCAAGATACTGTTCTATTTTCTTTTGGTTTTGAGTCCACACCTGATGGCATGAAAGCATCACTTCTGGCCCTGTGCTCAGAGATCACTTCTGACAGTGCTTGGGTTATATGTGGTTCCAGGGATCAAACCCATGTCAGCTGCAATCAAAGCAAGTACCTTTACCTGTTGTACTATCTATCTCTTAAGACCGGCAGTGCAAAGTTTTATAGTATCATCATCATTATGGAAGTTTACACAAACCATGTCAAGGGAATTAATCATAGCATAAAGCTGTTAGATATCTATAGAGAAATAAGTTTTGAGTATCATTTTGCTTTTAATAGTTTCTTTTCCTCTTCTACTGGGTGTGAAAGAGCAAGCAGGGAATCTGTGATTCCCAGTGGCAGTCGTCATAACCAGGAGAAACTCTAGTCTTTGTTTGAGGTCAGTGGTAAGAAAGCAGAGGCAAAATGGACAGGAAAAAAGAACCAAGTCTTTGATGCTATTACTCGGTCATCAAACTGTGCCTGAAACTCCACCACCCATCAGCTCGTGCAAAATAGTGCCTCTTCTTGGGTAACCCATTTTAATTTAGTTGTAGTTTCATGATGTTTATAACCAAGATGATGCCAACCAGGATAGTTTTTTGGGATTATTTTGTTTTGAAGGAATTAATTGCTGAATAAAAATTATCATCTCTAGGTACAGAAATTTGTTCTGTTAAAAGTTGGGGAGAGAAGTTTTAGACAGACTCAACTTACATCTATATTCTTTATTCTTTTTCCTGCCTTTCTATCCATGCCATAGTTCTTTTGAGACTCAATTCATGGGCAGGAATATTACTGCCTAGGGTAATTTCTGAGTCTAGAGCTAGGAGTAAGCCTGAACAACAAAGGGTGTGTATCCAATACACAAACAATACAAATAATCAACAACAACAACAAAAGAATTCAATTCACTCAGCAACTGAATTGAAGAGTTTTCTGACTTCTTGATTTTTTTCCACCTTAGTATCCCACAAAAAGTAGATTTTCTTTTTTTTTTTTGGTGCCCTTGCATGTATATTAGTGCACTGTGTTGCATTTTTTAATGTGCCTATACGATTCTCTGCTCTATCATTATTTTCTATACCTCTAGTTCCCAGTACATAGAAAGTTCTCAATAAGAAGGCTATGGACACAAAATGTATATTATAGCCCTGGCCCTGAGTGTGATTACACTTGGAAATAGGACTTTTAAAGAGGTAATTAAAGTTAAAAGATCTTAAAGGTGGGGCCATAGTAAAGTTTGATTCTTTAATCAGAGAAAGAGTTAATCTTTCTGCCTTGTTAATTAGAGAAGCCATACATTTGTACAAAGGCCAATGAGGACACTGCAAGAAGGGGGCTGCTGTGTGCAGGCCACAGGAAGACCAGGAAGAAACAAACTTGCTGACACCTTGGTGCTGGATTTTCAAGCTCTAAAATTGTGAGAAATTAACCTTTAGCTTAAGACTTCCAGTCTGTAGTATTTGGCTATAGGAGCCTCAGGTTTGAATGAATAAATGTATGAATAACGAAGGGTGTCCTTTTAGAAAGATATTTCAAGGACTGGGAATATGGCTCAGGGATAGATAAAGCAAATACTTTTCACCCTTGTATATGTGAGGCTCTGAGTTCAATCCTGACATGGACGAGAGAGAGAGAGAGAGAGAGAGAGAGAGAGAGAGAGACAGAGACAGAGAGAGAGAGACAGAGAGAGAGAGACAGAGAGGCAGGGAGGGAGAGCGAGAGAGAGAAAGAAAAGGAGAGAGACAGAGAATACATATTTATTAATCTTATCTTTTGCTATTAAGCAGTATTGGCTTTCACAATGTTAAGAATATGATTTCACCCAAACTTTGACAAATTAATTTAATTTAATTTTGGCTTTAATAAATGGGGAAGAAAGAAGCAAAAGAGCATATATCTCTGCCATGGAAAACAAAAAGATATTTTCTCCATAAGCATACTGATATCTCTAATTTTTGAGGGTCTTTTTCTCCCTTTTTACATTTGGTTTAGACAGAGAATGATGAACCCAGTAGAGACCCGGGAACTATACACAAAAAGGAAATATGACCAAGGAAAGGGGTTGCTTTCATCTCCCATGAAAGCAGTGCTGTTTTTGTTGATACATATGGAAAAAATCAGACCCAATTATACATTGTTATTTGGCCCTGAGGTTGAAGCCTCACTACAGGCTTTTTCTTTTCTTTTACAGAAAGAGCACTGCAGTCCATCAGGCTCCTGTCTCTGTCCCCAGCAAAATCCATCCCTGGAGCGATGGACTGAGAGGTGTCTACATCATGGCTAGGATGGGTTTTACATGTCAAGAACATTTCCTGTCTGTTGACTCCCAGGAAAAGAACTGGACTGGTTCAGGATCCCTGTAGGCAACCATGTACTGCTCAACACAAACAGATTGGGAACATTGGCTTAGCACCTCTTCTTGACTGCAGGGAACCCCCAAATCTAAATTCTCATATCACCAGTTGCTGACATCACATGGATTTTCAGATGATCATAACCATTCCTTTTTTTCTGACTCTTGGCTTTAATTGTGGATGGTTTTTTTTTGGGAGGGGGTTGTTTTGTTTTGTTTTTCAGCTATTTTATCTTTTCTTTGCGGTCACAGAGCTGGGGAAGACACTCTTGGTTTGGGGACTTGCTGGAGATCACAGAATTGTAGTGACATCTGGGATCATGCCAGCAGTAAAGGAGCTCACACTCTGCAATGTGGGATGGTGATGGGGATTGAACTCGCAGACACACACACACACACACACACTCACACATGCACACGCACAATGGGTGGTCTGTTGGAGCCACATTTCCAGGGCAGAATATTAGGGTTGTGGATGATAT
This sequence comes from Sorex fumeus, assembly GCF_029834395.1. Classification (NCBI taxonomy): domain Eukaryota; kingdom Metazoa; phylum Chordata; class Mammalia; order Eulipotyphla; family Soricidae; genus Sorex; species Sorex fumeus. Next base: position 75,640,302 of record NW_026606094.1, on the reverse strand, counting down.
TCCTTCGATCTGCTCTTGCCTAACTTTCTCTGTGATCTTGAGCAAGTTTCTGCCATTTTATTTATTTTTTTATTTTTTTCCCTTTATTTTATTTTATTTTTTTTAAAGTTGTGGATTTACAATTTTTGGTGCTTTGGTTTCAATTATACAATGATCAGATACCCATCCCTCCACCAGTGCCCATTTTCCACCACCATGGATAATATCCCTCCCACCCCCATCCCCCCATCCCCCCTGTCTCTGTGGCAGGGCAATCCCCTGTGTTCTCTCTCTCCTTTTGGGTGTTGTGGTCTGCAAAAGAGGCATTGAGTGGCAAACATGTTCAGTCCATAGTCTACTTTCGACATGCATCTCCCCTCCTGGGAGGATCCTCCAAACATCCTTTATTTGGTGCTCCCTTCTCTATCTGAACTGCCCTTTCCTCTAGGATACCCGGCTGGCCTCTAAGTTATGGAGTAATCCTCCTGGTGCTGATCTCAGCTATTCTTGGGTATTAATCTCATACTTTGTTACTTTATATCCCCCAGATGAATGCAATCTTTCTATGTCTATCCCTCTCTTTCTGACTCATTTCGCTTAGCATGATACTTTCCATATTGTACCACTTGTATGTAAAGTTCATGACTTCGTCTTTTCTAAGAGCTACATAGTACTCCATTGTGTAGATGTACCAAAGTTTCTTTAACCAGTCATCTGTTCTTGGGCATTCAGGTTTCTTCCAGTTTCTGGCTATTGTAAAGAGTGCTGCAATGAACAAACAAGTGCAGATGTCACTTCGACTATACATTTTTGCCTCTCTGGGATATATTCCCAGGAGTGGTATTGCTGGGTCAAATGGGATCTCAATTTCTAATTTTTTGAGAATCGTCCATACTGTTTTCCAGAAGGGCTGAACCAGTGGACATTCCCACCAACAGTGAAGGAGTGTCCCTTTCTCGCCACATCCACGCCAGCATCGGTTGCTTTTGTTCTTTTGAATGTGGGCCAGTCTCTGAGGTGTGAGATGGTATCTCATTGTGGTTTTGATCTGCATCTCCCTGATGATTAATGATGTAGAGCATTTTCTCATGTGCTTTTTTGCCATTCGGATTTCTTCTTTGAGAAAGTTTCTGTTCATTTCATTGCCCCATTTTTGGATGGGGTTGGATGTTTTCTTCTTGTGGAGTTTAACCAGTATTTTGTATATCCTGGATATCAACCCCTTGTCAGATGTGTATTTGGCGAATATCCTTTCCCATTCTGTAGACCGTCTTTGTATTTTGGTCACTGTTTCTTTGGAGGTGCAGAAGCTTCTTAGTTTAAGATAGTCCCATTTATCTATCTCTGTTTTCACTTGCTCGGCCAGTGGCGTGGCATCTTTGAAGATACCATTAGCTTCAATGTCATGGAGGGTTTTGCCAACTTTATCTTCAATGTACCTTATGGTTTCTGGTCTGATGTTGAGGTCTTTAATCCATTTTGATCTTACTTTTGTACATGGTGTTAGGCAGAGTTCTGAGCCTATTTTTTTGCATGTAGCCGTCCAGTGATGCCAACACAATTTATTAAAGAGGCTTTCCTTACTCCACTTCACATTACTTGCACCTTTATCAAAGATTAGATGAGCATATGATTGAGGAGAGATCTCAGTGTATTCAACCCTGTTCCATTGGTCTGCAGTTCTGCCTTTTCTGCCATTTTAAGACCCTCAGTCTTCCCATCTGTGGAACAAAGAGTTTAGGTAATGTTATATTCAAGGTCCTCTCCAGTCTAAATCAACTCCTGTGCCATCCTTTTTGTAGCACTTACTACATACGACTGTTTAAAGTAATTGAAGAAAATCTAAAATGAAGTTCCTCAGCCTCACCTGGCACACTTAAGATACTATGAAGACCACATCAGTCAGACAGCAAAAAACTGTTTCATCATTGCAGAAAGAGGCACTGATCAACTGGCACAACTGTTCCCATTTTATCTTGACTACAAAGAACTTCATAACAAAGGCTGTGTGCTGAATAGTCCCTTCGTGTGTATGTGTCTTTCAAAGCTGCATATTGAACATTGAAGCATCTAACATAAGTGAGAGCGTAATTATTGTGCTTACCTCATCAGACGAGGATCGAGATATTTGGGGGCTGGTGGGAGGGCTTGGGGCCATGCTCAGCAGTGCCTGGTGGCTACTTCCTGAACTGTATTTGGGGATCATGCTCAGGGGTGCTCAAAAGACTGTGTCCACAGGGGATTATACCAGGGTCCACAACATTTAAAACAAGAGCTGGTGGCAGTGCTGCAATCTATGTTAATAAACTGCATTCAAGAATGAACTGCTGGGGCTGGAGCAATAGCACAGCAGGTAGGGCGTTTGCCTTGCATGCAGCCAACATGGCCAACACAGGTTCTATTCCCAGCATCCCATATGGTCCCCCGAGCACCGCCAGGAGTAATTCCTGAGTGCATGAGCCAGGAGTAACCCCTGAGCATCGCTGGGTGTGACCCAAAAAGCAAAAAAAAAAAAAAAAAAATTAAAAAAAAAAGAATGAACTGCTGATGGTACATGCCCATATCAGTGCCTTTACCCCTGTAAAATATGGCCAGCATCAAGATTTAAAAGGATTATAGGATCATGATGTTAGTAACTAAATGTCATCTCCATCCCAGGGCTCACCTCCTCACATGGCAGTAAGTCACAAACACAGGTAACCCAGCAAGGCCCCACCAGCCATGGCCATGTAGGCCTGACCCATTAGGTGCTGAAGCAGAGACTCTGGGCTCGGCCTAGACATTAACTTGGCAAACCTTCGCTGTGTGGCCAGGACAAGTTATTCGGTGTCTCTAGGAAACTCCTCCCATCCTTGTCAAGTTGGGGTGATAGCAGCGTCCCAGCACCAGTGATGGGAGTGAGAGCAGATGAGAGTAGGTGCTCCCTTAGAGCTAGCCGGCCATGGCGAGCACTGCCACTGCCCGAGGTCCCAGAGCTCTCTGTCCATGCCTCTGAAAGGAAAGAGGCACCTCTTCACCTGGAGCATTCCAGGTGCCATAGCCACCTAAGCTCCAGAGGCTGTGAACGCCCCAGTGCATCACAAACTTCTTGGAACTGTTCTCACAGGTCATTGACCCTGGGCAAGTTTTGCTCTCTCGATTATTTCATCCATCTTTCATCCCAGGAACCCGCTGGGAGCCTGTTTCAAAAAGGACAGACACCAGCAGGTACCAGAGCCTGTGGGTGAGGGCTGAAAAGAGACGGGTATTCCTACCAACTGGGATCCGTCTACATTCCAAGCACTTGCTGGGAATGAAGAGCCTGCACATGCAGTTCTTCAATACCCCTTCCTCATCTCCCCCGTGGTGTTCTACAAAGAGCAGGATTTACCCCAATGGGTACAGTAATGGGGGCCAGGCTACAAAGACCAACTAAACAAGAGGATAGGGGCTACCAGGACACAGGCCTGACACCCCTGACACCCCATACCCTGCCCACCCTCTGCTGGGTCCAGCTATGCACCAAGACAGCAAGGAAGGAGCTAGTGGCCAGGTTGCATTTTTCCAGAGTAGGAAAGAAACTGGGGTCACATACTAGGGGTCTTCGTGGCAAAAAATGAGGTGCTTCTGCTACTATGCACAGCTACCAAGCTCCGTGGCACCTAAGGTGGAGTCATCAGCATTACCAAAGGATAGATTCTCTCTGTGGATTCCTCCTTAATCAGCAGTCAGAGCCTATGCACCCTCATGCTCAGACACTTGTTCCTTCCTTTACTTATTTTACTAAAAGTAAAAAGTAAAAGTAAAAGACTATTAGACTTTACTCATTAGACTTAGCTCTGGGTCTTAGGATGGATCTGAATATGCGAAATCAATCCCCTGTTCTGAGAACATCACATTAGCAGGGGGAGTGGACAGTATAAAAGGAAAATCTGGGACAGCAGGGCAGGTATTAGAACTGTATCTATGACAGTCTCAGGGGCAGCAGAGGTCCAAGGACCTGAGATGGGACTCTGTGGATAAATGAAATTTTTGTGGTGCTGAAGTAGAAAAGCTGATGTTGAAGGAAAGCCCTGTCAGGGGCTATCCTAATGTTTTTGAGGCATGTGGAGAACCATTGTAGAGTTCGAGAGATGTATGTTGCATTTAGGGAGAAGTATAAAATGACTGAACAGGTATTTTCATGAAGTCTCTCTGGCTTGTCTACTGACAAGACAGTTGAGGATGGAAACAAGGAAAGCAATTCAGGGGGAGCGATAGCACAGCGGGTAGGGCGTTCACCTTACAAGCGGTCAACATGGCCGACCCGAGTTCGATTCCTCCGCCCCTCTCGGAGAGCCCGGCAAGCTACCGAGAGTATTCAATATGCCAGACACAGTAACAACAAAGTCTCCAATGGAGACGTTACTGGGCCCGCTCGAGCAAATCGATGATCAATGGGAGGGCCTTTACCTTACCTTTACCTTATGATTATTCAAATGACCAGTGATGGAGCTTGTTAACTTACATCCCTGAAAGTTCCTGATGCACAGTGGACATGAAGTCAGGGTTAAAAGAAAGGAGACAAAGGAGACAAGGAAGTGTACCAGCAACTTGTACTCTTTAACCATATGGTCAAGCCAAATTTGCCCCCTCTTTCAGTAACTTTTGGCATTTAAGAGCTTTTCTCAGGTAATTGTCAGAGTCTGTGTGTGTGTGTGTATGTGTTAGTTTTTGGTGTACATCCAAGTGTCCTTAGGGCTTACTTATGTGCTCAGAGATTATTCCTGAAGGCTCAAGGGACCATACGGGGTGCCAGGGATTAAACATGGGTTTTCTGTGCACAAGACAAGTGTCTTACCTGCTATACTAACTCTCTGGCCCTTATATTATCTGCTCTTGCTCTAATTTCCACCTGTGTCTTCAAGTAGGATCACTAGGACCACTCAGTTTCCATCTCTTTGGATCAAATTTCCCCACTAAGTATCTTTTCCGTCTCCAAAGTGGTAAGAATCCCCTGTAATGGACTCAAAAAGACATCTCTTAGAAGGTATTGCTGGGTCAAGACCATCCTGAGCACCCAGAAAACTTAAAAAAATCCCTACAGAACAAAACTTTGTCCTGAGAATCAGGACAAGAGATGTGGAATGACAGATCATCTAAATGCCAAGTGTGGACAATAGATGCCATTCTTCCTGGAGTTCTTAGGAGACACTCTGGCCACCATGTAGAAGACCCTTTTTGTTTAATTTCTCTCCTTCCCACAGTGAGCACTGTCATTCAATGAAAGCATTTAGAGGAAACTGTCTCCACAGGCCTGATCCCTTTCTTTGAAAACATAATGACGCTCAAGAATGACAGCAATGTAAATCACCAGAATCATTAGGCAGAATCTTGATGAATTAAAATTACATCAGGTTAAGATTAGGTCAACTGCCTTGAAGGGAGCCAGATCGCCTGGGTTTGTGGACTTTCAGCCTCTCAAAAACAAATATTATCAGAGCTCACTGTCTTTGTCTTAGAAGCATGGGCAGACAGTTCCTGATAAGAGCATCCTTGTCTGGAAAGGAACAAATTACTCTGCAGCTCAGTCACAAGACTCCTTCATTAACCATCCCACAGAGACAAATCACTCTGCAAATGATGGTAGGACTGATCCTGTACATCTCTTAAGCTTGGCTGGTTCTGCTCCATTCAGCCTAGCACATGGGAAAGGAGGACACTGCCCCGGAAGTCCAACTAGCCTGTGAGAACAGCTGTATTCATTCACTAAGCAAAGCCCAGGAAAATTGAAATGCCCCCAGGGAGGGGGGAAATCCTATATATGAGATAGACCCACCATGTCTCAGGTCTAGGGAAAGCCTGAGAGATTCTGGTGCCTGAAATAAATGACAGGAAAAATATGTCAGATATGCAGTTCAGGCATAAATCATGAGCAAAAACATACACGACTACAAGATTCCAGAATAATGGGAGGAGAAGAAGGACAATCTAGATAACGATTGAATACAATATTCAAGGCTGAGAGCAAGTGGTTTGTACTCAGGTTTATTTTAGTGTGTCAGGAGTGAGTTGCTCTGAGAAACTTATGATATATGTCTTTCCTCCTCCATTGAATTTCCTCCTCCATTGAATTTCCTCCTCCCAGTACCTCCATTGAACACAAAGTCAAACTTACCTTAGGGAGATCAGAAGTTGGTTCCTTTGAGAAAAGAGGCTCAATCTCAGGTCTGAGGTCTCTGTGGGACAGAGAGCCTAGCCAAGAGGAAGAATGCTGGTTAGGCTAGGACACCCGTTGAAGTAAAAATCTCACACTCCACTTCTTCTTCCACCTTCATCATTCACAAATAGGTCTTTTTTTCATCGAAGGAATTTACAAAGTTATTCATAATTGAGTTTCAGATGTACAATGTTCCAACACCAGTCTCTTCACCAGTGTCCACTTCCTTCCACCAATGTCCCTGAATTCCCCTGAATTGCCTTCCTCTACGTATGGCACTTTGTTTTCTTTTGAGCACTGGGGTTTACAATACTGTTATTGATAAGGTTTCATGTAGTATACTTTATCCCCCCCTTGCACACTGTCCCACTGACCACTTCACCATTATCATAGTATTCTCCTCCCTGTCCAATCCTTCACCCACCCCACAACAAAATGTGTCCTACTGAAAACCAGTTCTCATGTTCTTCATTTCTATTGCTTTTAAGTATCTTTTTATTCCTCTACTATGTTTTTAATGTTTATATCTCACACAGGAAAGAGATCATTCTGTGCCTGCCCCTCTCCCTCTGACTAAATTTGAACATAATTCTCTCCAGATTCATCTATGCAGCAGCAAATTGCATGATTTAATCTTTTCTTCAGCTGAGTAGATTCCATTGTTGTATGTATCATAGCTTCTTTATCCAGTCATCTGTTCTTGGGCACTTGGGTTGTTTCCAGATTTTGACAAGTGGATCTTTTGATTTATGTGATTTGTACCTCTTGTCTTTCAGTTTCACTTTCTCTTGGGTAAATGCACAAGTTGGATGCCTGGCTCCTGGAGTCAAACCACTGAGTTTCCACTCATACCACCGCTGCCACTTATTAGTTGAATAATCTCAGGGAAGGTGCTTGGTCTGCCCATTCTCTTGTCAGTAAAACAGTAATAACAACAAAGCAAACAAGTTGACTATGAACTTCCATGTAAACGAGTTAGCTATCATGTAATATTTTCAGAATTTAATTAAGAATAATTAGAGATAAGGAGAAGAAAGTAATAAATGAGAGTTTATTTTGTATAATACACAAAACATAAGCCTAGTGAAATCCCTAGTTCTAGAGTAATCAAAAGTTGATCTAAAAAATATAACAACTACATTTCAAAGCAACCTATTTTCATTTAGGGGAAATTTCTCTACAAAATTGTTAAGACAATATGGTTTGAGGTGGGTAATGATACAAAGGATCCAGTTGACAAAGTTTCCAAAATAGAGACAAGTAATCCATGTCAAGGATGCAGAACAATCTAGATAAGGCTTATGTTCAATCTCTGGATATGGCCATTCCTTGCTGTTCTTTCTAAGGAATCCTCTTGGTCCATCATCTGGAAGATGGGACATAAGCGACAGGAATCAGCCATTTCAAAAACTGGGAGACACAGGATGCAAAGCAATTCATATACTACACAATTCTTAAAGCTCTTTAGAATCTTAATGGCTCAAGGAAGTATCCCCATGTTACAGATGGGGACTCTAGGGCTCAGAAAAGGAGGGAAAGCATGTACTCATGAAGGCAGAAAAACTGGCATCGCATCATTGGTTTTGATAAAGTGGGAGTGGAAAGGTGAGTACCAGGTGAACTAGTAAACTTAATTGGACACTTTTAATCTAGCCTGCTGAAAGGCTATCCAATCAAAATAGATATTGGGATGGCTGAGAGTGGAAGACAGCCACAGATAAAAGGAAGCCCTCTTTATTTGAGAGAGGCCATCTCTTTCTCTTTGTCCCTTCAGCTATGCCTAGATAGATGGCAGGATAGAGGGGATCTCACTCACAAGCATGTGCTCAGAGAGGACAGGGGACCACTAGGGTACAGTTCTAAAGAGCTACAGGCTACAGAGTTGCAAGCCCCAACAAGAGGACAGGGGTTCAGCTGCAGATTTCCAACTAGGAAAGTGGACACTGGATGAATGGAGCATGGATGGGTGACTAATTCAGGTAATTGTACACTGGAAGTGAGAAGACATTGAGGGACAGGACTTAGGACATAGTGCACTTGACTAGGCATTGAGGGACAGAATAAGTGATGCCATATATGGGTAAAAGGATAGACCTGGCCATTGGGGAAGGACCTGGACACATTGACTGAAGCTACACCAAGTACTAACTTCTAAAGCTTCTGTGTTTTATATACAAATCTTTCATACAATTCTCAAGAACCCAGGAGCTCAGGAATAAATCCACTTTCATGCTAACAGTCTGACTTCCGAGCATCAGAGGTCAACGGGCATACCCCCTTGGGGAGAGAGATCAGTTCATCCAAGCTGCCCATTAACAAGCCAGATGGTGATGGTGGTGAAGGGACCTTGCTCCCTCTCTCCCTGGGCCCTCCCTGCCCCCATCTGCAACCTTCCAATGCAGTCACCCTAGGGCATTTTTCTGAGAGGCAATTTGAGGTTTCAGTATCCCAGAATGTCAAGTTGCCAAGCAGGAAAGAAAGCCAGTTTTAACAATGCATCTCATTTTTCATCTAATTAGTATCAACACACTTAGGGATGTTAAGGGTGAAGTCGGACTTGTCAGCTGCTGGCAAACATAGGCCCATCAGTGGGAACCTCATCCAGGCCTAAAAGGAGGGGGAGGGGGCATTTTCCCAGATGAGGGCTGTTGTTCTTTGCTGGGTGATTGACAAAACACGATCCCTTCTCTTCTCTGTCTATGTTTCAGGGAGCATCTGGCAATGCCTAGACCAAGCCTGACCTCCAGTCCCGTGATTGTAGTGATTTCTAACACCTAAGAGGCCTGGCTCGGGGTGGGGGGGGGGGAAATGAAGCGACCCCCTTTATTTGGCTGGGGAATAGAAGCTGCATTATATCAACTGTCCACCACTATGGATTCTCCCTCCTCTATTTACAAAATGGAAACAGATGAATTCAATCAAGCCTAAGCCCCCCGAATTATGGCTTCCTTTCTACCTTGTGGTAAAGGAGTTTATACATAATTGGCACATGATTTTCTCCAGTGGTTTCAAGTTGTTCCCAAACGTAAAAAGGAACCTTTCAGTTTGGGAATGAGATGATTTTGTTTCAAGCCAATCCATCATGCCTTCCAAAGGCAGTGAGGGTGGGTCAGCTGAGTGAAACCAGGAAAGTAGCCGGCTGGGCGGATGGAGGCTGGGAATGGGTCAGTGAGGAGGGGCAGCTGTGACCCTTCTGGGGAGTGAGACTGTCACCATTGGACTGGAAACCCCAGACTCCGCTCCCTCCCCTGTCCACAGACTGCTGGATGGAGTGACCAGGCAATCCAGAAGTCAGTGCTTTCCCCCTTCCAGGTCAAGGTCAGCCAACACCCCAAGACTCCACCTTCAATAGACTGCAGATCAAAACCCCCCTCCGCCAGCAAAAGCCAATTTACATAATTGGCTGGCACCAAACAGCCACGGAGTCACCAGTCAGCTATGTTTACGCAAATCTCTAATGAAAGTCAGCACAGAAAACAAGGAAAGACCACTTTACACTTGGCTTTTAAAAGCTGGGTTTGGAGCTGAAGAGGTTTTCCTAAATTACTATTAACAAAATCAACAGGTTAATATGCTTGCAGGGCTTCATCCAAATGGGGCACCTAGATAATGATCCTATTACATTGAGGTAAACAAAAGGGGGATTGTGCTCACCCCAGGGTTAGGAGGCATCTTAAAAGCTCTTTCATATTTATTTTCCACAATTTAGCAAGCCCAAAAGGGAAACATTCAACTTCTTTTAGAGAGGATTGCTTACATGTTGTGGAAACATCAGGTCACTCCAGGTTCTCGGGGCATTAAAGATTCATTTAGGAGTATTGCCCAGATCACAGGCATTGGTGGTTCATCCTGCAAGCTCTCTGAGGAGATGGCGGATACAAATTTGGGATGAGATGTGAACCACTCAGTGAGAGAAAACATCTGTCACAACCTGTTCTGAGTTTCAATTTGGGGGTCAAGAGGCTTTGGTTATCAAGAATGTCAGATACAAGACTAAGAAACCCTAAAGGGATGATTCAGGGTGATGCAAGTTAATCAGTGATTTCCTTCCTGAATAAGGTGGAGCTAGGATCTCAGTGCAGAGAGAGAGAGAGAGAGAGAGAGAAAGAGAGAGAGAGAGAGAGAGAGAGAGAGAGAGAGAGAGAGAGAGAGAGAGAGAGAGAGAGCAGGAATCTGGAGCTAAGCGTGCTTTGTGTGCCTTTGACTATGGAAGCCAAAGGGCAAGTTCTGGATGTGCTCTAGAAAATATACAGAATATCGCCAAACCCAGAGCCGAGACCATCAACTCATTTGGAGCCACTGGAAAGGAAGTGTTGGAGGCACAACTGAGTTTAGAGACAGTGAATTGCCTCCCACAGCTCACAAAAAGTCCAGTAACAACTCTTTGTGAAACCTGTGCTAAGCAAAGGCTCTGTGTTGGCTCCCAGTAAGCCTCCCCATATCACCTTCTTTTGCAACTTCATCCCCGTGAGTATGGACTAACCCCAGTCCCCAGACTCTAGATAAGAGACTGAAAAAAAAAGCAATGGGATGTCATTTCCTAGATGAAGTTACGATAAAAGAGAATAAAACTAGAGAGAAACTAAAGCTGTAAAGTCCAGCTGGCAGTCTGGGAAAAGAAATCTTGGTGTAGAAATTAGCTTTATTTTGATACAAGTAGGTCAAGTGGAAATTTCTGGCCAAGGAGCAGATTGGCAGGTAGTAGGAAGATGGAAAATGACTACGGAACACTAGGGATGAGGGTTCAGGAGGTTCTTGCTGGAGGCAGGCCAGTGTGATAAGACAGAAAAGGTTGGGGGTGAAGGCTTTGATCAGATCAGAGTGTTTCCAGACACCAAAGGCAGGGGAATCCTGATTCAGCAGGAATATTGCTAACACTGGAATAAGCAGGCCAAGGATAGAGTCCAGAGTTAAGGCTGGAAGGATTTGGCACTAGAGTTTGCTTAAGGGGAGAATCTTTTAGCACAAAGAGATGTGACTTGTCTCACATACCCTTCCTGCTTTTTCGAATAGAATTTAGTTGCCATGTTAGAGTTGCTCTAGAAAGAGGTTCAAGGAAATAAGGAAAACTTCCAGCTGACACAAAGCAAAGGACTGAAACTTTCAGTCCAATTTGCTTCTAAGAGTAGAGTTCTGATAAGAAGCCCGTGATTGAGTTTAGGAATGGATCTTCCTTCAATCTGAAAATGAAATTATAGCCCTAAGGCATGATGACACATTAATGAGAGTTCTTGAAGCACCTGCCTAGCTGGGTCACACCCTCCCTAAAGAAACTGAGAAAATAAATTATATTTTAAGCATATAAGTTTGAGGGTTAGTTTTCTGTACAGTAAAACAAACACTAATAAAGGGCTTTTGTGGCCACATCTGGGGAGGAGGGATTAAAGGTGCTCTTAGATATTAGAACTTGAGTCCCATATTCAGTGCATGTAGGTACCAAAGACAGGGGATTCTGATTCATCAGGATTATTGCTAACACTGGAACGGTGGCTGACACTGCCTGCATTGCTTGTAGACTCTAAGGAGAAGAAGTCCTGCATTAGCTCACCATCATCAGGCATCAACAAAGCATACCAGCCACAGCAATTATCGAGCAAAAGGAACAGAAAGGAAAACCTGCCAGAACATTCTCCATTCCCTCCAGATAAAGTTTTATGACCGAAAGAACAGAATTCATGCCCAAGATAATAAGTAAATGGAAGAGATGCCTAGGGTTTACAAAGTGTTTTATATCTATGATGTCATCTAACCCCCACAAGCATCCTGAAAGTTTCTTCTTGGAACTTGGATCATTTGGAAAGTTTGGTGTAGGAGCACAACTCCTCACATTCTCAAGTCAGAAGAATGAGCTTTCTCTGTCTGAGGAGACTGTCTCTGATCAAGCGCACAGCTTTAGATGAAAAAAAGGAACCCCCTGCCTAGTCAGCCAGATGGGCTGCAAGCATTCCAGTCAATGTGCAGAAGGAAACTCTCTAAGAGGTTTACTCTGATATCTATTCTTTTAAGCAGAGGTTAACTCCAATTTGGATGAGGGTTAACTCCAATTTGGATGAGGACATTAAAATTTGCAGAGCTCCTCTGGGTTGCAGAGTTAAGGCATGGTACTTTTGAAAAATAAGACCAAGCCCTACATCATAGCCTTTGGCTTTTCCTCATCCCAAAGATTTGTCAACTCTTTAGCATTCAGGTCTAAGGTTGCCTTAAGCATTTCCTCCCAAATCTCAACAAGAAATAACCAAACTAGGAGAAAGAGAATCTCGGAAAGAGAATTTTGTTTTTGGAATTATCTCATTCCCTCTGATGTAAGTGATAAAAATGGATGAGAATGGCCCTCTTCCTTCATCCAGGTTTAGTTGAAGTCAATGTTTTCCTTTATTTTTCAATTACAGCCATCACTTGCATTCTTGATAATGGAGCAACTCTGTTTCTTTTCTCCAGTGCTGTTCATTGCCATAGTGCAAAGCAGGTGATACCCTGACTGCTTTATAGCCTAACCAGCCTTGGATTTGTGCCTTCGCCAAAGACTAAAGTTATCAAAGCCAAGATCTAGACCCGCCACTGGCTATTTTCACATCCCACAATGCCACCCCATATATTCAAGCATGAATCATTTCTTAAGTAGCATAGAAGGTCTTCTTCCAAGGATCACCTGGCTATCATTCATCTCAGCAACCTGAACTCCTACTTCTTCCTGTCTCCTAGTTTATGTTACAATGATGTTAGAAGGGTGTCTACAATGTGAGAAATGCTTTGTCACATTTAGACATGCCACCAACCCCTCTCGGTGACCTTTTCGTAAATCTTCCTTCATCTCTAAGATCTAGGCACCCCTGCTTATTCTTCTCTGCTGACCTTCCTTTTAATGCCTAGTAAAGTTGTTACTTGCTCCTGCTCCCATGATTCTCAGGGCAACTCTCCATCATCCACTGACATCATATTCTGGCATCATTATCTCTGTGTGTCTGCCTCCTACACCCACTACACTCACTGGGTTTAAATTCTGAGGGCAAAACCTATAGGAGTGACACAGTCTGAGAATGGGTTTTTCTATCCCACATTAATAACCAGGTAGTGTGCTCCCCCTCAAGATGCAAAGACAAAGGAGTGGGTTCCCAGCTTAGATAGCTCACTAGCTTTGGAGACAGACACAGACATGCTTGTTTGCTCTCACCTCAGAGCATATGGCCACACAACTATCCCCAAGTGGTGCATGTGCATGCACACACACACATGCACACACACACACCAATTTTTCTGAATTCCAACCAAGTACATTTGTGGAAGGAGTATCAGAAGCTTGGTAAGAACATCATTTTAGCAGAAATAGAGAAGTGGGTGCTTCTAGGAACATTAACACCATCTAATGATCCAGCATCAGAGGGGCAAATCACAATTGACATTCCTAGTATTTTTATTCCTTTTGAGGGAAATGAGGTCTTTTTTAGCTTTATACTTGTTTGTTTTGTTTTCATTTTGGGGCCACACCCAGTGGTTCTGAGAGTTTACTTGTGGCTCTGCTCTCAGGAATCACTCCTGGTGCTGAGGACCAGAGATCAAACCTGGCAAGCCCCATACCTGCTGTACTATCCTCCTGGCCCCTGTAATGGGGTCTTCTCACTGTCACTGTCCTCCCATTGTTCATCAATTTGCTTGAGCAGGCCCAGTAACGTCTCCATTGTCACGATTGTTACTGTGTTCAGCATATAGGATACGTCACGGGCAGCTTGCCAGGCTTTGCCATGCAGGCAAGAAAGATACTCTTGGTAGCTTTCTGAGCTCTCCGAAAGGGGTGGAGGAATTGAACTCAGGTCAGTCATGTTGGCCACTTGCAAGGTAAACACCCTACCCTCTGTGCTATTGTTCCAGCCCAGGGTCTTCTCAAGTCAAGTTAATTTGAGAAATGTCAAGTAGCAATACTCTAAAAACTCTGAACAGCATTGAAGCTTTTAAAAAGCATATCAATGCCTTTGGTCTAATATTCTCAAAATGCACTTGTTCAGACACCATTCAGCAACATGCCTCTTTCCATCCATAGTGTTCTCATTCTGAGGCTAAAGAGAGATTGCAGTTGGTAAGACTCTCACCTTGCATGTGGCCAATTGGGTTTATTTCCCTGCACCACTTATGGTCTAGCAAGCACTACAGGAGTGATCTCTGAGCACAGAGCCAAGAGTAAACCCTGATCTATCACAGGCCTTTGATAGGGTTCAAATATGGTTTGAACCATGGGAACACCTGCAAGGGTGATTAGAGGCCGCCCTAAAAGCCTCTATACCTCTCAGAGAGCCTGGCAAGGTACCAAGAATATCCAGCCCACACAGCAGAGCCTGGCAAGCTATCGGTGACATATTCCATACACAAAAACCAGTAAACACAATGGGTCTCATTTCCCTGAACCTGAAAGAGCCACCAAAATGGCAGCATTAAGAAGGATGAGGAAGGAGAGGCTGATAAAATCTCAAGGTCGAACTAGGCTGCCAAAAGGAAGAAAAACAAAAATGACTGTCTGAACTTTCAACGCATGTATGCTGGCATCAGATGCATCCATCGAGGACCTGATGGTGCAAGCGTGAAAGATAAAGTACGACATCATTGGTCTGACAGAGACAAGAAGGCATCAATCACATCATGCCATTTTCGACACTGGAGAAGAACTCCTCCTTGGAACATGCGACAAAAGAGACATCTGTGGTATCAGTGTCCTTGTCAACAAGAACTTGGCCAGGAGCATTGATTCATTCAAATGCCTAACAACACATATCAGATGATTACACTTGAATAGATGTGACTCACTGCTGGCAGTTTCTATCTACATTGTCTACACACCAACATCCAATTATGATGAAGGAGAAATTTAGAAGTTCTACATGGAGCTGGAGAAGTTCTATAAAGAAGACCATACCTTCTACAAGATCATTGTGGGTGATTTTAATGCCAAAATAGAACTGAGAAGATCAGCTGAAGAACTCCACATCAGGACCCATGGCCTAGAATTGAATGAACAGGGTGAGAGATTGTCTGAGTTCATCATGTCGACCAAGACCATCCATGGTAACTCACAGTTCCAGAAGGCTGAATCTAAACGTTGGACATGGGAGTATTCTGGTGGACAGTTCCAAAACGAAACTGACCACATCATATTCAATTGACGGTTTTGCCTGACTAATGTCACTTTTGTCCCAAAATTCCAAATGAGATCAGACCACCGTCTCCTTCATGCAAAATTCTACTTCACAAACCAGGGAGAAAGGGCTGCAAAGTTTAAGAAGAGAACTCCCAGAATGACCACCAACTGGGACCTCTTTGGCACTATTGCTGCAACATGGGAAGACGCTGTCATTGACAACATTGAGGAGGAATACGATCAACTGGTTCAGCACCTCCATGATTGTGCGAGGAACGCCAAGAGAGAGATAGCCACAAAAAAATGCCTGTCTTTGAAAACTCTTGAGCTCATTCACCAATGTGGCTTAGCATGAGCCTCAGACAACCTCAAGTGAACATCCAAGCTTGCACAGCAGTGCAGAGAAGCGATCAAGGAAGACCTCAAAGGGAGAAGTGCAGCAGTGCTGTCTGATGTGGAAGAAGCCTGGAAAAGCATTCGCAATGCTTTCCTGTCCTTCGCCAACTACAAGACCAAGATGACTGTCCTCCAACATCCTGATGGATCTATCACATCTTCCAGAAGGGCAATGGAGAAGAATATTCATGACTTTTACTCGAATGTTTTCGATAGCCATGTCCACCTGCCCACATTCCAAATTCTGCAGGATGGATATGTCGTTCCCAACGTTTTCCCTTCCGAAATCTGACACGCCATTTCATCGGTAAAGAAGCAAACAGCACCTGGCCCAGAAAAGGTCAGACCCAAACACCTGAAAAACTTGCCATCAGTACTCATCAATACACTGGCTTGGCTCTTCACACTCTACCTGTCTGAATACAAGATTCTGTCACAATGGAAAACCAGCAGGACTGTGGTTTTGTACTACTGTACAAGAAGAGAGACATCCATGACATTGGCAACTATCATCCGATCTGCTTGTTGTCTGTTGTCTACAAGCTCTTCACTTGAGTCATCCTGAATAGGATTGACAGAACACTAGATGAAGGACAACCATTAGAGCAAGCTGGGTTCCGAAAAAGATTAAGCACCATCGACCATATCCACAAGAAAACCAAGTTCATTAAGGTTTCTTGGGCGTTCAAGATGCCACTTTGTCTAAAGTTCGTTGATTTAAAGAAGGCCTTTGATTCTGTTTAGACTGAAGCGGTCATTGAAGAAGCCCTAGCCAAACAGGGCATTCAAACTCAATACGTCAGGATCCTCCATGAGCTGTTACAGATTCACTACCAGGATCTCACCATTCTACAAGGAATTGATCATCCATGTCAAGAGAGGGGTTTGGCAGGGTGAAACCATTTCAAGGAAACTCTTCAGCACCACCCTTGAGAACGTCATGCGATGACTGGAATGAGAAGGAATGTGAAGGAATGGGAGTAAGATAGATGATTGGCAACTACACCACCTCCGCTTCACTGATGAAATCGTTCTCATAACACCAAACATTAGCCAAGCAGCACAAATGCTGACCAACTTCGACTGCGAGTGTGGAAAGGTCAGACTAGAGCTGAATCTCACGAAGATAATGTTTATGAGAAAGGATCTTGTTCCTGAGGTTCCATTTGCTCTCAATGGAACGAACAACTCTGAATGCAACAGTTATGTGTACCTAAGTCGAGAAGTCAACATGATGAATGACCTGGCACCTGAGTTGTGCAGGAGTAAGAGTGCGGCTTGGAACGCCTTTAAGAGCGTTGAAGAAATAGCTAAGAGGACGAAGAACCTCCAGCTCCAGGCACATCTCTTCGAATCCACTGTTCTACCTGCATTAACATATGCCTCAGAGACCTGGGCCCTATGAAAACAGGATGAGAACGCTATTCAGGTCTCCAAAAGAGGAATCATAAGAACTATGCTTGGAGTATTCACTTCACTCAAATGAGAGGAAGAATCCAGAGTTCTAACCACCATTGACGATCAACAATCAAGGACGCTGTCTAATTTGCCAAGGCGTCAAAAATCAGTTGGGCTGGACATGTAATGAGATTTGGAGACAGCCGCTGGACAAGAGCCATTACCAACTGGATTCCACAGGATGTCAAAAGATCGTGTGGCTGCCCACCTACGAGATGGTCAGACTTTTTCATCAATACCCTGAACGATCAGTTTGAGGCTCTTCATCTTCCTAGAATGAGCAGACGCCATTGGGCTACACTAGCACGCGAGAGGGACGAATGGAGATATTACTGGCGCCCGCTCGAGCAAATTGATGAATAACGGGATGTCAAGTAATCAAGTGATCACAGCTGGTGTGTCTCTGAGACCAAAACCAATGAACTTAACAACAACAACAACAACAAAACAGTGTTGTCATCTAAGGACACTTGCAGTAAGACCAGGTTAGTGGCATTGTACATAAGTGATTGACTAAAGAACTAAGCTGGCTTGGTTTGAGTATCTGCTTTACTTTGTTCTAGCAAAGTGGCCCAACATGCTCTGAACCCAAATTTTCTCACTGTCTACCAAAATGGACAGTAATAGTCCTGATGTGACTTGTCACAGAACCAAAGAGAGATCCCCTAAATAAGCCACTTGTTACTCATTAAATACCTAACAGTCCATTAATCTCCTCCAGTTGCCATTATTACTTTATTTTTTTCTTTAGTCAAGTAAAAATATATGGCCTTAAAACCATTGTCAAAGAAGCAAATGCTAGTGACATGCTGACTTGCCATCTAAAACACCAAACTAACGGCAAGTTTTCCTTTTGATTTAGTTGCCTAAAATAATAATTTTACTGCAGGCATACCTTCAAACCATCCTGAGAAAACTGACTAATCTTTATTTTCAAATAATGTCTTCTTTTGTGTCAGGGATCTTGGAAGACCAGAACACAGATAATAAAACAGGATGTGGTGGTGCCCCTATGTCGTTCAGTTATAAATTATCTAGCCCCCATGAGAGTATTGGAACTGCTATTCAGTACACACAGTAGACACAACCTCCATTTTGTTTATCTTCCTTTAATAATAATGCATCTGATGCTTCATCTACAATAAAAATATCCGACAAGTTTTAAAAAACAAAAGTAATAATACACTTTATAGATGTGCTTAGCCATGAGATAATGGTGCTTCTCAGTTCATCAATGTCACACCCCACCTTAAGCTGGCTGTTATAATGCAAGCCTTGTTATGTGGTGGAGCCCTGAGATATTATTCAGAGGACGTTTATAATAACAAAGCATTACCATAATAAATACTGGTCACAAGAGTTTTCTATAGAAGAGACGTGGCAACTCTTGCTCACATTCCCTACTCTTTATTTAGGATTGAATTTCCCCTTTCTAAATCAAAGATTCTGAATCCTAAGTACTCTAAACCTTGAAATTGATACCCTTTTTTGGAAAGAAAAATTAGATCTGAACTGTCAGAAGGAGTTATCAAACTGACATGAAGCAAATCAGATGACTTGGGTGCAAGAGGTTTTCTTTAGTTCAGCTGTCAGGAATATATTGAAGTGTCTTATCTCCCCCCAAAGTCCCGAAGTCAGTGTCCCAGAACAGGCAAGCCAAAATTGTTTTAAGAAAAAATAAAGGCACAAAGACTTCTTAGGGCATTCACATTTAAAATGCTCCCTTAAGCCCACACCTTGAACCAGTAAGAAATAAGAATCCAGGAGGGTGGTAGGAATATGAAAGAAAAAACTATTTATCCCAAAGATCAACTCTTGTTGAAAAAGTTTCTAAAGAGACCAGGGTTGTTTAATTATTCTACCCTATTACCCTCTCAAATATTCTTTGAAAACCTGGGTTGGGATTTAGAGTCTAGAAATTTAATTATTATGCTTAATTTTTTGAGGGTCACTTGATAGAATATTATTTGATCCTCTGCTTTGATCAAACCCTTTCTCCTCTGCTTTCTATAAAACCTTTCAGGGACTAGAGAGAAAGTATAGCAGGCAGGGTTCTGGCCTTTCATGTGGCTGATCTGGGTTCAACCCCTGGCACCACATATGACCCCACACAAAGACCACCCACCAAGAATGATCCTTGTGTGCAGAGTCAGGAGTAAGCCCTGGATATCCCTGGCTGTGGTACCCAAACCAATAAATAATATAAATAAATAAATAAATAAATAAAAATCTCTTCATCACCCAGTTCTGATCATGTCTCTTGAGCCAGTTGAGAAATCACCATATGAAAGTCTTTCAGATCTTTAAAACGAGAAAAGCAGCAGACATAAGTGTGTAGTTAAATCATGTGGAAGGAAAGGGTGTTGCCCCATTCGCCCTCTCCTCTCTGGAAAGAAAGATGGCGGCCGCATGGGAGCCTTGTGGACAGCAAGTATGAGCCAGGGGTGTGGGGGCGACTAAAACCTCATGGGAAGGGGGGCGTTCCGGTCCGTCCTTCACGCCCTACTGAGGCCACCAGTGGCCCCCACGAGTGGCTCTCCAGCACGGCCACAGCCCCAGAAGCACAAGGACTTAATGCAGAACCCAGCAGCTTGGAGCAGAAAAGTGAACGGACTATGCGTTAATCCAGGCCATCATGTCTGTCCGGAAGGGGAAAGGGTGTTGCCCCATTCGCCCTCTCCTCTCTGGAAAGAAAGATGGCGGCCGCATGGGAGCCTTGTGGACAGCAGGTATGAGCCCGGGGTGTGGGGGCGACTAAAACCTCATGGGAAGGGGGGCGTTTCGGTCCGCCCTTCACGCCCTACTGAGGCCACCAGTTGCCCCCCACGAGCGGCTCTCCAGCACGGCCACGACTCCAGAACACAGAAACCAATTTCTTAACTATCTGACTTTCAGTAGAAATACTTCCAGGGTCAATAGGTAAAATAGCAGAAATCCAAAACCAACATTTAATTCTTGAACCCAGCTGTAGAAAACAAATCACTTCACAATGCTTTTTCAGCATGTCTGATTTGGGGGGGGGGTAAACTCTAAATAATAGTGGTGAATCTTTTATTGAAACAATGAATCTAATCAAAGCAGATAGAGTGTTAACTAGAATTCATCTGCCTCACAGGGACGGGGAGGGGTGGGGGGTGGGGTTTTATTGGGGTTCTTCATGGTAAAAAATAAGTATTGGTAAAGGGAAATGTGTATGATATTTGCATGACTGAGACCTAAACCTGAAAGCTTTGTAACCTTTCCCACAGTGATTCAATAAATTAAAAAAAACATAAAGTGATTAAAATAACTCTCAATTAAAAAAAATCATGTGGATTTCACTGGTGGTGACAGTTGGTGTGCTAGGAAAGTTCACTGGAACACCGTTTGACTTAACCCTTAACAACAAAATATTAGGAAGAGCTTGCACATGTGTGGCCTGAGGGCACAAGTGACAGCACACCAGCTCAATGCCTGGACTCAAGAGACCGTAAGGGCCACCTCATTGCTTATACCATCAAGTGAGCAGAAAAGAAAACTCAAGTCAAACATAGAGGACCATGGCCTGAAGCAGAGGCTCAACTCATCTAGTCCAAGCTGAACTGAAGTCAAAGTGACAAAGAGTGCAATGGTGATTTGGGAAGCTCCTAAGTTTAGAGCAGTAACTGATCCAGAAGTCCCTTGACTTTGGTGATTAAAGTCATCCTGAAAGTGCTCGGGAGTTCCAAGGGCTAAGTTTTATGGTGTTTATGGGACCATTAGATGCTGCACTTAACTCCTGAGCTACCTCCCTAGCTCCTAGCTCTCTTATCTTTTCTGAAACGGTTGAGATGTTCATGCTTAAATGCTACAACATTCAATCTCAATTACAGCCACAACACTGAAGTTCCCTGAGAGCACAGCTGGAGAAGGCTCATAGAAACTAGCCTTCAGGATGTCTGAGTACAAGAAAAGATACAAAGTTCTATGTATCAGCCTTGCCAAAACATCATCTAAACAGGAAGATAACTGTTATGCATCAGTACCTAAAATATCAATGAAGGAAAATTTCAATGAAAATTTTTGGGGAAAGAAATGCTCAGGAATTGCTGAGAACCTTTCTGTGATATGTGGAGCACCCACAAACTATCCACAGGGCCATACCCACTCCTGCAGAAGGAAGAAAAGCTGCTGAGATAGACACATAGATGCACAAAAAATGTCTTTGCGCACAGGTTTGCTTATTTTTTCCCTTTCCATGTGCATTTTTCCTTTTTTTCAGCTTCTTCAATAGTTTCTGTGTTGGGACTAGTTCCAAGGCAAGAAAAAGGAATTAAAAAGATGGGGCGAGGGTGGACGTGTTCACAGTACTATCCATGTACAAAGGTTGTTGGAGGCTTTATTGGGATTTAGACACAAGCAAAGTGCCTAGTGAGTCCAGGTGAGGGATGGGTAAGCATCAAGTCATGCAGTGACTTTTATGTTTTCTTTAAGTAAATGGCTTCACTACCAGGCAAAGGCCATCACTTTTGATTAATCACAAAAGCTCTGAGTATTAAGAAAATCACACACCAGTCACAAAGGCGCAACTGGGTTTTCCTGACTCTTGGCCTGTCTCTTTCTTAAGCAAGGAACGTTGACCACAGGTGTTTGAGATCAAAACTTCAAGAAGCATTTGTAAGTGAGCATGCATTTACAGAAGCCAGCAACTAGTCCTAGGCTCCATTTGTGAGCCAGGGAGCAGGGAACCAACAGAGCAATGTGATAGACAGGGCAGGGACTCAGAAGAAGAAAACCCAGTTTAACTTGCTCCTATGTAGACTGTATCACTCTGAGCAAACTGTCTGGCCTCTCAAGACTCTGCTCCTATCTGGGGGAGAGAGGTAATGATGCTTGACTCTCTCTTGGGAGGATTCCATATGAAAATATTTAAAGATTATCCAAGAAGTGAGAATAGAGCTTCCAGATGACCCAGCAATTCCTCTTATTCATATCAACCCCAGGATACAAAACACAGTCATTTGAAAAAAACATTTGAACATCATTATTCATTGCAGCACTTAGTACAATAGTCAGGATCTGAAAACAACCTTAATGTTCAATAACACATAAGTGGATAATATAGGTATGGTATACATGCATAGGGAAATACTATGCAGCTGCAAAGAATGGTATGATCATGTGATTTGCTGCAACTTGAATGGAACTGAAGAATATCATTTATATTAAGTGAAGTAAGTCAGAAGAAAATAAAATCTAAGGTGTCCCCACTCATTTGTGTTAGATATAGCAATTAGACAAGGAAGTGAAGGCTAGGGAAGGCATGTAATCCCTTAACCCTAGATTATAGAAATGATAAGGCCAGGGAATTAGAGAAATGGAGGGAAAAAAGAAAGTAGAGGAGAATGGGAGCTAACAGGGACAGGGAGCAGAGATCTGATACACATTGGTTGAGTAGAGGTGAGGTGTCTGTATACATCCACAGAGCCAACACTTATGTAAGCAGGGACCCAAACTACTGTCATCAACTTTAAAATGTGCCTGTTAAATTGTAGAGCTGGGGTGGTGTGTGGAAAACTGGGAATATTGCTGGAGTGAAGTTCACACTGCTGGTGAGATTGGTGTTGCAACATTGTACACTGAAACTGTTATGGACATCTTTCTAAATCAATGTGCCTGAATACATTTTTTATTAAAAAAATAAGAAAAAGGAAACAAAAACACTAGATATTTGTGTGGAAATTAGGGTTGCAAACAATGTTCTAAACGCTAGATTGTATACACACATCATCGGCTGCAGCATGTGGCAATGGGGCTACTAATTGAACAGATATTGGGTTAGTTTATCCAGGCTCAATAAACCCAACTAACTGAGTTGGTCTATACTTATCAAGAGGTGATCAGAGAAGAACCTCAGAGAAAAAGTGGGATTTTCACATCAGCGCAGGGAAATGAGAACCTAGAAAGAGAGGCTGGTCCAGGTGGTGGTTTTCCCAGTGCACCATGAGGAGGAGCAGTCTTGCCTCACACAGACGGTGGCAGCCACGTGGAGCTGTGAAGCAGGGGAGATCCCCAGCTAACTAACACGTGTTCCTTATTTCGTCTTGTCCTTCTAAACATGCAACCTGCAAGCTCAGAGAAAAGCCACTGTAGAAATTCAAGAAAGAGCCCAGATTTGTCTCCTCCCTTATTAGTTACATTCTGCACAGTGGATGACAAGGCACTGCCTGAGACCTCCTCTACCCACCAGATGCCAGCTAGACCAGGTCTGGTGGTCAGGCTATTGCATTTTTCCAGACCCCCTTCAGGTATAAGAAAATATTTTTCCACTGGGAGTCTACTAAATGCCATGATTAATTTAATCCTAAAAACATTTCCACAGGAAAAAGTCAGATGGGTAAATCTCTCTTATGCCCCAATTTCTTGCTACCCTAGCCCTTCACCCATATATCCACTCCATCTTTCTCTTTATCTCTCTCTTATTTTTTGCAAGAAAGTATAAACGGACAGGACAGCTGCTGTGAGGGCCCTCTGCTACTTACTAATTTGTTTTCTGTTCTTAGCCCTGGATTCTTTTTTCTGACCTGCTCTGGGGCAGGACAGATGGGATGGTGCCAAGGGGAGACTTATTTATCTTGAAAGCATCAATTGCCTCCAATTATCAGAATACCAATTACATCCAAGTAAGCACCTCTGTCTCTGCTTAAACATTTTTGTTTCTTGGCTGTTCATTTAAGTTTTAATGAAGTAGCAGAAGGTCAGAAAGTCAGGGAGAAATTTGGCTGTGCTGTAGATCTAAGTCCCCACCCCCCACTTCTCATCCTTCCTTCCTTGCTCTCATAGCAGGATCCTGGAATGTTGGGAAGAGACCTATGCAAGCATCTTCACTTTGGCATCAGCCCATCTCCACCTCCCACATGGGGCCCAAATCCTAAACTTTCCTGAGATGTACCTATCTTGTTTGAAACAAAAATTTTTCCAGGATCTCTTTTCATTCTTGTCATAATGATTTCAAATTTCCAACTCAAATTTACCTTTCTGTTCCTGAATCATGCTGTTTCATTCCAACCTGTGTTGCACACATGTTTCAACACATGTCAGTACATGTGTGTTTGCACATGATATTTTGCTACTTGAAAGGTAATCTTGGGCCAGGTTGATCTGTATACTATTGCTGGTCTATGATGGAACAAGGAAGCAAATTGAGAAAAAGCATCAAAAACTAGCTGGCTATTTAATATGGCCACAACACCCGAGTGTGTGAGCAGCAACCTTGTTTGCTTTCTCTTGCATGATGAATTATAAGTGGCACAAAATGTGTCTGTGTGTGTACAACACGACTAAAAAATGGAGTGGGGGAAAAAAATCAGCATTTCAGCTAAGCAATTAAGGCCAGCACAATGGTCAGTCTGAGGCTTGTTTTCTAACTCATGCATCAAAGTTTTGTGGGGCCCCTTGGTATTATGTGATGAGAATGGCTCTTGCACTCAAAGGGTCTTTCTTCAAGCATTCCATACTCCACTTTTCTGGGGAGAAAAGCACCCAGTGCTACATTCCAGTAAAAGAACATTCTACAACTTAGTTGTTTGCTATTACTATCTAGAATTCAATAAATAGTAGTAGCACCATAAACAAGAACGTTTCAAGTTTACAAGGTATACAACAATGAGATATATACTACACCTAGCACCAGAGTGTCAATGACTCTCCACCAATGCCTCAAGATCTCCACCACTTCTCTCCACCTCGATAAACTCAGGCATTCTATAAAATACTCTACCAGTGCTCCTCAAAAATATCAGGATAATCAACAATAAGACAAGCACAAGAAATTGCCATAGTCATAAGTACCTAAGAAGACATACAATTAAAAATAATGTGGCATCTGAAAGAGGGTATTGGACAGATAACACTAGGGAACAATTCAGGAAATGTAGGTAACTACAGACTTTAACTTACTCTTAAGCAAAAAAGAGTTGAAGTGTTCCTTACTGCAGATACTTAAAAATTTTCTCTACCATTCATTAACTTATATAATATTCACAAAGGCCTCAGAAAATATGGAGAGTGGGTACTATGGCTTCCACTTGATAGTTGACTTTGATGAAGAAACCAAGTAAGCAATAATTGGTGAATAAAAGAATAAGGATTCAAATCCATTTCTCTTGACGCTACTCTCTCCCTTTCTCCCTCTCTCACTCTCTCTTTCTCTTTTATATTCTTGCTTTACTAAATTGACGTGTGTTTCTATTTAACTGATCTTTCTGATTCAAATAGACATAAAATAATTAGAAACTATGTACAATAATTTAAAAGATTGCTCTTGAAAAAAATTTACCAATAATTGTTCAATCCAAGCACAGAAGAAACAATTATGAATCTTTATATTTCTTGGTTCTTTTGTTTTCTGAGGAATTACTATTTCTAAGTCTAATGGGGAAAGAGTAGATACTGAAGATTGAAGAGAGACAGAAAGAGAGAGAAGAGAGAGGGCCATTCCACAAGAGAACAGAAGATGGAACATTTCCCATTGGACCACGAGGAATGTAGTATCTTTCTAGAAAAGGAAAGAGGGAACAGAGGAAGCTTCATCTAGTTTTAATGCCATGATTGTTCATACACAACCTGAAGGTCTGTTCTGTGATGTAGGGTCTGAAACTATTTAGGGAGAGGCTGGTGGTGAAACATAACTTGGAAGAGGTGAGAGGGATGGAGAAATGGGTAGAGGGGGAGGGTTGGAATCTGTGCAGTGCAGAACCAAGACAGGGTTGCACGTCCCAGAATCAAAATCAGAAACAAAGAGGAAGAGAGAAAATATAGTAATATGATTTCTAAAGTACTAAGTATCCAACTCATGTCAAATGACATTTTCTGCTTTTGTTTGCAAAGCAGGAATACAGTCAGAGATTAGGTGGGTAAGGAATAATGTAAATTGGGACACCTGTTGTGAAAATTAAACCTAAAGAAATAAAATAAAAGCAGTTTCTAGGAAACCTGAGGTAAGAGATGCATATTTCTCAGTTCATCTCTATGACAAAGGCCACACTTGAACATATTGTGTGATCTTGGCTTCATGAGACAAAATCTTCCAGGTAATCCTGCAGTCGGCAGTCATATTCCCCAGACCTGACCCCCAAATCTTCAAAGGACCAATTTCAGTGTTCACTGAGCACAGTGACTTGCGGATACAATTTAGGAAAAAAGAAATATGTCCACAACCAGAAATATATGGTTGTGATATTACAACGAGGAATTGCATATCATAGAGAAAATCATCACATTCACTGCAGAATAGAAGAAAATCACAGTAAGACCAAAGGACTTGAAACATGGAGCAAAGCAGGACCAAGGTTGTCATGGACATGTCTAAGAGTTAGGAGAGAGAATCCTCTAGCAGTAGATTGTAGACACTTCCAATTGTCACACTGGTATGACTCTTCTATTCTTCCTTTAAAAATGGGGAGCGGGGGAAAACATATAACTAAAAGCTATTTCCAAGTTAAATGCTCAACATATAACTAAAAGCCTATTTCCAAGTTTCCTGTGCCAATATAATGGTGTGTGACATCATACAAACTATATTGGTGTTTAGCTAAAGGTTCCAGAAGAGCTCCTTAAAATGTGGCAATGGGATTGTGGGAGGAGCACAGACTCAGTCTTCTCTTGCTGTTTCATGCTGTGTCTCTTCTGACTAGAACAAGATGTCAAAGAAATGGTAGAACTGTAGGTCTGTGGTGGAGAAAACTATGAGATGGCAAGGAACCTGAATCCTGTCATGCCAAGCAGCTGTTCCATGATCTATGCTGCCAACTGATATTTATTGATTTGTTTTGGTGTCACACCTGGAGGTGCTCAGGGTTTACTCCTGGCAGGGCTAGAGGTGCCAGGGATTAAAACCCAGCTGACTATGTGCAAGGCAAACACCCTACACACTGTACTATCACTCTAGTCCCTCCTAATCTGCTCTTTATCTAAGACAAAAAGAGAGAGTAATCTGTTTAAGGCTCTGCCCTGGGGTCTTAGTTATCCCATCTGAATCTAATCTCTACCCCATACAACAGACGCTTAATTTTTATTATTAATTTAGAAACGCATAGCATGCCAGATATTTCCTTGCATTTAAGCTTCACAGAACAAAAATGTCTGGTAAGAACCAGGCCATTCTTTTTTTTTCCTTAAATTTTTATTAGTGACACACCATGAGGTACAGTTGTAGACTTACAAATTTTTGTGCTTGGGTTTCAGTTATACAATGATCGAATACCCATCCCTCCACCAGTGCCCGTTCTCCATTACCACCAGTCCCAGTATCCCTCCCACCCCCCATCCCCCAATCCCACCCTGTCTCTGTGGCACGGCATTCCCTTTTGTTATCTCTCTCCTCTCCTTTTGAGTGCTGTGGTTTGCAAAAGAAACATTGAGTGGCAATCTTTTTCAGTCTATAGTCTACTCTCATCATGCATTTCCCATCCTGAGAGGAACCTCCCAACACTCTTTATTTGGTGCTCCCTTCTCTATCTGAGCTGCCTTTTCCCCTAGCATGTGCGGCTGTCCTCCAAGCCATGGAGTAGTCCTCCTGGTCTTTATCTCAGCTATTCTTGGGTGTTAGTCTCCTATTTTATTACTTTATGTTTCCCAGATGAATGCAATCTTTCTATGCCTGTCCCTTTCTTTCTGACTCATTTCACTTAGCATGATACTTTCCATGTAGTACCACTTGTATATGAATTTCATGACTTCAACTTTTCTAACAGCTGCATAGTACTCCATTGTGTAGATGTACCAAATTTTCTTTAACCAGTCATCTTTTCTCGGGCACTCAGGTTTTTTTTTTTTACCAGATTCTAGCTATTGTAAACAGTGCTGCAATGGACAAACAAGTGCAGATGTCGCTTCGACTATACTTTTTTGCCTCTCTGGGGTATACTGTTTCTAGGAGTTTCTTGGTAGAGGTTTTAAGGTTCTCTAAGTATAGTGTCAGATCATCTGTGAATAGTGAGACCCTGATTTCTTCCTTTCCTACCTGCATGCCCTTAATATCTTTTTCTTGCCTAATCGCTAATGCAAGTACTTCCAGTAATATATTGAACAGCAGTGAGAGAATGGACATCCTTGTCTCGTCCCTGATCTTAGGGGGAAGGCTCTAAGTTTTTCCTCGTTGAGGATGATGCCTGCTGTAGGCTTGTGGGAGATGGCTTTAACTATATTGAGGAAAGTCCTCTCTATCCCCATTTTGGCGAGGGTTTTCATCATAAACTGGTGCTGGATCTTGTCAAATGCTTTCTCTGCATCTATTGATATGATCATATGATTTTTATCTTTTCTTTTGTTGATATGATGGATTATGTTGATTGATTTCCGAGGTATCTTTTGATTTCTTCCTTGACTTCGTTCCTGACCCACTCTTTGTTCAGCATTGAGTTGTTTAATTTCCAGGTGTTTGATTTGGTTCTCCGTGTCTGTGAGTGATTCACTTCTATACTCAGTGCATCGTGGTCTGAAAAGATGGTTGATACTATTTCTATCTTTCTGATTCTATTGAGGTGTGTTTTGTGGCCTAACACATGGTCTATTTTGGAAAATGTTCCGTGCACACTAGAGAAGAATGTGTATTCTTTCTTTATGGAGTGTAAAGCTCTGTATAGGTCTATAAGCCCTTTCTCTTCTATTTCTTCTTTCAAAGCCAATGTTTCCTTGTTGAGTTTCATTCTTGTTGATCTATCCACAGGTGATAAGGCGATGTTGAAGAAACTGGCTACTATTGTGTTGTTAACAATGTCCTCCTTAAAATTTGTTAGCAGTTGTTTTAAATACTTAGCTGTTACCTCATTGGGTGTGTATACATTTAAGAGTGTGATTTCTTCCTGTTGTCCCTATCCCTTGATGAATAGAAAATGGCCTTCACTGTCCTTTCTAATCTTTTTCAATCTGAAATTGATGTTGTCGGGTACTAGTATGGCCACCCCACCTTTTTTTGAGGGAGCTGTTTGCTTGCAGGATTGTTTTCCATCCTTTGACTTTGAATCTGTTTGCTCTGACTGTTGAGATGAGTTTCTTGTAGGCAGCCGAATGTTGGGTTCTGTTTCTGAATCCATTTTGCTACTCTGTGTCTCTTAATTGGTGAATTTAGACCATTGACATTGAGAAATATTATTGTTATGGGGTTTTGTGTCATCTTTCTGTAAGGGTCTGTTGTGCCTGTAAGGTTTGTCTTATCTTATAGTAGCCCCATTAGCCCTTGTTTTAGGTTTGGTTTTGAGTCTATGAAGTTCCTGAGCTGCTGCTTATCTAGAAAATAGTGCACCATTCCTTTGAGTTTAAGCGACAGTTTAGCCGGATAGAGTATTCTTGGTGAAGCATTCATTTCAGTGAGTTTTTTCACTATATCCCACCATTGCTTTCGGGCTTGCAGGGTTTCCTCTGATAGGTCTGCTGTGAATCTAAGTGGTGCTCTTTTGTTTGTGATTTCCTTCTTTGACCTTGCTGCTTGCAGTATTGTGTCTCTATCGGTGGCATCCATCATTCTAACTATGGTATGTCTTGGAGTGTTTTTGTTAGGGTCTCTTTTAGCTGGCACCCTTCAGGCTCCTTGAATCTGAATGGCTGCATTGTCGAATTCTGGGAATTTTTCAGCAATGATTTGTTTGACCATGGCTTTTTCATTGGGATTGTTTCCCTGAGCTTCTGGGATTCCTATGATTCTAATATCGTTCCTCTTGGAGTCATCTCCTAGGACTCTGATTCGCTCTTGAGCTATTTTGAGGTCTCTTGCCATTGTTTGTTGTTGCCTATTGGCTTGATGCAGCGTATCTTCCAACTCACTGATTCTTTGTTTTTCCCTTTATTTTATTTTATTTTTTTTAAAGTTGTAGATTTACAATTTTTTGTGCTTTGGTTTCAATTATACAATGATCAGATACCCATCCCTCCACCAGTGCCCATTTTCCACCACCATAGATAATATCCCTCCCACCCCCATCCCCCCATCCCCCCTGTCTCTGTGGCAGGGCAATCCCCTGTGTTCTCTCTCTCCTTTTGGGTGTTGTGGTCTGCAAAAGAGGCATTGAGTGGCAAACATGTTCAGTCCATAGTCTACTTTCGACATGCATCTCCCCTCCTGGGAGGATCCTCCAAACATCCTTTATTTGGTGCTCCCTTCTCTATCTGAACTGCCCTTTCCTCTAGGATACCCGGCTGGCCTCTAAGTTATGGAGTAATCCTCCTGGTGCTGATCTCAGCTATTCTTGGGTATTAATCTCATACTTTGTTACTTTATATCCCCCAGATGAATGCAATCTTTCTATGTCTATCCCTCTCTTTCTGACTCATTTCGCTTAGCATGATACTTTCCATATTGTACCACTTGTATGTAAAGTTCATGACTTCATCTTTTCTAACAGCTACATAGTACTCCATTGTGTAGATGTACCAAAGTTTCTTTAACCAGTCATCTGTTCTTGGGCATTCAGGTTTCTTCCAGTTTCTGGCTATTGTAAAGAGTGCTGCAATGAACAAACAAGTGCAGATGTCACTTCGACTACACATTTTTGCCTCTCTGGGATATATTCCCAGGAGTGGTATTGCTGGGTCAAATGGGAGCTCAATTTCTAATTTTTTGAGCATCGTCCATACTGTTTTCCAGAAGGGCTGAACTAGTGGACATTCCCACCAACAGTGAAGGAGTGTCCCTTTCTCGCCACATCCACGCCAGCATCGGTTGCTTTTGTTCTTTTGAATGTGGGCCAGTCTCTGAGGTGTGAGATGGTATCTCATTGTGGTTTTAATCTGCATCTCCCTGATGATTAATGATGTAGAGCATTTTCTCATGTGCTTTTTTGCCATTCGGATTTCTTCTTTGAGAAAGTTTCTGTTCATTTCATTGGCCCATTTTTGGATGGGGTTGGATGTTTTCTTCTTGTGGAGTTTAACCAGTATTTTGTATATCCTGGATATCAACCCCTTGTCAGATGTGTATTCGGTGAATATCCTTTCCCATTCTGTATACTGTCTTTGTATTTTGATCACTGTTTCTTTGGAGGTGCAGAAGCTTCTTAGTTTAAGATAGTCCCATTTATCTATCTCTGTTTTCACTTGCTCGGCCAGTGGCGTGGCATCTTTGAAGATACCATTAGCTTCAATGTCATGGAGGGTTTTGCCAACTTTATCTTCAATGTACCTTATGGTTTCTGGTCTGATGTTGAGGTCTTTAATCCATTTTGATCTTACTTTTGTACATGGTGTTAGGCAGAGTTCTGAGCCTATTTTTTTGCATGTAGCCGTCCAGTGATGCCAACACAATTTATTAAAGAGGCTTTCCTTACTCCACTTCACATTACTTGCACCTTTATCAAAGATTAGATGAGCATATGATTGAGGAGAGATGTCAGTGTATTCAACCCTGTTCCATTGGTCTGCAGTTCTGCCTTTGTTCCAGTACCATGCTGTTTCAATTATTACTGCTTTGTAGTACAGTTTGAAGTTCGGGAGGTTGATTCCTCCCATTTTCTTTTTCCCAAGAATTGCTTTAGCTATTCGTGGGGGCTTATTGTTCCATATAAATTTCAAGAGTGTTTGCTCCATTTCTTTGAAGAATGTCATGGGTATCCTTATAGGTATCGCATTGACCAACTCACTCATTCTTTCTTCAGCTGTGGTCATTCTACTTTTGAGGGCACAGACTGAGTTTTTTACTTCATCTATGGAATCTTTGATTCATGACATTTCTGTGCATAGCTTTCCAATTTCTGCTCTCATTTATTCCTGTATTTTCTCGATTGTGCGATCCATTGTTTCTTTCATGTCCTCTTTCACTTTACTGGATATCTGTCTGACTGTTTCATTGACTTCACTGAACATTCTCATGACTTCATATCTGAATTCTTTGTCAGAGAGGTCCCTTAGGTGAATAGCACCTGCTGAGCCTTCTGGACTCTTTAAATCGTCCTCTCCAAGTGGTGGGGATGTGCGTTGTTTCTTCATGTTGGTGTGTAGTCATAGGAACTGTGATGTCACACTAGATGTCTTGATATAGTAAAATACCTGCGCGCGTGAGCGTTGGCCCGCCTAAAATTAAGCCACGCCCACTTCTACCGAAGCCACGCCCCTTCCGTAGAGGTCACGCCCCTACGGGAACCAGGTTTGTGTGAGGGGTGAAAGCTGGGATGGGCAGAAGACCTGCGGAGCAGCATTGGGGGCAGGCGAGGAGGAAGGGGCTCAGATCCGCTTTTGTTCCAGGGTCCGAGAGGATGCCTGGGCCTTTGCAGGGCGAAAGCCAAGCCCCGGATTCAAATGCTGGCGGGTGGACTGACCAGGATGGGGAGGAGACTGGCGGAGCAGCATTGGGGCCAGGAGAGGAAGAAGGGGCTCAGGACCGCTTTTGTTCCAGGGTCCAAGAGGACGAGAACCAGGCCGTTCTTAAGGTGCTGGGAAATCCTTTTGTAGAATATAGTGGTGTGTTTATTTTTTCTTTTTTCTTGGGGTGGGGGTTTTGTTTTCGCTGTAAAGCAAGCTGCCCTACATGTATTATAGGCATGAAGCAGCCCAACTGGTTTTATTAGTTTTCCTAGGGCTTTGGTCTAAAAAGATTTCTTGCTGAGTTGATTTCACCCCCGATAACTTTCTTCACACTCAACTTCCTAATCAAAAAAGGCCCACATCAGGGGTAGAGAAACAGAGACTGATCCTTTCCCAACCCTCTCCTGGGACTCCTTAGCTCTTTACTGCACTGCCGGGCTGGCTTAGCAAAAGCAATTTGATGTCCAGAATTTCCTGGCAGCCTTCCACGGGTCTGTCTGCCTCATCAAAAATCTCCAATCAGTAAGTCTGTGGGTTAAAGGGAGTCTGAGCTCATCAGTGGTGTTGCCACACTTTGTTCTTTTCTCTGATATGTTCTGTATTCACAATGGTTTTGTGTTCTTTCCTAGTTCTAAAAGCTGACATGATTTTGGAAAATGTAGCATGTTGCCCTAAATTCAGGCTGTACTGCCTCTCTTGAATCTCTTCAAGTCACTTACTTGAAGACAAATCTTCTTGGAGAAGATCTTTGTGTATTGGACTCCAAGAGCTACCAGTCCTACATAGAGCTTTGTTTTAAAAGCTGTGAGTTGCAATGCAGCTTTTCTGGACTGAACTAATACTGACATAAAGTGGATCAAAACAGAACCGTCTGAAGGAAGTACAGGCAGCATAAGGGCAAGACAGGTCTGAGGAGGAGATGGACCAGGTTAACCATACTTTTCCTCTACAAGGACCCTTTGGGAAACGCTGTAGTTCCAAGGACACAGTTTGAAACACATTTTGGCATCCTGCTTCAGAATAGCAGGACGTTTTATCTTTGACCTTAAGATTATAAAAATAATGATAAGACAACTTGAATACAGAACACTCAATTCAGGACTCATCAAGGAGAAAAATAAAATGATCTAATTTCTGTTTTGTAGATAAATAAAACATAGGAATGGATATTACCAAATTTCCAATGACAAACTTTCAACTTAGATTACAAAACTGAGATTGCCAAGTGAGGGAATAATAAGCGTCATGAGGTGAACTAGAAATAATATAAATTATATTAGGTGACTGTGGAGAGTCTTTGGTGGAGGCACTTTTGTGATGGCATGGTATAGTAATTTTGTAAGATCTTTAACTTTTATAAACTGTAAAACGTGCTATTTAAACTATAATAGAAAAGGCAATAAACATAAAAGAAATAAAAATAAATGCTCTCTTCATTTCTAAATTATATTGACTTTTCAAAGGAGGGATGGTAGGGACATACCCAGCTCTACTCAGAGACCACTCCTGGTGGTACTCATGGGATTATAGGTAGTATTAAGATTCAAGCTGGGGTCTGTTGCATGCAAGACAAATATCTTAACCCTGTACAATCTCTCCAGCCCCTATATTGGTCATTTTTATATAGCTAGAATTTTGTCTAGATTTTTCCCAAAAGTGCTTTAAAAAGTTGCAAATTGTGCAAACCTTAATGGATATGGATCATTTCTATGGTTCCCTGGTATTGTCTAAAGTGTAAATAACCTGATGTTTAGGCAAATGGTCTTGTTATGTGACCCACACATAGTGGTACTGAATCAGAGACTGAAGAGAGGTAGAGTATTTGTGCTTGTGGTGCTTAGGCATGAACAGAAGGGGTTCCCTCCATTTATAAGGCCAAACTATATTTCTTGTAGGTATTCTAAGATTATGTTTTGCTCTTCTCTATTATGTGCTTGTGGTCTCAAAATGGGTACTTCCTGATCTGGATTATGTCTAACTCTCTTCACCATAAACTATAAACATTCACAAGTCAATGTTTGTAAATTTTTACCTGCAAAGGTAAAAGTCCTATGTTCAAAAAAAACTTAGTTGACCTGGCAGAAAAATGGTAAGATAATTTCAGATTTTCTCAAAGCAAACCCGGATCTTCAATGAAATAAGGTCATCTGAAAGTACTTAGCACACAACCTAGAAATTCAACTCAAGATTTAATTTTTGCTTGCTTTACCTACAAGTCTTACAGGACAAAGTGAGAGAACCTAGGTGAAAGAGATGTAAATGCTTTAGGAAAATCATGGCACACATAGGTTCAAGGTCACTGGTCAGCCCTGTGCTGGGACCATCAAGCACTGATGCTGCCCAGCTCACACACACAGCACCTCGCTTTTTCTCTCTTTGGTTTGTTTGGATTTGCTAATCAGTCTGCTAAGAGGGACCTGCACCACTTACTCATTTTCAACATCATAAAAATTACCTGAGTGAAATGTCATCATTTAGGACCTTGTTATGTGAATACACCAAAATTCCAATAGCATCTGATGAACAGCTATGAACAACTCATTTCTGACTTTGAGATGAACATCTCATTTCTGACTTTGCCCTCTAGTACCATCTTGCCTTTCAAGATTTCTAGGAAAGTTCATCTTTTATCTCTTGCCAAACCCTGGAGAAAGTAGTAGGAAGAGCACTGATTTCCTCTTTTAAGCCAGTATTGGGGTTAGATACTACAATGAATGGCATGGCTCTGTAGGTTAAGTATTATTATTGCATTTTGAAAATGAAGACTCTGAGGTTAATGATGCAATGTATATCTTTCAAATTAAGATCCCACAGTTAGAACTGTGTTTTTGGTTATTCTGGTACACAGATCACTATTATGGACATGTTGTAGGGACTCAGAGGTTCAACCAGTGAAGACCCAGGAAGATGACTAAGAATGGAGACTTGGGTCAATATTAAGCATTGGAGAGCTGAAAAGAGAGAGGGTCTGGAGAAAGGTTTTCCTCACATGGTGGGCTTTGTCTGGACTTCCTCAATAGGTGATGAGTTTACAAAGAAAACTGAAATTAGGGTGGGAGAGAACTGCGCTTGAATTACCTCTCTGTCAGCTAAGGGCAAGCTCACGTTGTGATTTTCAAATGCTCTGTTTATATTTTCACATTTCCTCTCAAACAAGTGGAAAGAACAGTATTATCACAGACTGTTTTGAGTATGGATGAGAGAACCTGTGTGAGGCACTTTAGCTTGGATCCTGGCCTAGGAAGGATGCCTTCAATGGTGGTTTCTTCCTTCCCGACCCCAAGCTCAGTCATTTTATAGGCTTTCTTCCTATACTAGATGCAGGCTTATGTTATCACAACAATCCCCAATGTTCACGGTCTCAATATCTTTATGGAATTGTAAAGTATCTAAAAATGATTATTTTTAAAATTCAGAATAATAAAACAAGAATACGATACAGTGGAATTACTGTCTTCGTTTCCCATTTCCCTCCTGTAATTGAAACCATTTTCAAGTTTTATTTAGTACAAAATTAATTTCACATTTTCATCAAGGAACTCATGTGGATCCTGGGGTGATTCAGATTTTCCGATACAGAAATTTGTAGCATTTATTACTGGTATTTTTCAAGACAAAGGAGCTTATGCAAGAGGATACCATCTCAATTCTGCTATATGAGCAAAATTACAATTTTTTACATAGCAATTCCACATTCAGGTCTAACAATTAGTGTTTTATAAGAGAGTGGTTTAAAAAAAATCTCCACAAGTTTATTAGCCTCAAATTTTTGTAGTTTTCTGAAGAAAAATATGACTTGTTTTACCTTAGAAGTGAACTGGTTTTGGGACAAGAGCAATAGTACAGCATGTAGGGCACTTGCTTTGCATGCGGATGACCTGAATTTTCTCCTGGAATCCCATATGATCCCCTAAGCCCTACTAGAGTGCAGAGCCAGGAGTTAGTCCTGAGCACTGCCAGGTGTAGTCCAAAAACAAAACAAAATCTTAAAAACTGGTTTTCTTTGCACTGAACTAAAAAAAAATTAATGCTGGATTCACTTTGTCAGGGAGATATGCCCATCATGTCAACCTGCATGGATAAAGAATCACAGAAATTAGGAACGTTGGCAACACTCCAGGTTGGCTCCCATTCTGGCACAGGCAACCTGGAGTCCCTTCCCAGGGTAGATGCAAGGTAGTTCTTTCACCTGAGGAACAGCATGGGGGTCTACTTCGGCAGTGCTTGGGGGCCATGTGGTACCAGGTATGGAAGTCAAGCTTGCCATGTGCAAAGCATGTTTGCCTTGAGAGCTATCGCCTAGCAGTTTGAGACCATGTAAATCCTTCTCTAGAAGCTAGGTGCTCTGGATTAGGGCATGGGACTCACACATTCTAGAGAGAACTCTTGCTTATGCTTCTAGAACATCCAGTAGGCAAGGAAAAATGAAAAACAGCTAAAATGGGACAAGTGAGCAGAGGCTGAGGCCACAGAAAGGAGAGTGTGTGCTCCCACGACCCTGTGTGCATGTGTCTCAGAGAAGCTTTGCTGTCCAGGGAAAGGCCATGCCTGCCTTTCCTCAGGGCTGGGATCAAACCTCCTTCTCCTTGGCTTTTCCACAGGCCCTGGAATATTTCCTAGTCTCCAGGACAAGGTCAGTTCATGCAAGGTTCTTAGTTCATGCTCCTTTTTGTTTATTTATTTTCTTATTGGAACTAAATTTGTTGACCAGATTTAAAGTATACAAACATTTTATTTTTTTCTGTTTTTTCCTCCTTTATTAAAAATTAAGTTCCATTATTTACATTGCTATTCAGAATAGAGTTTTAGGCATACAGTGTTTCAACATCAGTCCCACCCCCAGCAACTTTCCTCCATCCATGTCCATAAATTTCTTCCCATCCCTGAGATGGTCTCTTTGAAAGGCACACTTTTTTTCTCTAGCACTTTCTTTTTTTTTAATTTTTATTAGTGAAACACCATGAGGTACAGTTGTAGACTTACAAATTTTTGTGCCTGGGTTTCAGTTATACAATGATCGAATACCCATCCCTCTACCAGTGCCCATTCTCCACCACCATTGATCCTAGTTATAAAGGTAAAGGTAAAGGTAAAGGCCCTCCCGTTGATCGTCGATTTGCTCGAGCGGGCCCAGTAACGTCTCCATTGGAGACTTTGTTGTTACTGTGTCTGGCATATCGAATACTCTCGGTAGCTTGCCGGGCTCTCCGAGAGGGGCGGAGGAATCGAACTCGGGTCGGCCATGTTGGCCGCGTATAAGGCAAACTCCCTACCGCTGTGCTATCGCTCCAGCCCAGGAATCGAACTCGGGTCGGCCATGTTGGCCGCTTGTAAGGCGAACGCCCTACCGCTGTGCTATCGCTCACAATTCAGGAGCTCTTGGAAAATTCATAATGTTGTATGATCCTGAATAAACTTCTAATTCCAGAACATTCTCAGTACCCCTCCCCCCTGCAAAATAATCTTGATATTCACTAAGATGCCACATTCCTGGCTACCCTTATCTGCCTCTGCCCTATGGATTTGCCTATTTGAAACAACTGATACCCTTAAGCAGCACTTCTTCTTTTGACCAAAATTTTGTGAAAAAATGATAGAAAGATGAACCATGCTTTTCCAAGTAAAAAACAAGCCTTAAAAAAGGTAGAGTGCCTCAGACTAAATTGAGTGTAATTTTTTCAAGTAGCTTATTCCACAACATCTGCCCATGATATTGTAACAAACCTAGGCTCTTAATCTACCAGCACATGTGTCTAAGTGTGTCTTTGTATGTAGTGCTTATAACTGCACATCTATGTCCTAAGGACAGCTAAGGACAGTTCTGTGTCTAAGTGTGTCTGTGTATGTAGTGCTTGTAACTGTACATCTATGTCCTTGTATTCCACCTCATTGTCCCTGCTAAAAGGCTTTACAACTGTCAAATGAGAGAATGTATATGATGTTCATTTCTACAGAGAAAGAAGAGCTCTTAATTATACTCCGGCACACAGGAAAAATAGCACGCCTGGGATTCAGCTAAGCCACACTGCTTCTGGGTCCCATGGTCTTTATTCTCCCCTAACCTACTGTTTGTTCTTATGGACCTTCTGAAAGGGGGTGTCATACATACTCTGATTGGTCTGAGGTCTCCTGGAGACACTGGGGGAGCACAATACAGTTTTGTTGAATTATGATCAAAGGTCACCTCCACTTGTTAAGATTCTTAAGGTGTCTGTTTCATTTAAATCAAGTTTTGTGTTTGTGCATGTGTGTTGTTCGAGGGAGAATGGAATCTCCGGAGAGAATAATCCCACGTAAATTAGAAACATGTGCAGGCATTCAGTCGGTCAGCTCTGTAAAGATGTGCAATTGTATCTTATGTTTATAGGAATTTTGCTCACAGACAAGACCAGCAAATAAATTTTATGATTCTCTGGTGCCAGGTTAGCGTGTTCTCCACAACCCCAGAGTAGTTGTTTTGACAAGCAACCGACTCTTTTCTGCTCCTTCAGCTAGAGATAGTGAATAAAAGAGTATTACAACCAACAATCTAGAACTTCACTAAATAGCGCACATAGAATATTGCCACGTGGCATCATCTTCAATACCAAAAGCAAACGACACAAGGTGTGGACCACAGGACTTTAAAGTGGAGTTGACCTTTGAACATAATTCAACAAAACTGTATTGTGCTCCCCCAGTGTCACCAGAGACCTCAGACCAATCAGTATGACAACTTCTTCTGAAGGTCCATACAATCAAGCAATGGACTGAGGAGAATAAAGTTCTTGGGAACTAGAAGGGTAGTTTGGCCGAATCAAGGGGTGCTATTTTTCCTGTGTACCTCAGCATGTGCTGTTTCATTGAGGCAGCACTACTTGAACGGGGTCAAAAATATACTATTATTCACGTGATTTATGCTTTAAAAGGAAAGAGCAAAATGGAATGATATTTCAAAAGCTGTTCCCAATGATTACTACTTTCTTCCCCTACCTTCCCCAAATTACCAAAGCACGTAGACTGTTTTTGGAGGAGAGGAAAGAAGAAATAAGTAAGAACAGAAAGTTGCATTTCCCAACTTCCTTGTCTTCTGTGAATTTCTTATGGATTTGTTTCTTTTAAGAATTACATGAGGTAGATAAATTTGTCAACATTTTGCAGGTGAGAAAACTGAAATTCAGAGAGATCTGCTCACACACTGGGACTAGACTCTGGAGCTAGAATTTGACACCTGACTGGTATAACTTGAATCACAGAATAGTCAATGTCAGTGCTGGACTAGAAGCGCCCATATTCAGTGGGAAGAGCATATGGGAAGTGCTGAGACGTTCTACCCCTGAACAAAATGCTGCTACTGTCTTGGTAACATGGTAAGAGTCTTCAGAATTCCCTGCATTCCTCTCTCTCAAGGTGCCACCGAGAATGGCACTCACCTGCCCTGCTACCTCTCAGAGACAGCAGGAATAGCAGAGGACAGAGCAGCATATTAAAGTACAAAGGGGGATTCTAGTACGGGTTAGTCACGGGGTCTCAACTTCCACAAAGTAAAATGCACAGGATAGTACTCAGGAATAAGGAAGGATCAAATCTCTATCTAGTCTTATATTTCATTTTACCTTCAGAAAAGGAAGATGTACCAGCAGTAAACTTTTAAAATGTGTGTAGCTTTTTGAATAAATTCACAGATAGTAGAGATAAATAATGCCCCATATTATTTTGCAGATAGGGTACATAATCTCAAACTTTGAGGACAATGTAGGTATACCAATACACAACAGAAATTCAAATCATTGTGGTATTGTTACAGGCATATGGGCAGTGGTGGCCATGAACCTACAATGAAACTACCAAATGCATAACTCAAAGCTTCTCTAAGAATGACCAAATATTTGTTTTTAATCTGCCAGGATCCCTACGTGATAGAAAAACCAGAAAAGTCACTTTCCCTTTCTTCTGATAATGGATTATAACAATATAACTGAATCATTCATTTCTTTGTTTAAACACAATCCTCATTGGACAGTGTGAACTTTTTTTGTTATTTGTTCATTCACTCATTCATTTATTCAGTTACAATGTCAAGAATTCCATGAAGCCACTCCTCTACTCAAAAACTTCACTTAGGTTTGCTTATTAATCTATGGAGAGGTTAGAGAGATTTATGATTATCATAATTTTTGCTGCTTAAAAAATTTATTAATAGACTCATTTACACTTAAATAATATATGTTTAGTTCTGTTTCTTTTAGAGTTTCACAAAAAAGTGTGGGTTATCCTGAAACATTCTTTTTGTTCTTGTTTTTATTCAAAATTAGATTGGATGTAAAAAATTAGTATTGTTGTGGGTAGTCCTGATCACTCCATTTCATTGTTAAGTAATATTCCATTGTAAATTATAAGCTATTTAGTCACTTCCTTGAGGATGGACATTGGGATTTTCCCCAGTTTTTGCTACAAAGGGCAATACAAGCTTAATTATTCTTTTATCTCCTGAGGCTCTTATTTATCCAAAAATTTTGGAGTATATACGAAGAATGGGAGATTGTAAGGGAAAGGAAAAATTTTGCTTAACACAATAAAACAAAGCTCTTTCCAAAGTAATTGTAATAATGGATCATTTTCTAAAGTTGCTTACTATGAGTTGCCAAAAAGAAACCCAGATTTTTTAAGAAATTACTTTCTATGGGTAGTTGTGAATATTTTTTAAAATTTTAATTAAAGAATCATGATTTACAAAATTATTGATAGTTGAGTTTTAGGCATAATTCAACATCAGTCCCACTACCAGTGTCAACTTCCATCCACCAGTGTTCCCATACTGCATTCCACATTCTATGTCACTTCCACACTGCACCTAGACTGCCATCTTGACAGGCACATAGCAGAATTTGGTGATTGCAGCTTAGATCTTATGTTTTCAGTATTGTTTATCTGTTTTGGATGTATAGTCTATAACTCTCCCACATCACCAATATAACCCTGACCCCTGTCCTCCGTTACACCCTTTCTCATCTTCTTCCTTCTCCTCTTGCTTTTTATCCTTCTCTGTCTTTCTTCCTAAGCCTTGCGGTCAAGGCTGAACTAAGCATCCCCCTTTAATACATAACTTTCCTTATCCAGTTATTCTATATACCACAGATAAGTGAGATCATTCTGTATTTGTCTTTTTCTCTGCTGGCTTACTTCACTGAACATTATCTGTGAATATTAAAGAACTTAAGCAGGAAAGCCCAGCATATTTTCCAGGTAATACAAGACTTTCAATAAATTAACACCTAAATCTATTTCTCCAAATTACCTTAAAATTCTGCAGACTTCTTTTCTCACCTATAAAAAGTGAGTATAGAACTGGGGGCTCTGTACACTCACTGAAACTCTTATGAAGCGGTAAAACAAGTCCTGAGCCTCTGGCCTCTTGCTGCCTTCAGGATGGGATATGCTTTCTTTTCACCTCGCTATTATTTCCTAATCCTTAAAACACATCTTGGAATTTCTGTGATTTGAGTAACAATTGTTCTGTTCTTAGCACTAAACAGTTGAGATTACAAAGAGTACATAGGAAAACAGAGAAGGAAAGTGAAAACTGAAACATTCCCGAGCTCCTGAGCCACCCAGCAGAGCTCTCCTGCTTCTTCCCTTCCTAGTGATTGGCCTCTTTCCTCCCCAAATCACAACCATGGGTCTTGTTCAGTTCCTGGAACACACCAGGCTATTTCCTGCCTCAGGGTCGCTGCACATGCTATTTCTTCTGTGCATGTGCTTTACCTCTTCCCCACCCCCACTCTTTACAACTGGTTCTTTCTCATGCTTTAGCTCTCAGCTTAAAGTCATCTGCTCTGGAAGACATTCTGTCTCCCACTCTATGTAGTGAAGTAGTTTCACACTTACTCCAAATGTTCTCAGTTTCAGCCTTTGGGCTCTTTATGACATTTGGCTAAATTCGTAGTACGCTAAAATGTTAACTCCAAGAGGGCAACGACTATCTATCTTAATCACTCCTCTATTCCCTAGCCTCTAGCACTGTGCCAGATGTTTGTTGAATGAATGGATGTATTGATGTCTACTAG
Organism: Sorex fumeus; assembly: GCF_029834395.1. Lineage (NCBI taxonomy): Eukaryota > Metazoa > Chordata > Mammalia > Eulipotyphla > Soricidae > Sorex > Sorex fumeus. Next base: position 75,597,869 of record NW_026606094.1, on the reverse strand, counting down.
GCATCAAGTTCTGTCCAAGCCACCCTACACGTGTAACTATTTTTATTCTCTCCAACCTTGAGACATAGCCATTATTAACCCTATTTAGAAGGTAAGGAAACAGAAATACAGATGTTCTGAACATCTCTGTCAAAGGAGTAGCAGAGCTAGAATTTTTGTTTGTTTTTATTTTGGGACCACACTAAGCAGTGCTCAGAGTTTACTCCTGGCTCTGTGCTCAGGGATCAGTTCAGGTGATCCTGACAGCTTCGGTGACCCTGTGCGATTCTAAGAATTAAATCTGGGTTGGCCATATGCATATCAGGTCCCGTACCCTATTGCTTCGACTCCCAGGGCTAGAATTTGAACACAGATTTCACTTCAAAGTTCATGCACTTTCCATTAAAATAGAATGAATATATGAAAAACTATTCAGGGTCAGAGAGATAGTTCAGCAGATTAGAGCTCATGTCTTGCATGCAGGAGGCTCACTTTTGATCCTAGGCACATGATTCATCCTCTGAGTACTGCCAGGAACAATCTCTGAGCACTGAGCAGTCTCTGAGCCAGGAGTAGATCCTGAACACAGCTGGGTGTGGCCCTGAAGCAAAAGTAAAGGGTAGTTAAAGAGTCCAATGTCAGACAGTCTTTTCAAACTCCAACCTAGCTTCTCTGAAATTTTCTATCTTATTTGCCAAATCTAGGACCTGTTAATTTTGAAGTATTATATAACACACTGATGGAAAGTGTCACCTGACTATTTTATCTGCTAAGCAAACATTAAGAATAGCAATTTGGCCAAATTCATTCAATTGTTCCTTTATTTATCACACTACTGTATTACTTATCAAAGGAAAAGTATGTTCCAAAATGACACAGAAGGTCTTTAAAAGCTAAGTATGCCTGCAAATCATTCGCCTAAAAGCAACAAAGCTGACCTCTTAACACTCACATATTTAATCTGCAAATTATTTATCTTGCAACATTTCTTTTCTTGCACTGCTTAAAGAAGTCATTTGCATTTTCTTTCATATTTTCCCAAGTGAATAGAAAGTAGCTTTCCTCAGAAACACGAGCTTCATTTATACTTTCAAGTAATGAATTATAAGAATAGGTTTCCATGATCTCCTAGATGCTCTGTGTTCTCACAAAAGGGACCCAAATGCCAAAGGAAACTTGCTGAATTATAAGAAACTTTCATTTTTAAATAATAGTGATACAGTTGCTCCTCTGTGTTCCACTCTTTTGGAAAAGATGAGGGAGCCACGCACCTCTCTGCCAACCACAAATATAGTGTTATTTTTGACAAGACCCACTGAATGCTGGGTACATTAGGAGAAGTGACTTGAGTGATAGAGTACAGGCATCACAAGCGTGAAGGCCTGAGTCCCATTGCTGGCACCAAAAGGAACCTGAGCCCCACTGTATGTGACCCTGCTGATCTCAGAGCTATGTACAATCACAGCACCACCAAACTGACTCCCATATTAAAAAAATACATTGTCTCCTCCACCAGAAACTCTCCCTTTGAGTAGTCCAACTTCATGCTGTTTTTATCCTATTGTTCTCAAGACTTATATATGACACACACTACTTTATATTATATATGTCTAGGTACTTACTTCCTTATGTTTTTGCTGGCTGTTCAAAATTTTTGATGCATGAATAGATGTTCGGTCTTGTCATATTTAGATGGTAAGCATTTCAAGGACAGAGACAATTTATTCTGATTATTTTGTATCCTTTATGCACCCATATATGTATCTATTCATCCTTTTACTCCTAACTACTTTTTTAAATTTAATTATAACTTTTGGTCACACCCAGAAGTGCTCAGGGATCACTACTGACTACAATCAAGGATCATCCCTGGCTTTGCACTCAAAGATCACTACTGGCAGTGCTTGGAGGTCAAGTGGGTGAGTGCACTGCACCCAAGTAAGTTCAGGCCAAGTGGGATTCTTGGGATCAAACCTGGGTTGGCCACATGCAAAGCCAAAAAAAAAAAAAAACCCTTACTATATACAATGTACTAAATAGTACCACTGTACTATCACTCTGGCCCTCCTCCATCTGCTTATCAGATCTTTCTTCAGAGCAACTTTAAAGCTGTATAAAGGGTACTTGGCATTCCTGTGGGGAGAAAAATGAAAATGCATAAGCAAATTGAATTCAATTAAAATGAAGAGGTGCTGATCCAATGCTCATATAAAAAAAATAATGGAATCTCTGTAGTGGTGACATAAATTCATTAAGGTTTTAATTAAAGTGACAAAGTCATCATTGAACTTTCTGTATTTTCAATAATCATGTTCATTTAATATTAGGGGAAAGCTTTTTAAAGAAAACCTAAGAGTTTTCCTGAAGATTTCATGAGGCAATGAGACAAAAACTGTTTTACAGTACTGTAAAAGACATTAGTATTGAAAGGTACTTCATTTACCTCGTGAATTGGGTCTAATTTCAACTGGCCAGTGCTACAAGTCAGGTCTATTGCAGACACCTCTAAGCATATTATGGAATTAAGAGGCTCAAGGTCAATTATCCACAACAGTGGTTTAAATGTCTGTGTTTTATACACACTTACATACACCCACCCACCCCTGTAGATGTCACAGATGTCACAATTTGCTCCAGATGAGAGAATGTAAAAATATCTTGCCAATTCAAATGCCCTGACCACTGGCAATTAAGACCCAGCATTGGGGACCACAGGGTGAGTGGGTTGGCAAATCCCTCAGATTCACATTTCTTTCATCTTATTCTGGAAGAGAGTAAAATGACAAATATCTGCTCTAATTTATTTTTACAAGGCAGAGAAACTCTAGAATTCATGTTGATTTACTTTTCCTATTCATAAAAAGGTGGGGAATAGAGTTCTGTTTAGAACTAGGACAAGAAAAGAAGGGTAAACTTAAGTTTATAGAAGAAATACTTGCTTCTCTACACCAATCATGTCTCAGTTTACTACTATCTTGTATTATCTCTCTCCTAAAAACCTCCCTAATAGTTTTGTAGTTTACTGCTCCTCTTAGAAGGTTCTCCAGAGAATTTAGAGTCATACCTCCTGCCACTTATCTAACAAGGGAAATGAATCTCACAGAATATTCTGATGCATTTGAAAGTTCTATACACAAAGAAAAAAAAGTAATTTTCCAAAATTACTTAGAAAAAAAACTGGTATAAGAACTGCCAGGAAAATCACTAGGCATGACACTCCCCACCCTCAGACTTTCAACTTTCTCTCTCCTCTCCTCCACTCCCGTCCTTCTTCCTTTTCTTCTCCTCCTCCCTTTTTCTTCCCTCCCCTCCCCTTCCCTCCCCTCCCCTCCCCTCCCCTCCTCTCCTCTCCTCTCCTCTCTTCTCCTCTTTTTTTCCTGTCTGTATGTCTGTCTGTCTGTCTCTCTTCTAGCAACCATTAACCTGAATTCAAATCCAGACATTCTCTCTCTCTCTCTCTCTCTCTCTCTCTCTCTCTCTCTCTCTCTCTCTCTGCATTCATTAACATGGATTCAAATTCTGGCTTCCCTACTTACAAAGTTGGCTTCTTGATATTCCAGTTTCTTTATGCAAACAAGAGTATGTGGCTTGCAAAACTGTTACAAGGATTAAATGAGATGATTGTAAAGCATCAAACACAATGCCTGGCACATAATCAGGCTCAATAAATAACTAGTTTCTCTCTCCCCCTTCTTGGCTCACTTAGTCCTCTTCCATGCACACAGCATATGTCTTGATTGTACATTCATCACACATTCCTGGACCTCTGGCACATCCGATGTTCCAAGCAGTCAGAGGTAATAAATTGAAGAAAACCCCCAGGGCTGCGGGAAGCCTGGCTGCCCATCCCCTTCAGCAGACCACCTACTGCTGTTGAAAACAGCCAATCCAGGAAGACGGCAGCTACCAGAGCAAGCGACAGGGTCCAGGCCTCCAGTGTCACCTCCAGTCTCTGGTCTGTGCATGGAGCGCAGCAGGATCCCCGGGGAGACGCCAGGGAGGGGGCTGTGTCTCAGATAACATATCAGCCTGTGCTCCCCCACCCAGCCAGACCCGACCCAGAATCATCTCACCCTCCTATGTCACCAGCAAATGATTTTCATTCACTCCCGGGAGACTCTCAGGCATGCTTGGAACAGCACTGTTGTAATCTGGCCCAGCTCTGCAGCAAGCCTTCATTGGGCCCTGGGCTTCACATATTCCACTAATATTTCACTGACTGTCAGCCTCGGTCTGTCCATAGGAGCCAGGCTGCACATTCAGCATTCTCATGTCCCTAGACAGTTGAGGAAAAGAGAGGTGAGAGGGGGGCAGGAGAAGACTCCAAAGGAAGAAGAAAGGGAAAATGCTTAGGACCTAACATGGTGACTCGCAAAGTGTGGTCCCCAGGCCAGCAGCAGCAACATCAACTGAAAGACATGCAATTCCTTAATTCCAGCTCCAACCAGGCTGATTTAAAATCTCTGCATGGGCCAGCAATCTGACTTGTCACAAACCCTCCCATGAACCTGATACTTGTGACAATTTGAAAGCATTGAACTGGCCACAGGGTATTTAGGTAGATGAACAAAAATCTGGAGTCAAAAATAAAATGCAAGAAGCCAGAAAATCACAATGATGATAAATAAAACATCTGGATGTGTATAAGGGGGACTTAGTTTAAATTCCAGCATTTGCTAATAGGCAAATCTTAGGCAGGTTGCTTGGCCTCAGTTCCCCTTGGGTGAAATGGGGATAACTGCCCCTCCCCTGAAGATCTAGACAATGAGACGTGCTCTCTGTGGGTGATCTAGCAGGACTCTGCTGAACACTGAAGCACACAACATCCTGCTCCCTTCCAGGGCATGTTCACTGGTGCTGAGGATTCTTCCTAAGGAGATTTAGTAGCTTCCCAGTCCTCTGCTTACTGGATAGAACAATTCCAAATTATCTCCAGACACTGCAAATGTTCTCATCTAGCGAAAGTTTGGCCCTACAGTGCATTTTTGGGACCTTTGCATCAGTCAGCTAGGAAGAAGAAAAGTAAACAGCAAGCACATTAGTTAGAGCTAATATCCACATAAGACTTTCTACCAACAAGACATCAGACTTCAGTCATGCCCACTGAGCTATCTGAGCTTCTGTTTTCTCCCCTGAGGAGCTGTGATTGAAACAGCTTCACAGGAATGGGGAAGACTGAAGAGTTACCATGAGGGTCAGAGAGGTAGTTCAGTGATAAGGGACTCCCTTGTCTTCTTGCCTTGTACAAAAGTGGCCCTAATTCCATGTGATCCCTAAGCACCAAGCAGGGCAGCCCCAGTGGTTTCCCACAGGGCCTAAGTAGCACTGTATCTCAGACTGTAGCACTAACCGAAGAAGCTGCTTGGCCAAGAATCCTCAGAAGGTTCCTAGCCTTTGCCTCCTTCTGAGGACGTCCGAAAGACCCCTTCCTTCCCTTTTCTCAAAAGTTGTCATGTAAAATTCTCAACACATTTGAAATTCACAGTGAAAATATGATCTTTTTGTGCTTTATATTTGATCACTAGGAAGCAGAGGAATAGCTTGGTGGACCGGCCTTCCTTTCTTCCTTCCTTCCTTCCTTCCTTCCTTCCTTCCTTCCTTCCTTCCTTCCTTCCTTCCTTCTTTCCTTCCTTCCCTCCCTCCTTCCCTCCTCCCTCCCACCTTCTCTCCTTCCCTTCCTTTCTTCCTTTCATGAGATGGACTTTTGGTAACCTCTTTCAAATGACAAAATAAGGGAATGCTAGTAAATAGCTCAGCCAGTTGCTGGGAAATAAGAGTAGCAGGCAATATTCCACTTTTGTTTTTGATTATTTTGGGGGTCTACATCAGAGGTGCTCAGGTGTGGTATCTTAATCTCTGTACTATCTCTCCAGTCCCATCAGGCAACTTTTCTAACAAGATGTTCACCATCCAATTTCACTGAGTCCCATGCTGAATCTTAGAACATGCTGAACTATTTGAACATCATTATTCCATGTCCATTGACTTTGTGAAGTGAGAGCCAGTGGGGAAAAAAACAGGAATAGGTAAAGACTCTGATTGTCACAGACATGATTTCAAGTCCTAGGTTATACTTAATGGCATGTGAGCTTTGCCATACAACTAAAACTTCTTGAACCTCAATTTCATATCATTAAATGTGGAGACAAATCATCACCTCCTGGGGTCTTGTTGAAAAGTTATGTGCACTCATGTGTGCATAACACTTAGCACAGAGAGTGAAAGTTATTGTAGCATGACTGCATCCAAACCACAGGAACCATGGTCTTTGTAATATCATATTTTCTAAGCTAAGGACAAGGTCCATTATCTCTTAACAGTGATGACAAAAACTATACTTTTCATGACCGGTATATAGAAATGCGAAACCATTTCTGCCTTTCATTCTCCACCCTGAAAGGCCACTCAGAGTCCAGAGGCTGATCAAGCAGTAAATCTATAGTGGTCATCAAAACTTTTGGATCAAGTACAGCATGGATTCAAACGAACACTCTGGGTACTCACAGATATCCCAAAGTGCTGGTGCACATGCATGACATGCACAAGGTCCTGAATTTGATCCTCAGCACCACATGTCCCACCAAGCACTACCACATGTGTCCTTGGTAGCCCTCAACACTGCTGTACCTGAGAAGCAGGAACCTCACTCAGCCAAGTACTGACCTGCCCTGCTAGCTATGCTGACAGAATATTGCTCAGAGTAATTTCTGACTCCCTGCCACTGCTTGAGAGACCCTTCCCATTAAAAAGCACTTTTCTTAATACTCCTAGGCGTATTTACATGTGCATACATGTGTGTGGGGTGTGTGTGTGTATGTGTATGTTCATAGACACAGAGAAAAAGAATGAGAAAGAGCATCTCCTTGAACTCCATAACAGTCAGCTAGAATATCTCCTATAAGATAGAAAAAATTTCTTTGCAAAGTATCATCTAGGGATCCCTTTCATCAACATTTTTACTGTATTTCCTGTACTACTCACTTTAGACTAACAATTTCCAGGTGAATATATAGAAGCTTAAAGAACTAATTATTTCTATATCAGCTTGGGCAAACTGAGTTGGTCTAAATAACTCTCTTCCTAATTCTTAGAAATTTTCTACCAGTCTTTGAACAGCAAATCACTGTCTAATATTTTCTACAGTCAGAAAAATTCTCTTCCTCTGATTTTAGCTCAAGTTACTCTATGACCTTATTCAAAGAGGTTAGGGTGACTGACTGAAGCTGGGGTCAGGGGCTGGATTTATGGTCATCCCCAAACATCTTTAGATTTAGGGCAAACACAGACCCAGAGAAAGAAAATCTCAGAGCTGTAATTCAGTATTCCCACTTTCTGTACCAGGATGGGGCTCCCATCTGGGTTTTATATAAATGGCAGCTGGAAGACACTTATCTACTGCTCAGTGGTATGCAACACCATTCTGGAAGGTAAGACCCTCCTCTTATTTGGAAAGGTTATGAAATTTCACTCGTTCACACACCCTATTTTCTGAATTCCAATTGATCATCACTGAAATCTGTCCATTGATTTTGGGCAAATCATTAATGTCTGGACCTATTAGGTGAGATGGGGAGTCCTCAGACATAGCTGTGGTTTGAAACCCCTAAAATCTATATACTGGGAATATGAAGTAGACTTTGAGAAATCTCCTTGTTGGGTTCCTCAGTGGCTTCGTGCAAACAGACCAATAACATCTGATTGAAAGACTGATTTGAGTGATCTTTTCACATTCATCATTAAATGACAAATGGCAAATTTTTCAAAGTTTTTTAATTTTTAAGATATATTTGCACTTTAGTCTTCTCTAATTTCTTCTTTTCCTTTCCTTTCCTTTCCTTAATTTCCTTTCATTTTTGGCCACACTCAGCTGTAATTATGAGTTACTTCCAGCTCTGTGCTCAGGGATCACTCCTGGTGGGACTCAGGAACCATATAGGGAGTCAGGGATCGAGCTTGGATTGGCCACATGCATGGCAGCACCCTACCCGCTGTACTATCTCTCCAGTCCCATAATATTTTTTCTTTTCTGAAAAAAAATTTTTTATTCCATCTGCTGTGGTGGGTGGGAATCCACCTGAAACTATTTAGGGCACAGTATCTTTAACGAAGGACAGACTTGGGGTATGTGATGCAATGACTTGTAAGATTATCTTACAATACAAGAACTTGCTGGGTCTTCCACTTTTTAAAGCTTAATCTAATAAAATAATTCTTCCCACTGTCAGCAGAAGAAATAAAAACTAAGCGTATTAGTATTTGGACTCATGAATTTTTATTTCTAAAGCATATTTGTCATTGACTCGAGTTGCAGCACTCACTAGGCAGTGGAAATAATGTAGGATTAAGGGACACAGCCTTATTAATCCCCAGTCTAGTAAAACTCCAGTTCATTTTGGAACTGAACTTGTCTCCAAGGTTTTGAGCAACATTTGGTCCTTATATCTTTCCCTTTCTCAGACACATCTGGACGACTATGTTCCCAGCTATCTAACAAGAACGAAACAAAAGCTTAAGTCTTGTGGCTGAAAAATCTGTTTATTTTTATTTGAACACCTTAAAAAATTGTATCTGGGAGGAAGTGTGGTCTACTTGTTAATACTGTGAGTGATCCTGAATGTCTTGAGTTCTAGTCAAGACATTTAGCAAATAATTATCTGAACCTTTGCTGATTTAATTTAAACTGAAAGTGCCTAATTTTTTTGGTGCCTTAGGTTAGATGATTAAAGGTGTTACTCATGTTAATGACTATGCATTTATTTTACAGCAGCAACATAATCATCTGAATTTATAAAATTTCTTCCAGGCACCCAGGAATTCATGATTTAGTTTTCAAACTGGATTTGAAGTAACCTCTCTCCCAGATATCTTATAAGGCAGTAATTAACTTTGTGGTTGTTGTTGCTTTTAATATTCAACACTTAAAACAAAAAACCCAGTAGATTCTGAAAGTTTATTCTTGATGAGACTACTAGGCACCTTATCTAAAACACCATATTTCTTTGATTTTTAAGCTGGAGAAATATAACTCATCTGGTAATACTTGTCATATTCTGAGCAGAAGCTCTTACAGTCTTTGATTAATAAAGATCCAACAATAAAGTTTTATCAAAATTGAAGTTTGCTAGATTAAAGCACTCAAGGTCTGGGGCCTATGAGGAAAAAAAAATTCAAACATGTTCTCAATGTTCATTGAACTATTGGGTAGCTAGCTGGTTTGTTTTGAGGAGAACTGGAAATATGGGGAAAACAGGAAAGTGAAAAGGTCAAGTAACCAGCCTACAATTCACAAAGCTTTTATACATCAAAGGGTCATAGATGATAGCACCACCTAATGGCTGGAGTAGTTGTTGTTTTGATCATTTATTTAAGCTTCATTCAAGGTTCACTTTTTCTCCAAGTCAACTTAAGATGCAAAATATATGTTCTTTAAATAGGATGCTCTCAGTGTGAGAGATCCAGGGATTTCCAGCTCATCTTCAAGCATGTCTTGCTTCCAAGAATATGGGCCCTTGAGATGCTGATTCACCACAACTTGATAGTGTCTGGAATATCATTTGGGAGGTGGTGTTTTGTGACTGTTTCCTCCCAGTCGAAAACGGCTCCCAACATATTAACATCACATTACTGGTGGTATACATTACTAAACCCCAAGTTTATACAGACACAATTCTAACAACAGATGGACTCCTAGTAGTCTAATGAGAGGGTCAGAATATGGTCAGCCCGTGTGACCTTGTTCTTCCCATAGGACACATGCCAGACATAATTAATCAACCACAGAATCTTGCCCAATGAGAATCTTTCTCAATGCAACATTCCAGCATTACTACTAATTGACAGAACTTGGCATAAATCCTAATTGCCTACCCAGCTTTAAGACAAAGAGGTCACATAAAGTTAAGATATCACTCTTGAGAGGCAGGCAGTAAGTCATAGGAGAAAGAACATAAGTATATAGTCACTTGCCACAGTTTTCAATGGCAGCTCTATCGTTCAGCAGTGTATGCTTGGACAAGTTACTTTACCTCTCTGAGACTTGGTTTAATTTTGCTGTATTAAACAAAGGTCATAACACCCACTAAACAGGATGACTGCTAATATCAAGTGAGAACATTTCCAAACCAGGTAGCACAGTGCCTGGAGATTTTTATATGCTTAATAAATGTTAATCTCGTCTTTTGCCATTATTAATCATAAAATTTATACACATTACCTATACTTCCAAATTATTTTTCATTACTCACTACTGATCTCATCAGTGTTGGCTCTTCAGCTAGAGTGCATTAGGTACCACAGATCAGTAAAACAATAAGAAAACTAATACATCAATTCCACTGATTGATTTTAGGGATGGTCAAAAAGTTAAGCATAGACCCATATGCCATATACTCTGTTTTTGAATCAAGTTTTAACCTCTCCTACTAATAACTGTTGATAATCCTAATGTACCCAACATGAACACTAATCAGACAATTAAACCAATGAAAACATATATATGTGCAAACAAGGCAAAGTGAAGAAAAGCAGGAAAGAGGCAGAATTGACTTGATGTACCATTGCCTGGGTTATTTCTGGCCAACAGCTTCATTCCTGGTCTTGTGACTAAGAATACTTTGCTGAGGAATTCATCGTTACTCTGAGATCGTTCTCCACTCCCTGCTAGAATAAATCAGAATGTATCCCCTCATTCTCTGTGAATTGATCCTTAGTGAAGATCCTACCTCTCCCTGACTCCATGAGTGTAGGGGGGAACCCAAAGAAACAGCAGAGAGAAGGCTACTATTTTGATCTGTTTTCAAACAGCAACCCTGCTATTTTTTGATGGACAGACAGGAGCTGTGAATGTAATTGACCAACACTAAGATTAAACCCATGAATGATTTGGCCTGAGCTTTTGCATGAGATCAAAATTGTGTAGCATAGCAGTGTTTACAGGTTTATAGATTTGCCTTGGGGCATCCGACGCCCTTGACTATGATTTATTATTACAGGACAGAGATTATCTCAGACTGGGCTGGAAATGGATCTTGGCTGTGTTATTTAACTCACCGGATGCAATGTGCGAGAGTTGATGGCCTTGTTTCTCAATTTGTCAGTTGTAAAGGGAGTCCCCAAGGCTCACTTTCAGACCCAGTATTGTTTACATAGCCCAGCAATAATACATCACATGTGGCAAAATATTACAAATTCATTTTTATGCTGATGATATGGCTCATGCATAATAGCAGCTAATGCGCTGCACTTTTTAGTTGAAATTGCAGCTAAGTTTCCAAAGGCACAAAGGGCCTTTTGTGTTTTGAACCATAAAGAAGGGAGGGTATATGACAGCTTTTAGAAGGACTAATGAAGGGTTTAATCTGCCTCGACTGCCATCTGTAAAAAAAGCCCCATTATAGAAGTTACGGTCATTATAATACCAAAACCATCTGAAGATATCTGTCAGGATTTTTAATACTATTATTATTATTATTATTAGAGTTATGGAAAATGGCTTCTTCCCATTTGCTGTTTGCATTTAGGTGATGGGAAAGGAATAATTGGCACGATGATTTCCATCTGGTCCTTGATTCACAAGGCCTGCATCAACCATATGGAGATGACACCCTAGCACATACTCTATGTACCAAGGGACACACAATTGTTTAAAGCAATCTCCATATAAATCAACTCATGACTAGAGACAACATATCGCCTGTCCTTGTACTCTAAAGAAGCTTTAGCAGGAAAAAATACCAGCATATTCTAAGAAACCCCAAATGTCCAAAAGTTCTTTGAAAAGAAGCAAAGGCTATATTCAGTTTCTGGACTTAGCAAATTCTGGGCCACTTTCTCAAAAAAGACTAGCACCTCTTCAATAAGATTCTTTGCTTTTTGATCTCACAAATCAAAAGCATAAATAATTGTGATGGTAACATCATCAGGAATATGGTGTATAATAACAACGTTTATGAAAAGGAAAATTGACAAAGCCTTTTACACTTTTTAAAAGATATATTCTAAACCTAAAACTCCTCTCTTTCCCAATACTAAAAAGATAGCAAGTCTCTGCTTGGTTATGGGTAATTTGCCTTTAACTATGTTTGCTTAAACCATGCATTCCACTCCTAAACCATAAAAAAAAGAATCCTAGAAATCCCTTGAAAACTCTTGAACCTATGTTTTGTTTGCCTCCTCATGGGAAGATTCCCAGGAAAGTTTTATTGCAACCTGTGTGTTTACCTTTTGGAATTTTTCTAACATGACCCATGTGCTTAGCAGCACCTTTTTTAGAAGCACACATAGAAGATCAAAAGATGCAGATTTGGGGCTGGAGCAATAGTTCAGCTGGTAGAGTGCTTGCCTTGCAACTGGCTGACTCAGGTTTAAACCCCACCATCCCATATAGTCCTCAAAAACCACCATGAGTGATCCCTGAGTGCAGAACTAAGATTAAACCCTGAGTATGGTCAGGTACAACTCTCCTTCCCTCACCCCTCCCCAAAAGGTACAGACACAAGCTAATCTAAAAAATGATGAAGTGACATCACAGACAATGGTTAAAAGAGGCAGGAATCAGAAATAGTAGAAATGATGCCCAAGGCTTCTAGTCATATTTGCACTCAACATGGTTGTAATGACTCATTCATTTGCTGTTATAACAAACATTTTGGGTGTGTCCATTCTGTGTTTAAGAGAAAAAGATTAGTGAAGATACAAGCTTGGAGTTAGATGGATCTGAGTCTAATAAATGATTCCTTAGCTTTCTAAATCTTCTTGACCTTGAACAGATTACTCAAACCCTCTATGCTTGACAGATAGTAGTAGGTCAATGAAGGTTTGTAAGTGTAGGAGATCACTGCAGTTTTGTTTCTTTAGGTAAAATATGGCGCCCTTGCAGGATTTTGAGGATCTGGCAAGAAAATGAATAGATTAGTAGCAGTGTAGCACTGTCCTCCAGTTGTTCATTGATTTGCTTGAGCAGGCCCAGTAACGTCTCCATTGTGAAACTTGTTACTGTGCTTGGCATATCGAATATGTAGTTTGCCAGGCTTTGCCATGAGGGCAAGATACTCTCAGTAACTTGCCGGTCTCTCTGAGAGGGGCGAAGGAATCAAACCCAGGTCAAAAAAGGCAAATGTTCTACCTGCTGTGCAGAATAGTTGCAGTAGTAGGGGAAGCAATCAAAGCAGTAGTTATTATAATAGTAGAGTAGTTCCTTCACTCAGAGTCAATGGTTCTGAACCATTAGTCTCAAGGCGACTACAGAGAGCAAATTAATAATTATTTGAAGTGTGGTTGAAAACAAAGCCAAACTGGAGTGAGAGAAGCAATACATGTGAAAAGATTCAGAAAACCTATTTCAGGGAAGTCACTCGTGTGGTATATGATAAGGCAGGTAACAAGAGTCCAAATGCAGAAGGGAATTAGAGCATTCTAGTTCAAGGAGCAGAGATATACAAAAGCAGAGGCCTTAAGGGTAAGGGCAACCTAAGCAAGTTCAGGCTGCTGTACACTGCACCTTCTGGGGTGGCCATGAACTAGAAGTGCCCTGGAAGCTGTAAGCTGTCAAGGGTATCCCAGAATCTCTGAATATCACTAGGTGTGACCCACCTACTCCGCTACATCCTACATTTAAATCCATTATTGCTGACAGGGGCATTGATAGGAGAGTGACCTACAAACAGGAAACCACTTGCTGTGGACACTGTTGCCAGTGGGAAGATCCCAGTAACTATCTTTTCTGGAAACCACCAAAAAATCCTGGAAATCACCAGGAAGGCTATTAAATCCTCGCCCCCCAACATACACACTTACACACACACACACACACACACACACACACACACACACACACACACCTGGCTCTGTAGCCCAGCCCATGCACTTGGCTATAGGATTTCTGAAGATTTAAAGTTCTAATATTTTCAGTTTGGGATTTTCAGATTTGAAGTTTGAACATAACTGTTAACCCCGTATTTCTTTACAGTTTTAGCAAAATATTTTTTATCTCTTAAGTCTGTTATTATTTTACTTCTTTCATGTTTTTAACCTTTACCTATTAGTTTCAAGCCTTATCATTTATATTTAAAATCACTTATTATTGACACTTGATCACTTGACATCTTGTTACTCATAGATTTGCTCCAGTGAGCACGAGTAATGCCTCCATTCATCCTGTGGCATGCTAGTGGCCAATGGTGTCAGCTCGCTCCAGGAACACCAAGAGCCTCACACTGTTTATTCAGGGTCTTGACGAAGAAGTCTCACCATCTCATAGCTGGGCGGCCACACGATTTTTTGACATCCTGTAGAATCCAGTCAGTAACGGTTCTGGTCCAGCGGTCATCTCCAAATGGCATTACGTGTCCAACCCATCTGATTTTTGACACCTTGGCAAACAAGACAGTGTCCCTGATTCTCAATCATCAATAGAGGTCGGAACTCCAGATTCTTTCTCTCACTTGAGTGAAGCATATTACTCCAAGCATGATACTCAATTCCTCTTTGGGAGACCTGAATAGCATTCTCATCCTGTTTTCTTAGGGCCCAGGTCTCTAAGGCATAAGTTAATGTAGGACGACCGGTGAATTCAAAGAGATGTGCCCAGAGCCGAAGGTTCTTCGTCCTCTTAGCTATTACTTCAACGCTCTTTAAGACATTCCAAGATGCTCTCTTCCTCCTGCGCAACTCAGGTTCCAGGTCATTTGTCATGTTGACTTCTCGACCTAGGTACACATAGCTGCTGAATTCAGAAATGTTCATTCTGTTGAGAGCGAATGGAATGTCAGGAACAAGTTTCTTTCTCATAAACATTGTCTTCGTGAGATTCAGCTGTAATCCGACCTTTCCACACTCACAGTTGAAGTCAGCCAGCATTTGTGCTGCTTGGCTAAAGTTTGGTATTATTAGAACAATGTCATCAATGAAGCGGAGGTGGTATAGTTGCCAAACATCTATCTTCACTCCCAGTCCTTCCCATTCCAGTCATCACATGACATTATCGAGGTTGGTACTGAAGAGTTTCAGTGAAATAGTATCACACTGCTGAACTTTTGACGTTGATGATCACTTCCTTGTAGATTGGTGAGATCCTGGTAGTGAATCCGTAATACAACTCACGGAGGATCCTGCTGTATTGAGTTTGAACACCCTGTTTGGCTAGGGCTTTGATGACCACTTCAGTCTCAGCAGAGTCAAATGCCTTCTTTAAATCAATGAATGTTAGACAGAGCAGCATCTTGAACTCCCGAGAAACCTCAACGAGATTGGTTATCATGTGGATATGGTAGATCGTGCTGAATCCTTTGCAGAACCCTGCTTGCTCACATGGTTGTTCTTCATCTAGTGTTCTGCCAATCCTATTCAGGATGACTTGAGTGAACAGCTTGTAGATGGCAGACAATAAGCAGATCAGGTGATAGTTGCCAATGTTGTGGATGTTTTTCTTCTTGGACAGTAGAATAGTCCTGCTGGTTATCCATTGGTACAGAACCTTGCATTCAGACAGGTAGCATGTGAAGAGCCGAGTCAGTGTATTGATGAGTACTGATGGCAGGTTCTTCAGGTGTTTGGGTGTGACCTTGTCTGGGCCGGGTGCTGTTCTCTTCTTTACCACCAAAATGGCATGTGGATTTCGGAAGGAAGAACGTTGGGAACGACATATCCATCCTGTGGAATTTGGTACGTGGGCAGGTGGACATGGCTATCAAAGAGATCTGAGTAGAAGTCATGGATAATCTTCTCCATTGCCTTTCTGGAAGATGTGATAGATCCATTAGGACCTCTGAGGGCAGTCATCTTGGTCTTGTAGTTGGCGAAGTACAGGCTGGCATTGCGAATGCTTTTCCCGGCTCCTGCCGCATTGGCCAGCACTACTGATCTTCTCACTTTGAGGTCTTCCTTTATTGCTTCTCTGCACTACTTTGCAAACCCGAACGTTAGCTTGTGGTTGCCTGAGGCTTGCGCCAAGCCACGTTGGCAAAATGAGCTCGAGAGTTTTCTAAGACAGGCATCTTTTCGCGGCTATCTCTCTCTCTTTCAGTGTTCTTCTCACAATCATGGAGGTGCTGAACCAGTCAATTGTATTTTTCGTCAATGTTGTCAAGGACGGCATCTTCCCATGTTGCCAGAATAGTGCCAAAGAGGTCCCAGTTGGTGGTCATTCTGGGAGTTCTCTTCTTAAACTTTGCAGCCCTTTCTCCCTGCTTCATGAAGTAGAATTTTGCATGAAGGAGATGGTGGTCTGATCCCATTTAGAATTTGGGGACAACAGCGACATCTGCCAGGCAAAACCGTCAATTGAATATGATGTGGTCAATTTCATTGTGGAATCGTCTACCGGGAGACTCCCATGTCCAACATTTAGATTCGGCCTTCTGGAACTGTGAGTTACCATGGATGGTCTTGGTCGACTTGATGAACTCAGACAGTATCTCACCCTGTTCTTTCCATTCTAGGCCATGGTTTCCTATGTGGAGATCTTCGGCTAATCTTCTCGGTCCTATCTTGCCATTAAAAACACCGACAATGATCTTGTAGAAAGTGTGGTCTTCTTTATAGAACTTCACAACTCCATGTAGAACTTCTCAATTTCTTCTTCATCGAAATTGGATGTTGGTGCATAGAAAACGAAGATGGAAACTGCCAGCACTGAGCCACATCTATTCAAGTATAATCATCTGATTTGGGTTGATAGGCATTCAAATGAATCAATGGTCATGGCCAAGTACGTGTTGACAAGAACACCAACAACACCAATACTCTTTTGTCGCATGTTCCAAGGAACAATTTTTCTCCAGTGTCAAAAATGACGTGATGTGGTTGATGCTTTCTTGTCCTGGTCAAACCAATGATGTTGGACTTCATCTTTCATGGTTACACCATCAGGTCCTTGATGGATACATCCGATGCCAGCATACGTGTGTTGAAAGTATAGACGGTCATTTTAGTCCTTCGTTTGGCAGCCTAGTTCAGCCTTGAGATTTTATCAGCCTCTCCTTGCTCATCCTTCTTAACCCTGCCGTATTGGGGGCTCTTTCAGGGTCAGGGGAATGAGACCCATTGTATTTACTGTTTTTGGCATATCAGATACGCCATGATTAGCTTGCCAGGCTCTGCCGTACGGGTGGGATACTCTCGGCAGCTTGCCAGGTTCTCCGAGAGGGATAGAGGTTTGTAAGGCATCCCGTAATCACCCTTGCAGGTGTTCTCATGGTCAAACCATATTTGAATCCCATCAAATATGGTGCGGTAGTCTTGGAAGATTGATATTAAGTGTCTTATGATGGTGCAGAAAGCGGTCTGGAGCATGGCGGTGGCTGGGTAGTGGAGGTAGTGGAGGTCAGCCGATGAGGTATTAACTGGTACCGGCAGGGCTGAGCTTCTGGGTGTGATCCCTGGGTCACCAGAGTTTGGTGGAAGCTGGCAGAGGATCTCTGTTTCTGGGTCCCGTTGAGTCTGGAGTCCAAGGTCACAAAATTCTGCTTACCTGGTTCTGTGGGGTTTCACTTATGCATAAATAAATCACTTATTATCTGTTCCTTATTTTACAAAGAGTTCATTTGTTATTAACTTTTTTATTGGATCATTGTGAGATAGACCATTAAAAAGCTATTCATGACTGGGTTTCAGTCATATAATGTTCTAACATCCACCCTTTTGCCAGTGTACATTTTTTACCTCCAATGTCTCCAGTTTCTTTCCCACCCTCTACCACCACCACAACCACCCCTGACTCTATGGTAGGCACCGTTCTTCTTTCTCTCTCTCCTTTTGCGCATTTTGGGTTGCAATACAGGTACTAAGAGGTCATCAAAGATTTGTGGGTTTACGGCTGTGCCTCATGGTGTTTCACTAATAAAAAAAAAATTTTTAAAGGTATTGCTGAAGTAGTTTTTTGTTTTTTTGTTTGTTTGTTTGTCTGTTTTAACTGGGTGGCAGCTTTGAAGTGTGGATGTGACTGCCGGGGCTTCCAGAAGTACAGGGAGGTGGGGGGTAGTAGCCCATTCAGGCCCCAAGAAAGCCTGGATATTTCGGTCACAAAATCCATATACAAAAATTTTCAGCAGGTTAATATCTTGGTGCATTCTGTCTCAAGACAGTGGAGTCCAGAGAGAGCCATGGCAGTTGTTTTGGATTGTGTAGGCAAGCAGCTACGAAGGGTCCTGCTGGGTGGGCACTGGATTAACTCACCCCCCCTTTGATGTGCCCCAGTTGTTCAGCCTTGCATGGGTATGGAATTAACTGTGGCTTTTGATCTTTCTAAATTTATTTATGGGTCTCTGAAGCAAGGCCAGTAGTAAAACTTGCATGGTGACACTGGAGTTGCTTCATGGGGTGACTGGCAAGGCTTCCAGGTGTATGGGGAAATGGGGAGAGGTAACCCATCCCAACTCCAAGAAAACCTGGAACTTAGTCACAAACTCCACGTACCTGGATTTTCAGCAGGTTGATATCTATGTGAGATCTGTCCTGAGATGGTGGAGGCTGGCTGGGGGCATAGTAATGATTCTGGATTGTGGGAGCAAATGGTTGCCAGGGGCTCAGTTTGGGCAGGCACTGGGATAACCTGCCCCTCTCCAATGTGCCCTGGGTTGTTCAGCCTTGCACGGATCCTAGATTAACTACTTCTTTTGATCTCTTTGGGGATTTATTTATGAGTTTCTGAAGCAAGACCAATAAATGAGCTTGTACGGCTGAGCCAGAGTGGTTTGGGTGTGTGGCTCCTATATACCTTACTTTTGGCATTTTAACTTCGCAGAAAATTTGGTTCTGAGTTGTTGGAGTCTGTCTAGATACATAGCAGCAGTTTGGGTGTGTTTGGAAGCCTGAGAGTATCACCCTGCTGCTGATGTCCTCTCCCCGTGGGTCCAGGTTGACCTGCTGGGGGTACAGCAGCCCCAGATCCCAGTGGCTATTGCAGGAGTGACCCAAACAGGGATCTTGACTGAGCCAAAACTGCTACCATTTATAACGCGGGCACTCCAGGCAGGCCACACCACCAGTCAAGCAGTACCTGACCAGGGGCACATGACCCCATCCTCGGTCTTCAGGCAGCTGTCTCTCAGGGAGTTCATAATATGCTGAAGGTGGCACGGGCTAGTCTGGGGAAGAAATGACAATGGCAACTCACCACTGGGGCCCCATGGTGGGAACCCAGTACACCCCCACAACTCCGGGACCCACACACTATGGTGGCACCTAAGAGCCCTATTCAGTCACTTTAAAAATCTGCCGCAGCCCACAGCACTGAGAGGCCAATAACTCCACCGGCTGGTGGCCCTACCACCGGCATCCTCACGAGTCCCACTCCAGACCTGCACTCTGTGTCTGGTTTCATTTAATGGCACTCTCCCTGCATGTGAATATTCTGCGACAGAAAGGACTGCTCATATTCAGTCACACAGAAATTATATGACCCCATCAGCTGTTCAGAGTGCTGAGATCTGCCGTCCTTCCTCCAGCTCGGGCTCTTGCTGCTACATCACCAGCATCTTGACTGGAACTCTCTTACGAAGATTTCAAATTGATTTTTGAAACTACTACTCTCCCTTTCCTATTTTTTTCACCGGGCCTTATTGACAATGTATTATCCTTGCAATTTTCTAGCTGCCTTTTATTTATTCTTTTTTCTCCTCTTCATCTTCTTGTTCCTTCTCCTACTTCTCCACCTTCCTCCTCCTCCTCCTCATCCTCCTCATCCTTCTCTTTCTCTTCCTCCTCCTCTCCTCTTTCTCCTCCTCTTCCTTCTCTGCCTCCTTCTCTTCTGCTCCTCCATCTCTTTCTCTTACTATTCCTTCTCCTCTTCTTCCTCTTACATTCAGGAGTATAAACTCTGATAAGAAAGAAAAGTCGGGGGCTGGAGAGATAGCACAGCAGGTAGGGCATTTGCCTTGGATGCGGCTGACCCGGATTCGATTCCCAGCATCCCATATGGTCCCCTGAGCACCGCCAGGAGTAACTCCTGAGTGCAGAGCCAGGAGTAACCCCTGTGCATCGCCAAGTGTGACCCAAAAAGCAAAAATAAATAAATGAATGAATGAATAAAAACCTCTTTAGAAAGAAAGAAAGAAAGAAAGAAAGAAAGAAAGAAAGAAAGAAAGAAAGAAAGAAAAGTCAGCAGGAGGAAGTGAGCCAGCATCTGCAAAACCTCTTGGCCTTTGCCTCTGACACCTCTAAAATGGCGTGAATTCCCCTCCAAGGCTCTATATATCCACCACAGTCAATTCCACAGAGCCTTGTCCAGCCATAGAGAGAGAGAGAAAGACACAGAGAAGAGAGAATTAGAGAGAAAGAGCTGCAATCAATTGTCTCCCCCCCCATGCAGAAGACACATAATACACCACACACACACACACACACACACACACACACACACACACACACACACACAGAGTCTGAGGGATTATCAGCAGAGCAGATTTTACATATACACCCAAACCAGAGAGTTTAGAAAATCTAGAGTAAGATCTGAGGGTCAGAGTTTGTGTCAAATGCCCCCAGGTATTTTGTTTATGTCTTCAGGCCACACTTTGAGAAAGACTACTTACCCCAAAAGGACAAAGCTTTTGTAATTTTGCTGGATTACTCTCCTGGGTTCCCTTTACTCCATCCTGCTGAGTGGCCACCTGCTGTCTAAGGCAGCTTTACTTCAGCATGTCTGTGGCAGGGACTGTGGTGCTCTCTAGTTTGTTTGTTTGTTTGTCTGCTTATTTGTTTGTTTGTTGCGGTCTCTGGTTTTAGTTTGGTGCCAAACAGGTTCACCCCATTCTACTAGGGAAACAGTCATGTTCCACTTTTGACAGAGGAGTCTCATTTGTCCAACATTCTGCAAAACCATCTTTTTGTCAAGTCTATGTATTAACTTAGGTGGAAAATTCCGCCACAAATTACCACAGAGATGGCACTGAAGCTCTTGAAGAAAGATTACTGAAGAAAGGGTTTCCACTATTACCCAAAGAGACTATGAGTATACAGAATTTCTCCATTATTCAAAAAGAGATCCCAAATAACATAAAAATAATCAACCCTACGTCCTACTTCTTAGTTTTGAAGGGTAAGGGAAGTGGTTTGGGCCAATCTAGAGGGGCTCCTGGCTCACTCCTGGTTGTGCAGAATTCAGCCAAATTCAAGCAAGCACTTTAACTTCTGGAGTATCTCTCTAGCCCTCACCTCCCAAATCATAAAGACACTTATTTCTCAGTGTAGAAAATTTAGAAAATCAAGGGAAAAACACTAAAAGAAATTTTTAAAAAATATTTTATACTGTGTATCACTCAAAATAACACACTTGGAAGAACCACTATTTACATTTGGGAATGTGTGTGCATACATATGTGTGTTTGCTTTTTTTTTATTTAATAAAATAAAATTTTTCAGTACAAACTATAAGAAAATATGCTTTGTCTCTTTTATATTGCTATTATTATAGTTCTATGTGAAAAATAATTATCCAGAGTCAGAGAGACCCAGGTTCCTTCCCCAGCACCAGATAGTTCCTCAGCACTAGTGGAAGTAAGCATTGATTGTGTAATAGCACCAGGTATGAGTCAAAATTTAAAAAAAAATCATTTAGCAAGATTTTGTTTTTAAGTGATTTTAAAGGTGATTTTGAAATACAGCTGAACCACAATAGGTTTAAACCTATATTTAAATTTTTTTAACATCAAAACAATATCTTTATGTTTAAGTAGTAATGAATATCTTTATAGCCCTGTCTTTGGGCACACTCACAGTTATTTTCTTCAATGAATTTCCTAGAAAGAGTTTCCCTCCAGGCTATACAAATCTGGATGTGCTTCCTGCCCAAATGCCACACAATAAGTTTGCATCCATTTAGTAACATGAAAATTCTGGACTCTACACAGCCTCACAGGTAGAAGACAATATTATTCTTTTGAATTGTTCTTTCAACTCTTTGTCAACATAATAACTGGCAAGTGGCACTGCATGTTTACTTGCCTTTTGTGAATTTCAGAGAGTTCAATATTTTCTTGTAGAGATGCTTTCTTTGTCATTTTTCAAATTGTTTCCATGTCTGAACTTTGGAGAACTGTTTAAACGTGCATTGAAGAACACTATAAAGCTGCTCACACACAAAAAAATGTGAGGTTTGTTCTATTTTGTTGGGGACTAAACCTGGCTGTACTCAAGGCTTTACTTCTGGCTCTGTGCTGCTGGTGGTGTTCAGGAAACCATATTTGCTGAGAGGGCTTTGGACCCAGGTTTGCCATGTGCAAGACAAGTGCCTTACTTCCAGTAAATCTTTCTGACCACAAAATGTGTTTATTAATTAGCACTTGCCAACTTTTTTATTCATATTTATTGTTACTTCTAAAGAAAGAAAAAGCAGAGCTAATTTTTTATTATTTTAATGTAGGAGTATTGCTATTTATTCAGCCATTGATTAGGCTGATTGAATTGGGCATGAACTCCACCTTCCTTTTATTTTTCCTTTTTTATAAAGTTATTTATTGAATCACCGTGAGAGCAGTGAGAGCAATTGCAAAGCTTTTGGGTTTAAGTCTTGGTCATACAATGATGATACACCTGTTCCTTCACCAGTGCCTATTTTCCACCAACAAAAACCCCAGTATATCCCCATTACACACCCTCCCCCTACCTGTGGAGCAGATGATTTCCACATTTCTCTCTCTCTCTCTCACTCTCTCTCTCTCTCTATTTTGATTACATTCAATATTGCGACACCAGACCCACCATTATTATTTGGGATTTTACTCCAACACTCAGATCTGCTGAAAAGGTAACCATAGACTATTTGTTTTCAATTGCTCGTTATGAATAACATATGATGTTGCATGGCCTCAGCAATTCAGAATTTTTAACAATTAAATCTTGAGGGATTTCTACCAAAACCTGCTGGATTGTGAGATTTGTTCCTGAGTCTCTGGGATCATGGCCGTTAAGCAGCTTGATCAGGAGCCAGAAAGGCTGTTTGTGGGCGGTGACTCGGGGTCTCGTTGTTATGGGGAGGAAAGGGCTAGCTCCACCCCCATCCCGTGAGGCCCCACGTGTCTTGTCACTGTGGGCCCAAACCTGACTGTCCAATGGCCTCTGGAAGATGGTGGCCACCGAGCTGCCTAGGGGGAGCAGACGGAGGGACAGCACCCTTTCCCCCCTCAGATGGCTGGCGCCAGTATCCTACTGTGGGGAACAGATGCATTTCTGCCAAAAGCCGCTGTGTTTCAAGATTTGTTTCTGAGTCTCTGAGATCATGGCTGTTAAGCGGTTTAATCAGGAACCAGAAAGGCCTTGCCTCCAATTATATAACTGAGCTGGAGGTGGTTTGTGGGTGTGTCTCCCACATACCTAACTTTTGTTCATTTACTTTCTTGGTAAACTTGGCCCCAAGTTGTTGGGGTGTGGCCAAAGGCACAGCAGCAATTTTGGGGTATCGAAGTCTGAAGGCACCATCAGATTGCTGATGCACTTGCCTCAAGATTGACCTGCTGGCGGCACTATACCCCAAAGCAAAGCTAAGTTTTTCATTGCTGGCTTATTATTACTAATCACTTGGGGAAGACCATTTTTTATATTTTTGGTTTTGTTGAGCACTTTGTTTATTTTTGAGCCACACCTGGTGATGCTCAGGGCTTACTCTCAGCTCTGCACTCAAGGATCACACCTTGTATTACTCAGGAGACAGTATAAGATGCTGTGGATCGAACCCAGATCAGCTACATGCAAGGCAAGTCGCCAAACCATTGTACTATCCACCCCATTTTTGGTTTTGTTTTAAAGCAGAAGAAACTGAGGAATGACCAAATTCTGGAACAGTACATTCCAAGGGGTAGTTTTTAAAACTTAGAGGGATTAAAAAGTCAAGGAATGCACAATTAGATGAAACTGTCTGTCTTGTAGGAATTCTCATGGTCTTCATTGAAGAGTTACATGTAATCTTAGCATGGTACCTGCTCTTTTCAGTCATGAGATTTATAGCCCATTATCTTTACAGGAAAAAATTCTATACCACTGTAATTCATTTAACTTAGAGCTTCTCCTAAAACAGACCTGCCAATGATCGTGTGACCCTCAGAAGAGAACCTGGGTTGAGGCTCATGCCATGTTTCATCTTTCTGTTTCAAACCCATCAGTTTGGGCAACATTGCCACCCCGAAGCAAGAAACAGGCCCTTCCACTTCTGGGTTCCTTCTGCTTGGAACCATTAAGGCTTCATCTAAGTAGGCATAGAAAAATAATAGAAACGACAGTTTTGGATACTTCAATGGTTACTTCAATTGAAGAATTAAGATGAAGCAACTGAAGAAAGATGATGAGATTACTGTGTGGTATGAAAGAAAACAGTGAGGAAGAACAACCTAAAGTTCTCAACAGAATTAAGGAAACCAAACCAACAGGGCAAGCATTTGGAGTATGTGCTTGATAATAATCCAACAGGTTGCCATTGGGATGCACTATTGACCCAATCCCCCATAAGTAGAGTAGCAGCCAACTGCCTCATAGCCTACAAAACTTCTAAACAGTAGAGTTCAAATTCATATATATTTCTGAATGGGAGATTGTCAGGACATGCTCTGAATCCCATCCAACTGGATGTTGTAATGCTATGGTCTTCAAGCCTCCACACACTCTCCAAACTGCATCAGCTTCCCCTGCCTGAGGCTCCTCATTGCCATGTTGAAGAAGGATGACTAAAAACAAGATCACCCCAGAGACCCTTTGAAGACACACACAATAAGAATTTAAGTTCTGAGTCTCATGTGAACTGAAGAAATTGATGTCATCCATGGAAACAATCATAACTAAGTCCTAGTGGCCATCCTTTTATGGCAAACTAATGGAGCAACAAATTCTAGTTGCAGTACAGAAATAACCCAACACCTAGGATCCTGGACTGCTTCTTTTTTAGTTCTTAAGTTTTTGTCTACCTATTCTCAAAATTGTTCTCTTGGCTCTAGAACAATTTACTCTCTATTATGTTTTATCTACCATCTTTTGAGGCCCAGGAGATGATCTAAAGGTCTTGACTAAAACCCCCCTACAAAGCTGGAGAGATAGTACAGCAGGTAGAGCATTTGCCTTGCACATAGCTGACCTAGGACCAATCACCAGCATTCCATATGGTCCCCAGAACATAATCAGGAGTAATTCATGAGCAACAAGCCAAGAGTAAGCTCAGAGCATCACTGAGTATGGCCTAAAACAGAGAGAGAGAGAGAGAGAGAGAGAGAGAGAGAGAGAGAGAGTGCTCCAAAATCAGAAATCCAGGCAAAGTGGAACCACCTCCTGTTATCCACACCCTGGAACTGCAGACAGGCCTCTACAACACAGATGCAGGTGCTACATTTTATAAGTTGGGGTATTACACAGCTCTGGACTTGCTGAAGCTGATCCAATACTTGTAGAATAGGGTGGAGAAGGTCATGTCACTAGACACTTCTTTGGTTCAGCCACTTTTGGTTCACTGTATCTGCTGAGTGTGATTCATTGCTCTCTAGCACCCAATCTCCTGATGTCCACCATTTGTTTCCATTGCAATCCTTATGCCTTCATTAGACATTTAGAAATAGAGTCCATGTGTCGAACCCTACATCTGTGTTCTGAAAGCTGCCGAAGCAAGTGCTTCTGTGCATAGAATCTCAAGAATACTGCTCTTCACTTCCATTTCATTCCATTCTCCTCCCAAGAATAAGCTGTAAACTGGATTCCTACATGCTCCTTTACTTCCTCAGGACATGGCCCTCCCTGCTTCTCCCTGCTATCAACACATATTCCAGCCCTGAGTTTCAAAGCAGAGTTGTAGCCTTCCACTGTTGTCCCACCTTCTCAGGACATTGCTCCATTTTTATATCCCAGTCCACACACATTTACCTAGCAAGATGCTTGCCTGGTCCATCTATGAGAGTGCACTCTTCAAAAGCAAGGAAAGCATTTTTCTTTGTCTTTAGACTACCTGCACCTGTTCTCATTCTTCTTATCTCTCACATACTCATTAATTTCCATAGTCAAACACCACTGACTGGATTAATTCTGCAGCAATTATCATGGAAATGATGAGATATTATATTAAAGGAGCACTTTACACCTAATAAAATGCTTTGACACACAGTTTGTCATTTGGACTTCATTACCTGCAAGAACCAAGGCAAGAACAATAACAATAAAAACAACAAAAAGCACATTTGATATCTCAGGTATTGCCCTATTGTATTCTAAGTAGTCATATTACTTTCCCGTTTAGTCATTTTAATTTGCCTTTGCAATATTATTATTTTAATCTCCTTTTCTTAATTGTAATTTAAATAACATGATTGCATTAGTGTTAAGTGTTTATCATTTGGGGCCAGAGGGATAGTACAGAAGATAAGACAATTGTCTTTCAAGCTGAGTTCAATTCCCAGACCCTATATGGTCCCCAATCCCACTAGCAATAGGCTCTGAGTATCAACAGGTGTGGTCCAAAAATTAAACAAAATAGCAAAAAGAAATAGATTTCATTCCCATACATGAAAAATAACATTTATCATAAATAAGAAAAATGGGGAAATTTTGTAAAGACATTCAGTGAAAACCATTATTCAATTCTGTTATTAAAGTTTAAAGTTGAAGGGACTCTAGATTTTTTTTTCTTTTTTATTAGTGAAACAACATGAGGTACAGTTGTAGATTTACAAATTTTGTGCATGGATCTCGGTCATACCACGATCAAATACCCATCCCTCCACCAGTGCCCATTTTCCACCACCAGGATAATATCCCTCCCCCCCATCCTCCCATCCCCCCATCCCCCCCTGCCACTGTGGCAGGGCATTCCCCCCTGTTCTCTCTCTCCTCCTGGGCGCTGTGATCAGCCAAAGAGGCATTGAGTGGCGAACATGTTCAGTCCGGGACTCTAGATTTTTGATATATAGTGGCAGAGTAGATGCTAAACCTTAGACAAGAGTTCACTCTGTTTCCCCCCACAGCTCCTGTTCAGAGAACAGATCAGGAAAAGCCAGTCCACCTACTGAGATTCCCCCATGGTCCTTTTGGGTTCACAGACAAATGGTCAGCATCAAATATTCTCCAGTCCCAAATGCCAGAATTCCTAGGACCCAGGCTCAGACAATGCTCTCTAACCACTGTTCAACCCTAGAGAGAGAGCATCACACAAGGTCTTCTCTAAGTTTATCAACTAAATTCAGAACCTCACATCTTCCTGTTTATTCATAGGTGCCTGGCATTAGGCATTAGAAGAAGCCAACAACTAGGCCTGGAGCTTTCTTTACACTATGTTCCTAGCATTTCCTCCAGAATTCTAGAAATTACTGTGTTCTGAGGCTTAGACCCCAAAATCCATTCTGCTGTGTTTAATGATATCATTTTATCTGCTAGGTTATTTCAAGAAAAACAAAAGTGTAGACTTGGATGTGGAGAAATTGGAGAGCACATTGGGATAGCAAGTGGCTCTGACTTGTGAAAAACAAAATAGTGGGTCTTTGAAAATTCTGCTATTGGGGATGCACACACAAGAAATGAAAACCAGTTCTAGAAAAGATATTTCTAGAAACATGAGCATAGCAGTATTATTGAGTGTACTAAAACATAAAAATTGGAAACCACCAAAATGTCCATCAGTGGATGAAATACCATTTAGTTTAAAAAAGAATGGAATCATGATACATTTTATAATGTGAATTAACTCCAAAGACATTATGTAAAGTAAACCAGACACAAATGGATAAATAGTGTATGATTGCACTTCTATGAGAGACCTTGATGAGTCAAACTCACAAAGACAGAAAGAGAAAGAGGTTGCCAGGAACTGAGGGAGGGAGGAATGAGGAGTTATTCTTGAATGCATACAGACTTCCAGTAGGCTATTCTGGAAAAGTTCTGGAGATAGAAAATGGTGATGGTTGAACCACATTATTACTATATTTAATGGCATTGAATTTTATATCTAGAAACGGTTAAAATGTTTATTTTATGTTACTGTAGCACTGTAGCACTGTCCTCCCATTGTTCATCGATTTGCTCCAGCGGGCCTGGTAACATCTCCACTGTGAGACTTGTTACTGAGTTTGGCATATTGAATAGTCACAGGTAGCTTGCCAGGCTTTGCTGTGAGGGCGAGATACTCTTGATAACTTGCCGGACTTTCCAAGAGGGGTGAAGGAATCGAACCTGGCTCGGCTGCGCCAGCCGCATGCAAGGCAAACGCCCTACCGCTGTGCTACATATTATAAAAATTTTCAAATGAGAGCAGCAAGTTCTAGTCAGAAAAAGTCTTAAGTGTAAAGGGAAAATAAAACTCTCTCCTTACACAGAGACTGACCTGGGCAGCAGATCGTATCCTCACTATGCCAAGCATTGTTATGGAAGGAGTAACATTCCATTATCTCCAGCCATTTGAATATTTTATAAGTTTTTCCCAAAACTTGGAAAACACTTTAAGAGTTTATATACTCACTACACAAATGAAGACTTAGAATTCCAGATAAAGGAGACATAAGTGAATTTCCCAACATCACAGTAAGCTGCTTATTACAGGTTATTTTGATCCTGGTTTAGTTCTAGACCCATTAACCTGTTGGGATTGGGAGTTCCCTAGCCCTGGGAGGCACGGAGAGACCAGATAGACACAATTCCTGCAGGAGTAAAAACGGGGTTTATTTAGACCAGCATGCTGGGGCTCCACAGCATACCCCAAAGCGGGCAGTGGCTGAGAGCCCAGAGCTTCTTCAAAGGGGATCTTATATAGGCCTTCACTGGCCGTTACAGCAAGGCCCGCACATTTCATAGCCAATAGATTTGTAACAACATATACTTTCTTAACCAATCCATTTAAAAGTACCTCACTCCTTAGCCTATAGATTCAAAGATCAGCATTTACGTACATCAATTGTCAGCACAAGCAAGGTTATAGCTGGAATCATTAAGCCTTAGGTAATCTCCCTTGACCATCCACATTTTGAGTTACCCAAGTCTGCAGGGTGCTTTAGTGAGACAATACACTCCAGGAAAGGGCAATTTCCCCCAACCACCCGCATCCAGAGTTATCCTTTACCCAAATCTGCAGGGTGCTTTACTGAGACAATACATTTCAGGAACAGTAAATACACCTGAATCCTGTCACACTTGGTTTAGAAAGAAGTTATTCCCTGTTCACTTTCCAAGTCCCCTCTCCCCCAGGTGCAAAGCAGCCAAGCAGTTTTACAGAAAGCAATGTTGCAAGTTAGCTGAAGTACACAAAAATTTGATGCCCTACTATGGATTCTTTCAAACCTAGAGTTTTCCTTTAGTAACTAAGACACTGAACCCTTTTTGTTTCATGCCCATTTAAAAAAACTTTGTGGTATTAAAACAGTTTATAGACTTTATATTTCAAAGTAGTAAATTAAGAGAAAATTTGAACAAAAAGTGCAGAGAATTCCCTATTTCTCTATTATTTATCTATTATTAACATCTTGAATTAATGTGGCCCATCCGTAGGTATTGGTGATTGATGACTTTGATACAATATTAACTAGCATTTCTGTTTTTTAAATTATGGTTCCCTCTTTGGCTTATGTCACTTTGACAAATGCAGGACGAAGTATAGCCACTATTACAGAACCACTGAAAATAATGTTTGTCTTTTTCTCACCTAAATTGAGATTCTCAAAGTTCCAATCCTAGCCTGTTTCTCTTCTTGCTATCTTCTCTGTGGGAATTATCTCCATCTTCACATTTCCATTTCTGCCCCCTTTAAGTCCTGCTGGACTGCTGGACGAGTGGAAATGGCCTGCTATGCTCATCCCAGCTCCCAATCACCTATTTCTCTTAATGACAAGCCTTGCTCCTAGTTACCTCCTCACCCTGGAATCAACTTTGACTCTTCTTTCCTTATCCTTTGAGGCAGAAGTCTTGAAAGGAGGGGGGAGGGCACCCTGTGACAGGTCGGAGTCATGTTCGTGATGTGCTTAGACTCTCTGGCTACAGGAATCTGTCTTCAAGTCCTTTGACCCATGCAAGGTGAATGGCAAAAATAATGACCTGGTGAGCCAGCAGCCATTTGCACAGAAGTGCTTCTTTGTAGTCAACCTAGCAAAGACCTCTCCCTCTTCTTTTCACATCAAACAGGTCTTCCTCAGTCAACCCCACCCCCTCTTTGCCTTTGATGTCTCTCTTCTCTGATCCAGATCTTGGCACTGCTGGGAAACAAAGTCGGCTGAGACCAGCTTTGCTAATCACCAACAGAATGATGGCACTTATTTTATGTAGTCAAAGCTCAAAGAATTCATTAAAAAGCTTCTTTTAAACTGAAAGTCAACCAGTTTTGTAAAAGTTGTACTTTACCAAGACAGTATATGACCAATGTGTGCCCTCATGAAGCTCAATGAGAAACGGAGCAGAAGCCATGTAAGTGATGAACATTCGGTGTGTTGTGTGCAGTAAAAGAAATGTGACATGTTTATAAGAAGACAAAGGAGGATGTTGGTTAGATTGTGCCCAGGTGCATGTAACAAGATGCCGACAACAGCAATGTAATCAAATAAGGGTCATGTTTCTCAAGTAACAGTGAACATTTAAGTGGTTTTGGGTGGGTATTGAAGCTCCAGGAAGACTTCAAGAATAAAACTAGTTTTATCATTCCCTTCTGCCATTGTACATTTGTGACTTTCATCTTCACTTCTGCAAAAGGACTGTTTGTCCATCCAATATTAATCTGAGTTTGGAGCAGGGAAAAATAGATAATAGCAAAGGTCCAAAGGAATGGGCAATGTGAGACTGCCCCTTTCCTCCAGAAAGCTAGGAGCTATTCTAGAAGCTCTACCCAGTAGACCTGCACTTCCATTTCTGCTAGAACCAGCAGAGGTGCCAGTGAGGCTGGAAACTCAGGAGCACAAGGGGTGCACATAAGTACACTGAACAGACATTAAGATCAGGAGCAAAGCAAGATCTGGGCCCAGCCTCTGTTCGACAGGGCCTCTCCACTGAGTTCAGGAAGCATCAACGAAGTGAAGAATTGAGCTCACTAGTATGCCAACAGCCTGCACTAAAACACTCAGTAATGGATTTAAAAACAGCAGCTCCAGCCCCAGGTAAGACCTCAGTTCATCGCAACACAGCTATAACCCGATTACAGTCCCATGGTTTCATGAGATACTTTGGTCAGAATTCACTGCTCAGCCATTTTGGAGTTCTCACCCTCATGGCATTAGATCCTACATGATCATCACTTTCCAGGAGTGTGGGGTGATTTGTTCTGCACAATGTTGAACTGACAGGGAAAATATGAAAGAGGAGATGGAATATCAGCAAGACAAGGGTGACTAGAGATGTTGGACCCTCATCCTCACCACATTTTCAAGCAACTGGTCAGTAGAGGGACATGTGAGTCCTGAGAAGAGCTGTTGTACATGCAGTAGTTGTTCCTTCATAGGAGGAGGAAGCAGACCTTGGAGACAGAACAACTGGCCCCAGTTTAATCTTCCATACAAACAAGATCCCTGGGCTAGAAGCTAGCACCTGCAAAATTGAGGAAGGCTCAAGTTAGAGCAAGGCCAGTGACAAATATTTTCTCAGAGAGTAGGGAATTCTGAAGAGTTGAGTCTCAAAGGAGAGAGAGAGAGAAGCTGGAAACTCTTACAAGCATGCAGGGGTGAGTCAGGACTGCGAGCAGAGATAACTCATAAACGCATTGAGGGGGGATGCTTGAGACCAGTGAATGGTTCCTGCGATGATGGGCATGGTTCCTAACCAGAACGGGGGACTCACAGCTTAGTCTACCACTTCCTGGTGGCGGCAGAGGGGGGTTAGTTCTGGAGAGCCCACATACAGGTCTTCTGAAAACTGAATGAGCTTCCTTCATGGCATCCCAAGGACCAACCCCTCTATGCATCTGGCCATGAGTCATGTGAGGGGTATGTTTCTGCCATGGCTGGGATCATTACTGGGGTCATGCTCATCTATGGTTCTCTTTCCTTCTTGTAACCTGAAGAGCATTGAGACTGAGTTCATCTCACTGTCACTGTCACTGTCCTCCCATTGTTCATCAATTTGCTCGAGCGGGCCCAGTAACATTGTGAGACTTGTTGTTACTGTGTTTGGCATATCGAATACGTCACGAGTAGCTTGCCAGGCTTTGCCGTGAGGGCAAGATACTCTTGGTAGCTTGCCAGGCTCTCCGAGAGGGGCGGAAAAATTGAACTCAGGTTGACTGGGTTGGCCTTGTGCAAGGCAAACGCCCTACCCACTGTGCTATAGCTGAAGAGCACTGAGACTGAGTTTATCTCACATTCAGGGAAATTTTTAAGCATCCTTAGAGTTTGAATTGACACTCACTACATTTACTTGTGTCTATTGTTGAGCCTGCAAAGTGACCAACAGCAGTTCCTGGATCACTCACCTCCTGTCTGCATCCCTCGAGAAGAGTTTAACATTGTAGGACTAGGCCACAGTGAAGTACCATCTGAGGCAATGAGAAAGACAAGGCTGTGGAACCAGCCCAGAAGAAAGGAAGGTGTGACAATATTACACCAGCTCTCAGCTCCTTCCGACTCTTGGATTCATGGTGCTTTCCAACAGCAATATCTGATCTCTGCTCTTTCAGTCTCTATCCGTGTTGACACTAGGTCTTCACCCGCTAGGTCTTCATCCTTCTACATAAAAGTACAGATGTATCAGGACATGAAGTACCTGGTATCATAAAACCCTGGATAAATATTCTTGGATTATATCTTGCAGTGTACAAATCTGACATTAAGTTCTACACAGCAATACAATGGAAGACAACTACTTATTTCAGCACATCGTATTACTGTACCATGTTAAACAAAATGAACAAAAACAGAAATTTGTCACAAAGTATGGACCAAACAAAAAACTGGAGAAAGGTTCAAATGTAGTAGAACTGAACTGCCTGCCTGAAGAAGAGTTTAAGACACCACTTATAACAATGTCAAGTAAATTCAGAGGAAAGGTAACAATGCAAGATTGGTAAAAAGAACAGAGAAATATAATATCTTCAACAGAAATAATGGACTTGAAAAATACAATAATTAAGCTCAAAGTAACAATAGGGGGGCTTAAGAGGAACCAAGAAGACTTCCTCTGTAGAGTCAGTGAGTTTTAACATATGATAGTGAAATATACCCAAATAAAACAGCAAGTAGAACAAAATATAGAGAATTTGAAAATAGTGTAAGAGTCCTTTGATACTACAAGAGGGATAATATTCATATTACCCTGTGAATGTGAAAAAGATAAGAAAGAGAAAGGGTATAAACCTTATTTGAAGGACTTCCCTAATTTGGGTTTGGGGTCACAGGGGAGCAGTAAACATCTAAACAGAAGAAACCCAGAGTCCACCCTCTTACCTAAAACACAAACTCAAAGAACATACCCAAAATATATTATAACTTAAGTGTTAAAAACTGAAGATAAGAACACAATACTATACAGTATACTCGACAAGAACATACCACTAGCATCTAGGGAAAAACAAATCACATATAAGGCACCCTCCATAAGATTATTTGCAAACCTTTCCACAGAAACCATAAAGGATGAATGGAATTGGCACAAAATATTTTAAGTCCTGAAAGAAAAGGGGTTTCAATTGAGAATACATTGTTTACCAGATTATCATTTAGGATATAGACAGAATAAAGTCCTTTACAGAGAAATAAAAATTAAAGCAATTCAAAACTGCCAAACTAACCTTAAAAGAAATACTAACTGATCTCTTATAAAATAAAAAACAAACACCTCCAGAAGTAGTAAGAAGTTAAAACAATACAGTGTGGGAGGGAAGGGAAAATGTAAGATGTATCCCACTAAAATGAATGTGAAATCAAACTACTTCATATAGAAATTTACATGTAAATCTCAGAACTCCTTAAAGCCAATTTTATGAAAGAAAAACATAAAAAGCTAGAAGAGAAAAATCAAGCACTGTATAAAGTGTTAACGGACAAGAGAATAAACATGAAAATTGACAATTTTTAAAATACACCCAGAAACTAATTAAATGGCAATAGATGCTTCTATTTTAATAATGACTCCCAATATTAATGGTCTGAATTCACTAATGAAAGGTAAAGAGAGGCAGTATGGATTCTTTGAAAGGAAACTTAGTCCTATAATAAGTTTCTCCCTATGTAGTGAGTCCCTTTTCTTTTCTCTCTTATTTCCCAACAAATTTTTCTACTTTCTAAAAGAAAATCATTGGTGAACAGAAGTTGACACTGGTAATGGCATGTGTGGACAAATTGCATACCTGAAAGGACAAATTGTAAACTATGAATAACTTTGTAAATTACAGTGGCTAAATTTTAAAAATGCTATAAAATGTTAAAAAAACACAAAAATCAAATAATTTTAGTTCTATTTTTAAATTTTGGAGGAGAATGGTTACACCTCCTGGAATTTTGGGGGGGTCTTACTCCTGACTTTGTCCTCAAGGATCACACTGATGGGACTCAGGGGACCATACAGGGTGCTGGGGATCAAATCTAGGTCAGCCGCATGCAAGGCAAGCTCCGTACCTGCTGTACTATCACTCTGTTATCTCAAAACCATGTCGTGCCCTACATAAAACACAGCTCTGCTTTCAAATACAGTCCCAATATTAAAAGTTAGGGGACTGGAAAGATAGTACAGTAGGTAAAGTGCTTGCTTTGCTTGTGGCTGATCTGGTTCCGTTGCTAGCCCTGCATCTGGTCCTCATAACTCAGGAGTTGTCCCTGAGCACAGAGCCAGGAATAAGTCTTCAGCATTGCTGAGTGAAAGCCCACCTCATGCCCTCCACTCACAATTAAAGCTGGAAAGTAATCCTACAAGCAAATAGTAACTTTAAGGAACAAACATATGGTTATATCAAATAGGATGAATTTTCAGCAAAAATATGGCAATAAGAGACAAGAAAATATTTTTATAATAATTGAAAGTTTAATTTGATAATATTTTATACTTTTTAACTTAATATAACAAATGAAAAAGTACAAAAATATATCTTGTAATTATTCATAGAAAGGAAAACTGCTATTGACAGTATCATAACTATATTAGAAGATTATTACATTGACAAAGTTACTACCATCAAAGTTGCTGGTCAAAATATCAGCATACATAAATTTGTTTCAGTGGCCTGAGTGATAGTACAGCAAGTAGGGCACTTGCCTTGCATGCAACCAACCCGGATTCAGTCCCCAGCACCATACATGGCCCCACCCAGCATCACCAGAAATGACCTTGAACACAGAGCCAGGAGTGATGCCTGCACATCATAAAGTATGACCAGAAATCACCCCAAAATATTTTTGTTTTATTTCTATATGCAACTAATTAACAAGAAAAATAACTATAAACAAAATCCATTTTACAACTGTACTCCCCAAAATGAAATACCTAGGAATGAATTTAGTTGTATTTCACAAGAGATGTTAAAAACCACTGCAAAATGAAAATACCCTGTTAAAAGATCTGAAATGATACAACGAAATGAGGGAAGTACCATATACCTGAGTGGGGGTTCATTAAAGTCAAATGTCCATTCTGTGGACCAGAATACTGTCTGGGCAGAATACTAGACCAGAATACTGCCAGGGCTCAGTCTTTCACATACCAGAGCTTAGCAAGGTCCCAGCACCACATCCTCCCTAAACACATCGTTAGACAGAGCCCTCTATTAAGTGAGACAGGCCCCTCACTTAATAACTCACTGTCAGGCTGTCCCTGTTGGTCACTGGCACTGCAGGTTCTGTGCAACTTTGCATTCTTGGGCCCTAATATTGAGCTTCCAATTGCTTTGCCAAATATTGCTGGGAGTGACCCCCAGACATTTGAGCACTTCTAGGAAGAAATGTACCTCCCCAAAATGTACATTCCACTAAAACCAATATAAAAATAAATACAATCTCAATCAAAATTGCAGTGGAATTTTTAAGGAAATAAGAAAGCACTAAGATTTATATGAAAATATTAAAAAAGACTCAAAAGTAGGGGAATAACAAATGCTCAAGGGCAATGGAAACTGAGAACTGGCCTTTCATAGAAAGCTTGCTTGGGGGACGAGAGTAGAATCAGGGGAATGGAAACACTGGGAAAATGGTGAAAGAAGGTGAACACTCCAGACATGGATCTACCATTAATAGTTTTGTAAACCATCGTGTCTAAATTAAAGTTAAAAATAAAAGGAAAGTTTCTTATTACCTGATTGCCAACTTTATTGCAAATGACAATAATTAGAACTGTGTAGCATTGGATAAAAATAAAACATGGACCCATGGGTCAACAGAATAAAATTGAAAACCAGAAATTAACCTAGACCTTTCCCAGTATTTAATTTATGATAAAGGGCCATATCATGGAGAAAAAGAGAGTTTCTTCAACAAATAGTGTTAGAAAAACTGGTCTTCTCACAAATACTACATACAAAAACAAATTTGAAATGGATTAAAGGTGAAGACGTAAGGCCCCAAACCACAGAGGACATAACAGATGATATAAGATTATATAAGTGAAATATTATATATCTACAATATCATGTAGAGATGCTCTGGAGATCTGACTGTGCAGTGGAAGGAGTTCTTGGGAATTACATGAAATAAAATAACTTAGGAATAAAATGACAAATATTGGATGATTTCACCTATGTGTATAGTATAAGGATATCAAATTGATTAATGAACAATGCAGAATAAAAAGACTTGGCTAGAGAGACAGATCAATGAGTTGACCCTAGAGCATCACCAGGAATGACCCTGAGCACAGAAGAAGTGAGGGGACGAGGGCAAAATTAGGGAGAAGAGATAAAGGGAATACAGATTGGGCAGCGAGCTGAGTGGTCAAGGAGGAAGAGTTAATGCTCCTTCTGTTTTGGAGTGCAGGCAAAACTGTAAAGGAAACATACCTTAGTAAGATGCATGCTGGATCTGTGGAGCAATAGTACAGAGGGCAGGGTGTTTGCCTTGCACGCGGCCAAACAGGGTTCCATTCCCAGCATCCCATATGGTCCTCTGAGTACCGCCAGCGGTAATTCCTGAGTGCAGAGCCAGGAGTAACCCCTGTGCATTGCCAGGTGTGACCCAAAAAAAGCAAAAAAATAAAAATAAAAAAGATGCATGCCAACACATAGTCTACCAAACTGAGAATATGAGCGGTAGGCATTCTCTTCAGCCAGAAAGAATATTGCACAGCTCACTGAACCCTGTAGGGATAAGGTCTGCAAGGATCACTATTCTGTCTTTCTTCAGTTGGAGACTTGATGGGAAGAATGGGAAGAGTGGTCTTGGGTAATCAAACAATGGAAAAAGCAACACAGATGTGCAAGAGGTAGATTACATGAGATCTCAACATTCTTAGGAATCTTACGAGTAATAAGAGTCATTGTCTGTTTTGTTTTGTTTTGTTTTGTTTTAGGTGGGGGAGGCGGGCTTATCATGATCATGTTTGAATAAAGTCAGTAGCTGTAGAGATGTAGACAAATTAGATATAAAATTCCTAAATCATTTAAAGAAATATTCTCTCAGGTCAGACAAACTCAACTGACTCAGCACAAACTTTGGAGGATATCTTAGACAATTTTCCTGGGGCAAAAGCAACAGATTATTTAAAATCTCTATCCAATTACAAATAGTGATCTGGGGGGCTGCCTGGGCTCTGGACTTAGAACTGGTCTTGAATAATATCTGTTATTCAAGTGACTCCTTACTGTGGGACACTCTCTGTGTTCGACCCCCAAATGACACTGGGTGAATTCACTGGGTGAATTGCTATGTAAAGATCTGAGCAAAAATTCCTAGTGTGAGGCAGGGAAAACTAATACTCTTCTATTTATGATCTCATTTCAGCTACAAAACTGTCCATTGGGTGTGACAGATTGAACTGTGCTAGCCACTTCATAGAGGGGCAAAGGGAATGAAGATTTATGTTTGTAGCAGAAATAGAATTTGAATTTGGGTATCTCGGTTGTTACAGCGATGCAAATTACTATGTGCCAGTTAGTAATGACATCGCTATGCAATGTCACTTCTTTTTGAAAATGAAAGTTGAGAAATTTTCATGCAAATAAAATGAATAATCAATATAAGAATAATGGATTATTCACACATGACCATGAGTCTTCTCCTGCTTCCAATTTACACATCTGTCCTTCTTAATTTTATTCCCAGCTCTTATTCATAATGTGCCATAAGGCAACTAAAAGAGGATGATAGCATTTTTCTATGTATGATTTTATTTTACCATTGTAAATGTCCAGTGTGCAAAAACCAGACAGTAGTACATATGTTACATGATTTTAGTTTAGGAGAAGTGAGGATCTAGAATGTGTTGGTTATTTACTATTTAAAGATTAATTAGCTCTGCTCAGTCCAGTGGGATGTAGTATTTCTTGGGGAAGTCAGATCTCAAAAATATCCCTAGAAGAGGGTGGAAGCAATAGTACAGTGGGTGGGGCACTTGACTTAAACATGGTAAACCCGGGTTGTGTCCCTGGAACCCCATATGGTCCTCCAAGCCCTGCCTGGAGTGATCCCTGTGTGGAGAACCAGGAATAAACCCTTGGAGCCACTGGTTGTGACAAAAAAAAAATAGAATCTTTCCCTTTGGGATGCAGAGATAGTACAGCTAGTAAGACGTTTGCCTTGTACGCAGCC
Source organism: Sorex fumeus (assembly GCF_029834395.1). Classification (NCBI taxonomy): domain Eukaryota; kingdom Metazoa; phylum Chordata; class Mammalia; order Eulipotyphla; family Soricidae; genus Sorex; species Sorex fumeus. The sequence goes on along the minus strand of NW_026606094.1, from coordinate 75,559,305 downwards.
AACCCAGGTTCCATCCCCAGCACCTCAGATGATACCCTGAACATTGCCAGGAGTGATCCCTGAGCACAGAGCCAGGAGTAAGTCCTGAGCACTGCCTGGCATGACCCTCAAAACAAAAATTTAAACATATTCATTTGTATATATTTAAATATATAGTCTTATGATTCCAGATGATAAGCTCTACCCTAAGAGGCAACAACCCTCCATGGAAAGTATTTCCAGCAACATCAGAGCAGTGATAAGGAGGATGTGTGCACCCCAACCTCCAAGATGTAATGAGGGCACACTTGAGTGACATTTTGATGGATGAGCACAAGCCCAACAGAAAGTCATTTGAGCCAGACAAAGTTAGCCTGAGCAAGGCCCAAGGACTTAGTGAAAATGGTTTGTGAAATTTCCAGTCCTCTGGCATTGCAGGAAGGAAGGGTATGCAGGCAGAGACTGGCATAGAGTGTGGCTGGAAAGAGAGGCTGGAGGCCTCAAGGCCACCTCAGGTGGCTGGACCTGGAGCTGGTCATAAACAGCACGACCAGCAATTGGGCTCCAGGGACTCCCATTCATCTTGTCTCACAAGCTGGATTCCACAGCAGCGCCCCCAGCTCCTGCTTTCTCCCAGTGCCAGCCTCTGTGTTACTGGGAACTGAGGTCTTAGCTGAGCCACTGGCGTCTCAAGTGAGAAATAATGTGAGTAAAATACCCGATCAAGGAATGCCTAATCTGGGCCAAGAGGGTGATTTATCAAGGAAGCAGATCCACTGCCAAGAGGAGGGAGTGGCCGGCTCCTAGAGCTGATTTACACTTGCCAGGGTGCCCTCAATGCCACCCATTTCTCTGCAGCCAGACCCTGCACGCCCCACCCCCACCCCCCACCCCCAAACCCCCTGCAGCCTCCGCTCCCTGACAGGCAAGTTTGCAAGCAAACCTTCAGATCTCAGCTCTACATAAACAGCATCAACTGAGTGGAAAGGCTTCAGGGTCCATAAAAGTTGTCATGGGCCCCACCCCAGCCCAGGGAGTGATTTGCAGCCCTTGCCTCCTCCAGGAACCGATCTGAGCACTGCACAGAGATGCTGGGCACCCCTAGGATGGAAGAAATTTTCTTATTTTTTCTTTTTGGATCACACCCAGTGATGCACAAGGGTTACTTCTGGCTCTGCACTCAGGAAAGTTACTCCTGGCGGTGCTCAGGGGACCATATGGGATGCTGGGAATGGAACCCGGGTTGGCCGCATGCAAGGCAAATGCCCAACCCGCTGTGCTATCACTCTATCCCCTAGGATGGAAGAAAGTCATTAGCATCTGCCACATACAAGACTGCAGGAGGGAGGCCTAGAAACGCAAGCCTCCCGTGAACAGGGAACACTCTGCCCAAGGATTATTCTCACTTGGCACTCACTGCCTAGCGGGCAGACCCTGCGTTCTGGCTCTGGGGCATCGCGTGTCCTGTGGGAGGCAGCTCTGCCATCTCACCTCCCAGCTAGTCCTCTCAAGTGACATGGACCTCGCCAAGGCACATAGCCTCCCTCCCTGGCAAAGCCGCACCACTCCCAAGAGTAAAACACACAAGTATTTGGGGGCCAGGACCTCGTGGTGTTTTGTAACATAAGCGCCTTCCAGCCAGGGTGCATAAGTCACGCTGGGGCTGATTGTGGACTCCAACGAGTCCCTATCGCACTGTTATTGTAGCCTCCCGCTCTTCCTCCTGATTACTCCACTGCCCATAATCTACAGCGCTCAGCGATAAACCTGCTGGCGCTCAATTTATAGGCAAACAATTCCCGTCTCTTTTCAGGCACTTATCTTTTCCAGCAGTCAAAGAAAAACTATATATAGTGTCTCTCTGGCGTCTAGTTCCCCCGCTTTTTTTGACACAAGGGAGACATCAAGGTTTTATGTTGGAAAAGGAGCAGAATCCAGCTGCTCCCTGGAAATAACAAACTGCTGTGTCTTGGGGTGGGGCGGGCTGGTGAGGCATGAAAGGGAAAGAAAAGGCAAGAGAAGGTGAACAAGGTGGGAGACAGGAGCCTGGCATGTGTGATGAGCCCCAACACACAGACTCAGATGTGACAACAGCACAATCAGTATCAATAAATACCGAAGTTCTCCCCGCTTCCTGCTTCATCAAAGAGTCGTGGGCATGCAAATCCCAGGGAAATCTGCAGAGCATTAATGAAGGAGTTCAAAGCTTCCTTGCATGTCCACAGTGATCCCAAGAGGCAGATTAAGATTTAAGAGCTACTGACACTTTTATTTATTTATTTATTTATTTATTTATTTATTTTTGCTTTTTGGGTCACACTTGGTGATGCACAGTGGTTACTCCTGGCTCTGCACTCAGGAGTTACTCCTGGCGGTGCTCAGGGGACCATATGGGATGCTGGGAATCGAACCCGGGTCGGCCGCATGCAAGGCAAATGCCCTACCCGCTGTGCTATCTCTCCAGCCCTGCTACTGACACTTTTAGAAAAGAAAATAATCAGTGATCTGTAATAAGTGAAATTTTTTGTTCATTTTCTTATTTTGGGTCACACCCAGCAGAGTTCAGGGATTTATTCATGGCTCTGCTTTCAGGGATCTCTGGTGGAGCTCACGGAGCCATATGGGATGCCAGGGTTGGTGCCTGCAAGGCAATTGCCCAGCCTGCTCTATCCCTACGGTTCCATAATGACTTTTTTCCTTTTCTTTTCTCTCTCCTCTTTTGTGTGTGCGTGGGGGTGGGCACATCCAATAGTGACCCGAGGGGTACTCCTGGCACTGTACTCAAGAATCACTTCTGGTGGGGCTCGAGGGGCCAGATGGAATGCCAAGGATCAAACCCAGCTGCATGCAAGGCAAGAGCCTTATTGGCTATACCATCTCTCCAGCCAAATCAGTGAAATTTTAAGCAGTGATATCTAATCTATTTTTTCTCATTTACTGTATTCTACTTTTACCTATTATTGGCTAATCCAGTCTCTCTCTGTTTCTCTCTGTCTCTCTCTCTGTTTGTCTCTCTGTTTGTCTCTCTCTCTCTCTCTCTCTCTCTCTCACACACACACACACACACACACACACACACACACACACACACCGCTTCCTACTTATGAGTTCTCAAAAGGGACCTAGAAAAGTGATTAGTTTCTCTCTCTGACAGGACAAGGTTCTCCGCTGTCTACATTGGTTAGAGGTCTCTGTCCTCTACATAGATGCATATATTTACTACAAAGAAAATACTCTTAGCCCTTCACAAGGAAACATGAAGTTCATCAGAATTCAGAACCTTCAAATAATTTACTCTTTTATACTTGCTTCTTTTAGAGAAAAAAAATAAATAAGGTTGATAAATAGGAATTTATTTCAGTTTTGCACCCAAAAAACTCAGCCCAATTTTCAGAAAAAGGCTTTGCAGTTTATGTAAAATGGCATCAAAGTTAAAAACTAAAAGGGAGGGGCTGGAGCAATAGTACAGTGGGTAGGGCCTTTGCCTTGCACTTGGCCAACCTAGGTTCTATTCCCAGCAGCCCATATGGTCCCCTGAGCACCACCAGGAGTAACTCCTGAGTGCAGAGCCAGGACCAACCCCTGTGCATCGTCGGGCATGACCCAAAAAGAAAAAAAAACCTAAAAGGGAAATTTGCTTGTGATATAGTTTAAGAACATTTCCCCAATGTTTAGGTAATGATTGTTTTTCTTTATAGGCTATAAAGGGTTTTAAAGATATTCTCAGAACTAAATGTAAAAATCACTTACTATAAAAAGCATCTGGGGCTGGAGCAATAGCACAGTGGGTAGGGTTTTTGCCTTGGATGTGGCCAACCTGGGTTCGATTCCAATTCCCAGCATCTCATATGGTCCCCTGAGCATCACCAGGAGTATTCCTGAGTGCATGAGCCAGGAGTAACCCCTGAGCATCGCTGGTGTGGCACAAAAAGAAAAAAAAAGCACCTGCTTGTCAGTTTTAAATGACCTTTTATGTTTTTGTTGCTGACGTTTTGGCCATACTCAGCATTGCTCCTGGGTTAGTCTTAGCTTTGTGCTCAGGGTTCAAACTCAGGTCAGCCTCATGTGAAGTAAACACCTTACCTATGATACTAGGTAAGTCTCCAGTCCCTTAAATGAGTTTTTAAAAACCTATTATTTGTTTCCTATCAAATTCCTGTACCAGAAATTTATTTATTTATTAGATTTAATTTTTTAATTTTTAAAATCAAATTGCAGTGAGATACACAATTACAAAAGTGTTCGTGTATGGGATTTCAGATATATAATGTTCCAATACCCTTCACCTGTGTCCCACCACCATATCCTATCAGCAACGCATCAATGTCCCTAGTTCCCAGCCTCTCTCTCTCTCGCTCTCTCTCTTTCTCTCTCTCTCTCTCTCACTCTCCCTCTTTCTCCCTCACCCCCACCACCCTCCTTTTTTCTATTAGAAATTCTTAACACCAAAATGTTTCTTCTCCCATATCAAATCCTGCCCTATTCTAGCAAGCACTTCTGGAACAGGAGCAGAGCTAGGAAATCTCAGTAACATTGGGCCAGAGAAGAAGGGGTTCCGTATTCTGTGGAGGTAAATTCCAAATTCCAGATACTCAAAGACTCAACAAGCATTTGTCACGTGCAAGAGAATACAAGATTCAGGAGTAAGAATAAGCTGTTTTGACCCACAACAGGATGAAAGAAGTGGTTTGCATGGAGAGAGAGCTTTGATCATCAGGGAGGAGAGAAACTGAGAAGGAAGAGGGACCCTGGAGCAGGGAGCTGGGGTTCTGCTCAGACCCTGACCAGCACAGCTGTGTAGGAACAGACTAACAGTGGTCAGCACAGCACATATCCCCCAGTCCCTAGAGGCCTGAGGAGGGTGAGTCTGAGTGATGTCTGGGTAGATGTGACACCAGAGGTGACAGTGGAGCCTGAGAGATTTTTAGCAAAGCCATGGGAAGCAGCCTGAGCAACAATTACATAATCTGTTAAGGGTCTGCCTTTCCCCCAAACCAGTCCCTAGTCCTAGAAACTGTGACTGTCTCTTGATTTAGACAAAGTGTTGTTGCACAAGATCTCCAAGTAATGTCCCATGTAATATGGGAGGTCCCCAAATCCAAAGACAAGTGTCCCCAGAATAAGACAACACAGAATGGTAAGAAAGGTACCTTGTGAGTTTAGGGGCCACTGGCCAAGGAAAGCTTGGAGCCACCAGATGCTAGACAAGGCAAGGAAGGAGAGAGCCCCTGAAGGATGGGTGGGCTGTGAATACAGGTTTGGAACTCCAGCACTCATCATGGAGAGAATCAATGTCTGTTGTTTGGGAGCACCAAGTTCATAGCCCTTAACAACAACAGGCTCAGGAACCTACATAACAAACAATGTGCAAGGAAATCAAGACCCAGGCTCCTGGTCCTGAGGTCTGTTCCTTACTCTCCTGCCCTACTCTCTGGCGGTGGACTGACTGCTCTGGACCATGTACCCATTCCCATGACTTACTGCTGGAATCAGCCAGTGGTTGCACCAAGAACACTGTGGGGGTCAGGGGTGGGGGAAGGAAGCACCAGCTTATCCCCAGCTCAGTTCCATGAGGCAACACCAACAGCAGCTGTGTCTCCTCTGGGCTGACTCCAGGTTTCCCCAAGTCATCCTCACCCTCTGTTCTGAAAGTCACCATCTTTTCTAGAAGCCATGAGTCCAGAAACATCACAGCGCACAGGGCTGACCAGTGAGGTGAAGGAGAAAGGCCTAGGGCAATAGGCAGGGGCAGGTTGGGGACGGGCTCTTCCATGCATGATAGGCACCTGTGCAGCAGCAGCTCAGGGCTTTGGTCTCCTCTAACAAAGTTGACCTGCATGAGCGACGAGCTCTTCTCCTGGGCTTGACCTGGCCCTGCTGCCCACACCATTACCGTGGACGCTTCCTGACAGAAGGTCTTCCAGAACAGACATGGAGGCCTAGGAGCAGACTGCTTTTCTTTCTTTCTTTCTTTCTTTCTTTCTTTCTTTCTTTCTTTCTTTCTTTCTTTCTTTCTCTCTCTCTCTCTTTCTTTCCTTCCTTCCTTCCTTCCTTCCTTTCTTTCTTTCTTTCTTTCTTTCTGGCTTTTTGGGTCACACCCAGCAATGCTCAGGCTTCATTCCTGGCTCTGCACTCAGGTATTACTCCTGGAAGTGCTCAGGGTACCATATGGGATGCCGGGGTTCAAATCCAGGTTGGCGCATGCAAGGCAAACACTCTACCTGCAGTACTATCGCTCCGGCCTCAGCAGGCTGGTTTCTGCCAAGGCTACCCTCCTTATCTGGCCGTTCATGTCGGCCTGTCTTCTCTGTAGTGTTCACGTGGTCTCTGACATGTGCTGGTCTGTTCAAAACTTGTTTCCCTACCAAATGTCAGTCCCAGTGAATTAAGAACCACTGAGAGATGGTGGGAATTGGAGGTGGCAAAGAGGTTCTTGGGAAGGAATATGAATGCCATGCAGAGGGGGTGCCCCAGGACAAGCACCAGGTTTTAGGACAAGGCAGGGGTAGGAAGAAAGAAGCAGAAAGCCTTTGTGGGAGGTGACCAAGTGCACGATTGGACTCACTTCTCAGAGAGGTGAGGAAACCCACCAAGGATTTCCAGAAGCTGGAGCTGAGGTTCCAGTGACTGGGAAAACAAGAATTAAACCAAAATGCACTGCATCATGGGGACAGTGCATGCCAAACTGACGAAATCAGTCAGGTAAGGAGTAGGGCCATTGACGTCTCCCAAGACAGTCACCCAAACACAGTCTCAGGTGTCCTTAGAGAGGTGAAGGTATGAAATCAGGTCAGATACTGAAAAGGGAGGAAAGGGGGAGATTTGCCAAGCAAAGGGAATCCACACAAGTGCTTCCCATGTTGGGCCTGGTAAGCCCATGGCCAAGGGGTCCATATGCACGTGTGCTCCTGCAAAAGGCACGCCTGTCGCTTGATCTGCAACTCTGCGGGGTCCCCAGCAGTAAATTGCAATTCGCAAAATTTATAAACTGGGATAGCAGTACTGAGGGTCCTGTGAATTGTAATTCTCTTGAGCTGACAAATGAACTGCTCTAAGTCACCACAGCCTGGGCAGGGTGAGAGAAATAAATCAGCCGTCCGGACTGGAGTAAGAAAGCAAACAGTTTTATTGGTCTATGGATCTTGAGAAATGTTGATTAAGTCAGATCTGGAATCCCCCACACTTGTTTTACAAGCTGCTTTATCCCAAAGACCCCCCAGGCCTTCTCATATTATCACAAACTCCCAAGGAAAAAAAACGGGAAGTAAGCTATGCTGTGTTTGGAGTAGGAAACAAAAATATATATTTTATAGTCCTGGGAAAAGGTAAGCCTGGTCATTCAATGAAGCTCTGTGTTCCCCAAGTCTGAGCTAGAGAAAAAGTTGATGGGCAGCTTTTCACAGCATTGATCACCCCGAAGTCTCTCATGAGCATAAAACAGACAGGAGCTCCAATTGTGGGAGCCATGATTTGAGGAGATATTTAGAATAGTTGGGATTCACCAGAGGGTGGCCGTTGAACTGATAAAGTCTGGGTATACACAGATGAAAGTACAAAATGCTGTGGGTAATTTTTAACCATAGACATGAGAACAACCTACCTCTAATTATTTTTATGTCCTAAGAGAACCTACTTGCTCTCAAGTAACTCGTGTGCCAAAGACGGGCTGAACTGTGGAGGTGCATGCTCCCCAAACTCCCTGCTAGAAAACGGTCATATTTCAGTAAGCAGTCTCCCATCGGCAAACTAGCAATTCAAAATGCCATGTATTCCAGTCATCTTCTCTCACATTGATCCAAATTACCAGGACAGAACTATTAAATTCGAAAGCAGATTTTTTCCAAAATCAGAAAAGAAGTCAGACCAGAGAAGGGAAGGAAAGGAAAACGCGCTTTGGTTAACTATTCACAGGTGACGGTAGCATGTCAGCATCTCCTGAGACGTTATTTTGTTTTATTTTTTATTTTTTATTTTTATTAGTGAGACACCATGAGGCACAGTTGTAGACTTACAAATTTTTGTGCTTGGGTTTCAATTATACAATGATCAAATACCCATCCTTCCACCAATGCCCATTTCCCACCACCACAGATCCCAGTATTCCTCTCCCCCCCATCCCCCCCATCCCACCCTGCCTCTGTGGCAGGGCATTCCCTTTTGTTCTCTCTCTTCTTTTGGGTGTTGTGGTTTGGAAAAGAGGCAATGGGTGGCAATCATGTTTGGTCTATAGTCTACTTTCAGCATGCTTCTCCCATCCTGGGAGGATCCTCCCAACACCCTTTATTTGGTGCTCTCTTCTCGATCTGAGCTTCCTTTCCCCCCCCCTAGCATGTGTGGCTGGCCTCCAAGCCATGGAGTAAAATTCCTGGTACTAATCTCGGCCATTCTTGGGTGTTAGTCTCCTATTTTGTTCCTTTATGTTCCCCAGATGAATGCAATCTTTCTAGGTCTATCGCTTTCTTTCTGAGTCATTTCGCTTAACGTGATACTTTCCATGTAGTACCACGGGTAAATTTCATGACTTCGTCTTTTCTAACAGCTACATAGTACTCCTAAGACTTTAAGAGGTGATGATCATCTCAGTTTAGGGAGAAGACTGGTACTCAGGGAAGGCCATCAGCCGGCCATAGTCACAAAGCAATAACTGGAAATAGCAGGAATTAATGGATCTTAATTAATTAACATTAACTGGTTCATGCCCTTGTATTTAAATCAGAAACCTAAAATTTTCCCATTGAAAGCTCGGAATACTCACAGGACACCTCTTGTCTGGCTGCCTGCAGGCACGAGCCTAACTGGGCCCCGGACCTAGTACCTCTCTGCCTGACACTTGTCTGCGAGGCTGGAACAGAGAGGAGAGCTGGTGTGTGTGTGTGTGTGTGTGTGTGTGTGTGTGTGTGTGTGTGTGTGTGTGTCTGTGTGTCTGTGTGTCTGTGTGTGTGTGTGTTGGGTGGAGGGGAAAGACAATCTGTCTCACAGCTCACATGAAGCTGAGGTGAGGGCTCTGGCAGTTTCCGGTTTCAGGAGGTGACGGCCCCAAGATGACAAAAAGCAGGTCACAGCAGTGCTGGGGCAGACCCCAACAATTTGTTGCTACAGCAGGAAACTCCTGGAATGTATTTCCCAGGAGCTCTGTTCGCCCTGAGCAGCTGTGTGTTTGCAGGCTGCAGCCATCAGCCACCCTCAGCTGGCCCTGCCCACCCCCAGGCCAGGCAGAGACTTAGCCATCACAGTGAAATCAGGCTTCAACAGTGCAGTTCCTGCCGTGTCCATTTCCGAAACACCAAGTTTCTACTACGGTGCATGGTCGGTACTGAGCTCCACAATATCTGACCCCCAGATGGAGACCAGGGAGTGGAGGCGAGCCTCAGGGGTGGGTGGGAAGACCCGTCTCCACAGACTCTTCCCCTCACACATCCTCCTAACTGCTATCTCAGTCTTTGTACACATTCTCTCACCGTTTTAGAAGGATCATCCTGCCATCACACTATACCCACAGCTCCAAATCTTTCTTACTTCCTCTTACTTACCTAACTCTCACTCCCAAATTTTCCTTACTTCCTGACACACTGCTCAACTAAGGCTCCAAACCTCCTGGTTTCTTGGTAAATACAGATGGTGATTCTGTGAGTCTGGGCTGCCACTTGGGAATCTGCATTTCTTTTATTAATTATGTTATAGGGGTTACACCTAGTGGAGGTACCCAGGATGCACTGAGGTCACTTGTGGCCACCCTTAGCCAGAAGAAACAGTGTGTGGGCCACCGTGGTGATATTTGGTATATGGAGCAGCATCGAGTTCTAGGCATGGAACTCACATACCAGGCATGTATTTGGTCACTTGTGCTCTCTCCTTGGCCAGAGTCTTCTTTTCTAATCAACTCTTCAGTGACAAAAGTGCTGCTGTATGCCTTCGAGCCACATTTGATTGGCAAAGGCCAATAAGCTGATTCCCATGGGGGCTGGAGCAATAGCACAGTGGGTAGGGCTTTTGCCTTGCACGCAGCCGACCTGGATTTGATTCCTAGCATCCCATATGCTCCCCCGAGCACTGCCAGGAATAATTGAGCCAGAAGTAGCATGAGCCAGAAGTAGCCCCTGTGCAATGCCAGGTGTGACCCAAAAAGCTAATAATAAATAGATAAATAAGCTGATTCCCAGATTCTGAAAACTTGGGTTGCCCCTCCTCTACCACCTTTCTTCTCTAGCAGACATTCCCCAGTGCCTGAGCCACTGGTTCAGTTGCTCTAGACCTCCTGCATCTGTCCTGGCCCCATCAGCAAACTGATTCCTTTTCTCTGCTGTTCAGCAATTTCTTTCCACAAAGCATAGCTTTCTCATAAAAACCTTTGATTTTTAATCAGTAGGCTTTAAACTTTAATCAAGTGAGCTTAACATATTTATTTAGCTTAATTTCAATGGAAAAATCTAATCCCAAAATAAAGAATTTTACCTTGTATCCCTTTATCTCTCAATTCTTGCTAAGAGTTTCCCCTTTTGTAATTTCTTGCAATCCTGTGGTACATTTACTATAATTGATGAACCAACAATGGTTATCCACATTTGGCAATAACCAAGATATCTTTTAACTACTTAATGGATTAAAAAAATCTATGGTATATCCATGTAACAGAATATTACTCAGTGTTGAAAAGAAATGAGCTCTGAAAATGATAGAGGCACTTTTATTTATTTATTTTTATTAGTGAAACACCATGAGGTACAGTTATAGACTTACAAATTTTTGTGCTTGGGTTTCAGTTATACAATGATCAAGTACACATCCCACCACCAGTGCCCATCCTCCACCACCACAGGTCCCAGCATCCCTCCCACCCCCCCATCCCCCCCATCCCACCCTGCCTCTGTGGCAGGGCATTCCCCCTTGTTCTCTCTCTCTTCTTTTGGGTCCTGTGTTTTGCAAGAGAGGAATTGAGTGGCAATCATGTTTGGTCTATAGTCTACTTTCAGCATGCTTCTCCCACCCTGGGAGGATCCTCACAACACCCTGTATTTGGTGCTCTCTTCTCTATCTGAGCTTCCTTTTCACCTAGCACGTGTGGCTGGCCTCCAAGTCATGGAGCAAAATTCCTGGTACTAATCTCAGCCACTCCTGGGTGTTAGTCTCCCATTTTGTTGCTTTATGTTCCCCAGGTGAATGCAATCTTTCTGTGTCTATCCCGCTCTTTCTGACTCATTTCGCTTAACATGATACTTTCCATGTAGTACCACTTGTATGTAAATTTCATGACTTCATCTTTTCTAACAGCTACATAGTACTCCATTGTGTAAATGTACCAGAGTTTCTTTACCCAGTCATCTGTTCTCAGACACTCAGGTTTTTTCCAGATTCTGGCTATTAAAAAGAGTGCTGCAATGAACAAACAATTGCAGATGTCACTTCGACTATACATTTTTGCCGAGAGAGGCACTTTTAAATGCATATTTCTGAGTGAATGAAGCCAGTCTGGGAAAGTGTATACAATGTGAATACAATGTGTAATTTCAACTACATGACTTTCTGGTAAAGACAGAACTATTGAGACTTATTCACACAGAAGTGAGTACTTCTGTGATGCCAGGAGTTGTGGAGATGGAGAGAAGAATAATGTTAGAACAGAGTATTTTCAAGACACTTTTTCACGGAACTATCAAAGAATCAAATTGTACTTCCTACGAGTTCTAGCTTCCTCCTAAAAATCATCAACTTCCTAACAGACAAAGTCACATTACAGAGTCATGGCATGCAACACGGCAGGTCCTGTTTTCTCAGAAAGTGTCAAATGTCAGGTATTGTTTGGCAGTATCTGAACCACCTTTACTACAATGGGACAAAGCCCATGAGGCTGCCTGGAGGGACCATCACTGTGTAGCCAAGATCTCTCCTGCTCCCTGAAGATAGTATGGAAACATTTGAAGGTTAGCTAGGATTTAGGGACCAGAGTGCTTCCTGCATAGAGGTCCTGCATCAGAGAGAATTGAGATGGCACAAGTAGAACTGAATTTTTCTACTTCACATGAGGGAGGTCAAATACCAGCTGCTGAAAAATCTGTTTTTAGGTACTTTATATAAAAAACACTTCCCAGTGACTGATATTTACTTAGAAGATGACCTAAACTATCCTGTTTCAATTTAAATAGTCAAAAGTTCCAGTCCGGACAAAACCTCCTAATAGCCAACTGAGGAGCTCCTGAGTTTTCATTTTTTTTGTTTCCAGACTGTGAAACTCCAACCAAGGTTTTCTGGTTATAGAACCTCTTCTAATCCTGATCTCCCTAGTTACGAAAATTATTAAGAACTGGAATGAGAATTTCCACCTTATCTGCCTTCTGCTATTTTTCAGGGGAGGGTGTGGCGTTATCAGTGCACAATGGAGTGTGAGGAGATTTAGTCTCACAGAAAATTTGGTGAGTTTTCTCTTCCCCAGATTTCTGTCAGTTGTTTTGAGGGAAACGGGTAACCGGATCCTAGAATCTCTGGCTGTGATGAGATAACATTGACTATAGGCAATTCTATTTACTGAAAAATACATATATAGTTTTCAAATAGTATCCTAGTGAGTCACTTCTAAATAGTCAGAAATAGTTCCTACAATTCTTCTTTGAAATTTGAATGAATATTTTAAGAAAACTTCTCCTCTCACTCAGGTAGTTCTATTGCATACACGTAGCCATGATCTGTCTTTGTGAAGCCACTAGTAAGGACCAAAGCTTAGGTTATATTTTCTCAGAAGAAAGGTCTTCTTTTCACTTTTATCCCTGGAAACAGGACTGGCCAGTATTTCTAGAATCCCAGGATACAGACAAAAGGCAGACACCCCAATTCTTTGCTGGATGCAGCCAAAAATCTGTGAGCAGAACTTGGAAACTTAAAGAAAAATTCAAGAAACTTAGGCTCTTCTCCTGCTCTGCCACTGAGCTCTATGAAGTTGACTAAGTGCTTTTTTTAACTTTCAATAGATTTTTTAGTGCAGTGACATTAACTTGTAGCAGTATATGAATTTCAAGGTGCAAAGCATCGCCACACTTTTAAGCCAGAGAGACTTCCCTTTCCTTAACTGGAAAATAGAATTCACAGTTGTCCCATCTCCCTTTCTGAGTGGCTGTGACAGACCAATCAGATTATCCCCAAGCCAGCTCCTTCTAAAATTATGAAGGGGTGAATTCTGTGTCATTGGCAGTTAAAACCAGGTCTCGGCTGTGTTTGAAGCTCTGAAATGCAGTTCTTCTCATTGCAACCTCAAAAGTTCTCACTCCCCTGTCTGGTACCAATAGAGGTGGAAATGGGAAAAAGAGGGGGCAGAATCTCACTCAGTCTCACACTGCCTGCTGTTTGATGCAAATCTCTTCTGCATTTCTTTCATCAAGTCCCCCAATCAACCTGCTTACCCTGCTTTGTAACAGAATTGCTTCATTCAAACTTACATTGCTACCCTATCTTTTCTCCTTCCACAAGAAGCAGAGACTGTGATTGGAGATCTAGGACTTCCTGAAGGGAGATATTAATAACACTTGGTTATGGTATACAAAATTTTGGGAAGAAAGTATTAGAGGGGAAGATTTGAAAAGAACTCTATGGTTTTTCTAGGACTGGAAAGGAATGGTGATGGGTTGTCTCATGGGGCAGAGATGTTACCTCCCCTGAAAGATCCACTTTAGGGAGGTCCATGGTCTCTGGAAGAAATTACCATTATGTCAAGAGAGGACAGAATTAGCAGCGCCAGGTATGTCATCCTGTTGACTGTATGGCTGTCTTTCTGCACTTTGATATTCCTTGGTATTTGTCAGTATGCCCTATGTGAGTGCTCGGGGTGGACAAACACAGGAACTGTGAAGAAGAGGGGTGCTCTACAAAGTTCTGAGGTAGAATTTCTCAACATCCTGGGAGGAAGGCTACAATAACGTATCAGATTTAAAGTAATAAACGAAATGTGACATTTTTTGTTCCTTGTCATGTGGCATGGAATTCACGTGCCTGTTATTCTTCCTGGAACATTCTAGCAGATAATTCTGTGTTCTTTGGATGCATCAGTATGCAGGAAATGGTCCTAAAGCTCTGCATAGGCCCTTTTTGAAGTTACCTTCCACTCCCACTCAGAGAGAGTTTTCCCAGGTAAATATTCTGATACTTAAGCTATAAGAGGTCCAATTCCCTACACTTACAAGTAACTCTAGCAAATCTGTGGTGGAAAAGAATGCCTTGTCTTCCTCTCATCCAAAAAGTTACACACAACAAACACATCAAGAAGTAAATACAAAGCATTTGTCAAGAACTAAATCCAAAGCATTATGACTAGCAAGAATGAATGCTGAACTGACAAAATTCCAACAAAATTCTTCCAACAAAATTGTCAGTTGTGAAAATGGAGGCATTTATTGTCCTTGCTTGACCCCAAGGAAGCTAAGGTACAGAGGTCATGAATGATTTGTTAAAGATCTCAAGCTATTATGTGATAGAGTTAGGAATAGATCCTAGCTCTGCATTCTGTTCTCTTAGGCTACATAATTCCAATTATGTGGTAACTCGCAACAAAATACCGATGTCTCTCTCTCTTTCTATCTCCTTCCCTCTCTTTCTCTTTGTTCCCCTTTTCTCTTTCTCATTCTTTCTCCTATCTCTCTCTCTTCCTTTATCCTCTTGCTCTCTCCTCTCTTACTCTGCATGTTTGCATGTATAGATGCAATGAAGGGATCACTGATGAATAAAGAATAGAGAGCACAGATTTTCAAGTGTAACCATTGCCATATTTGTTTACCTCTGGAAAGAGGCTCTCAGACGCACATGGCCCCTGCTGAGCTCAGGCTGAAATGTGCCCATAGCAGATTTAATGTGATAATCAAGGGTTATGATGTATTGGCTGTCATTCTGCACTTTGATATTCCTTGGTATTTGTCTAAACTTCACTTCAGCACTCCAGAAAGTACTTTGGCATCATCTGTCCCACCCTGCCTGCAGGAGCAAATGGCAGGGAGTATCTGCCTGGGGAGGGAAGGTAGACACAGGTCAGAAAGTGCAGACTGGGCTGGAGAAGAGGGGGCAGCAGCCCCAGGCTCAGTCCCCACACCTTTGCTGTCCCTGACAGAAGGGCCTTTCCAGTTTCTTCTGCCTGAGCTCAGTCAAGGGTAGTCAAGAGGAAAGGCTCCATTTCTACTCTTGGAGTCGTGATGGCAGTTGGTGAGCTTCAGGCTAAGAAGGTGGGTGTAGAGATTTGCTCTTCAAGACTATATTCTGGGCTGGAGCAATAGCACAGCAGATAGGGTGTTTGCCTTGCACACGGCCAACCTGGGTTCAATTCCCAGCATCCCATAGGGAAGCACTGCCAGGAGTAATTCCTGAGTGCAGAGCTAGGAGTAACCCCTGAGCATCACCATGTATGACCCAAAAAGCAAAAAAACAAAAAAAAAGACTTTATTCTATCTAAAACATATAACTCACTGACTTGTCTCTATGTCTCTCTGTTTATTTATTTCTACCCTGGAGAAGCCTGTGTTCTCTATTGAACACATAGCCTCTTTCCCCTGTTTCTCTCCTCCTCTCACACTTTTCTAAGCAAGTTTTGTTTAATAAAACTACCTTGTTTCATGAAAAAAGAAGAAGAAGGTGGGTGCAGAATGCCAGAGCATGCAAGCTGCTCTCGCTCCCTCCAGAATGCTCTCGAGGTTGGGAGACCATCAGCACCCACACCAGAAACGTCTCCATGCCTGCTGGCTGCTGTGGTTTTGCAGAGGCAGGGTCAGGCTGGAGGCTGTGCTGATGCTCATGCTCCAGAGCCAAATGAGTCACCGCCGGGTGTGCCAGCTGGAGATGGGCGTCTGTTTCCCAAGGCTGGTCTGGGCAGCTTAAAGATTTTGGAAGACTGCTGGCACCCAGAAGCAGGACCTGCAGAGCCTTCTGGAGAGCAGCTGGTCTCTGATGAATTGCGCCATCCTGGACGGGAGGAGTGGTGATGTGTGCACAGACTCCCCAGCTGGAGGAGAGCGTGGTAGCTTCATGGGGGATCTCTTGAGGAGACTAGATCTGTCAAATCGGGGGTCAAGATGACACGACCTCTCTTGGGAAGTCAAAACCCAAGAGAATCAAGAAAAGGCATACAACTCTTTGTTTTATTATTCACTCTCCAAATATTCATTGCCCAATCTATAACATTTGTAGTGTCCTAGCCTTGGAAGTTATTCTGAGAGGTAAATCTGATGGTAGAAAATGAACATGCTTATAACACCTGGTGCATTGTAGTACTTAAGAAACGCCCATCATTATCTTTCTTCTGCCCCTTTTCCTTTCCTGGATCTGATACAATATTCTGTAAATGTCCAACTCAAGATAAACCTCAGTTTGCAATAACTAAAACATGGTAAAGGCCGTGTGATATTGCCAATCATGAAACAGGCAAAAATCAGGTTGCTACCAGGTTTGGTGTCCAGGGAAACCAGGGACCAATCCTCCAAGGTATGGGCAGAAAATGAGCTGAAGGCTCTGGTCACTACGATTTCCAGAAGCAAAGATTTTATAATATGGGGCTTGGATAGTTCCAGATGAGTTTCAGGGGAGAGCAACTGGCCCAGAGAAGCTGTTAATATTCCTCCCATTTCAACTTAAAGGAGGGGCTTTCTTTCCACCTCCAGGGAACCTTCAAGGGGCACTTCTGCCTGCAAAATAATATTTCTGATTGAGATGTGTCCTGAAGGTACACTCAGGGACCTTAACTATTGAGACACAATTCTAGAAAGGCCAGCAGACATGATGATTTGGCTCCCTGTGTGAGAAGGTGATGTCAGCCATGTAGATAAATTCCAGAGAACCTATCACCCCTCCAACAATGTTTTACTAGCTTGTAAAATGTTCCTGAGCTCTTTCCATACTGACAAGTGCTGGGGACCATCCAGGGTGTCCTGGAAAATCACAGCAAGAGGGTGTCAAGAGGGTGTCTTTCCGTTCTTCCTCATTCATAGCCTCAATTCTTTTAAATTCTGTCTAATTTCATTTCATCAGTGATTGTCAAATGGGCAATACTACTTTGAATTCTAGACAGAAAAGTGGGGAAGAGTGACCCAGCTGCAGGTTCTGATCAAATGAAGAGGCCAGAGTTGGGTGATTGAAATGATTACACAGCACTGAAATGGTTCCTTTTCCTTCATGAGTTCTTGGGATCTGTGGTCAGTGTCTGTGCACCCATTCTACAGATCAAGAAACTGAAGTAAAGATACACTAGACATAATCTGCTTATGAATATTCAACAAAACAGCTATCAGGGACCAGGGACAGAACTCAGAGGGAGGCAATACATTCTGCTCACAGATAAGACACCAGATTTGACTAAAGTTTGACCTTTCCAGCCATAGTCCTGAGGATTACTGTATCACCAGGCCTCAGCAAGATACATCACATGGCCAGAGCACCAAAAACCTTCAGGCTACCATTACTAGGCCAAGTATCACTAGGAGGAGCCCATGGAACCCCAATACACCGGGATCCCCTCTATGCCCCCCAAAATCTATCAAAGCAATCCAAAACTCATGCTACCTTGTGTCCAGACTCCTTCATTAACATTATTAATGAATAACAAGTGCAAGATGTCAATCAAAGGAAGATTCACCAGGACTAAAGCAGGGTTCTCCTTGCTCTGCCAAGCTCCCATGTCCTTGAGGGGCCTTCTGGGAGAAAAAAAAACCACAAACCCTGACATTTCCATGGAGTGGGAATTGGGGAATGTGTGGAAACCAGTCGAGTCCAAGCCAACTTTTACTAGCCGCCCAGATCACTTCATAAAGAAGGTTATCCATGCTCACAAAGAGCTTTTGAAAACATACATCTCACTTGATGCTGACAGCAGAGCAGTGAGCCCACTCGCTGGCTGCCATTTTCCAGACAAGGAAACAGAAGTCTGTAGGGTACCTAGCCCAGTGTCAGAGAGTTAATAAACAGTAAAACCAGACCACCAGCAATTTAGTCTTTCTGAATCCAAGTTCAGTGCTCTCTGCTTTCAGTTTAGAGATTCTTTCAGAGATGAGCTCACCAGAGCTTATTATTCACCAATGGAAATGCTTTTCAAAGGAATCATCACCACGTACTGGGGAACTAAAGGGTTTTTTTGTTTTGTTTTTGTTGGTTGTTTTGTTTGGATGATTTTTGATTTGGGGATCATATAAGTGGTGTTCAGAGATTGGTCCTGACTCTGTATTCAGGAATCACTCCTGGCAGAGCTTGAGGGACCATATGTGATTCATGGGATCAAAACAGTGCTGGCTGCATGCAAGACAAGAGCTTTAACGGCTACACTCCCTCTTTGGCCCTGGGAAGTTGAGTTTCAAAGTAATGTCCACTTGTAGGCTCCCCAAACATTCACGCAGAGATCACCTAAAAAGATGTTCCAAAATGCCTCTCTTTGCTCAGAAACCTCTTGGGGCTCGTATGGCTCCAAGATGAGATTCTTAAGTTTATCTTAGCCCCTCGGACCTCAGACGCTGGATGGAGTCTTAGAGGGAAGCCTGGTTATTTCAGGCCTCCTTAGCCCTGGGAAGTCTAAGAGAGCACAAATCTGGGGTCATCTCCTGATCTCATGCAAGTTTTTCAGACTTCTTCCCTCTGTCATATTCTAAACATACAGAATGGGCCTCAGGAGGTAAAGTGAGGACAGAGTATTGTGCATAGATGTCACCTCCAGCCTCAGCTAAGGCCTCGGGAATTCAGTACACAGCAAAATGACTTGCCCTGGCAAATACAGTCATAAGCAGAGGCGATCACACTCCAGGCTAAAAAGGCGGAAAACCAGTAGGCCAGGAAACCGTTTTGTCATCCAAGGACAATAAAGTTTATGTATTCCCAGATGTGGGTCCTCCCACGTAATCAAAGCTGAGGCCCATTCCAGTGAAAAGAGCTTTTCTCCAGCAAAAAGGGAAGGCAGCTTCTTCAGGGCTAATTTTAGACTTTACCCACAGGGGAAGGGCTCCAGTTCTTCGAGGCTGCCGACAGAACAAGCGAATGGTTCAGTGTCCCAGCTGGCCACAGCCAGCTCCAGAGCTGAGCCAGCGTGTGTCCGAAATGTTCCCAGCCCAGAGTGTGGGCCGCTGTCCCTAGGGCTGGGCTCTACCCTGGCTGGATCACAGCTTGGAGTGTGTTTGGCTCCGCTCACTCAGCTGGTGTGTCAGCTCAGTGCACTCATTCTGCCAAAGGGCAGCTGCTCGACACCCACCACCCCAAGACCAGGGTTCTGAGCTCTCATGCATTTCAAGTGCTAGACGTTCAAACTTGCTGTTTTAACTGCATCTTGAAAAATCTTTGTAAGTCAGGAGGCAAGTTTTGCTTAGGGAATGAATCAAGATTTTTTAAAAAAAAGTGCATCTTGAAATGTGTCCTACACTACATAGGGCTGTCCTTGAAAAGTGTCCTGTAGTACGTGGTATGGCTCCCAAGCCACCTCCTTAGGACACTGTGCGGAGAAGACCTAATCATGCTCCCTGTCTTCATCCCTGCACCCTCTGGCAGTGACTGCACTTATCCTCAGAGGGTTCATAGAGCATTAGCAGAGGCCTCCCCAAGAAATTGAGAACTACTCAGAGTAAAGGTCCTGATCGTAGTTGATTTTGAATGACCAGTTCCTACTACATAGGAGTCATTGATGGAACTCAGATGAATGAATGATTCTTAAATGTAAAAATAGGATCTTATCTAAACGTGTTGATGTCTTTTTTAATTAAAAGGGAGTTGATATAATTCAAAGGTTGGTAGAACATCTATAAAAGAGATTGTGAATCCCAGAATTTACCCAACCACCCCTCCTCAATAGAATGATAGGGCAACCACAGTCCACTCCAGAGTGAGAAAGGACTTCTCTCTCCCCTCTGTCCCCTCTCTTTCAGAGGTGGCTTTGCTAGTTCACTCTGATGCGAATTCTCAGGTTCAAAACAATCTATCAAAGCACCAGAGCACTATCAGCGGTGAAGGCCCTCCTTGACTTCCCAGCCTGACTGTCCCTGCAACAATGATAAGGCTGTAGGCACCATAGGAGAAAGGACGCACCAGATAGATTCAGGAAATCACTTTTTGGAAGGACTCACTTCACTAATCCATAATACAAAAGGCATCCCTGGGTGAAACATAAAGTATAGGTGGAAAGCTCTCACTTAAAGAGGGAAATTATTCTCAGATAAACCAATCAAACACAAGCAATCACCCACATTCTAACACCAAAGTGAAAGACACAGCTATAGAAGTATTCAAGAGGAAATTATAGCAGTGCTGTTATTCCTGGACCAAAATTTGTTGTGCATCTTGCTGGGTCAATCAAAAAGGGAGGAAGAAAATAAAAATCTTTTTTTTTCTTTAAAAAAATAATAACTTTCATGGCAATTAGATATATCTAAAGGAAGCTTACACTACACAGCAACGTACCAGATAAGAATACCTAGAGATTGTTGGGTGGAAGGCTTTCTAGGAAGAACAAATATGTTCCTTGAAAAACAAATAAAAATGAATGATTATAAACTGCCATCATTGTACTTCAACTTGATATTTAAGGACACTGGACTAAGCCAGTGGGAATTGTTGCCCTCTACTGGATGGAATGTTGAAAGAGCCTCATGATTTCATATTTGGAGAGGACCAAATGCTTCTTATGTTTCTAAAAGTGCCCATGACTTTGATGGTGATGATGATAATAATGGGGGGGGCGGAGGTAAGAGATGGGCCAGACAGGTAGTGGAGCAGGAAGGATGGTTGCCTTGCAAGCAGCTCCCCGGCATCCCATATGGCACCCTGAGCTCTGCCAGGAGTGATTCCTGAGCACTGCTGGGTGTGCCTCCCTCACCTCTTCCAAAGGGCAGGCAAAACAGAAAACAACCATGACAATGAGAAGAATCCCTTTGGTTCATATAGTACTTCAGTGTCTTGCAAAGTGTGCTCACATAAATTCTTACTTGTGCTTCCCAATAATCCTCTGAAAACATGGGCACTGAAGGGGAAAGACTTAGACAAAGAATTTAAATTTCTTGCCCACAAATTCAAAGATTGCTAGGGGAAGCACGAAGATTCTGACTTAGACTTTCTCAATCAAAGCTCTTTTTATTTCGTGTTTTTTAATTATGTATTTTTATGGAAGACCTTTTTGAAGTATCTTTTATGCACTGAGGCACCACTCAAGAATGCACATTCTGTGCTTGAGCTCCATGCTTAAGATGGAGAGATAGCAAAGAAGAAAAGAAAAGTAAGGTACTTATGGTTAATGATGTCATTAAACAAGGAAGCCACTGATTGATCTTATTAGGATTAAGATTTCATAGTGGCAGGCCTGAAGCACAAGCAGGTAGGGTGTTTGCCTTGCACAACCCAGGTTTGATTCCCAGCATCCCATATGGTTCCCTGGGCACTGCTAGGAGTAATTCTTGAGTACAGAGCCAGGAGTAACCCCTGTGCATCACTGGGTGTGACCCAAAAATAAAACAAAAAAAATCATGGTGGCAAGTGTCTGGAAGACTTTAGAACAAAGTGAACATGTACCATGGCACACAAACAAGCAAGCACATTACAGAAGACAAGTTTCAATGGATGGAATTTTTAGAGTGGTGACTTCTGGAGCAGAGGACCCACCTCAGTCTTCCCAAATGTCAATTGGAAAATCATCAGTAGATATCAGAGGGTTATTTGGGAAATGATCATTTGTACAGACTCAAAATACACAGGTAGAAAAGAAAGTCCCCAGAAATGGATATTTTTATTTTAAAAAAGATTAAGGGGAGCTAATTTCAAAAGCCATCTGAAATCTAACACGCCATTTCGTCGGTAAAGAAACAAATAGCACCCGGCCCAGACAAGGTCAGACCTGAACACCTGAAGAACCTGTACTCATCAATACACTGGCTCGGCTCTTCACTCGCTACCTGTCTGAATGCAAGGTTCCATCCCAATGGAAAACCAGCAGGACCGTACTACTGTTCAAGAAGGGAGACATCCATGACATTGGCAACTATTGCCCAATCTACCTATTGTCTGTCATCTACAAGTTGTTCACTCGAGTCATCCTAAATAAGATTGGCAGAACACTAGATGAAGGACAACCATGCGAGCAAGCCGGGTTCTGCAAAGGATTCAGCACCATCGACCATATCCACACGGTAACCAAGCTCATTGAGGTTTCTCGGGAGTTCAAGATGCCGCTCTGTTTAACGTTCATTGATTTAAAGAAGGCCTTTGATTCTGTTGAGACGGAAGCGACCATTGAAGCCCTAGCCAATCAGGGCACTCAAGCCCAATACATCAGGATCCTCCGTGAGCTGTATTGCGGATTCACTACCAGGATCTCACCATTCTACAAAGAAGTGATCATTGATGTCAAGAGAGGGGTGCGGCAGGGTGATACCATTTCACCGAAACTCTTCAGTGCCACCCTCCAGAACATCATGCGACGACTGGAATGGGAAGGAATGGGAGTGAAGATAGATGGTCGGCAACTACACCACCTCCGCTTTGCTGATGACATTGTTTTAATAACACCAAACATCAGCCAAGTGGCACAAATGCTGGCAGACTTTGACCGTGAGTGTGGAAAGGTCGGACTACAGCTGAATCTTATGAAGACAATGTTTATGAGAAACAGTCTCGTTTCTGACGCCCCATTCGCTCTCAACGGAACGACCATCTCCGAATGCAACAGCTATGTGTACCTAGGTCGAGAGGTCAACATGACAAATGACCTGGCACCCGAGCTGCGCAGGAGGAAGAGAGCGGCTTGGAACACCTTCAAGAACGTCGAAGAAATAGCTAAGAGGACGAAGAACCTCCGGCGCCGGGCACATCTCTTTGATTCCACTGTTCTTCCTGCATTAACATATGCCTCAGAGACCTGGGCCCTATGCAAACAAGATGAGAACGCTATTCAGGTCTCCCAAAGAAGAATAGAAAGAGCTATGCTTGGAATATCACGTTTCACTCAAATGAGAGAAAGAATCCGGAGTTCAGACCTCCGTCAATGATCAAGAATCAGGGACGCTGTCTCATTTGCCAAGGTGTCGAAAATCAGATGGGCTGATCACGTAATGAGATTTAAAGACGACCGCTGGACTAGAGCTGTTACCGACTGGATTCCACGGGATGTCAAAAGACCGCGTGGCCGCCCACCTACCAGATGGTCAGACTTCTTCGTCAAGATCATGAACGATCGGTTTGAGGCCCTTCATGTTCCCGGAGCGAACAGATGCCATTGGGCTACACTAGCACGCGACAGGGACAAATGGAGTCGTTACTGGCGCCCGCTCGAGCAAATCGACGGCTAACGCGAAGTTAAGTGATTAAGTGAAGTGATTAATTTCAAAAGTCTATGATGATTGTTTTGCATGTAATTTAGCCAATCACATGACTTGAGAAACTTTATATTATCCCAAGCCTGGAAACAATCCAGTGTCCTTCAATAGGTGAATGCTAATACAGGTTATGGTACATGACAGTATGAAATGTCACTTAAGAACAAAAAGGACAATTCATTGAGTAGATTCTAAGGACATCATGCCAAATAGAAAAATGACAGTCTTAAAGAAAATATATGCTGCATGAGACTGCTGATATATTTATCATTTGAAATATGTTAAAAAATTAAGAGATGGGACACAGGCAAATGGTGGCTTATAGATGACAAATAAAGGAGACCATAGTGACAAAGGGGAATATGAGTAGCTCCTCCATGATGAGCAAACAATTCTAGGACTTGATGTGGTGGTGGTGATGGGAATCTATACATGTGATAAGTTATATTATAAATATACTCAAAAATTAATAATTACATAGCAAAACTAGTGAAATATGATAAAACCATAGTCTAGTGGATGGTATTGAAGTCATGTGAGAGGGATATCAGTGAGAACAATGGATAATGGGAATATGAGACCTCGTTGGGCTGCTGTGTTGCAATTTATTTCAAAATTAAAAAAATAATTTTTAAAGGGACAATACTGAGAAAGGAGGAGGAGAAAGGAGAAAGAAGAAGAGTAAAATCAAAAGACAGATATTATTGAGATTGCCAAATTCACCTGCTACTTTACTGGGCTCTGCGCTCTTATAGAGAGCTGCCCTAGAATCCTGAACTTTGAACGATGAGAACATAATTAAATGATGAGCAAATAATAGGACAAGAAGAATTTCCTGTGAGTTATAGGAAACAAAATAAATAAAAGAAAAATTCAGGATTTAGGAGAAAGGCTAAATTTTCCATTCAAACCAGAAATTCTACATGGATAACTCATTCCATCCACATATGACCTTTCTTACTCGTGCAGTAGAGAAAAGAGAGTGAGGGTGTGGCAACATGGGCCTGGGACAGATTTACTGCCCTCTGACCTCTTCACTACTGCTCCTCTGGGAGTTTGAGGACCTAGATCTAGGGCAGCAGTCAGAGGGCCACATTGTCCAGTTTTGTGAGTTGGAACTCTAAGTGATGTCTTTGGGACATCTGTAAGGCTGTGGTGGCTTAGGATGCACTAACTCTTAGAGCTGAAGCCAAGCAGAAAGATCCTGGAGAGAGCTTGTTTGGAGGCATTTGGGGACCATGTAAGAGAGCACTTGGTGGGGGCAGGTGTAGCTGCTCTGGATTGGCTAGCTGGAAGGCTTGATGGAAATTCAATCAATTCTGAAAAATGCTTTCTTTTTTTTTAAATGGGAGTATTGGATTATATGACTCTTGGGACTCTCCTCACTCTAATATTTTGCATTTCTATGAGTCACCTAAACTAATCTTAGTCATTGTGATTCAGCAATCATTTGTGCTCTTTGCACTCAGCTTCCTGGCAGTTAAAGTGAAATCACCTACATTTTGTGCCAAGTATTTGACACTCATCACTGGCAACTGTATTATTGACTATAGTTTTGAGTATCTTGTCCCACAATTAAATTATAAGTTCCCCAAGAAATTACAATGGATTATTTGTAACCCATGTTAGAAATAAGAAAGAACTTGTGTGTCTTTTACATGCAGGGTTAATAGTAGGCCTTAATTGAATATAACTCTCTACCTAAAACAAGGAATCAGTTGAAAATATTAAGATATTTTGCCACTTGGCTGTATAAACATTTAAAGTTTTGTAGAGCAAAAATCAATACAAAGCCAAAAGAGTAACTGCAAATTAGACCACGAATTTTGCAAAACAAATGAAATAGAATTAACAGGTCAGACAATAATAAACAATTTACAGAATATAAACAACTAGCCAACATGTAATTGAAAAGATACTCAGTTTTACTACTCATTAGAGACATAAAAATGTGAGATAACAGAATGGAGAAATGGTGCCCAGGTTAAGCACTGTCTTGAACATGGCCCACCCTGGCTCAATTCCCAACATCCCATAAGGTCCCTCAAGCACCGCCAGAAGTGATGCCTGAGTCACTGAGAAGAGCCAGGAGTAACCCCTGAGCATTGCCTAGAGACACCACAAGAAAAGAAAACTGAAGGCCGATATCCCTGATGAACACGGATGCAAAGATTCTCAACAAAATACTAGTGAATAGAATTCAATAACTCATCAAAAAGATCATACAGCATGACCAAGTGGGATTCATCCCGAGTAAGCAAGGAAGGTTTAATATTCGGAAATCAAGCAACATCATATTAACAAAAGAAAGATAAAAACAATACAATCATATCAATAGATGCAGAGAAAACATTTGACAAGATCCAGCACCCGTTTATGATAAAAACCCTCCCCAAAATGGGTATAGAAGGGACTTTTCTCAATATAGTTAAAGCCATCTAAAACAAGCCATGGGCAAGCATCATCGTCAATGGGGAAATAGTTAGAGCCTTCTCTCTAAGATCAGGGATGAGACAAGGATGCCCACTCTCTCCACTTCTGTTCAATATAGCCATGGAAGTACTTGCAATAGCAGTTAGACAAAAAAAATATTAAGGGCATTCAGGTAGGAAAGGAAGAAATCAAGCTCTCACTATTTGCAGATAATATAATACTATACTTAGAGAACACTAAAATTTTCATCAAGAAACTCCTAGAAACAATAGACTTGTATAGTAAAGTTGCTGGCTATAAAATCAATACCCCAAAGTCCATGGCTTTCCTATACACAAATAATGAGAGAGAAGTGACATTAAAAACAATCCGTTGCAGGGTGAGATGGGAGGGATAGGGGTGGGAGGGATATTATCCATGGTGGTGGAAAATGGGCACTGGTGGAGGGATGGGTATTTGATCATTGTATAATCGAAACCCAAGCACAAAAAAATTGTAAATCTACAACTGTACCTCATGGTGTTTCACTAAAAATAAAAAATAAATAAAAAAAAAAACAATCCCTTTCACAATTGTGCTTCAGAAGATCAAGTAACTAGGAATCAGCTTAAATAAGGATGTAAAAGATCTGTACAAAGAAAACTACAAAACGCTACTTCAGGAAATAAAAGAGGACACCAGGAAATGGAAAGATATCCCCTGCTCATGGATTGAGAGAATTAACATTGTCAAAATGGCAATACTTCCCAAAGCACTGTACAAATTCAATGTGATCCCTATAATAATACCCATGACATTCTTCAAAGAAATGGAGCAAACACTCCTGAAATTCATATGGAAAGATAAGCCCCCACGAATAGCTAAAGCAATTCTTGGGAAAAAGAAAATGGGAGGAATCAACTTCCCTAACTTCAAACTCTACTACAAAGCAGTAATAATTAAAACAGCATGGAACTAGAACAAAGGCAGAGCTGCAGACCGATGGAAAAGGGTCAAATATACTGACATCTCCCCCCAAGCATATGATCATCTAATCTTCGATAAGGGGGTAAGAAATGTGAAGTGGAGAAAGAAAAGCCTCTTTATTGGTAGGAGCAATAGCGGATAGGGCGTTTGCCTTGCACGCAACTGACCCGGGTTCGATTCCTAGCATCCCATATGGTCTCCTGAGCACTGCCAGGAGTAATTCCTGAGTGCATGAGCCAGGAGTAACCCCTGTGCATCACCAGGTGTGACCCAAAAAGCAAAAGAAAAAAAAAGAAAGAAAAGTCTCTTTAACAAATTCTGCTGGCAAAACTGGACAGCTACATGCAAAAAAGTGGGCTCAGATCTGTCCCTAACACCAAGTACAAAAGTAAGATCAAAATGGATTAAAGACCTCAACATCAGACCGGAATACATAAGGTACATTGAAGACAAGGTTGGCAAAACCCTCCAAGACAGTGAAGCTAAAGGTATCTTCAAAGATGACATGCCACAGGCCAAGCAAGTGAAAACAGATAGACAAATGGGACTATCTTAAACTAAGAAGCTTCTGCACCTCAAAAGAAACAGTGACCAAAACACAAAGACAGTCTACAGAATGGGAAAGGATATTCACCCAATACCCATCTGATAAGGGGTTTATATCAAGGATATACAAGGTACTGGTTGAACTCCGCAAGATGAAAACATCCAACCCCATCCAAAAATGGGGTGATGAAATTAACAGAAACTTTCTCAAAGAAGAAATCCAAATGTCCAAAAGGCAATGAGGAAATGCTCTACATCATTAATCATCAGGGAGATGCAGATCAAAACAACAATGAGATATCATTTCACACCATAGAGACTGGCCCACATCCAAAAGAACAAAAGCAACCGGTGGTGGCATAGATGTGGTGAGAAAAGGATCCTCCTTCACTGCTGGTGGGAATGCCCACTGGCTCAGTCCTTTTGGAAAACAGTATGGACGACTTTTAAAAAATTAGAAATTGAGCTCCCGTTTGACCCAGAAAAACCACTCCTGGGAATATATCCTGGAAAGTTAAAAAAGTACAGTCAAAATGACATCTGCACTTCTATTTTCATTGCTGCACTGTTCACAATAGCCAAAATTTGGAAAAAACCTGAGTGCCTGAGAATAGATGATTGGTTAAAGAAACTTTGGTACATCTACACAATGGAATACTATGCAGCTGTTAGAAAAGATGAAGTCATGAAATTTACATAAAAGTGGTTCTTCATGGAAAGTTTCATGCTAAGTGATATGAGCCAGAAAGAGAGGGACAGACATAGAAAGACTGAACTCATCTGGAGAATATAAAGTAACAGAATGGGAGAACACCCAAGAATAGTTGAGATAAGTACCAGGAGGTCTGCTCCATGGCTTGGAAACTGGCAGCACATGCTGGGGGAAAAGGCAGCTCAGATAGAGAAGGCAACGCCAAGTAAAGGATGTTTGGAGGATTCGCTCAGGATGTGAGATGCGTGCTGAAAGTGGATATAGACTGAACACAACGGCCACTCAATACCTCTATTGAAAACCACAACACCCTAAATGAAAGAGAGAGAAAAAGGGAATGCCCTGCCACAAAGGCGGGGCAGGGTGGGGGGCCTGGGGTAGGGGTGGGGTGGGAGGGCTACTGGTGGTGGAGAATGGGCACTGGTGGAGGGATGGTTACTCAATCATTGTGTGACTGAAACCCAAGCACAAAAGTTTGTAAATCTACAACTGTACCTCATGGTGTTTCACTAATAAAAAAAAAAAGAAAAGAAAAGTAAAAGGCAATTCATACAAATCGATAGCTACAAAAACTATATAGAAACAAATAAGTAGAAGATAAAATATTAAAAAACAGTGATTCTACTTACAATTATAGTTTAAAATTAAGTATCCAGAAATTAATTATAAAAGAACATTTGAAGACCAATACATAAAAAGACTACGCCATTCTTATGCTAAGATGTGGAAAGATATTACATAGTGATGGGTTGGAAACAATTTAAAATTTCCTTCCTATCCAAAGTATATTGATTCAATATAAGCCCTACTCAAATCACAATGAGATTCTTTAAGGAAATAGTGAAGGTATTATGAAATTCACATGAAACCTTAAAAATATCAGGGTACTCAAAGAATCCCTGAGGCAAAAGAAGAATGGAGGTTTCACAGACCCTACATCAAACTATATTACATAGTTGTAGAAGGAAAAACAGTATGATATTGGAGGGAAGAGGTAAATATATACTTCACAAAGAAAATATGTAAGTTGTCAATAGGCACACAAAAAGCTTCTCATTATCATTATCACTTATTAACAAAGAAATGATCACTTGATCACTTGACTTCCCGTTAATCGTCGATTTTCTCGAGTGAGTGCCAGTAACATCTCCATTTGTCCCTGTCGCGTGCTAGTGTAGCCCAATGGCGTCTGTTCACTGTAGGAACATGAAGAGCCTCAAACTGATCGTTCATGATCTTGATGAAGAAGTCTGACCATCTGGTAGGTGGGCGGCCATGCGGTCTTTTGACATCCCGTGGAATCCAGTCGGTAACAGGTCTAGTCCTGCGGTCATCTCTAAATCTCATTACGTGACCAGCCCATCTGATTTTTGACACCTTGGCAAATGAGACAGCGTCCCTGATTCTTGATCGTCGACAGAGGTCGGAACTCTGGATTCTTTCTCTCATTTGAGTGAAACGTGATATTCCAAGCATAGCTCTTTCAGTTCCTCTTTGGGAGACCCAAATAGCGTCCTCATCCTGTTTGCGTAGGGCCCAGGTCTCTGAGGCATATGTTAATGCAGGAAGAACAGTGGAATCAAAGAGATGTTCCCGGAGCCAGAGGTTCTTCGTCCTCTTAGCTATTTCTTCAACGCTCTTGAAGGCGTTCCAAGCTGCTCTCTTCCTCCTGCACAGCTCGGGTGCCAGGTCATTTGTCATGTTGACTTCTCGACCTAAGTACACATAGCTGTTGCATTGTTCCGTTGAGAGTGAATGGGGTGTCAGGAATGAGGCTGTTTCTCATAAACATTGTCTTCGTAAGATTCAGCTGGAGTCCTACCTTTCCACACTCACGGTCAAAGTCTGCCAGCATTTGTGCCGCTTGGCTGATGTTTGGTGTTATTAAAACAATGTCATCAGCAAAGTGGAGGTGGTGTAGTTGCCGACCATCTATCTTCACTCCCATTCCTTCCCATTCCAGTCGTCACATGATGTTCTCGAAGGTGGCACTGAAGAGTTTCGGTGAAATGGTATCACCCTGCTGAACCCCTCTCTTGACATCAATGATTACTTCTTTGTAGAATGGTGAGATCCTAGTAGCAAATCCGTAATACAGCTCATGGAGGATCTTGATGTATTGGGCTTGAATGCCCTGATTGGCTAGGGCTTCAATGACCGCTTCCGTCTCAACAGAATCAAAGGCCTTCTTTAAATCAATGAACGTTAGACAGAGTGGCATCTTGAACTCCCGAGAAACCTCAATGAGCTTGGTTATAGTGTGGATATGGTCGATGGTGCTGAATCCTTTGCAGAACCCGGCTTGCTCGCATGGTTGTCCTTCATCTAGTGTTCTGCCAATGTTATTTAGGATGACTCGAGTGAACAACTTGTAGATGACAGACAATAGGCAGATGGGGCGATAGTTGCCAATGTCATGCATGCCATAACAAAGAAATGCAAATCAAAAAAACAAAGAGATGTCATCTGACACCTATGTAACTGAACAGGAATAAATATTGGCAGGGGTGTGGAGAAAAAGTATTCCTTATACACTCTTCAAGGAAACGCTAATTGGTCCAGTTTATACATAATTTAGTATGTTTGATAAATAAACCTATAAATGATCCAGAAATTCCACTGAAAAGATATTTGCATACCAAAGTTAATTACAGCAGTATTTACTATATTCAAGATATGGAAATAACCAAATACCCAAACAGTAGATGAATATAAAAAAATAAAAAAAATAAACTCAGGAGACTATCACATATATCTTTTCTAAGTATTTTATGGCTTGGGGTCTTATATTCATGTCATTCATCATTAGTAGTCAATGTTTGTGAAGCATATTATATAGTGAACTAGATTTAGATTTTGCATGTAGCTGTCCAGAGTTTCACATGCTCTTTGTTGAAAGAACTTTACTTTCTTCATTGTAACACCTTGACCTCTTCATTAAAAAGTGTTATGTCTGTGAGTTTTACTGTTCTGCGCTCATTCTACTTTTATTCCAAGATTAAACTTTTTATTGCTATTACTTTGTAATATAGTTTGAAGCCAGAGAGTAAAATGCATCCATCTGTTATTCTTTTCCTCATGATTTCAGTTTTCTGTCATTGTTTCTATTTCCATACAAATTAATAATTTATTTAGTTCAAAAATGTTACTTGAATTTTAGTGAGTATCACATTGCATGTTTTGGGTAATGTGGAAACATAGATAATATTAATTCCCCCAATCCATGAACATGAGATAAATTTCCATGTTTTGACATCTTCTATTTCTTTTAAGCATGATTATAGTTTTCTACATATAGGTCTTTCATCTCCTTTGTTATATGTACTCTCAGGTGTTTTACCATTTTCAATGAACTGCAAGTGGAACTGTCTCCTTAATTTCTCTTTCTTTTAACTCATTTCTGTGTATTCAATATTACGTGACATGGGCTCTCCTGCCATGTACTTTCATTCAGTGTAAGCCGCTTCTCTACCTTGACCTGCTGCTGCCACCAAAAGACATATGAAAAAGGGAACAGGGCCACCAAGCTGGTTGGTGATCAGTTTCCATGTATACCAATCTCGGTCCTGCCATTCATTCCATTCTTTCTGCACACCTATCCCAATCTCACTGAGCGCCCCATTCAGTTTCACATTGCCCTTCATTCTTATCCCCTCCTTTTCCTCATGTTCAGTTTCCCCACACTCATTCTTGTAGCCTTAGTCCAGAACTCAACATCCCCCCCAAGGGTTGAGGGTAGCAACAACAAATAGGTCAGATAGCACAACCAATATATATAAAGCCCTTCCCTTCCTTCCAGGAAAGCTCTTCTAGGACAAAGACCTCATCCTGCTAAGAGATCCTCTCAAGAGCAGAATTTCATCTAAGGATATACTTCTCCTTTCCTTAGTCTATAAACAATCATCTTAGATTTACTTCTTAATAATCTTTCTAGTCATTTTGTATGGACACAGTAAGAGCTGGCTCTCTTGGGGACATCTCAGTATAGATCCCAGACTACACTCCTCAGGCCAGATCAGTCCTTCCTAAAACCTGCAGGGTTCAAGTCCAGTCACTTCTCTTAGGGTCACGACAGAATTTGTCCATGACCATGCTCTTAACCTTATAAGTTTTATGGCAGTTGGCCTGTCCCATTTTGATGCCAGGGTGGCTTACAGCTTGCCCTGGGTTCATCCAGTCTCTTCATTGGGATCCTGCTTTTGAGGTGCTAGGAACTAAGGACAACTGAGACTTAAGTTGAGTAAATATGACAGATACCAAAAGTAAATATAATTCAAAGTCAATCAACGACCAAGTTACAAAAGCATAGCATTAACTGTCTTACTGTGTCTATACAAAAGGGACATTGATCTAAAATAAATTATGCAAAGGACATAAGGGAAAGAGAAAAGCAATATTTCAATTACAAATACAAAACTCAGAGTCCTTAGAAGGATCTGACCTTACAAATCACAGGTTCTGATTAGGAGATATAGGTGATTAACAGACAGCAGAAGCAGAGCATAGAGGAGAAGTTAAAGATAAACACAGAGGAATGGGAGTGCCTCCGGAGCACTGTGATGGGTGTAACCCAATAAACCTAAGCTCCCTGCAGCAAGGGAAAAAAGATAAACCAATTTTATCCAACAATTTCATGACAGAATTACATTAAATTTTTATACTAATTTTAGGCATTACTATATTTATTTAATAAACAAAAGTTTTCCTAGACTCCAGATTTTTATTTATATTGTCACATTATCAACAAATGATTATAGTTTTGCTTCTTCTTTATCTATTTATATTCCTTATGTATACTTTCCTTGGCTGATTGCTCTGACTATGGCTTCCAGTTTTATGTTAAATAACAGTGACCAGAGTGGACAAATTTGTCTTGATTCTAAACCTAGGGCCAAACCTTTCAATTTATTCCACTGATTGTTATTTAGCTATAAATTTTTCATATGTGACTTTTATTATGTTGAGGCATGTTCCTTTTGTTTCAAATTTATGAGGATATTTGATTACAAATTAATGTTAGTCTTATCAATCTTTCCCAGAATCTACTGATATGGTCATGTAATTCTTCCATTTGTTGATGTAGCATATTAAATCAGTTATTTGCATATATTCCAATCATGTATCCTGGAGTGAATAGCACTTGTTAGGCAGTATGATTATTTCGATGTATTGCTAGATTCAACTCACCAAGATTTTATTGTATCTCTGATCATTAGTTGTATTAGTTTATAATTTTTGTGTGTACTTTCCTTGTCTTATTTGCATCAAGGTAATGGTGGCCACATAAATTATATTAGGTATAATTTCTTTTTACACAGTTTTTTGGGAAGAGTTTGAGTAGAGTATGTATTTTATCTTCTTTAAAAGTTTGGTAGAATTTATAAGTAAAACCACCTGAACTGGACCTTTCTTTTTTTTTTTTCCTTAAATTTTAGGGCATTTGCCTTGCACGCAGCCAACATGGCCTACCCGAGTTCGATTCCTCCGCCCCTCTCGGAGAGCCCGGCAAGCTACCTAGAGGATCTCGCCCGCACGGCAGGGCCTGGCAAGCTCCCCGTGACGTATTCGATATGCCAGACACAGTAACAACAAAGTCTCCAGTGGAGATGTTACTGGGCCCGCTCCAGCAAATCGACGATCAACGGGAGGGCCTTTACCTTTACCTTTACCTTAGTGAAACACTATGAGGTACAGTTGTAGACTTATAAACTTTTGAGCATGGGTTTCAGTTATATTCTATGATCGAATACCCATCCCTCCACCAGTGCCCATTCTCTACCACCACCAGTCCCAGTATTTCTCCCACCCCCTATCTCCCATCCCACCCTAACTCTGTGGCACGGCATTCCCTTTTGTTATCTCTCTCCTTTTGAGTGCTGTGGTTTGCAAAAGAGACATTGAGTGGCAATCTTGTTCAGTCTATAGTCTACTCTCATCATGCATTTCCCATCCTGAGAGGAACCTCCCAACACCCTTTATTTGGTGCTCCCTTCTCTATCTGAGCTGCCTTTTCCCCTAGTGTGTGAGGCTGGCCTCAAAGCCATGGAGTTGTCCTTCTGGTACTTATCTCGGCTATTCTTGGGTGTTAGTCTCCTATTTTGTTACTTCATGTTCCCCAGATGAATGCAGTCTTTCTATGTCTGTCCCTCTCTTTCTGTCTCATTTTGCTTAACATGATATTTTCCATGTAGTACCACTTGTATGTAAATTTTATGACTTCATCTTTTCTAACCTCTACATATTACTCCCAGTTTAGCCAGGATAGAGTATTCTTGGGAAAGCATTCATTTCAGTGAGTTTTTTTTTTTACTGTATCCCACCATTGCTTTCGGGCTTGCAGGGTTTCCTCTGATAGGTCTGCTGTGAATCTAAGTGGTGCTCTTTTGTTTGTGATTTCCTTCTTTGACCTTGCTGCTTGCAGTATTGTGTCTCTATCGGTGGCATCCATCATTCTAACTATGGTATGTCTTGGAGTGTTTTTGTTAGGGTCTCTTTTAGCTGGCACCCTTCCTCCTTAAATCTGAATGGCTGCATTGTCAAGTTCTGGGAATTTTTCAGCAATGATTTGTTTGACCATGGCTTTTTCATTGGGATTGTTTCCCTGAGCTTCTGGGACTCCTATGATTCTAATGTTGTTCCTCTTGAAATCATCTCCTAGGACTCTGATTCGCTCTTGAGCTATTTTGAGGTCTCTTGCCATTGTTTGTTGTTGCCTGTAGGCTTGATGCAGCTGATCTTCCAGCTCACTGATTCTTTCTTCAGCAGTGGTCATTCTACTTTTGAGGGCACAGACTGAGTTTTTTATTTCATCTACAGAATCTTTGATTCGTGACATTTCTGTATGTAGCTCTCCAATTGCTGCTCTCATTTCTTCCTGTATTTTCTCGATTGTGCGATCCATTATTTCTTTCATGTCCTCTTTCACTTTACTGGATATCTGTCTGACTGTTTCATTGAGTTCATTGAACATCTTCATGACTTCATATCTGAATTCTTTGTCTGAGAGGTCCCTTAGGTGAATAGCACCTACTGAGGCTTCTGAATTCTTTACATTGTCCTCTCCATGTGGTGGGGATTTGCGTTGTTTCTTCATGTTGGTATGTAGGTATAGGAACTGTGATGTCACACTAGATGTCTTGGTATACTAAAATACCTGCGGCCAAGTCCTGGAATCGAATGCTGGTGGGCGGACTGACCTTGGTGGGGAGAAGACCCTGGTGGAGCAGCGTTGGGGGCGGGCAAGGAAGAAGAGGCTCAGGTCCACTTTTGTTCCAGGGTCCAAGAGAACACCTGGGCCTTTGCAGGGTGAAAGCCAAATCCTGGAATCGAATGCTGGAGGGCGGACTGACCTGGGTGGGGAGAAGACCGGCGGAGCAGCATTGGGGGTGGGCGAGGAGGAAGGGGCTCAGGTCCGCTTTTGTCCCAGGGTCCAAGAAGACACCTGGGCTTTTGCAGGGTGAAAGCCAAATGAACTGGACCTTTCTAAGGGAGATTTTTCATTACTGTTTCAACTCTGTAGTTGTTCATAAACATGTAATTCTTGATGATTGTTATATGATTATAATGATTTGTTCATTTTTCCAGGTTTAAATTTGTTTGCTCTGCCTAAGCTCAGTAACTGAGATTTCAGAATCTTCCTCTAGGCCAAATCCTGGGTAAATGCTCTTAGCACATCATTGGGAGATCCTTGCCTTGGTTTCTGATGGATGGGGTCAGGGCTCTTCATCTTCTAAGCAGTGCCAGTTCTCCCTCTGTGGGGTCCAAGCAACAGGGTAGGTTTATGGGATCCAAGGCTCTTGTGGAGACTTAGCCCTAATGACCCCAGGAAACCCCTTCCAAGCTATGTTTGCCAAAAATGTTTTATGTTCAGTGACCAGTCAAGTCATTCAGCTTCAACAGATTGAAAGGATTCTTCTCTTCTCAAGGTCTCTCTCTGCTCCAATAGAATGAGGGACCTCCAATTTCCTGACTTGAACCCTCTTTGGTTTTTAATTCATGCTACAACTTCAGTATTCTTTGTCTCATCAGTAGTAAGACCATCAACCTCCCCTCTGCTTTTTCCAGCACCATGGGGTTTTAACCTCCCACCTTCAAAAATTCAAATGTGGACATGAATGACAGAACAGTGGGTAGGGCACTTGCCTTGCACATGGCCAATCCGGTTGAATCCCCAGTACCCACCATGGTCCCCTGAGTCCATCAAGAGTGGTCCCTGAATGCAGAGACAGGAGTAATCCCTGAGCACCACCAGGTGTGACCAAAATACAAACAAATAAACAAAAAGCCCCAAACCCTAGAAACAAAATGCAACTGCTTGGATTGAGTAGGTACACCCTTGGTGGAAAATTGATGTAAATTGTGTGAGATAGATAGCTAGTTGTTTCTTTTCTTTTCTTTTTTAAATTTATTTTCATAAAGTTGTTCACAATAATGAATTATGTTCAGTATTTTGACACCAATCCCACCACCAAAACACCTTCCCACCATCATTATTTTGAATTTTCCCACCACCACCCAAGCCTGCTGAAAAGGCAGATGCTAGATCATTTATTTTGTATTGCTTGTTATGAATAGCACACGATGTCACACAGCCATGTGCAGCAGTGTGCTCCTGGAATTCTAAAATTTTGGATAATTAGGATCTGGAGAAATCTCTGCATTGAGCTGCTCAGTTCTGAGTTTCTTTTGTGTCTCTGAATCATGGCTGTTAAGGAGCTTAAATAGCAGCCAGAGGCAGTTTATGGGTGTGACCTCCAGGGTCCCAAGGGGGAAGAGGGTGAGAAGGACCAGCCCATCCCTTATCCCTTGAGGCCTGAAGTTTGAGGTCACTGAACCCATGTACCTGTGCTTCACAGTGGGTTCTGGAAGTTGGTGGCTGCTGAGATTCTTAGGGGGCAGGTGGAGGGATGATGTCTGCTCCTGTCTGAGGCACCAAGGTGAAATAGGCCTGGCTTAAAGTCTGGAGGCATCTCTGCAGGGAACTGCTTAGTTCTGAGATTCTTTGGTTTTTCTCTGATCATGATCCTTAAGGTTGCTCCTTCTCTTAATGGTATCTTTCCCTATAAGATCTATTCCTCTGTGCTTGTGAACCTGTCCAAGGGGGAGCAGGCGGAGGGACAACACCCTTTTCCCCCCTGGGGTGACCAGCGACAGTAATCTACTGCGGGGTCCTGCCACATTTCTGTCAAAAGCCGCTGGGTTTCGAGATTCATTTCTGAGTCTCTGGGATCAAGGCCATTGAGCAGCTTGATAAGGAGCCAGAGAGGCCGTTCGTGGGTGATGACTTGGGGTCTCGTTGGGGTGGGGAAGACAGACCCGGCGCACCCCTCATCCCAAGAGGCCCAACAAGTTTCATCACTGTGGGCCCAAGCCTGACTGTCCAATGGCCTCTGGAGGATGACGGCCACCAAGCCACCAAGGGGGAGCAGGCGGAGTGACAACACACTTTCCCACTGGGGTGGCCCGGCGACAGTAACGTACTGTGGGGTCTGGACGCATTTCTACCAAAAACCACTGGGTTTCGAGATTTGTTTCTGTGTCTCTGGGATCATGGCCGATAAACAGCTTGATCAGGAGCCAGAGAGGCCGTTTGTGGGTGATGACTTGGGGTCTCATTGGGTGGGGAGGACAGGACCAGCTCCACCCCCATCCCGTGAGGCCCTGCGTGTCTCATCACTGGGGGCCCAAACCTGACTGTCCAGTGGCCTCTGAAGGATGGTGGTCACTGGGCCGCCAGGGGAACAGGCCAAGGCACAAAACCTATTCCCACCTGGGTTGGCCCAGCACCAGTGACCTACTGCAGAGACCAGACGCATTTCTGCCAAAAGCCGTTGGGTTTCAAGATTTGTTTCTGTGTCTCTGGGATCATGGCCGTTAAGCAGTTCAATCAGAAACCAGAGAGGCCATGCCTCCAAGTATATAGCTGAGCTGGAGGTGGTTTGTGGATGTGTTTCCCACATACCTAACTTTTGGCCGTTTACTTTCTTGGTAAACTGTGCCCCAAGTTTCTGGGGGCTGGCCAAAGGCACAGCAGCAATTTTGGGGTATCTGGAAGTCTGAAGGAGCCATCAGGCTGCTGGTGCACTCACCTCACAGGTACAGATAGACCTGCTGGTGGCACCATACCCCAGAACCTGTCCATATTTGGATTTTATTTTTCTTCTGGGTCAGTTTTGGGAAATTATATTCTGCTGAAATATTTTCCTTTTTATCCTACAATCAAAGTGATTTTTTAGAATTGAATAAAACATATTTGGGAATCTTTGTTTTTAATTATTAATTTTTATTGGAGTATCAGTTTGAAGTTGTTTTATAGTTTCTTAGGATTCTTATAATTTTTCTCTTATGTTCCTTTATAATTATATACTTTTGTTCTTTCATTTAGTACAGTTCTTTTATTTAACTACAGAATAGAACATTAAAAATTTTTTTCTTTAATTTTTATTAGTGAGACATCATGAGGTATAGTTGTAGACTTAGAAATTTTTGTGTTTGGGTTTCAATTATACAATGATCTAATACCCATCCCTCCACCAGTGCCCATTTCCTACCACCACGGATCCCAGTATCCCTCCCACCCTCCATCCCCCCATCCCACCCTGCCTCTGTGGCAGGGCATTCCCTTTTGTTCTCTCTCTCTTGTTGGGTGTTGTGGTTTGAAAAAGAGGCAATGGGTGACAATCATGTTTGGTCTATAGTCTACTTTCAGCATGCTTCTCCCATCCTGGGAGGATCCTCCCAACACCCTTTATTTGGTGCTCCCTTCTCTATCTGAGCTTCCTTTTCCCCTAGCATGTGTGGTTGGACTCCAAGCCATGGAGTAAAATTCCTGGTACTAATCTCAATCACTCCTGGGTGTTAGTCTCCCATTTTGTTACTTTATGTTCCCCAGCTGAATGCAATCTTTCTATGTCTATCCCTTTCTTTCTGAGTCATTTCGCTTAACATGATGCTTTCCATGTAGTACCACTTGTATGTAAATTTCATAACTTCATCTTTTCTAACAGCTACATAGTACTCCATTGTGTAAATGTACCAAAGTTTCTTTAACCAGTCATCTAGAACATTAAAACTTTTAACATTATTATTGAATTCTAGAAACTACTAAAATTGATTGATTTTTCCACTTAAAATATATTTAATTTCTTTGCATAACAGCACTATAAGCAAAGTCAAAAGTTTGGCACAGTGGGAAATTTTTCAACTTACATATATCAAGGGTAAATATCCTTATAAACATATGAGCTATTTTAAAGAGTTTTTATAGGGTCATTAAGGTAAGTCAGTGGTCAGGGGTCTATTCTTTGGACTGCATGACACCAGAAAAATCAATGATTATAGCCCTGGAGACTTGCGTATGTCAGTGGTAAAGCCAAGGTATCCTCCAAGTACTGCTGGGGTAACCTGGTGGTCGCAGCACTATAGATCCTAAAGAGTTCCTCATCTGTAGGCAAGTGTAAAGGGAGTACTATCTGGGCCCCCTGAGCACTATTTTGGTGCCCAGTGGCGAAAAAAAATGTTTTATAAGTATAGAGGAAAAAAGACCACACAGTAATATAAAAATTACCAATAAGTTTGATTATAGGTTCAGAAACAGCAATACAGCAATACAGCAATAGCTCTCGAACATATAAGCATATGTATCCTCATTTATAAGAGAAATGAACACAAAATATCACTAAACTACAATACTGCAGGTAAGTAATGGGGAGTTTGAGTCCATGCTCTTTGTGGGGTAGGCTGGGAGAAAAGAAGTCTCATATATGGCAGATAGAAATAATATTTCATGCAAGATCTAAGGAGGAAAATTTGAGATTCTCTGTTAAATAGGAAAATGCTTTTACACAGACATTCCACCTGCAGACACATAAGCTGCATTTCTGGACTGACTGATAGCCAAATTCGACCTTTAACACCAACTCTGCTTCCAGCAAGTTCCACAAAATCTGATGGGCAGATTTCACTCACTGGAGGACAGAAGCTGCAATATACTCACTTCAAAAAAAAATCCCATTGCTTATGTTGGCCAGAGTATCTCTCACAGTTTTTTCTCTCTCTTGGGGTACCCACGTCTGTACACACTCCATCATCTGATCTCCCAGTACAACACCTCCAAGTCTTTAAAGAGTGAAAAACCACAAATGAGTTGGAGACTTTCACCACAATTGCTTTGAGTTAGATTTAAATCTCTCTCTTCATTTAAATTCAAATATTTCTACTAAATTTGTTGCCCAGGGGGTAATTAGCCCACTTTTTCTAAATTTTGTTTGACAATCTTTCTCAATTTCAAATTTTTGCTACATTTCTAGAGAAACCTTTAGTCAAAAGTATGCCCTCTCCTTATACTTACTAACCTGCTTGTGCTGTTTTCTCTGCTTTTCATCACTGTGTTTCCTGAATGGCAATATAAAAAGGGACACGCACTTCCCTTACAAAAAATGGTCATGACCCTGATATAAGATTTTTCCCCCTTTAATCTCCTTTCCCACCTCAACCCCAACACCCAACTGCCCCTCCACCTCCCCACACCCAACCACAAATGAGTACAACTCTTTCTCTGATTTTGGCAAAGGAGATAAGTGGATGTTGTGTCTGGATATTAGGGGAAAAGCAGCATTCAAAGGGTTACTCTTTCCCCCCCACAAAGTACAGTGTTTTGCTGACCCAGTGTGAGATGGGTTGGACCAAATTCAATTTAGCTGCAGTCAACAGGAAAGTAGGAAGGAAAATGGGATTTAACAAACAAACCATTAAAAAAGGGAGTCCACAGCAGGAAATAATTATTTGGGTAATTGTTCACTTTGTGAAGGGGCTGGCCTGTGTGAGTATCTACATGGACGCAATGCTAGGTCCAGGAGGTTCTCTGCAGCACCCTGTCTGGTCTAATTAGTTACAAAAGTGGTTCTCTGGGCTGAAGAAATTTGCAATTGTGTTGTATTTCAGGGGAACAAACACATATGTCATTGAAGTGGAGTCTGGCTCCAGCTTATTCTGGTGAAACCTCGAGTGGTTGGCCAGAATGGAATCAATACGAAAGGAAGCTCTGAATGCCAACAGAAGTGGTTCACACAAATAATTCGCTGACCATTCCATCTGCCTTGGATTAAGCATGTTAAATGGTTCAGTTCAAGTTAACATTTCTAACATATAGATATACATAAATAAACAAAACCACATATTTTTATCAAATATTTGCATTTGAAAACCTCTACTAATACACACGGATCTTAGACTGAGCTCTTTCATCTAACGAGTTGCTTTTTACCCTTCAAACATTTACACTAAAAACACATAGTCTGAAAGAGACCTCAGATTGTCCTGTTCGAAAAGAGTCAAGCCCCTCTGGAAAGGAAAGTGAAAATAATATTTTCAGAATAAAAATCATTCTATCTGTGCATGAAGTTTTATAGGTTCACTTCAGGGAAGTCAGCCAAAGGTTCAACTGACATGAGAACAAAGGTTCTTGCAGAACCCAGACTTAGCCAACGATGTGATTCACAGTCTCATCTTTATGCTCTGGCCAAACCAATATTCTGTCAATAGGATAAAAACACCAATTTTCATGTGAAATCCATTGAAACTATATAAAAATCACAGAAAAAAAAAGAAATGTAGGAAATCTTTCACAGATCAATAGCAGATGAAAGTGTCAACGTGTATAGAATACATACTAAGCTAAGTACTTCTCACACAATGGCTACAACCATGCTGTGAGATAAGAATTTTGTTATTATTCCTAGTTAACAGATGTGGGAACTGAAACAGAAGGGGCAAGTAACTTGTTCAAACACAGCAGAGCCAGGAAGCATAGGAACCTGGTGATCACTGCCATCTAGCTCTAGCTCATGCTCTACCTTGCTCTTGCATAGACACAGAAAAGCACTAACAGGGCCCAAAGAGGAATTATCCACAGGGAGTCTGAGACTCAGAGAGGGTTTACCTGCTTATCTAGAGGCCTTCACTTTCCCTTCTCACTCTAGCTACACTCTTGGAAATTCAAATCAGCCTCTGTGCCTTGATTGTTTTGCACTGCCAGACTCGGTTCCCAGCCTGCACAGACAGACTTGGTCCCCTGTCCCTCACCGATGGGGAGGAGAATGCAATGAGCAAGTTAAATATTCCATCGGGGACAGGAAGTTGGCAGCTTCTCCAAGAACCAAGTCCAGGGCAGAGCTTGGTTACCTTGAGCCTCTACCGCAGGTCAAGGTCAAGCTTAGAGCATAGAGCTCCTTGCGTGCACTTCTAAGCTCTAAGGGTCCTGGTCTGGTGCTCGGATCACAAAGCAGAGGACCAGAGGGAGCAGGGAAGAAAAGACGAAGGATGTGTGAGCCCCGACGTGAGCTCCTGTGCTTGCTTTAGGGAGCTCGCCTCAGCTGAACCTCACAGAAAACCCTGATGATGAGAGATGATGAGCCGACAGCTGCTCCGAGTCGCTCGGGTACGAAGAGGCAGAGCCAGATCTGAGCTCGGCTGAGACTCCACAGCCCTTCCTGGTGGTCTCCTAAAGCTTGGGGCCCCGCCGCCAGTCTCAAAGGCCACTTTGTAGGATGATATTAGAGGTGTCCCTAGGTAAAACACTTTCGAGTCACTGCATAAAATTGCTAACAATCGTTCTACACATTGGGGTGGATGGACACCCTCCCTCCAATGAGGTGGCCCTGACGCTGCGGGACAGGGTCCAACGCGCCCTCCCCCTGTGGATCTCCTTTACTGGAAATGACCCCCACAGAGCAGAGAGGTCCCCTCTGCAGAGGGCCAGCGTGAGCTCACAGGACTCCTCCGCAGGCTGAGCAAGACAGTGGAGCGTTTCCAGCACTCAAAGTAACGGGAAATGTTGCGCCGCCTCTAATATTTCCATTTACCTACTTTGTCTGTCTGAATAAGTGTCATTAATTCAAACCACGGCAAATGGGGCTTGATGATGTGTGAGAGCGGAAGCCCTCGCAGCACATCCTTGCTGACGCTATCTCTTGCTGGGAGCGATCAATTGAGCTCCAGCAAATGCGCTGTGAATATTGCAGTTACGCTGACCGCTAATGTGCCCGTGTCTGCGTGTGTGCTGCGCGTGCGTGGCAGGGTGGGGGGTCGGGGGGTGGGGGTGATTGACCAGGCCGCTCTTTTCCCAGACACATTTCCCACCCCGAAGCTCCCCTCCTTCCTAAAGCTTCCCCCACCACCTTTCACGAGAAAGCCAGAAACACTTCAAAGGAAGAAAAGACAGATGAGCCTGATTTTCTCTCTAGGAAACACCCAGCAAAGAAACTGTTTGGTTTGCTTCTTGCGGCTAATGCTTTTCCTATTGACAGCAGCCTCTCAGCAACAGCAGCCAGCCTTGATTCTACTGCAGTGTCTGCATCCAGGAGGAAAACCCATCCTCTTCCAAAATCAAGAGAAAAGTCTGAAAGCTTAGCAACCCACATCTTTAATATTTTAGTTGATAATATGCCATGGACTCAGCCTATTTTCCATTTCCTCTCTGTCCTTTTCCTAATTGAACCTTTCTCGAACCTATCAAAACCTAAATACAGTTAAATTAGGTGAACTTTTAACCTAAATGATATACT
The DNA here is from genome assembly GCF_029834395.1 of Sorex fumeus. NCBI lineage: Eukaryota > Metazoa > Chordata > Mammalia > Eulipotyphla > Soricidae > Sorex > Sorex fumeus. Next base: position 75,515,815 of record NW_026606094.1, on the reverse strand, counting down.
AGGAAAATGTAGGTTCCAAGTCAGTCCCGTCTTCTTCCAACAGATCCCATTCCTATATGGGGTCGGAACTTATTTCAGTGAAACCCCTTGTTCCTACTCTCCTCCAAAACACACAAATACGCACACATGTAGGTCAGACACATGCCACCTCTGTAGAGCCATACATGCTTATATGTACATATGCACACACAATGCACGTGCACATATACAAATACATACATGCACACAAATAAATTTATACTACCACTACATATACATGTATGCAAAGAGCAAATACACATGTGTATGTCTATATGTGTACATATACACAAATCCATTGTCTGCATGAGAAATCATTTTGCAATTGTGCCCAACACTCAACACATTGTTTCAAATAGTCTTCATTGGGTTATAGTATAATTTATGGGAAAAGTAATGTTACTGCGTGTCATGACCAGTGTCATAAAAATAGAGGCCTACCTTGAAGATAGTGTAGGTTCAGAACACTACCAGAAATAAAAGTGAAAATGACAATAAGTCACAAAAAAGTCTTGGTTTCCCAAGCCATATAACAGTCATATTTACACTATGCTGTAGTTTGGTAAGTGTGCATTAACATTTTGGCCAATAAATTAAGCAATGTACACTTTATATATGACACAGAAACAAGTAAGTATATGATAGGGGAAAAAATGGTATCAAGAGCTCTTCTCATGATTGCTGTAAACTATCAATTCATTAAACAAACAAGAAAAACAGAACAAAATCCTACCATGTTGTGAAATGCAATAAAACAAAAGTCCAGCAAAATGAGGTCTATCTGTGATCAACGGGGCAGAGGATCTTAAGTTCAAGAAGAGACTGCATTAGACATTGTGTTTTCCAAGTGGGCCCCGCACCCCACTGATGGGGCGCTAGAACAATCCAGGGGGCAGAAAATAGCCTGAAATGCGGGGCGGGGGGTGGGGGGAGGGCGTACTCTCTGTTTGCTTAAAGAAGGTAGATTTCCAGGAAGAATGCTGAGAGACTTTTTTCTTTTTGTAATGAAAAGGGATGGTAAACAAAATTGAACTAAAGAAGTGGATTCTCATCACATGGTTTGTGAATGTTCTCTGTAGACCACTTTGTGAATGTTCTCTGTAGCATCACTGGGAGCCTCAAAGAGCTTGCCTTCTCTCAGCAATAAAGGGAAACAAGTGGCTGCTTCACCTACCTCAGAGTGTGCCCTGAAAACCATTTACTGAAGAGACATTTCTTCAGAAGTAATTTGTGCTCTGGTATAATATCCAGAGTGCATTGAAGTTGGGCCATTCCATTTTGATGGAACAGGAGGACAGAGCCCTATATAACATCCAGTACTCAAATCCTCTGACCTCTGAGAGCCTCTGCCAGTGCCTACACAATTCACAGAGCTCAGACATATGAGGCAATTTGAAAACAAGTCTTTGTACACTGTAAAGGCTAGATAAACATGAGCTTATTCTCCCCAGAGTTGCTCTATCAGCCATAGGGCTTATCACCTTTTGTTGTCTATGGTCACTACTAGAATAATAATCATTGCAAATGACCTCTAGCAACTTACTGTTCACAAAGGGCTCCCTGTTCTCTCTAACTCTCACTACTATGTTAGGAAAGTCCCAGTGATGGCCCCCAAGATTCTTATCACTGGGCATTCAGTACAACACTAATATAAGCATGCTGGTGAAAAGATTTTGCAGGGGGAATTCAGGTTACTAATCAGTCATTTCAAATGGGAAGATTTAAAAAAGATGAAAAGCAACAGGGACAGGGGTCAAGTGTACTCAGGAACATGGATGGTGTTAAGGAATGATAGAGCTAAATATCCAAATCACAGGGACAACAACACTGACGTCACCAGACCCAGACTTAATATAATAATCAAATTTAAAAGGTGCCCTTCAAGATGGCAGGCCAAGGCTGGGTGGGAGAGAAAACCTGGTACAGGAAAGTTGACTCTGGTGCTGGGATTGGTTTGGGAACATGTATGCCATAGAAATAACTTTGAATACTTTGTAGCTCACAGTGCTTTGATAAAATAACATTTGGAGGGAAGAAAAGGGCAGAAAGTCTCAAGTAGTAGTTGACCCAAATAATACGGGTAGTTTCTAGAAACTGGTAGTGGCCATGACTGACAGGATTGTGGATTGTAGGATCTCAATCCTACAATCATGAAGCTGAATTCTTTTTTAAAAAATCTTTTAACTGAATTATTGGGAAATAGAACTTTACAAAGCTGTTATGATTGAATTTCAGTCATACCGTATTCCAACACCCATCTCTTCACCAGTGTACATTTTCCAGCACCAGTGTCCCCTCCCATCAACCCCCCCCCCCCCACCTCCTGCCTGCCTCTATGGCAAGCACTTTTCTTTCTTACCCCCTCCTCCTCCTCCTTCTCCTCCTCCTCCTCCTCCTCGTCCTCCTCCTCCTCCTCCTCCTCCTCCTCCTCCTCCTCCTCCTCCTCCTCCTTCTTCTTCTTCTTCTTCTTCTTCTTCTTCTTCTTCTTCTTCTTCTTCTCTCTCTGTCTCTCTCCTTTTAGGGTTTGCAATACAGATACTGAGAGGTTATCATGTTTGTTCCTTTACCTATTTTCAGCGCACAGTACTTATCTAGAGTGACCATTTTCAACTACCTTTATTATTCCAGCACCTGAGACTGGCTTCCAACTGTGGATCAATCATCCTGGCCCTTGTTTCTACTGTTCTTGGGTATTATTATCATATTATGTTTTATATATAATATATATAATATAATATATATAAAACATAATATGATGTATATATATATATTAAATATATAAAAGATATATATATATCTTTAAATATATAGGGGAGCTTTTAAAAACCCTTCTTTTAATTTGCACCTTAATTCAATTGCATCAAAACTTTAGGAAGGGAGTCAATGTAATCTAAACTTTCCCAGGGTATTCTAATGAAAGCCATGTTTGGGCACCACCAGTCTACTGACTAGCTAGACCTGAAGAGAGAAGAAACTTAAACTAGGAAATTTTTTGTTTATTGATAGAAGTTGTAGAAAATGTTCAGAGATTAAAAATTATGTTTAGTTAATGCTAAGTTATGCTGATCGAGCTGATGTTCATTAAGGTTCTCAGCAAAGATGTAAGGACACTCAATCTTGGAAACTTTCATATACCCCCTAAATTCAGAATTTTACAGATTTGATACACAAAATGTTTATGGATAATCTTATTTGGAGAGTTATTCTTGGTTTTATGTAGAGGAATATGGAAACATTGCAAAGTTTTCTAATGTAAGAATCAAGTGCATTTTCAATGGATAAAAGCCCTCCCCCCACTTTCGCAGAGAATAACCTCCAGAAGTATATGGAATATTTTTCTTAGAAATGAGGAGAGCATAAAGTGGAAACACAATCATAGACCTTACCTTCAGTCCAAACTGCGGGTATCAACAAGGCTATGTAATCCTTGTAGAGGAATTCTCTCAGCGGAATAACAAGGTTTGTGTCACAATAGAGCTGCTGGCTTTACAATGTGGATTAAAGATCAATCTGCCTATATTAATATAATTTCCAGACTTCAAAATATTCTGTACATTCTCAATAATTGGTCAAAAAACACAGGTAAAAGTAGAAGAGGTCTTAGACTTTGTTGAGTGGGTTTGAGGGATGTGTTCACTGGCTAATATCAACCCTTAGATATCAGGTAACTTCAGAGTACCCGTTTCCAGAATCTTTCCCACATGAGTTGCATTCTTTGACCTTCTCCCTACTCCTGAATTGGCAGTTTTATCTCATATTCTCCATTGTCTGAAGGACTTTTTCCCCCAAATTCCAACATTTGAGAATCATTACCTCTGTGTGGATTTTTCTCACAGTGGCTCAAGCTAAGTATTCTAACAGGAGATTTTCCCACAAGTAAATGTACAAGGCTTCTCTCTTGTGTGGGTTCACTTGTGGTCAGTTTACACCTGAAACTTCTCTGCAGTTAGTCCTGTGGATCTTTCAATCCCAGCAATCTGCAAACGTAAGTTATTTCATGGAAGTGTCCTACTACTTTATAAGTATGAATCTGTTTTCATTTGACTGGCTCATAGCCTCAACAAATAACTTTAGCATTGTGAGCATAGGTTGGAATAGCAAAATGTTGTTTGAACACACAAAGATTACCTTGTCAAAGGTCAAAGAAACTGAGGATAAATTTTCTCAACTTTTCTAGCTGTAAACCCTACTTTGCAGGCCCCTGACATATTCCCAATTAATAGTCAGTTAAATTAAAGGGAAAAAATGCAAACGGAGGAGACAATGTCTGAGGAGGAGCTTGAATATAAAACTTTGGTACCTAAAAAGGCTTTACAGTTAATGCAGCTCTTCTTTGATTCAAAAAGCTACCTCTAAAATCCATTTTCTCTGCATTAACTAAAAATGGATGCATCTATTGAAAGAAAGGGGGTGGAAAGAAGACAACAGCTGTTCTGTTGGGAAGTGTGTGTGTGTGTGTGTGTGTGTGTGTGTATGTGTATGTCTGTGTGTGCACGTGCATCTGGGTGCATGTGTGTGTGCACATGCATGGACCACTGAAGAAAGTGCAAAGAGAGGCAAGACTGGTAGAAAGATTGTCACAGGGTTGCTGTCAGCTATTATTTATATAGCATCATAAATGCATGGCTGTCAAAGCCAATGGTCATCTTACATAACTGCTACCTAAGTGCTGACAATGTGAGACCTTAGAAGAATGACTCTCCTATTTAATATTTAACCAGATGCTTCCATTTTTGAAAATATATTCTGCTCCTTATGGAGGAAGGAAAGAAGGCTAACTTGCAACTTCAATGATGTATGAGCTAAAGTTGGGAGTTATAGAAAAGTAACTGTATTTGTTCTAAATTCTCTGTCAATGTTTCTACTATGTCAGCAAATAGAGCATTACTGTACATGTTTGACTTATTCCCTATGTTACATTAGTTAACCTCTGACAAAATACGCCAAAAATTATTTTCTAGGATCCACAGAAGGCAATGTGAAAACTAAGACAGAAAGGGTTAATGCATAGGGTACAAGTATGCTAGCCAAGAGAACTCAGGCTTTTTAGGGTTGGATTTAATGTTACAGTGCAAAGACTATGTTATCTAGATGACTAATACTATCTAAAAATTGCCCAGATACCCAAAAAGAAACAGAATTGTCAATTCCACTTAACACAGAGCAGGTACTAGATGTAAGTGTCTGTTCCATCCTCCTATGCTTAACTAGTTTTCCACCTGTCTCCACTGACTTATCCCTCTCCTTGTTCCAAGTACATTCCTTGCATCTCAATAATTTCTTATATTTGACTTTCAGCTTTGAACCTCCTCTGAGTCCCCTAAAATTCTCTTGCAGATGTTACTGGCACCACTGACCACACATGGATCTGAATGCTCATGCATTCCATGGACTCTTCTTGAAACCACGTAAATGATAGTCAATACTAATAGGCATATAGTAATTAAAGACCAGTTGAACTACAGGTGTTCACCTGCAAAGACACCCTCTTCCTTCCTCTATGCCATAAAGAATTCATTCTTTCTTCCTTTGCTTTGCTTTTCTATCCTTGCTTTTGATAGTGTGTGTGGTAAGTCTCTTAATGATTCTGAGACTCTGCCCATGATGTGGGATGAATGTAAGTGGCAGTCGCGTGAATGGCCCTGTATTATTCCAGCACTGTTATTGTTACAGCCCAACTGTCAAGTTCTTTCTCCCATGTCTCTCACACATCATTTCCTCCCATGCCCTTATATTTTAAATGAAAAAACGTAAGGACAATAAGTCTGTCTAAAAATAAGGGAGCAGTATGCCCAAGAAGGAAGGCTGTCTGTTCTTGTTGTTGGTTCTTGGTTTACTTTAATCTCACTTTGGGGCCTCTTTAATACATCCCACCCTGCTAAAGGAAAAAAAAAGAGAGGCAGAGGAGGCTTGAACAATGAAGCATTTCTCTGCTCACTTCCCTGCTTCCCCTGCTCCACTGTCTCAGACCCCAGGACCAAGAATGAATCCCATGTTTCAAGAAATTTCAGATAATGTTGAGGGGGTGTTAGAATGACTTCACCAGCTTGTACAGACAACATCCTTATGGGTTCCTATGGGAAAGGGGATTGGACACAGAGCAGCCCCTGGTGTTAAGGCCCATATCAGAGGGTCCCATTATCTTCAGAAAGATGTGAAATTGGACCAACTCCAGCAGAGAATGCAGCAAGCCACACCATTTACATGAAATATACGGTGTTGGGCCTGCCACAAAGCCAACTGGCTTTGATCTTGGTGAACTTTTGAATCATGTGTGACTAAAGAATTCTTTACAAAGAATTATTTCAGCTTTCTAAGTTAATGAAAAGCCAGCCTGCACAATTTATGGAAGCAAGAGACCAGGCATTAGAGGGAGGGAAAGAAGTCATAAAAAAAAGCCTTAGGAGACCTTAATGTGACAGTCCTCACAGTCTGTATGGATCTCTAATGCCATATTTTTCTGTCAGATTTATTGAGTTTTATTGGATTTATTCTTCTCAGTTTATGGAGATAATCTTAGGAAGAAAAAAATGTGTCTAAAACAAATGAACTAGATTGATGAGACAAAATTAAGGGAATGGGATCCTAATTTTGGGCATGCCACACAACAAAAACCCAGAATTGCATCAGCCCTTCCATAATCCCAGGAGGAAGACAGAGGAGTCCCCACATACCTCAAATAAATTGCTTATGGCCATTGTACCCAAACTCCATAAAATCTGCCTGCTATATTATTGTGTGCAATGGTATCATCTCCTAACTTACTTCACAGTGTACAATGTATTTGCAGGAGAAAAGAAATATGGGAAGCAAGGGGGGAAGTGACCACTTAAATGCAGAGATCACATCTCTTCTGGAATAGATAATGTGTGTTGTGTTGGCCAGGAATTTGCTGCAGAGCCATCATCCAGAGAGTAAATCATTGAATATGTACAAAGAGAGAAATCAGAGCAAAGAGGTTAAGCCATGAGTCATCTCAGATGTGGGAAACCATTTCTCTCCCAAAGCTGGGCATCATTCATGTTCATTTGTCCTTTTCCAGAATTTTCTTTTAAGAAGAGATTAAATACTACTGTGTTCACTGAGAAGTCTTCCTTCTTTATGTTGAGGTAATAATAAATCTGGCCCTTTAGTCAGTAATCTCTCTCAGTGCAAGATTTTATCCATAGGCTATCCTCCAGGTAGTGAAATGGGACTAGAGAGGATTTTTTTTTCTACTACAGGGAAACATCTTTGTGTGGAGATGACTAATTTGGTCTCAGCAGCATATCCCCTTCATTGGTACCCTCTTCTGAGATAGTTCTCTCCTTTTCTTGTTGGGAACTTTGCACTTAGAGTTATTCTCTAAGTGTCATTTTTCCATGTGGTTTTAATATTAGTTTCTCTCTCCTCAGACTTCAAAAGGATCCAAAGAGAGTAGACAATAAACTTTTCATATACAAAAATCACTCGATAAATATGAAATGCCATTCTAAAACTAGGAATCTTAGAAAATAGATTATATTTAACATCATTTTCAGAATGTTTAAGACTTGCAGGGGTCAGATAGATAGTAGAGCAGATAAGATTCAAGTTTGGTCTCCAGAACCCAGCATGGTCCCCTAAGTACCACTAGGAATGATTCCTGGCACAGAACCTCAGCATCACCAGATGTGGCCCAAAAAGAAACCAAAATATTTTTTTTTGACTTACAGAGACATAATACTTGAAAAACAGAACAATTGTATTACAAATAAAATTCTTTGACTACCCAAATAGCACTTTCAATTTTACAATTTCCCACTTGCTGCATGTTGGGATATACCTGCATGTGAATATCATGCAGATACTTTGATGTATAATATCTAATTTTAATTCAGAAGAAAGACATGAAGGATAGAACCAGCTTGTAATCTTGAACAATGTTCAGTCCTGTTCTATCAGCTCAGAGTTGCTGAAGTTAACTCGCAATTAAACTCAGATCTTTCCAATCTCAAATTTAGTACTCATTCTTGACACCAGATTTGTTTTCAACTTTTCTCCTAAGAGATCATGATCAAGACTTAAATTATAGCATACATAATCTTTATCACTCTAATAGCTTCTTACATTACAAAATAAAAATTTGTATCTTAAGCTGACCCTTAGATAAATACACATGATTTTGCAAGATAAGAAAATTTAATTATATGTCTCTTTGGCAACTAATAACCGTCAAACATGAAAATGAAAACTACTGATCACTAAGAACTGAAATTCAGAGGAAAACTAAAGACAAGTCAAGCCACTGAGATGAAGATATAGAGTACTATTAAATCTTTAGAAACAGTCAATGAAAGAACCTTTTATTTGTCTTCTGAAAAATAATTCCACCAGGAAAAAAAAAACCCTTCTCTGTTTAAAAATATCCCATCAATACTTGTGAATTCTTTTCACTGCTGGTTAAAGTAAGCAAAAAGTACTAAAGAGCCTGGAGGGTTATTTTTTCCTCTTTTTCTTCCCAGACCAACATTCCACAAAATAAAAGAAAACTAATCTGCAAGTTCTCACTCTTCTCCAGTACCTTTACTGGAACAGGGAACAACAAATGCCCAAAGGCAACAGAAACTGAGAACTGGTCTTTAGGAGGAAGCATAGGGCAGTGGGGTGGGGGTTGGAGGGGTGGAGGAGCAATGGGGTTAGATGGGGATAGGATCCAGGAAACAATGGTGGAGAGAAGCTGACACCCTGGTGGAGTGTGTGATGTCATGCTGAAATTATTTATGCAATAACCCCTACCATTAACAGTATTGAAACCACAGGAGCCTAAAATAAATTTTTTATTAAAAACAAAACAAAACAGAAAAACCCAAAATGGCAAAAATCACACCCCTGCTGGATGCTACTGAATTTACAAGATCATTGATTAGCACCTCCAGGGAAAAGACTCAAGTTCGCTCCTAGAGCACGGAGGCAAGTGAGCTATTCAGACAGGGCAAAGCCACTCTTACACAGCCACAGCCCCTAGACCCAACGTCAGGGTGTCAGAAAGCTTCTCCTGGGCTGCTCTAACAAAGTGTCATAACCAAGCTGGTATCAATGACAGAAATGTGCAGCATCACACTTCCTAAATCAAGATGCTGGAACTCAGTGGACCCCTGATGATTTCAAGGTAAGGACCAATCCATGGCTCCTTCTGACTGTGCAGATAATTCTTCTCCCTGTGTCACTCCGCATGCTCTTACAACTATGAACATTATTTGAGGGTAGCAGGGAGAGCAGTGGGGCCACACCCAACAGTACTTGGAACTTACTTTTAACTCTGTTTTCAGGGATCACTCCTGGCAGTGCTTGGACGACCCTCTGTGATACCAGGGATCAAACTGGGTTTGGTCACATGCAGAGCAAGAGACTTAACTCTTTGTTCTGTCTCTGTCTCTGTCTCTCTCTCTTTCTATCTCAGTGTGTGAGTGTAAGTGTCTATATTTTATCTTCTTGTAAGGGTTAGGAACACAGCCTACCTCAGGGTTAATTACATGTAGCAGGACCCATAGAACCCTATTTCCAAATAAAGTCATATTTTGGGGTAGGGTGTTAAAAAACAAGAATTAATTAAGAATTAATTGGGGAGACATATTGTGACCCATAGTAGTTTATGGCTCTGAAATTTTGCCTGAGAAAATTGACCCTTTCCCACTAAAAAGAGGCATTGAATACCAAATTACATCATATCCATTAACATCTTGTTTAAGATCAGTTTACAACTATCAGTGGTATTTTCTCTATAATCTTGCAAAATATAGCCCAGAGAAAACAGGCTCTTGGCCAATATAGACAGGAGTTATAAAATAGCACTTGCACATTTGAGATATTTATCTTGTTTAAGTGATCTGTGAATACCTGGAACTACAAAGATAAGGGCTGGAGCGATAGCTATAGGGCTTTTGCCTTGCACGCAGCCGACAGGGGTTTGATTCCTCTGCCCCTCTCAGAGAGCCCGGCAAGGTACCAAGAGTATCTCGCCTGCATGGCAAAGCCTGGCAAGCTATCCATGAAATATTAAGTATGCCAAAAACAGTAACAATAAGTCTCACAATTTGTTGTGAGACGTTGCTGATACCCGCTCAAGAAAATCGATGAACAACGGGAGGACAGTGCTATACAGTGCTACACAAAGATAAGAAACAGGAGTGAGGACTGAATACCAGTAATGTTCAGGCTTATTCTTCTATGTGAGTGACAATGCACTAGGTAGTAAGACTGATAAAAGTTTTCCTGCAGGCAACAAAGAATCAGGGCTCATTCTATCTAGTTCATTTACAATTCAGTATTTGAGTCAGCTTTAGTGTAACCTTCTCCAGATACTTGACTCCTCCAGAAATTTGACTCTTCTCCCCACTACCAAGATGAATGTTTGGCTTTCCTCTGGCCTGCCCAGCACAGCTTAAACTTCACACTACAAAGAAGAGTAAATGCTTACTAAAGGATAGAAGCTGTTTAAGTTTGTTGAATTAAAGTGCAATGAAATAAATTCACAGATACATAGAGATTTGATTAACAATGAATGAGTCACGTTGGGGGACTTTCAGGGAGGGGGATGGCGGACAAATCCAGTGGTGCTCAGATCTTTCTCCTGGCTCTGCACGCAGGGATCACATCTGGAGGAGCTCGGAAAACTATATGAGATACCAAAGATCTATCCTTGCTGGCTGCGTGCAAAGCAAACACCCCATCAGCTACACTATCATTCTGGCCCCAGGAGCCAAGATCTTACATAGGAAAGGAGATGCGTGTCTTCACTAGATTCTGTGTTCACATGACTGAGTTGGGATGGCTACACCTTTTTCTTTTCTGGAAACCCAACAAGACAACAGCAGACAGGTGCTGCCCCCTACTCTGATTAGCTGACTGTTTCTCCTGCCAGTTGCCTAACCTCCTATGGTATACCAGGAAGTACCCATCACGGTGGCCCTCTGGTGTAGTACTGTAGCACTGTCCTCCCATTGTTCATTGGTTTGCTCCAGTGGGCACCAGTTACATCTCCCTTGTTACTGTTTTTGGCAAATTGAATATGTCGAATATGTCGTGGGTGGCTTGCCAGGCTTTGCTGTGTGGACAGGATACTCTCAGTATCTTGCCGGGTTGGTGGAGATGAAAATATTTTAAATTATTTCTTTTCTATTTTAATAAAAAGCTTTTTTAAAAAACATCTTTTATCTTCAACTATCTACTGAATCCCTGGGGAAATACATATAGATAGATAGATAGATAGATAGATAGATAGATAAATTCTTGTAAGAGTTTATCTTTTATGAGAATTTCTCTGTAGTATTTATCACCATTTTATTTAGGCATATTTGATTTCCTCTAATAGAACTATTTTAGCTGACATTAAGAAACTAGAGAGATGTGTTTACACTAAAACACTCTTGAAATGGAATTTACAAGATGGCCCACGTCTACAGAAATGATATTTTATGAATGCAACTCTGTTTTCTTTCAATTTGCTTTGCGAAACTAAATTCTTTCACAAGTTGAGGTTGGTCTGGGAAGCACTAAGCAAATTTAAATTAAGTCCTTATCAATTACAAATGATGTTAAGAGGGAAAAGTTGACTCTGGGTTCCTATCTCTGAACCAGCTCAGCATGTGGCCAGATTTCTGGCAGCACTGAGCAAATTGCCTTCCAGGTGCTGTCTTCAAGTCTCTTCTTGAGCCACCTTCTCATTTGATTCCAAGCACTCGGTGTAAAGAGTTTCAGAGACGTGTTCCAGGATCTCAAGACCATGTGCTCTGGATAAGGAATCCAAGTTAGCCTTATGAAAGTCTTCAACAGCAAAAGAAAAGAATTATCCAATATTAATGGCATTTTGATCATAAAAACACCACTTAAGAACAAACAATAGAATTTTCTTCACCTCCCATCTACTTGTTTCTGTACATGCATTGTTCTGGGGCTATGCCTTCCGGGGTTCACCCTGGGATAAGACATAGTAGCTCTTATTATTTTACACTTTGTTTTTCACAGTGCAGATAAAGTCCTTCCTGTTCCATGGAGGACAGTGTCAAAAGTAGATGTGTAGCCCCAAGTTGCGAAGGTGAACCCTTTCTTACCACCATTCTTCCCCATCTGCTCACTAACCACTAATAGCCAGTCCTAATCTTTACTCAACACTGTTGTGAGCCTTACAAATTACTTCTGATGAGCTGGATTCTGTCCAAGGAGAAGATGAGTTATTCTTCATTCTGAAGAACATTTTTGATGTTTGAAGGGAAACTATGCATGATGAAGAAACAGTAGGAAAAATGCCTCCTCTGAAGGCAATGAAAATGGCTCAGTTTCTCTACAGATTTAAATTTATATATGGATGAATGTCAGTATGAGTTTCCCTGATGACTTGGAATAGCCAGCACTTATGGATCAAGTTATGGATATGCGAAGCCAAATGCAATGTTATGGGTGAAAACTGAAAAATCTTTCAGAGGTTTTCCTTGCCTGTGGGGTATGTAAAACTCACCTTATTTTTCAACATTCTATAGGCTTAGCCATCACAACCTTATCCTTTACTCTTATACCACTCCATCCCACATGCTTTCTGCTGTCAAGTACTCTTGCTCCTCACACTGCTACTACTCTGCAATTGCTCTTAGATTTTTCTGTAAATAACTAGATTACCCTTTCCAATATTTCTTTTGAAGTTCTAGTGAACTATGTGTCATATTCTTGTCATAGCCACTTCAACAAACTCTGTTTTATTTTCTCTCTTTTTTTAAAAAAATCTTGCTCATACCAAAACGCTGATTTTTTTTCTTTTCTAACATTAAGAACTGGATTCAGTGACCTTATTGTCACCATTCTCAATTTCTTTGAAATAAAACATCTGAAACCAGTGTTTTTAAGTATTCATAGGTTTCCTCCATGAACATTGTCTCCTCCATTCCTCAGTCTAAAATTTCTCCTAAGTAAGTCCTTTGTTAAAGGCCTTTTCCATCTGCCCTAACCTTTCAAAGATAGTATGGACGGTTGGAAATACATCAGGTATAATTAAATTTGTGTGTGTGTGTGTGTGTTTTCTTTTCTTTTTTTTTTTTTAATTTTTATTAGTGAAACACCATGAGGTACAGTTGTAGATTTATAAACTTTTGTGCTTGGGTTTCGGTTATACAATGATCAAATACCCATCCCTCCACCAGTGCCCATTTTCCACCACCATGGATAACTCCCCCCACCTCCCCTCCCACCCCCCCCATCCTCTGTGGCAGGGCATTCCCTTTTGTTCTCTGTCTCCTTTTGGGTGTTGTGGTCTGCAAAAGAGGAATTGAGTGGCAAACATGTTCAGTCCATTGTCTACTTTCAACATGCATCTCCCCTCCTGGGAGGATCCTCCAAACAACCTTTATTTGGTGCTCCCCTCTCTATCTGAACTGCCCTTTCCCCTAGAATACCCGGCTGGCCTCTAACTATGGAGTAATCCTCCTGATGTTGATCTCAATTATTCTTGGGTATTAATCTCATATTTTGTTACTTTATATCCCCCAGATGAATGTAATCTTTCTATGTCTATCCCTCTCTTTCTGACTCATTTCGCTTAGCATGATACTTTCCATATTGCACCACTTGTATGTAAATTTCATGACTTCATCTTTTCTAACAGCTACATAGTACTCCATTGTATAGATGTACCGAAGTTTTTTTAACCAGTCATCTGTTCTTGGGCACTCAAGTTTCTTCCAGCTTCTGGCTAATGTAAAAAGTGCTGCAATGAACAAACAAGTGCAGATGTCACTTCGACTATACATTTTTGCCTCTCTGGGATATATTCCCAGGAGTGGTATCGCTGGGTCAAATGGGAGCTCAATTTCTAATTTTTTGAGAATCGTCCATACTGTTTTCCAGAAGGGCTGAACCAGTCACCATTCCCACCAACAGTGAAGGAGTGTCCCTTTCTCGCCACATCCTTGCCAGCATCGGTTGCTTTTGTTCTTTTGAATGTGGTCCAGTCTCTGAGGTGTGAGATGGTATCTCATTGTGGTTTTGATCTGCATCTCCCTGATGATTAATGATGTAGAGCATTTTCTCATGTGCTTTTTTGCCATTCAGATTTCTTCTTTGAGAAAGTTTCTGTTCATTTCATTGCCCTATTTTTTGATGGGGTTGAATGTTTTCTTCCTGTGGAGTTCAACCAGTAATTTGTATATCCTTGATATCAACCCCTTGTCAGATGTGTATTAGGTGAATATCCTTTCCCATTCTGTAGACTGTCTTTGTATTTTAGTCACTGTTTCTTTGGAGGTGCAGAAGTTTTTTAGTTTAAGATAGTCTCATTTATCTATCTCTGTTTTCACTTGCTCGGCCAGTGGCATGGCATCTTTGAAAATACCATTAGCCTCAATGTCATGGAGGGTTTTGCCAACTTTGTCTTCAATGTACCTTATGGTGTCTGGTCTGATGTTGAGGTCTTTAATCCATTTTGATCTTACTTTTGTACATGGTGTTAGGCAGAGTTCTGAGCCCATTTTTTTGCATGTAGCCATCCAGTGATGCCAGCACAATTTCTTAAAGAGGCTTTCCTTACTCCACTTCACATTTCTTGCACCTTTATCAAAGATTACATGATCATATGATTGAGGGGAGATGTCAGTGTATTCAACCCTGTTCCATTGGTCTGCAGCTCTGCCTTTGTTCCAGTACCATGCTGTTTTAATTATTACTGCTTTGTAGTACAGTTTGAAGTTCGGGAGGTTGATTCCTCCCATTTTTCCCCCAGAAATTGCTTTAGCTATTTGAGGAGGCTTATTGTTCCATATAAATTTCAGGAGTGTTTGCTCCATTTCTTTGAAGAATGTCATGGGTATCCTTATAGGGATTGCATTGAATTTATACAATGCTTTCGGTAGTATTGCCATTTTGACAATGTTAAGTCTCCCGACCCATGAGCAGGGGGATATCCTTCCATTTCCTCATGTCCTCTTTTATTTCCTGAAATAGCGTTTTGTAGTTTTCTTTGTACAGGTCCTTTACTTCCTTAGTTAAGCTGATTCCTAGGTACTTGATTTTCTGGGGCACAATTGTGAACGGGATTGTTTTTTTCATGTAGCTTTCCTCTCTCTCACTGTTTGCGTATAGGAAAGCCATGGACTTTGGGTATTGATTTTATAACCTGCAATTTTACTATACGAGTCTATTGTTTCTAGGAGTTTTTTGGTGGAGGTTATTGGGTTCTCTAAGTAGAGTATCATATCATCTGCGAATAGTGAGAGCTTGATTTCTTCCTTTCCTACCTGAATGCCCTTAATATCTTTTTCTTGCCTAATCGCTATTGCAAGTACTTCCAGTACTATATTGAACAGCAGTGGAGAGAGTGGGCATCCCTGTCTCGTTCCTAATCTTAGAGGGAAGGCTCTCAGTTTTTCCCCATTGAGGATGATGCTTGCTGTAGGCTTGTGGTAGATGGCTTTAACTATGTTGAGGAACGTCCCCTCTATACCCATTTTGGCTAGGGTTTTCAACATAAAGGGGTGCTGGATCTTGTCAAATGCTTTCTCTGCATCTATTGATATGATCATATGCTTTTTATCTTTTCTTTTGTTGATATGATGGATTATGTTGATTGATTTCCTAATGTTAAACCATCCTTGCATTCCTGGTATGAATAATTAAATTTTTTTAGGGTCATCAAGTGGCATTATGAACATCTGCACTGAGGGTAACAAACAGAGTTGTGATCAGAGAATTCAGAGATTTGTGGAAGTGTGAGGAAGCAAGGTCTAGCTATGTGCATAGCTGTGAACTCCATCCAGGTCAACTGTGAAAGGGAGCTAGAATCACATGGGAGGAAAAAAGTATTTTCAAAAATGCATTTTACCTAATGGTGTCTCACTAATAAAAATAAAAAAATTAAAAAAGTTATTTGAAAAAAGTAAAAGCATTTTATGTAAAAAAATCCATTCTAGACAGAGGCCCAGCTCTGGGCAACAAAGCTGAACGGCTCCAATTCCAACAGGTACAGCCCGCCCCCAAGGGCCTAGGACCCTCTCTGGGCATGCGCAGCTAGATCCAGCCCCTAGAAAGCCGGTTTTCAACCCCTGATCTGAGTGGGACGGGCACAGAGGCCCAGCTCTGGGCAACAAAGCTGAACGGCTCCAATTCCAACAGGTACAGCCCGCCCCCAAGGGCCTGGGACCCTCTCTGGGCATGCGCAGCTAGATCCAGCCCCTAGAAAGCCGGTTTTCAACCCCTGATCTGCGTGGGACGGGCACAGAGGCCCAGCTCTGGGCAACAAAGCGGAACGGCTCCAATTCCAACAGGTACAGCCCGCCCCCAAGGCCCTGGGACCCTCTCTGGGCATGTGCAGCTAGATCCAGCCCCTAGAAAGCCGGTTTTCAACCCCTGATCTGCGTGGGACGGGCACAGAGGCCCAGCTCTGGGCAACAAAGCTGAACGGCTCCAATTCCAACAGGTACAGCCCGCCCCCAAGGGCCTGGGACCCTCTCTGGGCATGCGCAGCTAGATCCAGCCCCTAGAAAGCCGGTTTTCAACCCCTGATCTGCGTGGGACGGGCACAGAGGCCCAGCTCTGGGCAACAAAGCGGAACGGCTCCAATTCCAACAGGTACAGCCCACCCCCAAGAGCCTGGGACCCTCTCTGGGCATGCGCAGCTAGATCCAGCCCCTAGAAAGCCGGTTTTCAACCCCTGATCTGCGTGGGACGGGCACAGAGGCCCAGCTCTGGGCAACAAAGCTGAACGGCTCCAATTCCAAACAGGAGACGTTCCCAATTCCTCGCCCAGCGGCAGCGAAATATTTTCCCACTACGTATGCCATACGAACCATAAGCTACCTTCTTAGATGGAAACTTCTCTATTTTAGCTCAGCCTCTAGAAACACAGTAGCCAATAACTCATAAGCCTATCTTAACTCACACTGCATATCAAGCAGAATAGTAACAGTGAATGTGAAGGACTAAACCACACCTCTCACAATGGTAAAGCAACGCAAAAGCCCACCAAACTTTCATATTGAAGAGTCTCGCCCAGATGACACCAACAGTACTGTAGTGTTAGACAACTTCTCTGACAAGGAATTCAGAAGGGAGCTACATAGGATGCTTAGGGAATTAAAAGAAACAATGGAAAGCAATGCCAATAGAAGACAAGAGGATCTGAAGGCAGAAATGAGGAAAATGCAATCAGAAATGTCAGACCTGAAAAATCTCGTAGGCGAATTGAAAAGCTCAGTGGAAGGCCTCAGCAGCAGAGTAAGAGCGGCTGAGAACAGAATCAGTGAACTCGAAGATGAAGTTCAGAGACTCTCCAGAAAAGAGCAGAAAATGGAAAAGACACTCACAATTCGGGAACAGATGGCAAGAGAAGATCAGGATGAAGCCAAGAGGGGTAACATAAGAATTATTGGAGTCCCAGAGGTACAGGAAGAAAACCTTGATGAAGAAGAAACTGTCAAAGACATCATTGCTACAACATTTCCAGAGCTGAAGAAAACTTGTGACCACATTCAGGAGGCCCGAAGGGTACCAGCTAGAAGAAATCCGAATAAAATACCCCAAGACACATTCTGATCAAAATGACCAAAACCTTAGACAGAGACAAAATTCTGAAAGCAGCAAGATCGAAGAAAGAAATCTCTTACAAAGGAGCATCCTTAAAATTCACAGCTGATTTTTCTGATGAAACCCTCATGGCCCGAAAACAGTGGTGGGACATAGTAAAAAAACTCAATGAAATAAATGCCTCCCCAAAAATACTTTTCCCAGCAAGACTCTCATTCATAATAGAAGGAACAACACACAGTTTCACAGACAAACAACAGCACAGGAACTTCATAGACTCAAAACCATGGTTACAAGAACAACTAAATGGACTACTTTAAGGCAAAAAAGGCCCCTCAAATACACGAAATTGTAACAGAACAATGGGACAAAATCCCATAACAATAATCTCTCTCAATGTCAATGGGCTAAAAGCACCAATTAAAAGACATAGAGTGGCAGGATGGATTAGAAAATTGAACCCAACATTCTGCTGCCTGCAAGAAACGCATCTCAATAGTCAAAGCAAACACAGACTCAGAGTCAAAGGCTGGAAAACAATCCTACAGGCAAACAGCTCCCATAAAAAAGCTGGGGTAACCATCCTTATATCAGACCACATCGATTTCAGAGTGAGGAAGGTCATAAGAGACAGTGAAGGCCATTTCTTATTGATCAAAGGATCTGTACAACAGGAAGAACTTACAATAATACATGTATATGCACCTAATGAGAGACCAGCAAAGTACTTAAAACAACTACTCATAGATTTGGAATAAGACATCAATAGCAACACAATACTAGTGGGAGACTTCAACACTGCTTTGTCACCTCTTGATAGATCAACCAGACTCAAGCTTAGCAAGGACATACTTCATTTGAGGGAAACAATGGAAGAAAGGGACTTAGTAGATATATATAGGACACTTCATCCACAAAAAGCTGAATACACATTCTTCTCAAGCGTACATGGAACATTCTCCAAGATAGACCACATGCTGAGCCACAAAACATGCCTCCATAAAATTAAGAAGGTAGAGATTGTATCAACAATCTTCTCAGACCATAATGCACTGAAATTAGAAGTAAATCACACACAAAAACAGAAAACTAAATCAAACACCTGGAAATTAAACAGTGCACTATTGAACAACGAGTGGATTAGACAGGAAATCAAAGAGGAAATCAAAAGATTCCTAGAAACGAATGAAAATGAGAACACGAGTTACCAAAACTTATGGGACACAGCAAAGGCTGTGTTAAGAGGAAAGTTTATAGCTCTACAAGCATTCCTCAGGAAGGAGGAGCGAACACACATAAGTAACCTAACCTCACAGCTTAAGAGCTTGGAGAAGGACCAAAAAAAGGAGCACAACCCGAACAGGAGAAAGGAAATAATAAAACTCAGAGCAGAGATTAACGAGATGGAAACCCAAAAAACAATCCGAAAGATCAATGAAACCAAAAGCTGGTTCTTTGAGAAAATTAACAAGATCGATAAGCCTCTAGCAAAACTCACAAAGAAAGGGAGAGAGAAAACCCTAATCAACCGAATCAGAAATGAAAAGGGGGTCATTACAACAGAAACCACAGAAAATCAGAGGATCCTCAGGGAGTACTTTGAGAAGCTTTATGCCACGGAACATCAAAACCTCGAGGAAATGGATAAATTCCTAGACTCCTACAGACTCCCAAGGCTGAACCAAGAAGACCTGGAATACCTGAACAGACCTATCACCATCAAGGAAATTGAAATGGTAATAAAAAGTCTCCCCAAGCACAAAAGTCCTGGCCCGGATGGATTCACTAGTGAATTCTTCCAAATCTTTAAAGAGGACTTACTCCCAATGCTCTTTAAGCTTTTCCACGAAATTGAAATATCAAAAACACTTCCGAACAGTTTCTACGAAGCAAATATTACACTGATACCAAAAGCAGACAGAGATACCACAAAGAAAGAGAATTACAGGCCGAAATCCCTGATGAACACAAATGCAAAGATCCTCAACAAACTACTAGCAAATAGAATCCAACTACTCATCAAAAAGATCATACACCATGACCAAGTAGGATTCATCCCAGGGATGCAAGGATGGTTTAACATTCGGAAATCAATCAACATAATCCATCATATCAACAAAAGAAAAGATAAAAAGCATATGATCATATCAATAGATGCAGAGAAAGCATTTGATAAGATCCAGCACCCCTTTATGATGAAAACCCTAGCCAAAATGGGAATAGAGGGGACCTTCCTCAACATAATTAAAGCCATCTACCACAAGCCTACAGCAAGCATCATCCTCAATGGGGAAAAACTGAGAGCCTTCCCTCTAAGATCAGGGATGAGACAGGGATGCCCACTCTCTCCACTGCTGTTCAATGTAGTACTGGAAGTACTTGCAATAGCGATTAGGCAAGAAAAAGATATTAAGGGCATTCAGGTAGGAAAGGAAGAAATCAAGCTCTCACTATTCGCAGATAATATGATACTCTACTTAGAGAACTCAATAACCTCCACCAAAAAACTCCTAGAAACAATAGACTCGTATAGTAAAATTGCAGGTTATAAAATCAATACCCAAAAGTCCATGGCTTTCCTATACGCGAACAGTGAGAGAGAAGAAAGCAACATGAAAAAAACAATCCCGTTCACAATTGTGCCCCAGAAAATCAAGTACCTAGGAATCAGCTTAACTAAGGAAGTAAAGGACCTGTACAAAGAAAACTACAAAACACTATTTCAGGAAATAAAAGAGGACATGAGGAAATGGAAAGATATCCCCTGCTCATGGGTCGGGAGACTTAACATTGTCAAAATGGCAATACTACCGAAAGCATTGTATAAATTCAATGCAATCCCTATAAGGATACCCATGACATTTTTCAAAGAAATGGAGCAAACACTCCTGAAATTTATATGGAACAATAAGCCCTCACGAATAGCTAAAGCAATTCTTGGGAAAAAGAAAATGGGAGGAATCAACCTCCCGAACTTCAAACTGTACTACAAAGCAGTAATAATTAAAACAGCATGGTACTGGAACAAAGGCAGAACTGCAGACCAATGGAACAGGGTTGAATACACTGACATCTCCCCTCAATGATATGCTCATCTAATCTTTGATAAAGGTGCAAGTAATGTGAAGTGGAGTAAGGAAAGCCTCTTTAATAAATTGTGTTGGCATCACTGGATAGCTACATGCAAAAAAATGGGCTCAGAACTCTGCCTAACACCATGTACAAAAGTAAGATCAAAATGGATTAAAGACCTCAACATCAGACCAGAAACCATAAGGTACATTGAAGATAAAGTTGGCAAAACCCTCCATGACATTGAAGCTAATGGTATCTTCAAAGATGCCACGCCACTGGTAGAGCAAGTGAAAACAGAGTTAGATAAATGGGACTATCTTAAACTAAGAAGCTTCTGTACCTCCAAAGAAACAGTGACCAAAATACAAAGACAGTCTACAGAATGGGAAAGGATATTCACCGAATACACATCTGACAAGGGGTTGATATCCAGGATATACAAAATACTGGTTAAACTCCACAAGAAGAAAACATCCAACCCCATCCAAAAATGGGGCAATGAAATGAACAGAAACTTTCTCAAAGAAGAAATCCGAATGGCAAAAAAGCACATGAGAAAATGCTCTACATCATTAATCATCAGGGAGATGCAGATCAAAACCACAATGAGATACCATCTCACACCTCAGAGACTGGCCCACATTCAAAAGAACAAAAGCAACCGATGCTGGTGTGGATGTGGCGAGAAAGGGACACTCCTTCACTGTTGGTGGGAATGTCCACTGGTTCAGCCCTTCTGGAAAATAGTATGGACGATTCTCAAAAAATTAGAAATTGAGCTCCCATTTGACCCAGCGATACCACTCCTGGGAATATATCCCAGAGAGGCAAAAATGTATAGTCGAAGTGACATCTGCACTTGTTTGTTCATTGCAGCACTCTTTACAACAGCCAGAAACTGGAAGAAACCTGAATGCCCAAGAACAGATGACTGGTTAAAGAAACTCTGGTACATCTACACAATGGAGTACTATGTAGCTGTTAGAAAAGATGAAGTCATGAAATTTACATACAAGTGGTACAATATGGAAAGTATCATGCTAAGCGAAATGAGTCAGAAAGAGAGGGATAGACATAGAAAGATTGCATTCATCTGGGGGATATAAAGTAACAAAGTATGAGATTAATACCCAAGATAGCTGAGATCAGCACCGGGAGGAGTACTCCATAACTTAGAGGCCAGCCAGGTATCCTAGAGGAAAGGGCAGTCCAGATAGAGAAGGGAGCACCAAATAAAGGATGTTTGGAGGATCCTCCCAGGAGGGGAGATGCATGTCGAAAGTAGACTATGGACTGAACATGTTTGCCACTCAATGCCTCTTTTGCAGACCACAACACCCAAAAGGAGAGAGAGAACACAGGGGATTGCCCTGCCACAGAGACAGGGGGGATGGGGGGATGGGGGTGGGAGGGATATTATCCATGGTGGTGGAAAATGGGCACTGGTGGAGGGATGGATATCTGATCATTGTATAATTGAAACCAAAGCACAAAAAATTGTAAATCTACAACCGTAAAAAAAAATAAAATAATATAAAGGGAAAAAAAGTTTAAAAAAAAATTCATTCTAGTCTCTTAAGGGCTGCAGCGATAGCACAGCGGGTAGGGCGTCCGCCTTACAAGCGGCCAACATGGCCGACCCGAGTTCGATTCCTCCGCCCCTCTCGGAGAGCCCGGCAAGCTACCGAGAGTATTCGATATGCCAGACACAGTAACAACAAAGTCTCCAATGGAGACGTTACTGGGCCCACTCGAGCAGTCTCTCAAGAGGACAGATATGTCTTATTCACCTTTGTATCCCTACACAGAGAAAACTCTGATATATATAGAGTCTCCTGCCCCCGTGCCTGGCTGTCCTCACCGGGGCCCCTTGGAGGGTGCGGGATGAGTTTACCTCCCTGCCCCAAGCAGAGCCCCGGCAGCCAAAGACCTCCAGAACCAGTCACAGCCATGCTGAGACCACTCTCCACACGTCTGGACAAGCCTCATGCATGAAGGAACCGGCAGAGGAACCCAGGCATGCGGTTCCCAGGGCTGAGATCTCCAAGCCTGCTCGGATCGGGACTGGGCCTTCTCCACCCAGATTCCCCATCTTCCAGTTAGTAGGCATTACACCCACCAGCTGCCACCGGTGCCAGGTGGTCCCATCAACGACCAAGACCCAGAGACTATATAACCCAGCTCCCAAAAGAGACATCTTATTATCTCGTTTTTACTTTGGAGAACCCTGCAGCAGGCTACTGAAAGTATCCTGCCCGCAGGGCAGTGTCTGGAAAACTTCCCGTATCGTACTCAATATGCCAAATACCAGTAACAATGATAGGTCTCATTCTCCTAGTCCTGAAAGAGCATTGAATATGGCTTTTTTAAAATCTCAGAGCTAGGAAGAAGGAGACGTTACTGGTGCCTGCTCGAGGCAATCGACGAACAACAGGATGATTGTGATATATACATATAAATATATATATATATTTCAGCCAGTTTTATATATATAATATATATGGCTGAATAAATTAGTGGCTAAGTATACATAGATAGATATCAGTCCTTTTTGTCTTGGTTTTAGAAGAGACCTGATCTTTATCAATCCTCTATTTATTCAAGAATTTGCGAGTAAAGGAAAATTCCATGTATAAGTTTCCTTATTACTGCTGTAACAAATTATCAAAAACTTTGTGACTTCAAATAATTCAATTTACTATGAGCTTACAATTCTGGACTTCAGAAGTCCAAAATAAATTTTTCTGTACTAAAACCAAGCTGCCAAAAGAATTGCATCTTCTCTGAAATTTTTTAGAGAGAAGCACTATCTACAGGACCTCCATTCTTTACCCCACTTTCATCCTTATTTTTCTTCAAAGTATGTCACTCTAACCTTGTTCTCATTCTTACATTTCTCCCTGACTCCAGTTCTCCTGCCACTAGAAAGAAATTGTGCTCTTATTAAGTCTACCTTTATTATCCAAGTAAACTTCCATCTCAGGAGACTTAAGTTACTCACATCAGGAAAAAATTCCCCTTTTAACCATCTACAGTAGTACAATCATAGAATTTGGAGTTTATAAAGTGGTCATCTTAGGTTTAGGTGGAAATCATTATTAAGCCTACTACACTTCATGTAATATCTAAATTTTATTCTATCACACCTCTGTGATATATTTTTCACTTGTTTCATTGCACTTTAGAGTTTAAGGACTGCTGGCATCTTTTATGATCCATCCTGCCCAGATCTCTAGAAGTTTAAAGTTGCAGTAGAAACTGTGCATTCTAAACCACAACACCCAAAAGGAGAGAGAGAACAGAGGGGAATGCCCTGCCACAGAGGCAGGGTGGAATGGGGGGGTTGGGGGGTAGAAGGGATACTGAGATCCATGGTGGTGTGAAATGGGCACTGGTGGAGGGATGGGTATTTGATCATTGTATAATTGAAACCCAAGCACAAAATTTGTAAGTCTACAACTGTACCTCATGGTGCCTCACTAATAAAAAGAAAGAAAGAAAGAAACTGCGTATTCAGTGACCAACAATCTTGAGATCTATAATACCCAAGGAGAGTTATCTGACCCATCTTTGTTTTCTTGTTTATAGTAGAAAAAAATTAACATCTATCACAGAGAGTTACTGATAAAGACTCAAAGAGATTTTTAAATATATAAGAATAGCCTTTATTTGAGTTCTTGGCACAGAAGAAAACCAATTAATGATATTCTAATAATAACTATCATAGATGTATCAAAGTCACTATTTGTCAAATAACTATTATATGGAAAACCCTTACTTGCGAGGATGTTCCAGTCACTTGGGATATGTCAAAAAACAAATCTCCATTCTTGTTGAGTTCACACTCATAGGAAATAAACAAGAAATTATTAAAGAAGTATGTACTAAACAAGTCATACACATTTTAGAAAACCTTAGAATAGTGAGGAACAGGAAGTAGAAAGGTGAGACAGGAGGTCATAATATAATTCCAAACTGGGTGAGGTTGTGGGAAAGACAGTGACAATGTCCTGTGTAGCTGCTGCATGAGCAAGGATTTAAAGGAAATGACTTCACTCGAATACTAGTCAAAGGGAAAGAAATGTGCCATTCCTTAGGACAGAGGAAGGTGATATTGAGGAGCCTCAAGAAGATCTGTGAGGACCAAAGGGAAAGGAGGAGGGCAGATCAGTCTGGATGGGGAATGGTACTTAAACCGTTAAAAAAGTTATGAGGGTCCCAGAGTCTTAAGACATAACAGGGACTTTAACTTTTACTGAATAATATGGAGACTGTGTGTTTTGAGCGTTTAACAACATGCTCTGACTTGGGTTTAAAGGCATATTACTAAAAGCTACGCTTAGAATTCACTAGAAACAAAGGAGGGCAAATGCAAGGTAATAGATGTGATCTATCACATGATGCAGAAAAGACATGCCAGGGTCACATGTGGGGATGGCCAGTAAATAACTGAGAAGTGTTCAGATTTCAGGTAGATTTTGTAAATAAAGACAATAGAATTTTTGATGATGTCCATGTGAAGTGTGAGAGTGGGGAGAAGTCAACAATATTCATAGATTAATATTTCTTAATTAACATGTTCTTAACCTATAACATATATGAAACTGGAAATTTATTTAAGTAAAAGAACCCATACACAAAAAAGATATATATTAATGATTCTATGCATATAAGAAGTCCAGAATGGACAAATCATAGCTACAGAAAGTACATAATCAGTAACCAGGGGCTTGAAGAACAGGGGGAAGTGGAGAATTATTGTTAATGGGCAAGAGGTTATTTTTTGAGGAGATCATATACTGTATAATTTGTATACTGTAGAATTTGATGTGCCTACAGATGGAATTAGACGCTGAACTGTATACTTAGAAATGGGTTAAAACTATCCATTTAAAATTCTGTAAATTTGGTCTCAATTAAAAAAATCTCTTGGGGGATGAAGAGATAATACAAAGGTTTAACATTTGCCTTGCATGTAGTTGACCTGGGCTAAATTCTCAGCATACCACGTAGTACCCTGAGTCCTACCAGGAGTGACCTGTGAGTACTGATCCAAGATTAAGACTGAGTACAGCTGAATGTGGCCCCCCAAATCCAAAACTTAAAGAATAAATAGCACATATTGCTCTGACTTGAGAACCTGAAAGAATGGAATGGTCACCGAGGGCTGGGGAGCAGGGTAAGGGCTGTCGGAGAATTCTGTGCTGAAGCTGGTTGACAGTGCCAGAGTCACAGGAGAGTGGTAAACATTGTGAGTCTGATATGTCCATGAAGAACCTACTCAGAAGTGTTAAAAGAGAATCTTGTACTCAAGTTTTTCCATGTGGAAGGATATTCAGACTCAAAGATAGCTTTCAGCTGTTGGCATAGACATGGCATGAAAAGGGTGTTATAAAATCAAGAGACTGAATGAAATCACTAATGATACAAATGTAGGTAGAGGACCAAGGACTGTGCTCAGAAATTCTCAAAAGCTTAGGGAGAAAAATAGAAACAGGCCAACAAGATGGAAACAGAGCAACTAGTGAATAGGATTATAACCAAGATCAAATTATTAGTATATTTTATCGTGCCTACAATTTTACCTCCTGGATCACAACTGAAAGGTGTGGTCATTGTTGTGGTGTGACATGTCAGAGGACACTTAAACATGTTGTTCTCTGTAGCCAGACTATGATTTCTCTTTTATCAACTGGTCACCTTCTCTCGCTTCAGCTTGAATATCACCACTTTTTTTTTTTAAATTTTTATTGGTGAAACACCATGAGGTACAGTTGTAGACTTACACATTTTTGTGCTTGGGTTTCAATTATACGATGATCAAGTACCCATCCCTCCACCAGTATGCACAAATATATTTTTTTCCTTTCTTTTTTTTTATTTATTTATTGAATCACTGTGGGAAAGGTTACAAAGCTTTCAGGTTTATGTCTCAGTCATGCAAATATCAAACACATTTCCCTTTACCAATACTTATTTTTTACCATGAAGAACCCCAATAAAACCCCACCCCCCACCCCTCCCCGTCCCTGTGAGGCAGATGAATTCTAGTTAACACTCTATCTGCTTTGATTAGATTCATTGTTTCAATAAAAGATTCACCACCATTATTTAGAGTTTACCCCCCCCCCCCCAAATCAGACATGCTGAAAAAGCATTGTGAAGTGATTTGCTTTCTACAGCTGGGTTCAAGAATTAAATGTTGGTTTTGGATTTCTGCTATTTTACCTATTGACCCTGGAAGTATTTCTACTGAAAGTCAGATAGTTAAGAAGTTGGTTTCTGTGTTCTGGAGTCGTGGCCGTGCTGGAGAGCCACTCGCGGGGGGCAACCGGTGGCCTCGGTAGGACGTGAAGGGCGGAGCGAAACGCCCCCCTTCCCATGAGGTTTTAGTCGCCCCCACACCCCCGGCTCATACCTGCTGTCCACAAGGCTCCCATGTGGCCGCCATCTTTCTTTCCAGAGAGGAGAGGGCGAATGGGGCAACACCCTTTCCCCTCCAGCAGACTTGATGAGCTGGATCAACGCATAGTCCGTTCACTTTTCTGCTCCAAGCTGCTGGGTTCTGCATTAAGTCCTTGTGCTTCTGGGGCTGTGGCCGTGCTGGAGAGCCGCTCGCGGGGGGCGACTGGTGACCTCGGTAGGGCGTGAAGGACGGACCAGAACGCCCCCCGACCCATGAGGTTTTAGTCGCCCCCACACCCCCGGCTCATACCTGCTGTCCACAAGGCTCCCATGTGGCCGCCATCTTTCTTTCCAGAGGGAGGAGGGCGGAAGGGAGCAACACCCTTTCCCCTCTGGGCAGAAATGATTGCCTGGATTAACGCATAGTCCTTTCACTTTTCTGCTCCAAGCTGCTGGGTTCTGCATTAGGTCATTGTGCTTCTGGGGCTGTGGCCGTGCTGGAGAGCCGTTCGTGGGGGCAACTGGTGGCCTCGGTAGGGCGTGAAGGGCGGACCGAAACGCCCCCCTTCCCATGAGGTTTTAGTCGCCCCCACACTCCCGGCTCATACCTGCTGTCCACAAGGCTCCCATGTGGCCGCCATCTTTCTTTCCAGAGAGGAGAGGGTGAATGGGGCAACACCCTTTCCCCTCCGGCAGACTTGATGGCCTGGATCAATGCATAGTCCGTTCACTTTTCTGCTCCAAGCTGCTGGGTTCTGCATTAAGTCCTTGTGCTTCTGGGGCCGTGGCTGTGCTGGAGAGCTGCTCGTGGGGGGGCAACTGGTGACCTCGGTAGGGCGTGAAGGACGGACCGGAACGCCCCCCTTCCCATGAGGTTTTAGTCGCCCCCACACCCCCGGCTCATACCTGCTGTCCACAAGGCTCCCATGTGGCCGCCATCTTTCTTTCCAGAGGGAGGAGAGCGGAAGGGAGCAACACCCTTTCCCCTCTGGGCAGAAATGATTGCCTGGATTAACGCATAGTCCTTTCACTTTTCTGCTCCAAGCTGCTGGGTTCTGCATTAGGTCATTGTGCTTCTAAACTCACCCTTCTGTAATTCCGTTCACCCTTCTTGAAGAATCCCTCCATTATTCTCCCACCACACCCTGTACATAATTATCCAGAGCCCTTATCAAGATGACTGGCATATACAGTTTACCTATCCACCTCTACATCCATCTTAAAAAAGGGATGTCTAATTTTAGCATCCTTAATATTTAGACCATCATTCAACAAAGGACAGATATATAAACGTGTTACCTTACTCAGTAAAAATGTTCTGAAGAAAACTGTACATCAAAGTGCTCAGGAATTTTTCATATTCATAGTCTTCTATTAAATTAATTGGGTAGGAATGCTATTAAATAAACTCTGTGGAAAAGTATTTCACAAAGCAAAGAATTCTACTGCAAAAAAAACTCTTCAAAGTAGGCTGTGATTGGAAGGTCTAATTTCTAAACATGTTGGAATTCACATTCTATTCTCTTTAAATGAATCTGAGGAGACATTTCATATCGCATTTTTACAAGTATTTTTAAATATATATGCAAGATGTTTAGCATAACATAAATATCTAAAAACAAGTGTCAGGATATCTATAAATAAGTTCTCTACCTTTAAAGTGGAGGCCTGGGACAACACACCCTTGTAAACGTCTTCTATGACTATAAACTATTGAATAATTAAATTTGTGCACAAGTATTTAATGAGAATGAAAACATCATGCTGAAATCACTGCATCTGAAACTTCAAGAACCTTTCGGGATATTTTTTATCACATGAAGAAATTCTCAACTTTACATTTTATAATCTTATTAAAGGCAACATAAACTTGACCCCTTAGTCATGTTCAGAAAAAGTAATTCCATATGTTTATTATATCAGAAGAAGCAATTCTGTCAGAGGCTAAGCACGCAGATAATAAAGATAATTTTAAGGTAAAACGATCTCATGATCAGTTTATTCCCCTTGAGAGATCTCCAGCCTTGAGAGAAGATTCTGAAGAAGTAGAGTAGGGTGCAAGGTGCTAAAGAAAAGAATGTAACTTCGCAACAGCCTTTTAAAAGTAAATAGAGGGGCTGGAGTGATAGCACAGCGAGTAGGGCGTTTGCCTTGCACGCATGGTTTGATTCCCAGCACCCAATATGGTCCCCTGAGCACCGCCATGGGTGATTCTTGAGTGCAGAGCCAGGAGTGGCCCCTGTGCATCACCAGGTGTGACCAAAAAAAATTTAAATAAATAAATAAAAAATAAAAGTAAATAGAACCATGGGAGAAGAATTGCAACATTATTTTTATTTATTTATTTATTTGATTTGCTCGAGCGGGCCCAGTAACGTCTCCATTGGAGACTTTGTTGTTACTGTGTCTGGCATATCGAATACTCTCGGTAGCTTGCCGGGCTCTCCGAGAGGGGCGGAGGAGTCGAACTCGGGTCGGCCATGTTGGCCGCTTGTAAGGCGAACGCCCTACCCGCTGTGCTATTTATTTTTAATAATTTATTTATTTAATGAATCACTGTGGGAAAAGTTACAGAGCTTTCGGGTTTAGGTCTCAGTCATGTAAATATCAAACACATTTCCCTTTACCAATACTTATTTTTAACCCCGAACCCCAATAGACCCCCACCTCCCCCCACCCCCTCCCAATTCTTGTGAGGCAGATGAGTTCTAGTTAATACTCTATCTACTTTGACTAGATAGATTGTTTCGATAGAAGATGCACAATTATTGTTTAGAGTTTACGACCCACCCCCCACAATCAGATATGCTGAAACAGCGTTGTGAAATGATTTGCTTTCTACAACTTGGTTTAAGAATAAAATGATGTTGCGCGGCCGCAGTAGCGGCCGCGCGGTTTTGAATTTCTGCTATTTTACTTATTGACCCTGAGGTCGTTTTTATTGAAACTAATTTAGGTGTGAGGGGAGAGAGAGAGAAAGAGATGGAGAGAGAGTACATGTTTGAGAAAAAACACAAGCTTCTCTGGAGTGGATAATAAGCAAGCAAAGAAATAGTGAAAAGCAAGCAAGATCTGTGTTCAAGGGAGAACACGGACTTGAAGAGGGAGCCAACAACGTTCTTTTAATCATGGCCCTCATACCTGTTATTAAAACTTCCAGCTCCGCAGGGCTTTACTGCCTGTACTCCTACTTCCACTTTTCCACCTTTAACTTCTGAGGAGTGTTTGGCAAGAGGAAAACAATTTAGCCACTCAAGGTCTTTCATCTAGATTTCGCTACAAGCAGGGTTCAGTTACAGGCAGACATGGGGAAAATTCTAGACTTCTTTCAGTCTTTTGAGATTTACCAACCATCATTCAGTGAGGAAATTGGTGAACTAAATCCAAAGCATATCATAAGAGTCTTACATTACTACATCTTTGCTTACTGAATGGGATTCAGCATAATCTCTCTCAATAAGCTTGACTTTCTGTCAGATTCTGAGAGAGAGGTTTAACAGCAACAAAAGAATGAACACCTCAAAAATCAGTCTCATCAATCCCCGTCTCCCAAACACTTACTCAGGCTCAAGGCCGGTGTACCACACACAGCAGCCGAGATACCTAATTATGCTGCCACTAGAGAAACTATTTGTACATGTCAATCACAGGACTAAACTGGCAAGAAAGCGCTGCAGGCCAACCTATTCACAAATAGGCCTGCTCTGAGCCAAAAACTTGCTCTGTGATGTAATCTTCTGAGAGTGTCTATTGTGGAAGACTTGTAAAGAATGTGAAGTTTGGATGTGTGCTGGCTTTGTGGAAGGACTGGCCTATAGACCTAAGGAGTACATGCCAGAAGATCTTTCTCCTTCACGTTGAAGTTAACCCTTCACCACCCAACATTTCTCATTTCAGATTTAAGATTTAAGGCCCCGACATCTGCCATTTTTGACATTAATGTTTTTCAGTTAATTTTCTAGTCAAACACTTTTTCACTAGAGTAAGTATACAAGCAAAATGCTTGTTAAAAACCTCGTTCTTCCAACCAGGAATGCTTCCAATGTCAATGCACTGTCAAAGTAATACAGTTCTGGTTTTAGAACTTCAGGGTCTTATACTTAATTGCTTCCGCACTACCTAAAATGCACTTTTCTGAATGCATGGTGCTTCATCCAAAAGACATGCAAACCAGATACACTGATTCCTTCAATCCACTGATACATTCACTCTTAAGAAAATACAGAGCATATCCGTGCAACAATATATTCAGCACTAAACCCAGCACCTGGCAAACTTCAGGTCTGGACTTAGTAGTTAATAAATGAATATGTCATACTAACTTAAATCAACCTTAAAAGGTTTCCCAGGATTTCAATATTCTAGGGCTTCATGCATGAGGGAGTTACAGGTATACTGCAAGCTTTTTACATGAATCTGGCAGTAACTTTAAATTGTTGAGACTGTAGTTAGAGTCTCATGTTCTTTGTAGAAGGACTTAGCCATTATATATCTTTTTTAATGCTTTCAGAGTCCAGCACTAGCTGCAACCAATTTTAGTGTTGGTCAGGAGGCAATATTTTATGTCCAAATATTATGATCAATAAGTAGATTATAAATTTTGTTGCATTTTTCTAATATGCCATTTTTCTCTGCACAAAAAAGTTATGTAAGAAACAATGGAGCCATGAAAATAATATCAATAGAAGTGGATCAGGAATTTGGAATTGTTTTTAATCTCTTTTCCCTTGGCAAATAGATTGTTGCTTCTCTATTTAAAGTCATAAAATATGTGTAAAATATGCTTTTGGGAAATTACTTTGCTGTTTCTTTCCTTTCATCTTAGTTGGTGATCTTTGCAATGAGAGGTGGGGGAAGAAAGACCACCATTAGTCCTTTTGATAACCCCACATTTGATAGCTGATATAAAGCATTGAGGCATACTGATAGACATAATATCAATTACAACTCTTATTTAAACTATGTAAAAAGGGTTTTAGTGTTTATTTTTGACTTTAAAAATAAGCACAATTTACTACTTCTGGAACAAATAGAGCAGATGACTTTCTTTCCTACTTTATTTACCCAGTAATCTCTCTCTCTCTTTTTTTAAAGGCATATCACTTAGATTCAAATATCCAATGCAAGCACATTACTATAAATTACATCTGCAGAGTAGTAATACTGTCTTTTTTAAGAAAGACAGAACTTAAATCTCCCCAGTACAACCTTGAAAGTCTTAGGAGTTGCCACAGAGGCAGGGTGGGATGGAGGGGATGGGGGATGGGAGGGATACTAGGATCCATGGTGGTGGGAAATGGGCACTGGTGGAGGGATGGGTATTTGATCATTGTATAATTGAAACCCAAGCACAAAATTTGTAAGTCTGCAACTGTGCCTCATGGGGTCTCACTAATAAAAATATAAAAAAGAAAGTCTTAGGAGAATCTTATTGTTTACTTTGTTTTCTTTGTAGAAATTGAACACTATAGAATGCTATGTGATATATAGAAAATGTATCACTGTATCACTGTCATCCTGTTGTTCATTGATTTACTCCAGCGGGTGCCAGTAATGTCTCTATTCCTGCTAGCCCTGAGATTTTAACAGCCTTTTCTTACTCATCTTTTCCCAATGATTAGAGGCTCTTTCACGGTCAGGGGAATGAGATCTGTTGTTACTGTTTTTGGCATATCAAATACGCCATGGAGCGCTTGCCAGACTCTGCCCGTGCGAGTGGGATAATCTCAGTAACTTGCCAGACTCTCCAAGAGGCATATATTTACATATTTTTCTCTATGATTTGTTGCCTACTGTCTGAACCCCATCAAATATAGAAAATTTGTAAATATTAAATATATCTAATACTATAGTATTATCATACTGTATTTATGCTTTTCCATGCCTGTCTCATTTCCACAATCCAAAGTTCATCAAAAATTTATCAATAGTAACTCTCACTGGTCGATTTTTTCCCCAGTACCTAATAAAAATAGAGCTGGAGCGATAGCACAGCAGGTAGGGCGTTTGCCTTGCACATGGCCGACCTGGCCGACCCAGGTTAAATTCCTCCGCCCCTCTTGGAGAGTCTGGCAAGCTACCAAAAGTATGCTGCCCACACGGCAAAGCCTGGCAAGCTACCCGTGACGTATTTTATATGCCCAACACAGTAACAAGTGTCACAATGGAGACGTTACTGGACCTGCTCAAGCAAATCGATGAAAAACGGGAGGACAGTGACAGGACAGTGACAGTGACAGTGACCTAATATTATTAATCAGATTAATAATAATAGGTGTTTGACAGATATCTGATGAATAAATCAACAAGGAAATAAAGAGAAAAGTGATTCAATGAATGGCTAAACTTCTTTTCAAATAGCACTGTAGCACTGTAGCACTGTCCTCCCTTTGTTCATCGATTTGCTCCAGTGGGCCCAGTAGCATCTCTATCATAAGACTTGTTGTTACTATGTTTGGTATATCGAATACGTCACAGGTAGCTTGCCAGGCTTTGCCATGTGGGTCAGATAGACTCAGTAGCTTGCCAGGCTCTCTGAGACGGGCGGAGGAAACGAACTCGGGTCGGCCGGGTTGGCCGCGTGCAAGGCAAATGCCTTACCTGCTGTGCTATCACTCCAGCCCCATTCTTAATAATATTGTTTCAAAAATAAAATACTCTGAAAATTTTTGAAGCTATTAATAACGACTTGCATTACTTTATAGTGACACCAGTGTAACTTAGAATATTCCATAAAATATTAAAAAACATAATTATGATGTTTCCACAGTGAAATTTATTCTTAAAAAATTTATTTATTTACTATTCCTCTGCTCCTCTCAGTGAGCCCAGCAAGCTACTAAGAGTATATCGCCCACACGGCAGAGCCTGGCAAGCTCCCCGTGGTGTATTTGATGTGCCAAAAACAGTAACAACAAGTCTCACAATTTGTTGTGAAACTTTACTGGTGCCTGCTTGAGCAAATCGATGAACAATGGGAGGGCAGTGCTACAGTGCTACTATTCAGTACACCATTCTTCAGGATGTAAAGGCAGCATTGATATCATAACCACTTTCCCAAGCAAATAATTATGAAGATTATAAGTTTTATCTCTATAATTTTTATCATCATTTTGTAAGTATACTATTGAAGAAAATGTTGATCAGTATTTTGAAAAAAGGCAAGCTTGACAATGACTGAATTGCTCAGTGCTTCTGATGGAAAATGTAAGCAAAGCTATGCACACTGATAGAATACCTTGTGACTTACATGTCAACTCATCTTTGATTTTAAAGGAAGGATTAAGAACATAAGGGGATTAACTCATCCCCCTGTCAATGATTGATTTAGAAAAGTCCTTGTTAATCTCAACAGTGAAGTTTTAGTTCTGAGTTAAACGTCCCCACAGACCTCAAATGAGAAAAGTATATCCTAATTCTACTGCAACCCTTGCAGGAACAAATTTTCAAGGATATTGGGAATAGGTAAAGTCTTGCTCAATCCTAAGAAAAACAATCTCCTTGTGGTATCAGACTGAGCATAAGGATTTTCATGAACTGATGGCTGTTTGCACAGAGAATTATACAGAGAGTTCATAGAGAAGTACAGCAGGGTGTAACCTAATAGACTACATTTGTATGTATTTTGTGTGTATACTTTATACATGCACATTAGATTTAGTTTTAATTTGATATTCAAAAGCAGAGGTCAAACTGAACAGCTAAGAGGAAGAAATTGACTTTCTAATGAGGTCCAGTATCACATCAGTCATAGTTAACAATGTAAAAAGTTACCTACATATCACGTGTGTGTGTGTGCGAGCGCGCGCGCGCACACACACACACACACACACACACACACACACCCTTTACTTTTCTGAATTTCTAAAAAGTGAAGGGTCTACTGGCCAGAGCTGCTTACTTCGTCATCAATTGTCCTCCCAAAATAAGTTGGTATCTTTGGTTAACATGTTAATGGTCTAAAGCAACCAAACATAGCATCGTCAATCAGCAC
The DNA here is from genome assembly GCF_029834395.1 of Sorex fumeus. NCBI lineage: Eukaryota > Metazoa > Chordata > Mammalia > Eulipotyphla > Soricidae > Sorex > Sorex fumeus. The sequence continues at coordinate 75,480,801 of NW_026606094.1, read as the reverse complement.
AAGTTCAAAATCCCATGAAGAACCAACTGAATTATTGTAAAAAGAAAAAAGGTCACCTGCTTTCTTTAGCATCAAGGCACATGGCCACTGAGAACAATATTCCAAAACTGACATAGTCTATTGCAAAAGTTAACTGCAGAGTTTTCACACTAAACAGCAATAAAGACATTTCTCTTTATTTTCAAAAAAAAATTATCCCCAGACAGCAAGTAAAATGAGAAAAATAAATGCAAATACTATATCCAACTGTGTTAAGAGACATCTGTAATCTTTTGGGGAAGGAGGGGCACTCTTGTGGTAGAACTGCTGTTGCAACATTGGAAACCTGTAACAATTGTATTATGAACAACTTGCAGACTATGGTTTTTCAATAGGAAGGAAGGGAGGAAGGGAGGAAGAGAGAAAGAGAGGGAAGGAAGGAAGGAAGGAAGGAAGGAAGGAGAGAAAGAAAGAAAGAAAGAAAGAAAGAAAGAAAGAAAGAAAGAAAGAAAGAGGATAGACCTATTGGGCAACAGGAGCTCAACAGAAGCACTGCTGGATGGTGACATTGATAAGCAGAATAACTCTGAAACTGAGTATGCTCAGGCATTGAAAATACCAAGAAGATGCAGGGTGAGACAGATGATGAAGGAGGGCTGAGGACATGGTCCCTATTTGAAATCTATTTTAGAGTCAGTTATAAATCCAGGTAACATCATTATCAACTGAATCCCTCTCTCCCCTAACCCTCCCTCCACCCCACACACACACTACACAATACACACACAATTCACACAATAGGTGAACATGGTCTCCCAAGAAACTAACTAGAGAGATTCCAGAGGAATCTGATATTCAGAAAGATATCTGACTGGAAATAGAAAAGTGAAGTGAAAAATCTAACTACATAACAATGCCCCACACTCCTTTTTCCACTCATTTCTGAGCACCAGCAGTCAAACTTACAAATCTTAAGCAGGAAATCAGGGTTCTTTTCAGGGGTACTATCTTATCAAAAGACCTGTAGAGGGGCTGGAACAATAGCACAGAGGGTAGGGTGTTTGCCTTGCACTCCCCGACCTGCGTTCGATTCCCAGCATCCCATATGATCTCCTGAGCACCGCCAGGAGTAATTCCTGAGTGCAGAGCCAGGGGAACCCCTGAGCATCGCCGGGTGTGACCCAAAAAAACAAAAATAAATAAAATAAAATGCAAAAAAAATGACGTGTAGATACTGACATCTGTGACATCAGTGAAAAAGCCTTCCATTAACAAGACCAGGGCTTCTCAGACTTTCTCCCCAAAGGCAGCATCAGCAAGCACTGCAGAAACACCTCAGACTCATTATCTATTTGAGTTTGAATTAATTTTTGGGAATTGCACATTTAGGAATGTGCAATTTGACCTTTACTGTTGTTAAGTTGTTTGTGAGCCCCACATTCAGATATGCAACCACATATGAGGACACTACCCACAATTTAAGAAGTTAGTAGCAAGCCTATTTTATAGAAAGGCATCACACCTACTCACTTAGAATCTGCATTGAATAGTCCATGTTTTACATATGAAGAGACAATCAAACATCACAAGATACTTGAGGGGAAATCCTGAGATAAACACAGGAGACTCAAATAAGTAAGTAACCAAAAAGAAACAGAAATAGCAAAATCACTACAGGAGGAATATAAGTATTTCAAAGAAGTCATGAATCAAGAATGGATTATTAGCTAAAAGAAATTATCAGAGAAGATGAAAATATTCATGGGTTCAAAAGTTACATTTAAAAAATGTAATTGCTAAACATATTTAGCAATAAAAGCTAAAAAGTCAGGTCAAAGAAATCTCCTCAAAAACAAAACAAAATACTGAAAGGATATATTCAAAGAAAAAATAAAGAGATAGAGAAAATTTTCAGCAAATTCAATTTCCAGAAAGAGAAATTCCAAGAAACCAGAGAATGTGGAGATAAGATCCAAGAAATAGTATGAGAAAACTTTCTCATACTCTAAATTGTGAAGATCCACTGAGTATCTATCACAACCAGTAAAAAAAGGATCCCACAATCCCATACTATCAAGAATTTGCCACGGAACATTAGAAAAGATCTTAACACTTTCAGAAAAAAAAAAGTATACAGAATACTGGGAAACCAAATGACAACAGACTTCACTTTAAATCTTAGAAGTCACATTAGGCCTAAAAATGTTGAGTGAAAAGAATTTTGATAATACTATGTCTTGGGAACCCATAAGTCAAGTGTAAAAGAAAAATAAGATAGTTTTAAGTCTACAAGTGAACTTTTTTTTTCCTACAATTGATCCTTTTGGGCTGGAGCGATAGCACAGCGGTAGGGCGTTTGCCTTTCAAGTGGCCAACATAGCCGACCCGAGTTTGATTCCTCCGCCCTCTCGGAAAGCCCGGCAAGCTACCGAGAGTATCTCGCCCACACGGCAGAGCCTGGCAAGCACCCGTGACGTATGCCAAACACAGTAACAGCAAGTCTCATGATGGAGACGTTACTGGGCCTGCTCGAGCAAATCGATGAACAACGGGAGGACCGTGACCGTGATTGATCCTTTTAGGTTACTGAACAGTAGAAATAGGAACTGGAAAGCAAATGATTCAACAGGAGCAAGTCAGTTGGGAAACTCTTTGGAATGGGAAAAGAGATCATTACCAATTATAGGAATAACAAAAAGCTAAGAAGTAAGGGGGAAATAATGTATTACAACTTGATTCAGCTTGTGTGTATGTGTGTGTGTCATTACATAGGAATATAACCTAAATTTACAATATAGTCCCACTATTGTATAATATCACTCACTATATGTGAAATTCTCTTTTTGCCAGAAAGAACAGATTTATTAAATATGCAAACATAGGACAGGCTGAATAAAATATTAGTGGAAAAGAAAAATATTCTCCAAGAATCCTCAAATACTAAAGTTTATTTTAGCTTGTCTCACTTCTTTTTGGCAAGTTATTAAGCTTTTTTCAGCCACAAAAATATAATGATCTATTAAGCATCTCTTTTGATCCAGGTACTTAGCAAACATCTATTTCACCCTCTTTTGTCATATTTAAATGAAATATTGTAGGAAACAGATAGGAAACTGTGACTATACATGGATTGTTTTAAATTTATTGGCTGAAATAACAAATTGGACAAATGAGTAGGTGAAAATGAGTATTTGCAGACAAAGATATATTTGGTATATATTAGTTTATTTTGGTGTAGCATTGAGCAGTTTTGGCACTCTTTGTAAGTATCTTGCATGTCTTATAATGTGCATAACAGTCCAAATATTTGTGTGTGATTTAAATTTTTCCTAGGAGCTCTTCTTGGTGATTCTCAGCTAACCTGGCTGGATATTTAATGACAGGACCTGAGGATGTGGTGCTTGACGAACCTATGGATACCTGTGCCCTGGAATACATGGGTCACCCTAGCAGTGCTGAGGACCCTCCAGTGCTGCACCCAGCAATGCTCAGAAGACCATGTGGTGCTGGGGATCAACCACGGTCAGCTGCACGCAAGGCATACAGCTTAACCCCTGTACTATCTCTCCAGCCTGTTTTCACATTTTGACCATTTTCTAGATCATTTGTTTTTGAGTATTTTATTTACTTTTAGCCAGTTCTGCTTACTGTTTAACATGTTTTGCTAATCTAAAGTTTTAGGTTCAGATCTAAATGAACTAATTGACCAAAAATAAAATAATCCAGAAAATTCTTGCTTCAAATAAGTAATTTATTGCTAATTGAACCCTAGCATGATTTTTCAGATTTTTAAGAAATTGAGATAAAATTAACATAGAATATTTTATTAGTCTATGGTATTCAACATAATGATGTACTAGTTTTAAAATTTCAGACTGATCACACAATCTAATTAACCTGAATTTTAAAAATAAATTTCTTTAGAGACTTCACTCTTTGAACTAGCCAAGATTTTATTTAAAGTTTTGTTCATTTTCATAAATGACTGAAAATAAATTTGAAATATATGGAATCTCTAGAGAAAGTATTCAACTACATTAAATGTTGCTAAACCATCCTAGAAATCATGAAACAAAAATTTTCAAACATTTTCTTCAAATTCCTATAAAGTGCATTAAATTTTGTAAGTAATATTTAAAGAGAGGGAGAAAATAGCAATAATCAATCATTCAGGTTTCATCAGTGGCAATAGTTTATTTGTATTGCTTTTGTTATTGTCAGTTATCAATGAGGATGTAAAATCATGTAACTTGTCAAACGTGATATGTCAAATGTCAGGGCAGAGATGGGAGATAAGCCCAGGCCACCTGTTACAGCTCCCTTTGCTAGTTTCACTCTTCCCATCTGCCTTTTCATTCCTTGCCACCTTTATATTCTTAGTATCTGACTTTAAATGACTTGTCAAGTAAAACTGATGATCCTATTAAAATAGTACTTCATTTTAACTTTTAGTTTTACAAATAGCTTGATGTGAATGCAAACTGAAATTTGGGGTCAAAACTGAGATTTTTGAGTGGTTCTGAGGACTGAACTTTACCACTGAGCCATATCTGGCTAAAATTGAGATTTTGAGGTTCAAAATAAATTTCACATATCACTAGATCACTTGACATCCCAATACTCATCTATTTGCTCGAGCAAGTGCCAGTAACCTCTTCATTTGCCCATGTCACGTGATGGTGTAGCCCCATGGCGCCTGTTCACTCCAGGAATACAAAGAGCCTCAAACCGATCATTCATGTCTTGAGGAAGAAGTCTGACTATCTCATAGGTGGGCGGCCATGTGATTTTTTGACGTCCTGTGGAATTCAGTCAGTAATGGCTCTAGTCCAGCAGTCGTTTCCAAATCTCATTACATGTCCAGCTCATCTGATTTTCGACACCTTGGAAAACAAGACAATGTCCCTGATTCTTGATCGTCGACAAAGGTCAGAACTCTGGATTCTTTCTCTCACTTGAGTGAAGCATAATAAACCAAGTATGACACTCAATTCCTCTTTGGGAGACCCGAATAGCATCCTCATCCTGTTTTTGTAGGGACCAGGTCTCTGAGGCATATGTTAATGCAGAAAGAATGGTGGAGTCGAAGAGATGTGCCTGGAGCCGGAGGTTCTTCGTCCTTTTAGCTATTTCTTTGACACTCTTGAAGGCGTTCTAAGCCACTCTCTTCCTACTGCGCAACTCAGGTGCCAGGTCATTCATCATGTTGAGTGCTCAACCTAGGTACACATAACTGCTGCATTCGGGATGTTCATTCCATTGAGAGTGAATGGAACGTCAGGAACAAGACCGTTTCTCATAAACATTGTCTTCGTGAGATTCAGCTATAGTCTGACGTTTCCACACTCATGGTCGAAGTCGCCCAGTATTTGTGCCTCTTGGCTAATGTTTGGTATTATTAGAATGATGTCATCAGTAGGTTGGAGGTGGTGTAGTTGCCAAACATCTATCTTCACTCCCATTCCTTCCCATTCCAGTCATTGCATGACATTCTCGAGGGTGGCACTGAAGAGTTTCAGAGAAATGGTATCATCCATGCCGAAAGTGACATGGATGATCACTTTCTTGTAGAATGGTGAGATCCTGGTAGTGAATCTGTAATACAGCTCACAAAGGATCCTGCTGTATTGAGTTTGAACACCCTGTTTGGCTAGGGCTTTGATGACTGCTTCCATCGCAACAGAATCAAAGGCCTTCTTTAAATCAATGAATGTCAGACAGAGCGGCATCTTGAACTCCTTTGAAACCTCAATGAGCTTGATTATCGTGTGGATTTGGTCAATTGTGCTGAATCCTTTGTGAAACCCAGCTTGCTCACATGGTTGTCCTTCATCTAGAGTTCTGCCAATCTAATTTAGGATGACTCGAGTGAACAGCTTGTAGACGATAGACAACAGGCAGATTGGGCGATGGTTGCCAATGTTGTGGATGTCTCCCTTCTTGTACAGTAGAACAGTCCTGCTGGTTTTCCATTGGGACAGAACCTTGCATTCAGAGAGGTAGCATGTGAAGAGCTGAGCCAGTGTATTGATGAGTACTGACAGTGGGTTCTTCAGGTGTTCGGGTCTGACCTTGTCTGGGCCAGGTGCTGTTCACTTCTTTACCAACGAAATGGTGTGTCGGATTTTGGAAGGGAGATCCTCTGCCTACTCCCACCAATCTCTGGCAACCCAGGGATTAAACCCAGAAACCCCACCCTACCCTGCCCTGTCTACTTCTACCAATCTCTGGCAACCCAGGGATTACACATAGAAGACCCACCCTACTGGTAAGTAGATAAATACCTCATTGGCAGACCTCCACTACCTCCACTACCTCCACTACCCAGCTGCCGCCACACTCCAGGATGCTTTCCAACCATTTCAGCCACAATGCGACATCATAAGACATAAATACCCATCTTCCAAGATTACTGCACCATATTTGATGGGGTTCAAATATGGTTTGAACCATGAGAACACCTGAAAGGGCCATTAGAGGCTGCCCTAAAAGCCTCTAACTCTCTTGGAGAGCCTGGAAAGCTACTAAGAGTATCCCGCCTGCACGACAGAGCCTGACAAGTTATCCATGGCGTATTCGATATGCCAAAGCCAGTAAATACAATGGGTCCTATTCCCCTGACCCTGAAAGAACCACCAATAAGGCAGCATTAAGAAGGGTGAGGAAGGAGAGGCTGATAAAATCTCAAGGCCGAACTAAGTTGCCAAAATGAAGAAGGACAAAAATGACTGTCTGTACTTTCAATGCACATATGCTGGCATCAGATGCATCCATCGAGAACATAATGGTACAAGCTCGAAAGATCAAGTATGACATCATTGGCCTGACTGAGATGAGAAGGCATCAATCACATCATGCTGTTTTCAACACTGGAAAGAACTATTCCTCGGAACATGTGACAAAAGAGGCATCAGTGGTGTCGGTGTCCTTGTCAACACTAACTTGTCCAGGAGCATTGGTTCATTCAAATGCCTAACAATGCGAATTGGACAATCACACCTGAATAGATCTGACTCACTGCCGGCAGTTTCTATCTTCGTTGTCTATGCACCAACATCCAATTATGATGAAGGAGAAATTGAGAAGTTCTACATGGAGCTGGAGAAGTTCTTTAAAGAAGGCCACACCTTCCACTGGATTATTGTCGGTGATTTTAATGCCAAAATAGGACCGAGAAGAACAGCCAAAAAACTCCACATTGGGACCCATGGCCTAGAATGGAACAAACAGGGTGAGAGACTATCTGAGTTTATCATGTCCACCAAGACCATCCAAGGTAACTCACAGTTCCAGAAGGACAAATCTAAACGTTGGACATGGGAGTCTCCCAGTGGATGGTTCCACAACAAAACTGACCACATCACATTCAATCGAGAGTTTTGTCTGACCCATGTCGCTGTTGTCCCAAAATTCCAGATGGGATCAGACCACTGTCTCCTTCGTGCAAAATTCTACTTCACAGAGCGAGGAGAAAGGGCTGCAAAGTTTAAGAAGAGAATTCCCAGAACCGGGAGCTCTTTGGCACTGTTGCGGCAGCATGGGAAGATATCTCATTGACAACATTGACAAGGAATACTATCAACTGGTTCAGCACCTCCATGATTGTGCAAGGAACTCTGAGAGAGAGATAGCCAGAAAAAGACACCTGCCGTCGAAAATTATTGAACTCATTCGCTAACGTGGCTTGGTGCAAGCCTCAGGCAACCGCAAACGAACGTCTGAGCTTGCAAATCAGTGCAGAGAAGCGATCAAGGAAGATTTCAAAGAGAGAACAGCAGTGCTGGCAGATGTGACAGAAGCCAGGAAAAGCATTCGCAACTCCCGCCTGTCCTTCACCAACTACAAGACCAAGATGGCTGCTCTCAGACGTCCTAATGTATCTATCACATCTTCCAGAAGGGCATTGAAGAAGATTATCCCCAACTTCTACTCGGATCTCTTTGATAGCCACGTCCACCTACTAAATTCCACAGGATGGATATGTCATTCCCAACGTTCTCCCTTCCGAAATTTCACACATAGTTCACATATTTATTATCCAGACTCAATAAGCTTTGTGACTAGTCTGGCAAATTTGATGCCCCATCTACCCCCAAACACAAAATATCTGAACAATTCCTTTCTTTGTAGTAGGTAAAAGAGAGATAATATCTGAAGCAAGTATTTTCTTTGTACACAGTTGTTCAAAAGTGGAATAGGGGTTTCTTTGCCAAAAGTTCCTAGAATGTATTCAGGTTTGTTTCTGATCTCTCAAGTTAGGAAGAAGAGTTTTTAAAACAAGCAATGTTTTATCATCAGAACCAGTGTAGTTTTTCTAATGTTGGAGATTAAATGTTGGGAACATAAATCACAGTACACAGACTGTAGCTCAGACAGGCTTTCCAGAGAGAAAGGCCCTACTAGAGACTGGAGCTATAGTACAGTATGTAGGGCAGTTGCCTTGCACACTGCAGACCTGAATTCAATCCGCAGCACCACTTGGATTCAATCTGCTAGCACTGCCAGGAGTGGTGGATCCCTGAGTTCAAACTAATGAATAAGCTCTGAGTACCATATTCTGGGTGTGCCAATAAAAGAAAAATAAAACAAGTAACAAAAAAGATAAAGCCTCTATTAGATAGAAAAGACCATATAAATAAAGAAATAAGATCTAGAATATTTTTTTTTATTAGTGAAGCACCATGAGGTACAGTTGTAGATTTACAAATCTTTGTGCTTGGATTTCGGTCATACAATGATCAAATACCCATCCCTCCACCAGTGCCCATTTTCCACCACCATGGATAATATCCCTCCTCCCCCCCTCCCACCCTGCCTCTGTGGCAGGGCATTCCCCTTTGTTCTATCTCTCCTTTTGGGTGTTGTGGTCTGCAAAAGAGGCATTGAGTGGCAAACATGTTCAGTCCATAGTCTACTTTCAACATGCATTTCCCCTCCTGGGAGGATCCTCCAAACACCCTTTATTTGGTGCTCCCTTCTCTATCTGAACTGCCCTTTCCCTTAGAATACCCGGCTGGCCTCTAAGCTATGGAGTAATCCTCCTGGTGTTGAAGATCTAGAATATTTGTAAGGAAACTAAGTTTGATTTGTGGCTTAATTCTTTTCCATCTTGTGCTAGTAAATAGTTAGCTTCAAAATAATTCATTTGTAAATTCACATTTATTTGATTCAAAAGATGTCTCCCTACCTGGCCCCAAAAGATTATCATTTAGAAACATCTAAAATGTATGTCATAAGCCACAGGTAAGAAAGTATATCATATATGTACATTATCTCCTTTGATCCTTATTACAGTATAGAAAATGATCCTTATTCTGTTCACTTTCTAGACAGGCACAGGAAATTGAGGTTCAATAAATAAAGCAATTTGCTCACTCACACAGACAGTAAGTGAATAAGCACTAAAGCTAGGTCTATACTTCAAACCCCCATTCTCTATTTTGCTAGCAACAACGTGTCCAGAGGAGGGCAAGATTCTCAAATTCCTTATTATGTTTTCTGAAGAACAGTTATCTCAAGGGAAAACTCATGTTTCATGCCATGAATGAAGACTAAAGGTCATTTATCTCTCTTTGAATGTAGGGATCTCACCAAATGCATCTGGTCTGGTCCTGAGATGACCTCACTAAGTGGGCAAAAACCTAGGAACTAGGCCTGTTGCCCTTACTGAAAATCCATCACAGGAATAATAATTAAACGAGCTCATTTATACATGGAATTGAAAGACATAATAGCAATGCAATGCAGCACTGTCCTCCCGTTGTTCATCGATTTGCTTGAGCAGGCACCAGTAACATCTCCATTGTGAGACTTGTTGTTACTGTTTTGGCATATTGAATACTCCACGGGGAGCTTGCCAGGCTTTGCCATGCGGCGGGATACTCTCAGTAGCTTGCTGGGCTCTCCGAGAGGGATGGATGAATCGAACCCAGGTCGACCATATGCAAGGCAAACGCCCTACCCATTGTGCTATCGCTGTGCTATTCCTTAAAGACATAATAAGTAAAGGCCCTCCCGTTGATCATCGATTTGCTCGAGCAGGCCCAGTAACGTCTCCACTGGAGACTTTGTTGTTACTGTGTTTGGCATATCGAATACGTCATGGGGAGCTTGCCAGGCTCTGCCATGCGGGCGAGATACTCTCGGTAGCTTGCTGGGCTCTCCGAGAGGGGCGGAGGAATCAAACTCGGGTCGGCCATGTTGGCTGTGTGCAAGGCAAACGCCCTACCGCTGTGCTATGGCCAAAGGCACAGAACCTGAGAACTGGTCTACAGAACTGAGCTTAGCAAGGGCAGGAGAATGGGAGTGGGATAGGGTCTGCCTCAGAGGGGACACTGAGAAAGAGGCATAGGGAAGCACTCTGGGGGGTGTGGAGTGGGAACATTGTATGCATGAAACCCTCTCATGAACAGTATTATGGATCACAGTGCATCAAAAATATATAATTTAGACTATAGATTGGGTGCTGTATTACTTTTTAGTCAACTTTCCACATGCCATGTGCCACCAATCACCCCCACTCTCCATTGCCCCAAAACACACACTCTGAGTGTAGAATTTCTGGTAGCTTCCTTTTGCATGTTCCAGCAGTTTCCCTTCTCCATGTCTGATGTTCAAGGTTCAAACATTGTGAGATTTTACTCTCCATAAACCAGAGTTGGCAATTACCCCAGGGCTTCTCTTGGTGCTGCACAGTTCTCAATAGACAAGCTTGAGTCACACATTATTTCTTGTTTCTGTGCCAATGAATATACTAGGGGGAAAGATCTTGTTTACTATGTGGGAAACTTGTGAGTTGTTCTGAAGAGGAGAGTAACATGGCTAAAAGGGACAGTGATTCCACCACAATGAAAAAGAAAAGGCAATCAGGGAGGCGGGGGACCAGGATGGCTCTAGAATCTCAGAACAGAGCACCATTTCTGTTCCTCAAGTCACAGAGGTTTTCACAAATGGCAGAAACGGTCATGTGGCTGTTGTCAGAAGATGTCTCTTTGATGAGAGCATTTATAGTGCAGGTCCCTTGGCCACAGATTGCAGCAGAAGCTATTATCTCCCACAGGTACTCAGTCATCTCACTGGTCTATTACTTTGGGCACCCTTCTTTAGAACTCAAGGGTATAAACAAGATCAGTCATCCAAGTCCTTCTAACCTAGACAAGTATCTTATTCATTCAGCTTAACTGATTGTAGCACTGTAGCATCTCCTGCACGTATTTAAAGTATGAGTTTATATATGGTTCCCTTGGAAATTAGCTTTGAAACCTTTCAAAGATAGTTAACTTCGACAAGAAAAGACAAAACGTGGTGTTTCAGAATGAAGGAAAATTGCTTATTTTTCCTCTAAAATGAAATATATTATTTGATTGTGAAGAAATTCTCTGTAATTTCTGTGTGTTTTAGAATCACAGTTTCACAAGTGAAGTGCTGAGCTTACCAGACAGGAAGAGAGCCTGTCATTCATGCCCAGATATGCCAAGAGGCGCTCAGAACCCTTCTGTTTGTCTTCCCCTTGTCTTCCTCTTGCCTGTACAAGGCCTGGATATATTTCTATACTGAAGGTCCGGTCTAAGGCTAGGTTTCAAAGCGGGAGATACAGATACACAGAGAAGACCCTACTTTGTTCTAGTAATCCTTCAGACAGGATTCACAAAAACTCTGTGCCTGGCAGGAAGCATACCTAGGAAGAGCTATTTCACATAAATATGGAAGCACGACTTTACATAAGGTGAGTTTATAGGGAGCCAACCTGTTATGTGTATACCAGGTATATCATGTTCTTCTCTTCATTGATGGTCCTCCCCACTTTGAAACATCCTACATACCCTCTCTCTTATGTTGTCTTACTCCACTGGGGTCACCATTACAAAATACTATCAAATTTGTTGACTTAGAGACAGTAGAAGTATTTTTACCACAGTTATGGAGGCTGGAGGTTCAGAATCATGGCACCAACAGATGATTCTGGTGAGAGTTTTCTGGATCAATAACTGCAGGTTCCAGTGAGACTTCACATGGCAGAAGAGGCTCTTCTTAGAGCGCAGGATAAATTCCAAAGGCCTTAAGACCCACACACCTCCCTAATAGCATCACCTTTCAACAGAAGAATTTGGGAGGATTCACAAACATTCACATTATAACAGTTTTCTCTTCTTAAACAACAACCAAAGGGAATGAAAACAAGCAAATCACCAGTGAAGTGATTCTAATCCAGATTCTCCAGAATTTTCAACATTTCAAAAATCTATGGAGGACATTATAAACAAACTGAACACATTCATCATTAATCTGAAATAGACTAAATATAAGGTGGGAGAATGAAGTATTTGGATTCTGGCTGTGGTATCAAACAAGACTTTATAAAGGAGGAAATGTCCAAATGCCTGCCTCTTTTTTCCACTTCTAAAGCATAATGACATCTCTACCGCCCAGGAAACCTTTGCTATCCATCTGCCCAGCTCTTTGGAATGCTTCACTACATTTTCTAGACTGCAGTTTCCATGGAAATTAAAGGTTGGATTTTCCAAAGCTGGGGATAGAAGCTGGGAGGCCTTCACATGGAATGGTAGTTTCCTAGGGAGTCCAATTTACGAAAAGTATAAAGAAAGTTTAGAAATATCTTGGCAGTGATGAGGCCAAATAAAAACTAAATTTTGTTCCAGGGCTCAATGTTTGAGCAAAAGATCAGTGTTAGTGATTATTCCTTAAGTCTCTCGCTCCCAACAGGCTCTTCTCATCACCATATCTTATATTGTATAACCACAAAATAAGAGGCAGTGGCGGTGGTGTGGGCTCTCTCATGCCCACCATGTGTGTTTAGTAGCCATAAGCCACTTTCCCACCCCAGCTTGCAGCCACCACCAACAGAAGCATGATGGAGGAAACAGGGTCGCCAGGCTGGTTGGTGATTAGTTGCCATTTATTCCATTCTCTCCACATCCCTGTTCCAGTCTCACTAAGCACCCAATTCCAGTCTCACACTGGCCCTCATTCCCGTCTCCTCTTGTTCCCCCATGCTAGTCTCTCCATGCTCCATCTTGCAGTCTTGGTCTTGTGCCCAACCTCCAAGCATTGGAGGTAGCAACTACACTAGATCCTGCAATACAATCAACATATGAAAGCCCTTCCTTCAGAGGGAAGCTCTTCTAAGATAAGACAAAGATCTCCTGCAGCTAGGAGATCACTCAAGGGTGAAATACCATCTAAGGGTGAGGGTATGTTTCTCCTTTCCGTAGATCAACAATTATCTTAGATTATTTACTTATAAATAATCTTTCTAGTCATTTTGTATGGACACAGTAAGAGATATACTAAGCTTGTAGGGTGGCTCTCCTGGGAACATCTTGCTATAGATTCTAGACTACAGTGCTCAGGCCAGATTAACCTCTCCTAACCCTACCAGGGTCCTAATCCAGCTGTTACTGGATTGGATCATGACAGAATTTGTCTTTGATGGTGCTCTCAGCTTATAGTTAAATATTATTATGGTGCTTGGCTTGGCCCTTTTCAATGTCAGGGTAGCTCACAGTTTGCCCCGGGTCCATTCTGTCCCTTCTTTGGGACCCTGCTTTTGGGATACTAGGAACTAAGGACAACTGAGGCTTAAATTGAGAAAACATGAGAGATGTCCAGGAGTAAATATTATTCGGAGTCAGTTAACTCCCAAGTTACAAAAACATAGCTTTAACTGTCTTCCTGTGTCTATACAAAAAAGACATTGCTCTAAGGTAAACTATGCAAAGGACATAAGGAGAAGAGGAAAGCAATGTTTCACTTACAAATACAAATTCAGAGTCCTTAGAAGGATTTGACTTTACAAGTCAACAGAGTATGATTTGGGGATAAAAGTAATTGACAGGTTGGGGAAGCAGAGCACAGAAAAGAGGTTAAAGATGAACACAGATAAATGGGTGTGCCTTGGGAGCACTGTGATTGGGTGTAACCCAATAAACCTAAGCTCCCTATGGCAAGGGAGAAAGAAAAAGCCAAAGTTATCCTACATTATATGTTCTTTATTTTGTAGGGGAGGGTGATACCCAGTGATGAGAATGCCTAACCCACTCACTGTACTATCACTATGACCCCTCCTATATGTTCTTTATTTAATTTTTTTCATCATGAACTTGCGTATTAACTTTGAACTTTAAAAACTATTGTCAAAAAATTTTGATTAGCAAGTTTCCTTTTAAATATGGACCTTATGTTTTTCACCCACAGTAAATGCCTTGCTCAGTTGGGTCATATTCCTGAACTCTTTACAGAAAGTTGCTGTTTCCTGGCTAGAGCAGAGAAGATGAAAAGAATTGTCTTTGTACCAACAAAAAAAAATAAATAAATCAAGAAAGGTAATAAAAAATAAAAACGTTGTGTGAGTGTTGTCCTCAGCACAATGTTGTGGTAAAGATACTGTTGAGCCAAGTGGAAGGTTAAGAAGATCCTCCCCTCTCTCTTAGCCCCGAAGTCATCATTTAGGTCTCAGTCTTAAGAGGAAAATGTATCCGGCTTATGCAATACATGAAAACAACTTGTAAGAATTTGATAAGCTTTCAGTACAATCAAGTATGTCCCTATTAAGCACAAATACAACTCAGCCTCCATGTGGAAACCCTGTGTATTAACTCTGACAGAAGACCATAACATTCTGTTGAATTTTTAAGTTTCCAAAACCTCACTTCTCAAACTGTAGGTTGCATCCTACATAGGGCCGTGTCACTGAATATGGGGTAGTGATAGTTTTGTATTAAAATAAATTTGTCATTTGTAATCAGAAAATGTTTGATGTGCTTACCTGAGGTGGTATAAAACAACTTTTTTTCTGGTTAATAGGGCTTGTGAGTGGAAAAAGTTTTTTTTTTTCCCCTTTATTGTATTTTATTTTTTTTTAAAGTTGTAGATTTACAATTTTTTGTGCTTTGGTTTCAATTATACAATGATCAGATATCCATCCCTCCACCAGTGCCCATTTTCCACCACCATGGATAATATCCCTCCCACCCCCATCCCCCCATCCCCCCTGTCTCTGTGGCAGGGCAATCCCCTGTGTTCTCTCTCTCCTTTTGGGTGTTGTGGTCTGCAAAAGAGGCATTGAGTGGCAAACATGTTCAGTCCATAGTCTTCTTTCGACATGCATCTCCCCTCCTGGGAGGATCCTCCAAACATCCTTTATTTGGTGCTCCCTTCTCTATCTGAACTGCCCTTTCCTCTAGGATACCCGGCTGGCCTCTAAGTTATGGAGTAATCCTCCTGGTGCTGATCTCAGCTATTCTTGGGTATTAATCTCTTACTTTGTTACTTTATATCCCCCAGATGAATGCAATCTTTCTATGTCTATCCCTCTCTTTCTGACTCATTTCGCTTAGCATGATACTTTCCATATTGTACCACTTGTATGTAAATTTCATGACTTCATCTTTTCTAAGAGCTACATAGTACTCCATTGTGTAGATGTACCAAAGTTTCTTTAACCAGTCATCTGTTCTTGGGCACTCAGGTTTCTTCCAGTTTCTGGCTATTGTAAAGAGTGCTGCAATGAACAAACAAGTGCAGATGTCACTTCAACTATACATTTTTGCCTCTCTGGGATATATTCCCAGGAGTGGTATTGCTGGGTCAAATGGGAGCTCAATTTCTAATTTTTTGAGAATCGTCCATACTGTTTTCCAGAAGGGCTGAACCAGTGGACATTCCCACCAACAGTGAAGGAGTGTCCCTTTCTCGCCACATCCACGCCAGCATCGGTTGCTTTTGTTCTTTTGAATGTGGGCCAGTCTCTGAGGTGTGAGATGGTATCTCATTGTGGTTTTGATCTGCATCTCCCTGATGATTAATGATGTAGAGCATTTTCTCATGTGCTTTTTTGCCATTCGAATTTCTTCTTTGAGAAAGTTTCTGTTCATTTCATTGCCCCATTTTTGGATGGGGTTGGATGTTTTCTTCTTGTGGAGTTTAACCAGTATTTTGTATATCCTGGATATCAACCCCTTGTCAGATGTGTATTCAGCGAATATCCTTTCCCGTTCTGTAGACTGTCTTTGTATTTTGGTCACTGTTTCTTTGGAGGTGCAGAAGCTTCTTAGTTTAAGATAGTCCCATTTATCTATCTCTGTTTTCACTTGCTCGGCCAGTGGCGTGGCATCTTTGAAGATACCATTAGCTTCAATGTCATGGAGGGTTTTGCCAACTTTATCTTCAATGTACCTTATGGTTTCTGGTCTGATGTTGAGGTCTTTAATCCATTTTGATCTTACTTTTGTACATGGTGTTAGGCAGAGTTCTGAGCCTATTTTTTTGCATGTAGCCGTCCAGTGATGCCAACACAATTTATTAAAGAGGCTTTCCTTACTCCACTTCACATTACTTGCACCTTTATCAAAGATTAGATGAGCATATGATTGAGGAGAGATGTCAGTGTATTCAACCCTGTTCCATTGGTCTGCAGTTCTGCCTTTGTTCCAGTACCATGCTGTTTTAATTATTACTGCTTTGTAGTACAGTTTGAAGTTCGGGAGGTTGATTCCTCCCATTTTCTTTTTCCCAAGAATTGCTTTAGCTATTCGTGGGGGCTTATTGTTCCATATAAATTTCAGGAGTGTTTGCTCCATTTCTTTGAAGAATGTCATGGGTATCCTTATAGGGATTGCATTGAATTTATACAATGCTTTCGGTAGTATTGCCATTTTGACAATGTTAAGTCTCCCGACCCATGAGCAGGGGATATCTTTCCATTTCCTCATGTCCTCTTTTATTTCCTGAAGTAGCGTTTTGTAGTTTTCTTTGTACAGGTCCTTTACTTCCTTAGTTAAGCTGATTCCTAGGTACTTGATTTTCTGGGGCACAATTGTGAACGGGATTGTTTTTTTCATGTTGCTTTCTTCTCTCTCACTGTTTGCGTATAGGAAAGCCATGGACTTTTGGGTATTGATTTTATAACCTGCAACTTTACTATACGAGTCTATTGTTTCTAGGAGTTTTTTGGTGGAAGTTATTGGGTTCTCTAAGTAGAGTATCATATCATCTGCGAATAGTGAGAGCTTGATTTCTTCCTTTCCTACCTGAATGCCCTTAATATCTTTTTCCTGCCTAATCGCTATTGCAAGTACTTCCAGTACTATATTGAACAACAGTGGAGAGAGTGGGCATCCCTGTCTCGTCCCTGATCTTAGAGGGAAGGCTCTCAGTTTTTCCCCATTGAGGATGATGCTTGCTGTAGGCTTGTGGTAGATGGCTTGAATTATGTTGAGGAAGGTCCCCTCTATACCCATTTTGGCTAGGGTTTTCATCATAAAGGGGTGCTGGATCTTATCAAATGCTTTCTCTGCATCTATTGATATGATCATATGCTTTTTATCTTTTCTTTTGTTGATATGGTGGATTATGTTGATTGATTTCCGAATGTTAAACCATCCTTGCATCCCTGGGATGAATCCTACTTGGTCATGGTGTATGATCGTTTTGATGAGTAGTTGGATTCTATTTGCTAGTAGTTTGTTGAGGATCTTTGCATCTGTGTTCATCAGGGATATCGGCCTGTAATTCTCTTTCTTTGTGGTATCTCTGTCTGCTTTTGGTATCAGTGTGATATTTGCTTCGTAGAAACTGTTCGGAAGTGTTTTTGATATTTCAATTTCGTGGAAAAGCTTAAAGAGCATCGGGAGTAAGTCCTCTTTAAAGATTTGGAAGAATTCACTAGTGAATCCATCCGGGCCAGGACTTTTGTGCTTGGGGAGACTTTTTATTACCATTTCAATTTCCTTGATGGTGATAGGTCTGTTCAGGTATTCCAGGTCTTCTTGGTTCAGCCTTGGGAGTCTGTAGGAGTCTAGGAATTTATCCATTTCCTCGAGGTTTTGATGTTCCGTGGCATAAAGCTTTTCAAAGTACTCCCTGAGGATCCTCTGAATTTCTGTGGTTTCTGTTGTAATGACCCCCTTTTCATTTCTGATTCGGCTTATTAGGGTTTTCTCTCTCCCTTTCTTTGTGAGTTTTGCTAGAGGCTTATCGATCTTGTTAATTTTCTCGAAGAACCAGCTTTTGGTTTCATTGATCTTTCGGATTGTTTTTTGGGTTTCCATCTCGTTAATCTCTGCTCTGAGTTTTATTATTTCCTTTCTCCTGTTCGGGTTGTGCTCCTTTTTTTGGTCCTTCTCCAAGCTCTTAAGCTGTGAGGTTAGGTTACTTATGTGTGCTCGCTCCTCCTTCCTGAGGAATGCTTATAGAGCTATAAACTTTCCTCTTAACACAGCCTTTGCTGTGTCCCATAAGTTTTGGTAACTCGTGTTCTCATTTTCATTCGTTTCTAGGAATCTTTTGATTTCCTCTTTGATTTCCTGTCTAATCCGTGAGTGGAAAAAGTTTAAGAAGACAGATTCTACCAGAAATAAACCCTCAGATCTCTAAGGGTAGTTAGTCTATGACAATGATGCCTGTAGTGGAGCCAGGAGCCAGAGTGATAGTACAGCAGGTAGGGCATTTGCCTTGCACACAGACTTCCCCTGTTTGATCTCTGGCATACCATATGATCCCCTGATCCCACCAGGAGGATTTCTGAGTGTAGAGCCAGGAGTAGCATTTGAGCATCACTGGATGTGACCCAACAACAACAACAAAAATAGTGAAAATCCTCTTCAATAAGTGGTGCTGTAAAAACTGGAGAACTGCATGTAAAAAATGAAACTGAGGGCCTGAGAGAGAGACAGAGGGAACAAGGATTAAGGTACTTGCCTAGCATACAATCAATCCTGGTATGACTCCAATGCTTCATATCCTCTAAGTCTCCAGAAGTGATACCTGAGCCCAAAGCCAGAATAATCTCTGAGTACCATCAGGTGTAGCCTAAATACTTAATCTCTCACAAATGAAATTGGATTCATAACTCACACTTCACACAGAAACTTTGGTACATTTACACAATGGAGTACTATGTAGCTATTAGAAAAGATGAAGTCCTGAAATTTGCATACAAGTGGTACTACATGGAAAGTATCGTGTTAAGCGAAATGAGTCAGAAAGAGAGGGATAGACATAGAAAGATTGCATTCATCTGGGGAACATAAAGGAACAAAATAGGAGACTAACACCCAAGAATGGCCGAGATTAGTACCAGGAATTTTTCTCCAAAGCTTGAAGGCCAACCACACATGCTAGCGGAAAAGGCAGCTCAGATAGAGAAGGGAGCACCAAATAAAGGGTATTGGAGGATCCTCCCAGTATGGGAGAAGCATGCTGAAAGTAGACTATAGATCAAACATGATTGCCAATCAATGCCTCTTTTTCAAACCACAACATCCAAAAGGAGAGAGAGAACAGAAGGGAGTGCCCTGCCACAGAGGCAGGGTAGGATGGGAGGGATGAGGGGTGGGAGGGACACTGGGATCCGTGTTGGTGGGAAATGGGCACTGGTGGAGGGATGGGTATTTGGTCATTGTATAATTGAAACCAAAGAACAAAATTTGTAAGTCTACAACTGTACCTCATGGTGTCTCACTAATAAAATTTTTTTTAAAGTAGATAAAACACCTCAAAATGATACCAGAATTCATACAATACACTGATGAAAATATAATCAGAGTGTCTCAGGTTCTGGACCCCAAATGTGTTTTCAGTGATATGATTTCATTTGCAAAGATCACAATCACGATCACGACCATCCTGTTATTCGTCGATTGCCTCAAGCAGGCCCCAGTAACGTCTCCTTTGTCCTAGCCCTGAGATTTTTTAAAAAGTGCCATGTTCAAGGCTCTTTCAGAGTTAGGCGAATGAGACCCATCATTGTTACTGGTATTTGGCATATTGGGTACGCCACGGCGAGTTTGCCAGACTCTGCCGTGTGGGCAGATTACATTCAGTAGCCTGCCAGTTTGTCCAAAGTAGGAATGAGATAATAAGATGCGGCCTTGCGGTTCTGGGAGCTGGGTTTTGTCATCTCTGAGTCTTGGCCATTGATGGGATTACACGGCACCAGGGAGCCAGTTGGTGGGTGTGACTCCTGCCTAATGGAATTTGGAGGATCTGGGTGGAGGATGCTCAGCCCCGATCCGAGTAGGCTTGGAGATCTCAGTCCCTGGACTTGCATAGATTGCAAAGATAACAGAAACAAAGATAAACAACTGATTCTTCATCAAATTAAAAAGGTTTTGCATGGCAAAAGAAGCTTGAGTTAAAATTAAAAGATACCCCACTGAATGGAAGAAGATATTTGCTCACAATACATCAGACTTATGTTCAGGCTATATGAAGCTCTCACAGAGCTCAGCAAAAAAGAAATCAGTAGCCCTTTAAAAATAGGGAGACAAGATGAACAGACACTTCCCCAAAGAAGACCTATGCATGACCAATATGTTTGTGAAGAAAGTGTTAATCATCAATTGTTATCAGAGAAATACAAATCAAAATGACAATGAGGTCATGCGAGGGAGAATGGCACATATCAAAAAGAATAGAAATAACCAGTGTTGGTGGGGATGTGTTTAAAAGAAAGGACCCCTCATTCACTGATGCTGGTAATGTCAGATTTAGGCCCCATGGAAAACAGTATGAAGCTTTCTTTTTTAAATTAAGATTAGAGTTTTCATATAAATTAGAAATTCCATTTCTTGGTATATATCCTTCAAACAAAGAAAAATAATAATATGGAAATATCCATGGACACCTATGTTCATCATAGCACTTAGCATAATAGACAGGATATCAAAACAGCCCAAATGTCCAACAATAAATGAGTGGTTAATGAAGGTACAGTATATATACAGAATGGAATAGTATGCAGATAAAAGGAAGAATGGAACCATGCTGTTCTCTATAACTTAATGGAACTGGAGGATGTTCTGTTTAGCAAAGTAAGTCAGAGGGAGAAGAACAAATATAAGATGTTCTTGCTTATCTGTGGAAAAAGAGAAGCAAGGCAGGAAAACAGGAAGTATCAAATGTGGGTAATCCTTTGGCCCTGTATTACAGAAATGAAAATGCCAAGAAAGGAGAGGAGTGTGAGCAAGAGAAAGAGGTGGCAGACTGGTAATAATAGGGGCATTGGTTAGGGGTCTTGGGCACTAGTTGCTGTTGTGATGAGGTAACTGTATACATCAAAACCGTAAAAGCCAATACTATTATAAACACAGGGCTGGAGCGATAGCACAGTGGTAGGGCGTTTGCCTTACAAGCGGCCAACATGGCCAACCTGAGTTCGATTCCTCCGTCCCTCTCGGAGAGCCCGGCAAGCTACTGAGAGTATTCAATATGCCAAACACAGTAACAACAAAGTCTCCAATGGAGACGTTACTGGGCCCACTCGAGCAAATCAACGATCAACGGGAGGGCCTTTACCTTACCTTACCTTATTATAAACATGTGACCCAAACTATAATGATTTAAGTTTCTTTAAAATGATGGAGGCTGGGGAGATAGTACAGTGGAGAGGGTGCTTGCCTTGAACACTGCTGACCTGGGTTCTATGTTCAGCATCCCATATTGTTCCCCAAATACCATCAGGAGTAATTCCTGAGTGCATTGCCAGGAGTAAGTCCTGATCATCACTGGATATGACACCCCTACAAAAATAAAGAGTTAAGGAGATGGTGTGGGAATAGGAGGGAACCATGTGACATTGGTGGAAGAACACTACAGTAGTCGATTTGGAGCTTGAGCATTGTGTGTCTGAAACTATATTATTGCATTATTGACAGCATTGTGAACCAAGGTACAAAAACTTAATTTTTTTTAAGACTTGTCTGTCCAGGGGCTGGAGCAATAGCTCAGCAGGTAGGGCATTTGCCTTGCATGCAGCCAATCCAGGTTCGATTCCCAGCATCCCATATGGTCCCCTGAGCATTGCCAGGAGTAATTCCTGACTGCAGAGTCAGGAGTAACCCCTATGCATTGCCGGGTTTGACCAAAAAAGAAGGAAAAAGAATTATCTGGCTAGAGAATCTGAGACAGGGACATGCCTCTTCATCTGTTTGCTGTGTGCTGGCACTAACCTGTTGCTGAGTGAATGAATAGAAAGATGGATTAATTAATTAGCAAAACATTAAATAACACAGACTCTGTAGTCAGAGACTTTAGGCTCAAATCCCTAAGTGTATGACTTTCAAGAATTCTAAAGCTTAGTTTTCACATCTTTAAAATGAAAATGAGAACAACTACTTCACAGGGTTTAGAAAAGGATCAAATGATAAAATGTTCCTAAAAGTGTTTTATAAATAAGAACGTAATTTAACAAAAGATTGTATTGGTTTAAGTGATAGAGAGAAAAATGTTAAACGCTCTGGAGGGTGTTTTTGGAGAAGGAGAAACTCCTTGGAGCCAAAATAAAAACAGTGAGGGAAGGTCATGAATGATTAAGGGAGGTGAGTGTCTGCTACTGTCTATGGAAAACAGAAATCAAAACATAATTCCCTGAAAACAGAAAAATGAAGCTTTCAAGTATTGAAAAAATCATGGCAACAGACCATGGTTCTCATTCCTGCATAATGTGAATATGTTTCAGATTATAGATCGAGTTTACATAGGGCACAGTCAGAATCCCCCAAAGCCGTCATTTTCTATTTTGAATGCTTTACCAAATATGTAATATTCAAAATAAATGGTTAGATGCCACACACACAAAAAAAGAGAGTGCTCATGTTTTTAATAGCTTGTGAAATGCAGCCATGGGCCTGCTGGTTGGGGTTGAAAGGAAGTAGCCCATAAACAACTCCACCAAGCGTGACAGAACATGTTTGAGCTAAATTTCACACAAAGGAAATTCTTCCATAGTTTCAAGTGCCTGGGTTCCTCAGACAAGATTGCCTCCTAGGTTGAGTTGTAAGACTCTTCAAGAAAGCCACAGTGATGCCTTCCAGTCCTACTCTAATGAAGGACTGAGGGATTTGAGGTTGAAATTTTAAGAGAATGAGGGATCTAATGATTGCTCACCTCCAAAATTCTAAGACTAAACTTTAATCTCTTTTCTAATAGTCTTATCACATTCAGATTTGAGGGACAATTTCAACATATGAAAACCTAAGTCTTTTAGGGATAGTGGGGGTACAATTCTTTTGGATTCATTTATTTAGCACTTACAATTACCTCTCTCAGCAGTTTCTCTACTCAAATAAGTTACTAGATAGCCTAAGAGATCTGGTACATCGAAGTTTGTAGAAAGAACTAAAAGTATAAATACATTCTATTCTTAATTATGTGGTTACTATATGAGTATGTCTAAGTTCTTCTACATTTCTTCATCTAAGCTGTCAACTAGGATAATAGGAACCAGGTGCGTACCCTGGCTAATGTCAATTGATATTTCTTTGGTCCCCACTACATAGCTTCACCTCTGGATGCTCTTAGTCAGTCCAAAGAGACCCTGTTCAGAGACTTCAGTCTCTAACACAGTTTATCACATCTAAAATATTTTCTATCACCTAGACAGTGGGAAGGCAGTCTAGCTGGGAAGATTATTCCTAAATCTTCCTGGAAGACTATTCTGAAGAGCTATTCTTCAAGAAGGAGGAGGCAAGTATGTAGAAAAAGCAAAGACAGCAGTGTAGGAAGATGCTCAGGGAGTTGAGAGATTCTGTGTCTCCATTAAAGAATCATTTCAGCTGTCTCCCACCCTCAGAATTTAGGAAGACACTTCAACTTTGAATGTAAGCTGAGTTTAGGTTGGTTTCCCGAAGTAACACCTCAAATACCCACTTGACATATGCATTTAATATAAGCCCCCAAATTTAGTTAGGCACTACCTGTGAGGTTCACTCTTAATCTCCCACCTCTCCTTTAATGACAGTGCAAATTAGATTTAAAAATTTGAAGGCAGGTTGAGACCATACAAACCATTTGGCACTATTCCTTAAGTTACATACATAAAACCAAAGAGGTTAATTGACTTGCTGGTAACCACCTTATCTACAGTGGAAGATTCATAGCAACATTCTGTTACAACTGCAGAATAATCTTAAATTATAAAATTTTAAAGTCTTCTATTTTCTCTTCTTAATTCTTTTTTTCAAATAATTCTTGTTTCAGTGGGAGTGTGTGTGTGTGTGTGTGTGTGTGTGTGTGTGTGTTTCCAATATTTGAAACTTTTTCTACTTTTCATACTTTCATAATTATGCTTTCTTGTTTTGGCTAAATTATTAGACATAGTAGTTTAAATACACACGCCAACTTAGTTTCTTCTTTCAGGAGTCTAAGTGTCACATGATAATTCACCCATTACGAGGTTGCTTAAACCTTGCAACAGAGGTATAAAGGTATTTTAAGAACTCTAAAATATTTTTTTTAAATACTAGAAAGGAAAACCCAAATCCAAATGAGATTAAAAAAAAAAACCTTATTTAATAGGCTGAAAAAGTACCAACACTATTTTGAAAAATATTTTTGAAAAGTCTTAGTAAAACAAGTGAAAATTTTCTGAATTTAGAATACAGATATATTTCTCTTTGTTTTTCCCCCAGTGATCACAGAAATTATTTTTTTTTATTTTTTGCAAAGTTATTGATAGTTGAGTTTTAGGCATATAATACTTCAACACCAATTCTGCCACCCGTGTCAACTTACCCCTACCCGTGTTTCCATATTCCCTCCCCACCAACCCCCATTCTCCCTGCCTGTCAGCTTGACAGGCACATTACAAAGTTTGGTGGATTCACCTTAGATTTTATGTTTTCAGTGTTGTTGAGTCTGTGTTTTGGATGTATGACTATACTATGGCAGAGTGTGTATTCTAAGAAAATTTGATCTAGGAATTTCGGAGGATATGACAAAAGAACAGACACAACAAGGAGTTATTGTGCTATGGTGGGAAAATATTGGACATGAGACCACCTGAGTTCCAACCTAGCTCTGCCATTCACTGGCCAGGCAACTAGAAAATTTAGTTAGCTGACTCTTCTGAAATTCAGTTTCCTGCTGAGAACATTGGGAGAACAACATCCACCTCATAAGATGCTTGTAGAGTGAAATGAAATCCTATCTGTAAAATGCCTGGTACACCACCTCATAAAACTGTCAATGATTTTTATTAAAGCAATGTATATGTAGGAAAAGATACATCCTTTGGGGGAAAACCAGCTCAGGAGACAGAGGGAAAGGGCCTGCTCATAGATCTGTTGGTCTTACTGGTTTTACCTTATCAACAATCCCCTCTGCTGAGTCTGAAAGCAAGACAGCTGCCAGGTTGTGAAAAAGAAAACAGACTCATTAGAGATTAGGCAAAGATTAAAAAGCCACCTGTGAGCCATTCACAGCACTCCCAATAGCTCCAAACAGACATGTGTTAAGTGGGTCTTGTGCTTTGTAACTGCTCCCTCTTTCTGAATTTTACCTTCAGGTGATCAGGACACTTGCTCATTCCCTGGAGCCAAATACCTTTGTATAGATGTTCTGAATAACTCCCAATTACATCATAGCACTGATATTTTAACTATTTTAGAAATTCATTTTTCAGTGTGCCCATCCCTTCTCCTGGGGTCTTTATTTCTGATGTCAAACAAAAGCTCTAAGGCACTCCTATTCTCAGAGTCACACAGAGAAAGTAATTTAGCAAAGTGGATATTTGTTTAACTGACTGGGAGTTGATTTAAATGCTAGTGATAAATTTGTAGATCTTGCTCTAAAGGCTGTTTTTCTTGGTAATGTAATTGTCATGGATCATAACTATAAGACAAAGTACAGCTTCAGTTATCCTGCCTGTTGCAAAGGGATGGAATGTGAAGGGATGTTTTGACTATGAGCATTTCCTAGACAACAGAGAACAATAGACCCTTCTAAGTACGGGATTAAACACATATGAAAACATGTCTTTAGTTTGGTGGAAGCGTGGATCTATTAAGGTATCATCTAACTATTTCTGTCATTACACTAAATGACTTTCAATGATCTCTCCATTGCCTGCTGGAATCATTCTTTTTGACTCCTCGAACCCACCATTCTTCTGATTTCAAAGTTCAATTCCCTGTTTAATTACTTAAGTAAAACGTAACTAATTATTTTTCATCCATCCACAAGAATCCACTTAACTCTCACTTGGTAAGTTTTCCGAAGAGTCACAGGCCAGGTGAGGATCCATGCCCAATGTGTTTCTTGAGCTCCATGTTGTCAATAATGGATAGATTTATCTGCTGTCCCAGCAACTGCAAATTCCATGATACAGGATACAAGATTCAGTCATCTCTGCATGTCAGATGCTCATAGATATTGTAGACTAAATGAGTGAATAAGTTCATAAATCAATAAAGGAATCATTTTATGCCAAAAAGAAATGAAGACTATATTTCTCATAATTTACACAAACTGAATATGTTCTGCACATCTATTCAGCTGAGAGTTCCCACTAGATCTATGTAGGCCAGAACATGGTAGAAAAAAATATTCATCTATACTATTGGAAAGTCTTTGTTTTAAAAATAATATAAGGTAACAGGTAATTTTTTTCCTTGGTCTTTGAGTCATACCCAGATGCACAGGGCTTACTCCTGGCTCTGCATTCAGCGATCATTCCTGGTGGACGTTGGGGGACCATATGCGGTGCCAGGAATCAAACCCAGTCAGTTACCTACATGGAAAGCCCTACCCACTGTACTATTGCTCCAGCCCCAAAAGATCATATTTTCTACATAATCTTCTCTTGTTTCTTTTCTCCAAGTAATTTTCAGTGGGAAAAAAAAGCA
This sequence comes from Sorex fumeus, assembly GCF_029834395.1. Classification (NCBI taxonomy): domain Eukaryota; kingdom Metazoa; phylum Chordata; class Mammalia; order Eulipotyphla; family Soricidae; genus Sorex; species Sorex fumeus. The sequence goes on along the minus strand of NW_026606094.1, from coordinate 75,454,180 downwards.
GGACATAATTTGCTTAGAAATCACTTCTATCATGATCAGAATGTTTAGTTTTCAGTTGACAGACATTGAATAAAATTATAATGCCCTCCCCCCAGTGTGATATCAGATAAGTAATAAAAAATAGCATGAAGACCCTTTTTTCTATTCCTCTGTCAGACAGCAAGGAGAAAGTAGAAAACACAGAATCACTCTACTCATGCTATACATATGTATTCATAGTTTGTGAGTACATGAGCACACCCGAAAGCTTCCTCCATTAAATGCTCTAAGTATCCAGATTGATAAAATATACTATCAAAATGGAAATCTGAAATTATTTAGCTGTTGTATATGGAAATTGCTGCAATGGCCTGTAATGACCATTCTGTAATCCTGTGGCAAGCTGACAGAAGTTAGAAAGTAAATAATGTAAATAATCAGTTTTGAAAGCATCAGTCCTCCTAATGAATCCTGTAGCTTCTTCAGTTCATGAGAAGGCTTCCTGTCTCCAAGATGAACAAGACTTTATTTGTATCTGCATGTCTAGAGTAGCAAGAGATTCTTGAAAGGATTTCACACTAAGGCAGCCTTCTCTGATCACTAATGGCCTGTCAATGGGTGATTTTTGTAGTCTTTCTATTAAGCCATTCCAGAAGCTTCTAATCTAATTTTAATGGAAATCCAAATTAGTGCAGTCCTAAGTGTGTTCAGCTCCATGTTCAACATATTCCTAGTGTTGCTGCTTCCCATTTTACAGAAGAATTGGCTAGTTTTCATTTATGAAGTAACTGGATGGAGAGTATCAGATCAACAAGACCTCCAGTTGGCTGTTTTATAAAACTTCATTTGTATAGGGCATATGTGTAGGGCATTGTATAGGGCATTTGGTATTTTTCCAAAAGCCTGGTTTCATAGGACATAGACAAATAACAGAAACAGCTAAAGGGGAGGATAGGTAATATATATGTATACACACACATATATATAATATACATATATGTATGTATCTATACATATATAATATACATATATATACATACACAAGTCAGTGCATAGGAGATCAGATTAGTAGACAACTCAGGCACAAAGATATCACATAAAATGCAGACAACACAGTGTGGAGAGACATAGAGAGCAGCCAGAACAACATGCAGCCAAATAGAGGCACAGCAAGTCGCAATTGGGATAAGCATTCTGAACACAGTGGTTCCTGTGTCTGCAGCTGCTGTAGCCCAGAGTTCCTTCATGACTTGTAAAATAAAGAGCTGCTGAATAAAAGAGTTTTAACTTTAAAGACAGTCAGTGGTCAGTGTGTTAATCTTAGAGCTGTCCACAAGAATCCAGAAGCTAGGTGGGAACAAATATAACAGTCTGATTTCTGATGGAGCTAGGGTATGGGGTTGGCCAGATTAAAGCCAGACTGTGATTTTCAGGCACATTTTCTCACCTGTATGATAAGATAGCCCTCACGGTCTCTACCCTCCATCAACTAGAATACAGAAAAAAGGCAGTGTTACACTTAATTGAAAACTACTTATTTAAAAATCATTTAAATCACTCCCTTGCTCAAGGCTAAACAATTATATTGCTTTATTGTTTAATTCAGATCATATTTGAGATATTATCATCATCATTGTTTTCATTGATGCCACCAGAATTATTATGTTCTCAGACTGCACTACATACACATCGACATCAAAGACCAACATGAATATTACCTGCATCTGTGAACATTCACACTGCTAAGTGAGAAGAACTAATTTATTCAATGTTGAGTTTCCAGAAAGAAGCCAGAAATCTAATGGTATTGTACAACCCTAAAACGTTGCTGCTTCTCCTAAAACGTTGGGGCCACTCCCAGTAATTCTCAGGGGTTACGCCTTACAAGCGGCCAACATGGCCGACCCGAGTTCGATTCCTCCGCCCCTCTCGGAGAGCCCGGCAAGCTACCGAGAGTATTCCATATGCCAGACACAGTAACAACAAAGTCTCCAATGGAGACGTTACTGGGCCCGCTCGAGCAAATCGACGATCAACGGGAGGGCCTTTACCTTTACCTTTACCTTACTCCTAAGTCTGCACTCAGGAATTACTCCTGGAGGTACTCAAAGGACCACACAGGATGCTGTGAATGAACCTGGGTTAGTCATGTGCAAGGCAAGTGTCCTACCCAATATACAATTGCTCCAGCCTCCTTGACTTCTTTAAAATACTTCACACTTACTAGTTTTATCCCACTGCAGACCCCTAGAAAAGCATTTAAGGCATTCACAATAAAAGACAAGAGGCAAGAGATCTATGAAGTCATTAGAAAAGAATAAAGAAAGATTCCAGTAAAGGGCATAGAGGCATAACACCGAAACTAGAGCAGAGCTCATCATACAGCTGCACATCAATCACCTAGCCTGTGGCGTGCAGGTTAGTCTTTGCCAGAGCATCAGGAGGGGAGCTCAAGATTCTGCGCTTCTAGCCCACTACCTCATGAAGCAAAAGTTCCTGCCCAATGTACCACAATTCACATGGTTGGAAGACACTACCAATGAGAAAGCACAAAACAACTGTTTGACCTCCCAGGCAAACCTCTCTGTAAAATACAGTTTGGCTCCTAAAATGTTTCTGATATTCCTTTACTTACAGAAAATTCTAGGAATACTGGTTATGGTCCAGTAGTCCTCCTGAAAACATGTTTTCTACGGCTCTGTCACCCACTCCTCCTCTGGGCCCTTTTTGCTGACATCATGAGCAGGAAATCTGGTGTGCTCAAGAACCCTTTTTCTAAATGATTTCAAGGAAGAAGCAGAAGGCTGAAGAGATACTGGAAATGCATGATGTAACCTTTTATGTTCAGAGAAGAGGCTGTCCCTAATTCAAGTCCTATTTCTTTCTGTGAAGAAGACATATTTGCAGCTGGAAAATGTCCAAAGAAAATATTGAATTCCATATATTTATGCAAGTCCTGGCCCTTGAATTATTGTGCCCCAATAACCACCTGCGCCTGGAACCATTTTTCCTCTTTTCTCATGCTGGATTTCTCCCAATTCTAATCCTAACCAGAATGCTCAAGTGTGGCATTTATGGATGAAGAATCTATAAAATATACTTACAGGTTGTTGCGAGTTTCCAGGTTATGTGTTAAAGCTGTCATAGATTATCTCAGTTAACTCACAATGAGGACTTCACAGGTGAGGACATTCAGAAAGACGGTATATGACACAAGGTCACACAACTATTAAGCATCATAATAAGAGTTTTTCCAATTCATGATTTTTCCTCCTTAACGTCATTCTTATTTTGGGTTATTTTGAGGAGGAGAGAAATGTCCTATGCATTGTAGGATGTGTAGCTGCTTCCTTGGTCTCTACCTTACCAGAAACTATTTTCAACCTCTTTCTCGAGTTATAACAGTCAAAAGTACCTCAAGTTTTGCCAATATAGCCCCTGGTGAGACTAGTACAGCATATAGACTTATCCTTAACTAAAAAGGATATATACTGTACAAGGCCAAAAGTTATAGACATTACATGACAATTTGTCTGTCCATTCACTCCCAACTCATATGTTGAAGTCCTTATCCCAAGAAAATCGAAGTGTGACCAACTTTGGAGATGAAACCTTTAAGAATTGATTAAGTTAATTTGCTAAAGCGACCTAAATCTAACCTGAATGATGTTTTTTCGCAAGGGTGCCTCCCAAGAGGTTCTCAGGGTGCCCAGGAGCCCTCCCAGTTGATAATTCAATGTCCATGTTCCTACGCAATGCTGCTAGTGCCGTGCAGTGCCTGGGATTATTCAGATTGTAGCAGCAGTGTTCAGGGGTCCTCCATTTCTAGATCTTGCAGTGCTCAGGGGACTATGTGCAGATGCTAGGGATCACACTAGAATCAGTTGTACAAAGAGCATGAGTCTTAACCCTCATTTACTATCTCTCTAGCCCCTGACTGATGATTGTAAGAAAAGGAATTTTGGATCCACCAAGAGAAACTCACCAGAGTCATCATGTACAGAGTAAAGACCACTTATGGAGCAGCAAGATGGCAGTCATCTACAAGTTGAGAAGAGTGGCCACAGAAGAAATGGATTCTGCTAACACCTTAATCTTAGCCTTCAGCACTCGAAATGTTGAGGCTCAAATTCAATTGCTTAAGCTACCCCGCCATACATTTTTTTGTAGTAGCCTTAATAATCTTTGCAAGTTAAGAAGAGCCACACTGGGGTTGGAGTAACAGTACAATGGGTAGGGCATTTGCCTTGTATGTGTCTGACTTGGGTTCAATCCCCAGCATTCTGTATAGTCCCCAAGGCACTGCTAGGAGTAATTCCTGAGTAGAGAGCCAGGAGTAATCCCTGAGCACTGTTGGGTGTAGGGCCAAAATAAAAATTAAAAAAAAAAAACAAAAAGAGCCATAATGAGCTTTCTGCCCTTACTGTCCTATTTAAAACAAATTTGTTTTGAAAGTTCTTGGAAGATAATAATAAATTCTAACCTAGCAAAAGGAAAGGTTAACTCATGACAGTGAACTTTAAATTGTATGTTTCTTTTCATAGGCAGTGTCAGAAAATTGATTGCTTTGGACCTGGGTGTTTTGGGGACCATGCAGTGCTGGAAAGAGAACCTGGACATCGCACATGTAAAACATATGCACCAGTTCTTTGAGCTATCTTCCTCATCCTAGAAAAATATTTTTGAATATTTATTTACAGTGCATGATTATTTGCTTTAGATATTTTGTAATTGCTTCCACCTTATGCCATAAAGTCACTTCCTAAAAATTCCTTTCTTTACATACCTTTAATATGAATGTGCTTTCTAGAAATTGTGAGTGAGATGGCAACATGGTATAGTGCCAAGATAGTGAGATTCATGGGATGCCACTCCCCAGTGTGATACAGCGAACATTCTAATTATGCTCAATTTTTTCCTTATAGAAGAAAACATAAGAATACTTCTTAAATTTAGGCTCCAGGCAAGTCTAGCAGGCTAGGTTTGATGTGACTGGAGAGAAGAAACCTGTGTTATTCTAAATTTATTGCAATGTTTTCAACCCTGGCTACACACTGAAATCATCTGCAGAGTTTCCATTTAAAAAGAATAGTCAGTCTCTACTCTGCATATCTGATGACCTGACCTCAGATACACTCTGGGAATGAGAATGTGTATGTTGATGCCAAAGCACAGTCAAGACAGAATATTCAGGGGCTGAAAAGATAATACAGTGAATAGGGTATGCCTTTCATGCAGCCAGCCCAGGTTCAATTCCTGACATTCCATTTGGTCCACCAAGCACTGCCAGAAGTAATTCCTGTTGTGCAGAGCCAGGAGAAACCCCTGGACACTGCCTGGCCAAAAGCAAGCAAAAAAACAAAGACAGACTATTCAACATAGACCACACCAACTACAGGGTAAAGCACACAATTCTCTATTTCATATAACCTCAGTTATCTGATAGTAAAGAGCCACTGTAACTCTTGTCTTCTCTGTCATAGAATGCCAGTATGTTCAAATCAGATAAGTTGAAAATCATATTATTTATAAGCAAGAAACACTGACACTAATACTGCTGATACTTACTGCTTCTCTGTACCAATCCAGTGTGCATCCATAGAAAAGTGACACACCTCAACAGGCTCAGCTGACACTCAAATAAATGAGGTCAGGGTCTAAAGTTTGACCTAAAGGTCCAATATTATTCGTGCTTGTCAGGGTGTCTTAATTGGTATTACATCATGATGGCTATCCATCGATATCTAATTTTCACATCAGCCTAGAATGTTGAGGGTTTAGATTCTTCCTCTAAGTGATCAAGATGACATTAGGAATAAAATTTGAATTATGCTGTGTCACTTGGAAAATAACCTGCAATTTTGGACTAAAATACGTTAAATGTTTATTTAGTTTGTTTTGTGCTCAGTTACAATTGTGTAAATCCATTTTAAAGAAGAATCAAGATAGGCAAAGATTTATGTACAAGCATGTAATTAAAGTATCATTCAACAGAAATCACTAGGGGTGTAGGGTGCATAATATCTAACCAAAATATGTTTCAATAACTTCTGAGAGTCAAAGGACTAAGGAGTATGTATTTTTCAAAAATATTTAGTGGGGATGTGGTATTACCAGCAGGTAAATTTGTATCTGTGAGGTGAGTGCATCAGCAGCCTGATGATGCCTTCAGGCTTCCTGATACCCTCAAATTGCTGCTGTGTCTCTGGCTAGACCCCAACAACTCTGGACCAATTTTCCCAAGAAATTAAATGGCCAAAAGTTAGTTATGTGGGAGCCATGCCCACAAACCACCTCCATCTCAGCCTTACAAGCTCATTTATCGGCCTTGTTTCAGAAACCCATAAATAAATCTCAAAAGAGATCAAAAGCCACAGTTAATCTCAGACCCACGCAAGGCAGAACAGAGAGGGGTAAATCGGAGTGTGTGGGGGGTGGGGGAGTCTGGGGGAGGTGTCAGCCTAATGCTTTCCCAAGTTGAGCCTCCAGCAGCTGCTTGCTCCAAAAATCACCACCATGCCTTCAGCCAGACTCCATCATCTCAGGATTGATCTCACCAAGATATTAACCTGTTGAAAATTTGAATATGAGGGTTTTATGACTGAAATCCCAGGCTTTCTTGGAGTTGGTATGGGCTACCTCCCCAAACCTACTGTATTCCTGGAAACACTGGTAGTCACCCCCATGAACTAATTACAGTGCCACCATGTAAGCTCTTCTACCTTCCTTGCTTCAGAGACCCATAAATAAATTTTGAAAAAGATCAAAAGCTGCAGTTAATCTCAGATCCATGCAAGGCTGAACAGACAGGGATAAATTAGACAGGAGGTGGGTCAGCCTGGTGCCCACCCAAACCACTTGCTTCCACAATCCAGAATTGCCACTATGCCCCGGGCCAGACTCCACAGTCGCAGTATGGACCTCACTGAGATACAATTTGTTGAAAATTCGGGTGTTCAGTTTTTGCAACTGAAATCTGCAGGCTTTTTCTGAGTTGAGATGGGCTAACTCCCCGCATGTCCCAGTACTTCCTGATGCCTTTGAATTCACGTCCACACTCCAAAGCTGCCACCCAGTTGTAAAGGCTACTCCAGCCTTACCTTCCTGATAAAAATACTATACACCTTGAACAAACATGATAGCCTCTCAGTACCTGTATTGCAAACCATAATGTACAAAGGGAGAGAGAGTGAAAGAAGAAAAGTGCCAGCCATAGGTGTTGGGGGATGGTGGGAGAGAAATAGGGTTCATTGGTAGTGGGAAATATACACTGGTGGAGGGATGGGTGCTGGATCATTGTATGACTGAAACCCATTCATGAACAGCTTTGTCATAGTATATCTCATAGTATAAAAAATGTTTTTAATTAGGAGGTTGAAGAAATAGCACAGTGAGTAAGGTATTTGCCTTACATGCAGCCAATCCTGTTTTGATCTCCAGCATCCCACATGGTCTTTTGAGCACCACCAGGAATGATTCTTAAGTGCTCAGCCAGGAGTACTCCCTGAGTATCACCATATGTGTCCCCCACAAAAATGTAAAATTAAATAGTTACAGAGACAACATCATAAAAAAACTGATGAGATGCTGGAGCAATAGGTAGGGCATTTGCCTTGCGTCTGACCCGGATTCAATTCCCAGCATTCCATATGGTCCCCTGAGCACAACCAGGAATGATTTCTGAGTGCAGAACCAGGAGTAACCCCTGTGCAACGCTGAGTGTTACCCAAAAAGCAAAACAAAAAACCCTGATGAATGAGGAAAGAAAAATACACATATATCAAATACACAAACTCATAGACTAGGAAATGATGGAAGCGTCCCAAAATATTGAATAGTTTTAGTAATTGCAGTTTTTTTTTAAATTTTGGTGGGTGGGTGGGTGGGTGGGAGCTTGGGGTGTTTTCCTTTTGGTTTTGGGGTCACATCCAGCAATATTACTTCTGGCTCTGCACTCAGGAATTCTAGTGGTACTTGGAAGGCCATATGGGGTACCAGGGATCAAAATGGGTTGGCATACAGGCAAGCACACCACCACTCCCTATATTATCTCTCTAACCCCTAGTTGTAACTTTCAGAATGCTTCCACTTTTTTCTATTTTCATACTAGCATGAGATGCTTTTATCTTCAGGGATGGAAAAACATTATTTAAAAAGCTACAATGGGTTAAGAACATGATATTTCTTTGGGGAAACATCTGGTGCAAGAAATCCTTAAAAAATTTAATTTTCTCCCTACCCAAGGATCTCCTCATGATGCCCCAGAAGCAGGTCTTATAAAAATTAGTGAGAAAAGTGCAGAATTGAGATAAAGACTCAAAGAGAGCTGCTGGTATCTTCTGTCCTCAGCAAATCTAGAGCTTCAGATCTGCTAAGTCTTCCCCAACACTATCTGCAAAATTGACCTCTGTCTTTGAAGAAGGCAGAGGAGAGAGGAAAAGCCAACACAAAGCATTAAAGTACATTTCCAAAAGAAAACAGTGAAGCTGAAGCTTCAAACACCTATGTCAATCCCTCCAATTCCTCTCAAGATCCAGGAATGCATACCTGTGTCCCTTACTAATCCAACAATGCAAAAGGTAAACTATTTAAACTACAGTCAGTTATGACTGTGATCACTTCCAAACTGCCTTTCCTCTTCACACTGCTGCCTAGCTAAGAACCTTGCAGTAGCTGGGGTATTAGAGGGCCCATGTAGTAAGTTCTACCGACCTCAGCACTGTCAGTCTTGAGGTGGGACACTCGTTTGTGGCAGGTCCAGCAATGTGCACTGAAAGCTGTTTGGCAATATTCCTAGCCTCAACTCACTAGAGTTCTTTAGTTCAACACTCTCTTCTAGTCATGACAACCTAAACTATCTCGAGAGATACACTAAAATCCTCTGGCATGGGAGGCAGTATGCAAAATTCAATGGTCAAAAAACCAGTGAGCTAGGGAAAACCACTGACCTAGAGCTGAGAATACATTTAATTTGGGTCTAGAGAAGTTTAGTTATAAACAACTTATTCGTGGTTTTAAGGTTCTTGTCGTCCCACATGAATAGCTTCCATGAACAATATTATGGTTCCCTGTGCTTACTCAGCTCAATGTGGGGTCCAAGATCAAAGCAGAGAGGAGGAAAGAAAGCTAAATGATAAATAGTTCATGGCACTTGACACTAGAATATGTCAGTAGTGGAAAAGGAAGAATGTTTGAAATGTACAGAAACTGAAATTATTATAAAGTCATAAATTTTCTTTAAGTCAAAACTGTAAGAAGGTATTTGATTTCTTATCAGTGATCATCAAAATAAAAGTTGATATACATTTGGTTTATAAATGCACTAAATAGGGACTTTTTGTATGGGATGAATAGAAAGTACCAAAGTACAGCAAATTGTAAAATCAAAAAGCATTAAATTGTAACAAAAACATTTTCAGCTCATATAAAAATTATTCACTGCTTAAGAAGAGAGACAAATTATAATTGGAGTAATGAAGACACCTTTAGAATTTTTGATAATCCACTCACGAAGAGTAAGACATATGAACATATTAGAGAAGGATTTTCTTTCCCTTTTTTGTCTGATTTACATGGAATTATAGTTATGAGTGAATATGGCATAATACTACAATGCTTCGTTGAAATACAATTTAAATTACAAATAAGTTTGTGAATGCTGTAAATTCAAGGATATGTATTATATGTCACATAAAAAAATAAAAGGGGTCTCTTTTTCACACGATGCACAACAGTTAATTCAAATGGACTAAAGACCTCAATTCTAGATGCAAATCTATAAAATACATGGAGAAAAACACAGGCAAAACTCCCCTGTAATATTGATCTTCAGAGGTGTTTTCAATGATTCAACCCCATTGGCAAAAAAAAAACAAAAGTAAAAATATACAAATGGTACATCAGACTAAATATAAAGCTAAGTACTACCAAATAAACGACATCTAAAATAAAAATACACCCTAATCAATGGAATAAAATATTTTATACCATACAGATGATAAAGGAATAATATTCAAGATGTAGAAAGCACTCACAAAGCTCAACAAATAAAAATTTAAATAACACAAATAAAGTAATTGAGAAAGGAAATGAATAGACACGTTCTCAAAAAGACATAAGGATAGTCAAAAAGCACATAAAAATGTGTTCATTATCTCTAATTCTCAGAGAAATGCAAATCAAAATAACATATCATCTTATTTTGGTGAGAACTGCTTTTATCAATAGATCCAGAAATCACCAAGTAGAAAAGAAATTCCAATAAGCTATGCATAGGATTGTTATCTGGTTTTGCCTCTGTGGAATACAGTGTATAAAAGTCTCAAGAAATTAGAATTATAACTTCCACACAACCTTGCAATTCTTTTCTTAGGCATCTATCCCAAGAATAAAAAAAAACATTAATCCAAAAAGATATGTGTACAACAATTGTAGTGTTACTTATAATAGCCAAGGTCTGAAAACAATCCAATTGTCCAACAACACATGAGTTAATAAAGAAATTGCAAAAAAATAAAGAAATTGCAGTATATATACACAATCAAATACTACTCTATAACAAAAGAGGAAATATTGCATTTTGTTACAATTGAGGAGGAACTATAGGGTATCATGTTAAGTGAAATGAGTCAGAAGAGAGACTAATATCAGATGACAACACTCAGATGTGGACTACAAAGAAAGCAAGCAAGCATTTTACAAATTCAGAGCAATCCCTATAAAAATACCCATGGACTTTTTAAAAGACATAGATCAAATGCTGCTGAAATTTATATGGAGTAATAAACTCCATATAATAGCCAAAGTAGTCCTAGGGAAACAAAGAAGATGGGAGGCATCTCTCTCCTCAACTTCAAGCTATACTATAAAGTGATATGTAATGATCAAAATGTGGAAATGTGGTACTGGAATAAGGACAGGCCCAATCTTCAGGTATATGGTCAGTAAGAGTTGGCAAAGAGGAGAAAGTATGAAATGGAGCAAAGAAGCCCCCTTCAACAAATGGTGCAGAAAAACCTGGTTATTCACACACAATAAATAAATAAATAAATAAATAAATAAATAAGAGACCTCAAACACTTTTCCAATGCAAAAGTCAATAATTGATTAAAGACCTCGATATCAGACTGAACGCATAAGATATATTGAGGAAAACATGGGTAGAACATTTCATGACATTGAATCTAGCCCAAATCTGGAAACAACCAAAAGACCCAAGAATATGTGACTGGTTAAGAAACTATACTACATATATGTAAAATACTATATATAATTATACTATCTCTCTATATAATATATTCTATATATATGCACAATAGAATACTGCTTGACTATAAAAAAAGATAAAACCATGCGATTTGTTGCTATGTGGGCTGATTTGGAGATAATCATGCTGTGTGAAGTTAGAAAGAGAGGGATAGACAACTAAAGGACACCTGCTTTGTGTGCTTTATTCCCAGATTATCCTTGGCACCACATGGTACTCTGAACACCACCAGAAGTGATCCTCTAGGGATCTGGTTTGGCATGACCCCTAAGCCCCCAAATAGAGAATCAGCTGTATATATGGCACCATTTGTGCTCTTAGATTCGTTCTAGTAGTATAATCGGTTTGGGTTTACTGAAGTAAGAGATTTCTAGTCTTGTAGGCCATATGGGAGAAATCTACTAAATATTTTTTAAAAGTTCCATGACTATCAGGACCATGCATTAACTTTTAGAATAGGACTTGGCACCTGTAACCACTCAACACATATTCAATGAATTTATGAGATTTTACCACTCTTCTTGTATTCTGGAAGTGAGGTGAGGAGATAAGTAAATTAAAAGCTAGCTTAAATGGAGGGAAGCCCATTCTTCAGATATTGTGAGACTATAGAAATGAATACACTTATAAAGAAAGCAAAACTAGACCCTAGTGATTAATATAGACGTGTCTTAATATTACCAACAAATTCTATTAGGATCAAAGTCAGGTAAGACCTAGAAATTCCCTCACAGGGCTTTTTCTTTATCCTAAGTACTAAGTTTAATAAATTATGACTCCCATATCAAAGACCAGGCGATTCAAAGATTTAGTCTCAAGAGAGTACAGCTGATTGCAACTTATTTTTAGTTTCCATATGGTACATGCATTTTTATATATCTGAATATTAGGACTGTTTTTAAAGGCATAAGTTTGTGTTGTCCTGAAATGTATGATTTATAAAAGTTGCTTCAATATCAACACTTTTTATTACAGAGTGGGACCATTTCCTTCCTTCTGTTTTGAAAATGTATACCTCTAACCTCATGTTATACAGGAAAAAGTTTTCTACAGCCAACTTTGTAGAAATATGTATTCAAAAGAATTCTAAACGTCTACCAGAATTCTTTCTTCACCAATGACTAGTTTTATATTTATTAGACATGAATCAATATACAAAACCTCTATATTCTCTTGCTCTTTTGCCTTTTATAAATATGCATTTTGATGCTAATTTTTGTCTATTTTAAGAGGAGATGGTATGAGATAATTATGCATAAAACTGAAAACTTACTGTTTGATATCTCATGCTAACTTTTCTACTATGGTCTTTTATATTCTTTCCTGCTTGCTCATCAATAGGCACTTATGATGGAAAAATTACCACTCAAAATTGAATGATCTTCCTATTAAATTATTGAATGATTAGCCCCATCTTATAATCTATTTGTGTAGGATATATCAGATATCATTCTTTCAAATGTATTTTCCAAAATCGATAGATGATGGTGATCTACCTTTCCAAGTTAATTAAATTTAAAAGCAGACCACTGCAGGGGAAATGCAAAAGATTCCAAATGACTCAAAACAGTAGTAGTTTTGAATTATATTTTAATGACCTTCATAACAAATCCTAGTATCTATTTTGGCAGAGAAAATCTTAGAACTTAAATGAGAAAAACAAGCTCTAATTCTAAGATGTAAAATTCTAAAATGCCAAGACATTATTTTGCAAAATGTCAGACTTGTGGTTTATTTTTTGTGATTTAATAAATAAATAAATAATAGAGGCCCTCCCGTTGATCGTCGATTTGCTCGAGCGGGCCTAGTAACGTCTCCATTGGAGACTTTGTTGTTACTGTGTCTGGCATATCCAACACTCTCCGTAGCTTGCCGGGCTCTCCGAGAGGGGCGGAGGAATCGAACTCGGGTCGGCCATGTTGGCCGCTTGTAAGGCGAACGCCCTACCCGCTGTGCTATGGAAAAAATAATAATAGATCCTGGAATAACCTGAGTTTAAATTCTTCCATCTACCTACACAAGAATGTCCATAGCAGTTATATTCACATTTGCCAATATTTCAAAGAAACCAAGTTCCCTTTCAGAAGGTGAATGGGTAAATAAACTATGTACACCTAGACAACAGAACTGTACTCCAATATTAAAACAAATAGTTTTCAAGTCATGAAATGACATGGAGGCAATCTAAATGCATAATTCTAGGTAAAAGGAACCAATCTGAAAATGCTACCTACAGAGTATTGCTCCAACTACATAACATCTGATAAGTCAGAACTAATAGCAAAAAAGATCAGAGATGACCAGATATGGGTAGAGTTAAGCAAGCAGATTATATGAGCTATTTATAATATCAAAAATACTCTTTATGGTATGATATGGTGAGTAGAACATACCAGACTATGGGCTTGCAAAGATATTTATGTGTCAGTACAGGTTCATCAATTGTAATGAAAGTTCCCCTCTGGTGACAATGAAAGACATTGCATGTGTGCAGGGCAACAGGGTTGAGGGTCGTGGGGGGGATGGGAAGGATTGGTGAATACTTCTGTATTCTCCATTTTGCTGTGAATCTAAAGCCATTCTAGTGTGTGTGTGTGTGTGTGTGTGTGTGTGTGTGTGTGTGTGCATGTGTGCGTGTGTGTGTGTGTGTGTGTGTGTTCTCTTCCTGGAGAAGCTACTGTTAGAGTTGGGCTCCAAGCCAAGACATGAATGGGTGCCAGTAATTTAAGATACAGCCAAAACAACTCATCAAATTTATTCAAAGAAAATAAAATAGAAAAAAACACTGAATACATAACTAGAAAATTAACCAACTCAACAGGATGGTTAGTAATGTCTAATAATAATGACAAAAATTATTGAAGAATTTAAAATATTAGAAGACAGGTAGTCAAATTTTATCAATATCCATTCACTGACTGCTACACCATGTCAGTCTTCAGGTGGAAGATGATGGTTACCAGTAGTCCAGCTGTTTCATGTTATTTATACTGAGTTGAAAGTACCAATCTCTGATCCTTATGTGTCTCATATCCAGAGTCCCTTATGATTAGAGGAGAGCCGTGTTTAGAGCAAGACAAGTATTAAACTGACCCACAGTGTCGGCTATGTCTTTGGTTCCTAAAGCTAGCGGAGCCAACACTGAATACAAAGGACTCCCATCAAGTTCCCGGGGTCAGGGAAAACGGGAGGAGTAAAACCTGAGGATTCCTGGCTATGAGGAGGCCAAATCATGGAATGTATCTAATGCTGAGCTCAAGTCAACCTCCTGATCTGGAAACAGATACCAACCAACGAAGTCTTTCCCAAAGTACTTGATGAAGGCAGGGCAGGGGTGGGTTGGCAGGTAGGGGTTGCTGAGGGAATTAAAAAAAAAAATTTGGTGAGGGAGTCGCACCAGGCGATGTTAGTGGGTTATTTCAGGCTCTGCACTCAGGAATTACTCCTAACGGTGTTCAGGAACTATATGGGATGCGGGGGAACGAACTTGGGATGCCTGCAGAAAGGCAAACACCCTCCCCTTTCTACTATCGCTCCAACCGCCCACCCCCACACACACGCCGCTGAGGAATCTTTTTAAGGGAGCACTAAATCAAATAAATTTGGGAGTCTCTGAACTAACGTACCCCATCCCCATGGTTCAGAGTGGGAAACAAACTTGAGCACCAAATGCGGATTCCATGATCTGCACTTGACCTTGCAACGGCCATTGAATGTTTATTCCACCTTGAAAAAAAAAAACTGCTTTTATTCCTTAACCTTTTAATGACCATGATTTATGCTTTTCACGGAATCTCTACTTGTCTTTAACAGCAGTTCTTTGTTACCACTGCATTCATTTTTTTCTTCTTCTTAGCCAACCACTAAGCTTCGCATGCTTTAAAGTAAGTGCTAAAGGAGGGAGATAATGCTATTAATTGAGTCATCTAATTTCTCCCCATAAATGTTATAAAGTTGCTTGATGAAACTGATTTATTATAGAGTAAATGTAGTGGGGTGGAGATGGGACACGGTTATATTTCAGTTCCCGGGTCCTTGCTGATGAGGCCTTTGAACTCCTGCCCACACCAGCTTATGAATCAGTGCATTTACCCTGCGCATTTAGATAATTGAAATAATAGAGATGAAATGGATACAAAGGGTCTACTATTTCATGAATAACAGCTTCTTTTTATCAATGCCCTAAGTGAGGAAAATTAGGCCACCTACATTTCTGCTTCATAAAAAGCATTTTGCCCCTATATTTCTCATTTTGTTCTACACCCAGATCCTCCAAATTCCAGTAGGCGGAGGTCACACCCACCACCTGGTCCCCTGGCGCCGTGTAATCCCATCAACGGCCAAGACTCAGAGACTATAAAATCCAGCTCCCAGACGAGAACAGTGCAGTCTTCTGCCCCCACGCCTGGCTGTTCCTCGCCGGGGCCCGTTGGAGGGGAGCGGGTTGAGCTTTCCCCCCTGCCCCGACCAGGGCTCCGGCAGCCAAAGACCTCCAGGACCAGCCACCACCATGCTGAGACCACTCTCCGCACACATGAAGGTACTGGCAGAGGGACAAATCCACGCGGGTTCCAGGGCCGAGATCTCCCAGCCTACTCAGATTGGAGTCGAGCATCCTCCACCCAGATCCTCCAAATTCCTGGCCACGCGACATCTTATCAGGACATCTTTTTATGACATCTTATTATCTCATTCCTACTTTGGACAAACTTGCAGGCTATTGAGTATAGCCTGCCCACAGGGCAGAGTCTGGCAAACTCCCCGTGGCGTACCAAATATGCCAAATACCAGTAACAATGATGGGTCTCATTCTCCTAAAGAGCCTTGAATATAATCTCAGGGTTAGGATGAAAGAGACGTTACTGGGGCCTGCTCGAGGCAATCGACGAATAACAGGATGATGAAATGAAATGAAAAATGAAGCAGTTCTGCTTCATAAAAAGCATTTTGCCCCTATATTTCTCATTTTGTTCCTTTCTTTCCACCATGCTATTTTTTCCCCACCACAACCAGAAGCGTCCAGGACTTACTCTTGACTCTGTGTGTTCAAGGACCACTCCTGGCAGGCTTAAGGAGACCATTTGGAAGCCAGTTACACCTAAGGCAAGCACCTTCCTGCTGTAATCTCTCCAGTTCCCGTCCCAATTCTGCTATTTTCATTTTTTCCCTCAGAAAGTGTCAATAGGTACCTCTATCTTTATAACCATTTATTTATATGAACTGCAAATCATGATTATAATTCCAAATGGAAATATGTGGGAATTTATACTTTATAATAATATACAGAAATAAAATTAACATAGGTGCTTACGCTTTCTTTCTTCACTGTGGTTATAAAAAAAACTTAAGCATACAAAAGAGTGGAAGTTTAAAATGTAGCTTACTGTGAACTTTGAAATGCCATGCTGAAAAATATAAAATATAATATAAATATAAAACATAAAAAATGAAAATAAATAAAATATAAAAAGCCACTTAACCTGCTGTAAAGTCAGGAACAAATATCATTCTAAAAAACTAAATACCCTAAATACAGAGTCAAAAAAAGATTTCTATTTTGTGTGTATTATTTAACACATCGAATTTAAACATTGTTTTGAATGTCTCAGTCTGTCCTGGAGTCCCAGTGGTGATTACAAATCATATTCTACTTCATCTTCTAAAATGCACACAAATTTACATGTTAAAAATAAGGTCAAAATTTAAAATAACTTTTAAAATAAGGTTAAAAATTTAAAAAGCACAAATGACTTCAAAAATTTCCTCTGTGCCCCTTTCCAATTTTCAATCTAGGATTGAGCATCTTCATACTAAAATTAACCACTGACAATTTCAAATTCAAAACAAATCCATAGATAAAAAGAGCACAATTCTGGACAAAGAAGTTTTTTAAAAACAATCTCCGTACAGCAAGCATCCAGCTAATACACACATAAGTGTGACCAAAGCATGTTTCTCTTGCTTCCATTAAAAGATGATACCTCAACAAAGGTCTTCTAAAAGTGCAGTTTCCTTTCATGGCAATACCTTCCATTGTCTCATCATTCTCTCTTAAAATGACTTCCTTGGAGCCTGAGACAGTGCTAGGCACACATAAATATTTGTGAATTGCTTGATTAGCCAGTGCTCAGGCTGTGTCAAGGGTGTCTCTTCCACCTAGCTGACAAAATCAGCAGAAGGTTCATTTCTCTGAAACATTTTACTCAAATCATCTAGATATCACCTGTGCTTAACATTTATATTTATGTATTTATTGAATCACTGTGGGGAAAGTTACAAAGCTTTCAGGTTTAGGTCTTGGTCATGCAATGATCAAACACATTTCCCTTCAACAGTACATATTTTTCAACATATTTTCAACAACCCCAATATACCCCCCTTCCACCCCTCCCAATTCCTGTGAGGCAGATGAATTCTAATTAGCACTCTATCTACTTTGATTAGATTCATTGTTGGGCTTAGCCTTTAAACATGGTATTTCTTACAAAGGAGTGCTCTCTACAACTTTTTCTACAAGTGATAAGTCACTTGTAGAAAACAGAGGTAGACCTCCATTACCTTCACTACCCAGTCAAAGACACACTCCAGGATGCTTTCCGACACTCAGGCTGAGACTCACGCATGAGTGAAGCCTCACAGAGCAAGGGAAGTGGAACTCTGTGACCTCGGACTCCAGGCTCAATGGACCCAGGAACAGAGGTCCTCTTCCTGCTTCCAGCAGCCCGGCAGAGCTCCATTACCTCCACTACCACCACTACCCAGCCGCAGACACGCTCCAGGAAGCTTTCTGGACACTCACGCACGAGTGAAGCACCACAGAAATCAACAATAATATAAAAGGAAAACTCATAAAATAAGAAAATCATATACTAACTCTCATTTGTGTTTTCTACCAAACAGTTAAGCAAAACTAAAAAGATTTTCGCACATTTTCTGACCTTTTAATTCACCCCCACCCCTTTTCATATCTTAAAATGTAGTAGGTATCAGTCTTCCATGAAGGCTTGGATTTCAGCATTTAAGTTTTTTCAAGGTTTTATTAGTTTGGAAAGGTTATATAAGAGTCCAAGAACCAGACTTTGAGAATTGGAAGATCCTCTGATTCTGGGGCCTTCACAACTTTTTAAGATGTTCCAAGGGCCAGGAATATAATCCAATGGTTAGGGGATTGCGTTAGAGCCCTGATACCATATGCACCCTTAGCACCACTTGTGTTTCCACAGAGACTCTGGAGCACCACTGGGTAGTTTCTGTGATCCCCAGCATCGTAGAACCTGAGCAGCTCCACATCCTCAGGTCCTCACAGCAATATGCTGGCCTTTTTGGTCTCAATTTGTCAGTAGTGGTCCCTCATGACTCCTGAGCATTTCCTTGGAGACCCCCATACTCCCCTCAAAGGAAATTCATCCCTGGTATGTGGTTCAATGGTAGAGTATATGTATGAAATCTCCTATGTATGAGATCTGGGTTCAGTCCCAAATAGAGAATAAATAGGATCTCATGTTAAGTGAAGGAATCAGAAGAAGGACAAACACTGGATAATCTCATTTATCTGTGGTTTATAGAATAACAGGAGGAGAGAGAATGCAAGGTATCAAGGCCAGGGGAATATTATAGATTACCCTGGCCCCAAGATTGTAAAAATGAGGAGAAGGAAAGAAATTGAGGGGGAAAATAAGAAGATACGTCTGGAAAAAAGCAACAGGGACAAAAGTCCAGGGCCTCAGGCACATCAGTCGTGTTGAGATAAAGGTTGGATAGATGATAGATACCTAGATACAAATCACAGATCCAACAACACTCTAACAAGAGACCCAAACTACAACAACCAAGCCTTTCAAGGAGGCAGGCTGGGGGTAAGAAGGAAACTGGGGGCACGTTGATGGGATGTTGACCCTAGAGATGGGATTGGCATTGGAAGAAACAATGTCATAGTAAATTGATCCAAAATTTTTTTAAAGGAGAAAAGAAGATCCTCACAGATCAGGGGAGTATGGACGCTTGCAGTTTTCTGGACACAGAATTGATACCTGATTTTGCTAAATTTAAAGTTAAGTCTAATTTCATTAGGAAGAAATTTTTTTCTGAACTTAAAGTCAAGAGACAGGGAGGCAACTCAATAGATTAGAGTGTAATCTTTGTAATCTTTATTAGAGTATAATCTTTATAACTCAATAGATTAGAGTATAATCTTTATAAGCATGAGCTCCAGGTTCAATCCCCAGCATTGCATGAATCCCCTAATTGCCACTGAGATAAATTATGGAGCACTGTGCAGGGAGTAGCCCCTGAGCACCTCCAAGAGAGACCCAACCACCAAAAATATAAATAAATCAGTCAGGGACTGGTATGAGGCTTAAGTGGTAAGACACATGCCTTGCATGTGTAAAAAACTGGACTAAATTTCTGGCATGGTAAGGGATCTTGGGAGCATCAACTGTGGTCCATATACTTAAAAAAAATTAAATCTCAAACTAACAACATCCTTTGGTTCCAATGCTCTAGTTTAGAGGAATTTTTTTTAAAGATTGAGACATGCTTACAAAATTGGACTACTGATGGAGGGAAGAGAGATCCTGGGAGTAAAATAAATCTCTTGGACAAGACGAGCTGAATTCATTAGATGCATGTTCACGTAAAAAATATGAGCAAAATAATAATAATAAAAAAGACACAGTAAAACTGCATCATGCCAAGGGATTGCATGGTTTTACTTTCCTCCGGACTGTAAACTATCTGAAAGAAACAACCCCCAGAAAAGCCTGTCTGGGTTGAATTTCAGCACATTGCATGAGGAATTAATTACCTCCAATTTAAAAACTAACGTTTCTGGAGTTTGCTTTCAGTTTGGTATATTTATGACTTTGAATTATTTTTACACTGAATTAGCAGGGTTTCCCCTTTTATTATCAAGGATACAAAAGCAGCCACATTTCTCTGCTCACAGCACTGAGATCCTCATGACCTCATCATCAGTAAAAGGGGTTTCTCAGAGGCTTCCTGTGTCCCTCCACCCCAAGAAAGGTCAGTCAGGGTGATTCCCTACCTGCTACTTTTCACCTCTTCAGAGAGGGTGGAGAGCAGCCACTTCAGTTCCAGGCCAAGAAAAGTGACAGCAAGAGTTGAGCTATTTGGTAAGATACTCACTGTCAAGGTCCACCTTTCCATGCCAGCCTACACACAAATCATTTGAGAGAAGATGAGTTCAGGTCCCCATGACCATGTGTATTTGTGAGTCACTTGCCACAGTACCCAAATTTCATTTATTTAAATTGAAATTTCACCTATGTCATTCGTTGAAAGTCAGTAAAACAGTGCTCTCGCACCCAATTTACATGAGCTTTCAAGTTCCAGAGATGTGAACAGTATGTAGTAATTCAGCCCCCTGAGTTGTTTCCTGTCTTTTTCCTCTTTGAAATGCTCCCACACAATTACTGCCTTCCCAATCCACTAACTTCTACACACTCTTCAATACCTAGCTCAAACATCCCTGTAAAGGTTTCTCCGGCTTTCCACAGTAAGGGAGGGCCTTACACAGCCCCATTAGTCTTCATTGACAAATCAGTGAAGAAAGTGACCTGTCTTTCCATGTACACCTGATAATCCTGAGCATAAAGAGTTGATTCTAAAATACACAAGGTCACTACTAGGTATCCATTAAGGACAAACTGAAAACGATGGACTCCAAACAATGGACTCAACAGGAAGAGTTGAGGGGATTGAGCTGCATTAAGAGTAAAGCAAGTTGTCTCAAAGAATTTCTTTTGCAATGATTTTTGTTATATGCCATAGTAGGGTGGCAGGAGAGTTGAAAGAATGTCTGTGTGAAAGTCAAATAGTTGCTAGTTAACCAAGATACTGATGAATGCCTAATGAAGGGAGAGAATATTAGTTCCACACAACATTAGAGCTGGAGGGACAAACAGGATCTACCAAAATTCATTTGTTAACTGGTCTTCTCTGCTACATAAATATTTCAGAGGTACACATGACTTTAGATGGAAAAATGAGGCTGAGGCTGAGAGATGCAGAGTCTGATTAACTCAGGGTGGTCTGAGTGAAACTCCAATCCTTAGAGTTGGGCAAGACCCGCAGACTTCAGGATCATCTGCAGTGAATCAGAATCTGTGGGAATGTGGCTGAAGAATCAATGTTTAAAGCATGTTCTGGACTGATTCTTATGCACAAGAGTCTGAAAACCTATGTGTGAGAAGAGCATGGCCTCCTTAACACTGAATTTATTTCAAAAGATAGGTTCAGTAAAAAACAAGGGATTTGTTCACAAAGGATATTGGAGAATTTCAGATATGTGTAGGAGGAAAGGAGTATCTGGAGCTTCACCTTCAAACACACACACACACAGACAAATCAATTGCAAATGGTTTATGAACCTAAATATAAAGTATAGAACAAGAACACTTCTAGTTCTATACAG